>NC_073242.2:19693125-20347500 GCF_029281585.2 Gorilla gorilla gorilla | reverse complement strand
CATTCTAACTGATAACAATCTCTGTGTAAGATTGTCTACAAAGATAGCTCCATGATTCCTTTTATCCCTGTTGGGGTGATCAGACCCAATACCAGGCCGTGGGGGCTACGAAGTCCGGCGGAGTCAAAGGAATGAGAAAAGACAGGTTAAGAGTACATAAGTTGGGTTCAGGGGGCCAACGCTGGTATGCAGGCTGCGAAGGCCCTGAGCTCTAGGAGCCCACACTATTTATTGGTGATCAAACAAAGAAGCAGGTGGTGAGGACGTGAGGGTAAACAGGTGAGGGTGTGAGGATGTGGGAGTAGAAATGTAGCAGTGCATCAAGCGTAGCTGTAATGGTATAGCATTTTCTTTGATGCATATAGAATATGCTCTGCTGCTTGCGATAATGGAGAGCATGTTTATAAGCCTGGGAGAGCAACCAACAAGTCTGTGCACATTCCAGGGGCCACAAGGGGTTTTATGCCCTGAACCCTGGGTTCCATCCAAGCCACGAGGAGTTTTATGCCATGGGCTTAGATTTGTGGTGTGGCAGGGCAGTCTTCCACCCTTTGGCACAGAGCTTGCTGTTCCAAAAGCCACGAGGGGTTTTAGACCCTGGACCCCAGACATCTTCCAAGACTCTTTTATATTATGACAGACAAGCCAGTCCTGCCTCAGCTCTTCTGCCAACAATCCCTATACAAAAATTCTTAGATATTGTTATCAGTTACCCATCACTGAGTAACAAACCACCCCTGTATGCCATTGCTTCATTGGAGGGCAGAGCGTATGTCCTCTCTCTTTGAATCTGGGGTGGTCCCATGACTTGCTTCGATTAATGCACTGCGGCACAAGTTCTGGAACTTCTCAGCCTAGGCCTCAAGAAGGTTCATAGTTTTCACTTTCCCTGGGGGGTAACTTAGCCACCATATAAAGACATTTAGACTGTCCTGCTGGAGAGAGAGGCCATGTACAGGAAAACCAAGGTGCTTCAGCTGGCAGCCAGCCTGACTTGAGGGTGAACCTGCCTTGGATACTCGAGCCCCAGTCAGGCTGATGTGGAGCAGAAACCAGCTGCCCCTGCTGAGCCCTGTGTGAATTTCTGACCCACGGAATCATGAGCAAATAAAATACTACTGTTTACACCACTAAGTGCTGGGATGGTTTGTTAGTGATGGGTAACTGATACAATATCTAAGGATTTTTGAAACTGGTGTATCGTAGTCTTAATTTCTCTGGTTGAAGGGAACAGGGTTAAGGATGCTGTTTTAATTCATCTTGATGATGAATGAGATTGTCATTGAAACTAAAAACAGTGAGGATTTTTTTTTGTTTTGTTTTTTTTTGAGATGGAGTCTCACTCTGTCACCCAGGCTGGAGTGCAGTGGTGTAATCTCGGTTCACTGCAACCTCCACATCCCAGGTTCAACTGATCCTCCTCGCTCAGCTGTCTGAGTAGCTAGAACTACAGGCATGTGCCACCAAACATGGCTAATTTTTGTATTTTTAGTGGAGATGGGGTTTCACCATGTCAGCCAGGCTGGTCTCAAACTCCTGACCTCAGGTGATCCACCCACCCCAGGATCCAAAAGTGCTGGGATTACGGATGTGAGCCACCATGACTGTCGAACAGTGAAGATTATTTAAAAATAGTTTCAGAAAATATTAACATGGTTTTCTTGGTAACTTCCTTCCTCCCCTTAAAATAGAAAAAGATCATTCATTCAGCTATATTGATTTTCTTTTCAATTCAAATATAGAGTCAAATTGGTATGTGTTGGGCTAGAGAGAGGGGGATTTCTTCACAGAATCTGATACCTTGCAGGGAGACCCCTCATATTGAAATACTTCTCAATCCATTATGGAAATCTTTTGGTAGGAGGCATCTATCTGTCTATCTATTTACCTACTTACCTTTCATCTATCCATCCATCTATCTACCTATCTATTTATCTATCTTTCGTCTATCCATCTCTCTGTCTATCTAAAAGAAAAGACATCACAATCTGTGAGTGACAAGCAGTGATTCCATTATCCAACTTGTCTTCCTTTCCTTGAATACCTGAGTTCTGAGTTATGTCTTTCCAGGTTTTCAGAGCTAAGTATATACTAATGACTTCCAGATTTGTATCTTTGCCTCTTGTTCCTGAGACTCATATATCCACCACCTGCTAGACATTTGAATGTTCACAGAACCTTCGATCTTGTATGTCCAACTGTAAACTTATTATCCTAACATCGACTGTCTCTCTCTCTCTCTCCAACCCATGGTACCCACCCACTGATCACCTAAGTCAAAAAGCAGATCAACCTTGACTCTTTCTTCCTTCATCTTCCACATCCAATATTCTCTAAGTCCTGCTAGTTCTTTAGTTTGCTGCTTTCCCTCCATCCTATTCATCAGAGCTCAGGTTTAGATTTTTGTCATCTCTTTCCTAGATTAGGCTCCAAGATGGTCTGATTCCAGTTTGGTGCTCCTCAAACTAATCCTCTACGTAGCTGCCAGATAAATCTATTTAATTTAATTTAATCCAAACCTGGCCCTGGAACTTCTGTTCTTAAAACCCGTCAATGGCATCCCTTGTTTACAGGGGCAATTTAAGATTTATCATGGCATATGAGATCTTCCATAATCTGGCCTCTGTTTGCTCTTACAGCCTTCACTCTATCTCCATATTTTGTTCTCTAGCAGCCCAAACTGTGTGTAGTCTATTCCTTCCACACCTTAGGGTGTTTTTTTTTGCCTCCATATCTTTGCTCTTGCTGTTCCTGAAACTGGAGCACCATCTTGACCCCCTCAAGATCAGAATCCAGAGTCCTGGACAGGGTCTTCGGTACTAGGACAGAAAAAGAGAAATATAATTCTGGCTTATAATTTTGACCTTTTCCCTCATCCATTATGAATATTCTGGAAAGTGTTCATGAACTTCTACACTTGAGAGTCAGAAGGAGGGTGAGAAGCCTTAAAATGAACTCCTTGAATAGAAGATCAACTCTAACAGTGTAAAATTAGCCCACATTATTGCCGTGTGTAGTCTTCTGAAAAACTAGCCAACTGTTGGCAATGAGACAGCTTTCCCTTCCCTAGTTTTTAGGGAAACAATCTGCGCCCTTTTTGGAGTTATGGCCCTTCAAAGTTTGAAATGAGGATTTTTTCCATCTTGAAAACTACCCCCAAAATATGCACATTTCAATTTGAGATCCACATGAGTTTAATTAAAGTCCTTTATCTTTTGTAAATTTTGTGGCTCCTTTAAGGTTTCTTGGGGACTGTACAGAATATTGCAAAGTTGTTTAGGACAGGAGTCTCTGAAGCGGAAGTGCTTGCTGCTCAGGAAGTGTGCAAGGCAACTGGGATAGAGAAGAGACAAGAATTGAAAATTATGTGTTTTGTGTTTTCTAGACAGAGTTCCATTCTGTCACCCAGGCTGGAGTGCAGTGGCACAATTGTATTTTTTTACTCATCCTCTAAAATTTTTATTTTTGGTATTCGTATAATGCACAAAAGTACATGTATATAATTTATAAATAAATAAATACATGTATGGGGGGGTATGTTAAAAAGTATTTTACTAATGGAGATGTATATTCAAATAATATAAATACCACTACCTTAGGAATCACTACTGTTGAATGACTTTGTTAACTTGAAAATTATAATAATGATTGCAGTTATAATTACTGTAATATTTATGGAGTGATTAGTCTCTGCCAGGCATTCAGCTAAGAATTTCATGTTTTATCACATTTGATTCTTCTACAACCCCATGAGGTAGATACTATCATTATCTCCATCGTATGGATAAGATACAGAGTTTCAGCAAATGTTACTTATCCAAGGTTACACAGCTTATAAAAGACACAAGCAATATTCACTGATGTGGCCCTTGGGAAAGAATTTTGGGATTGGACAAATAGTATTTTGTATATATTAATTAGTGGGAGAAAATTTTATTCTAACAAATAAAACTGTTATTCAGCAGGGTTTACATGTCATCTCTTTCTATAAACTTCTCCGGTTTTTGTTTTTTTTTGAGACAGAGTCTTGCTCTGTCACCTGGGCTGGAGTGCAATGGTGCCATCTCAGCTCACTGAAACCTCCACTGCCCAGGTTCAAGAGATTCTCCTGCCTCAGCCTCCCAAGTAGCTATGATTACAGGCACCTGCCACCATGCCTGGCTAATTTTTGTTTTTTTTTTTTTTTTATTAGAGACAGGTTTTCACCATGTTGGCCAGGCTGGTCTCAAACTCCTGACCTCAGGTGATCCACCCACCTCAGCCTCCCAAAGTGCTGGGATTACAGGCGTGAGCCACTGCACCAGGCCTGGAATAATTTTTTTTTTAAACATAAGCTACTCAACACCCTTCGAAGAATAATACCATTAATATTTTACTCTTTTTTTTACATCTTAGGAAACACTTTCTCACATATTCATTTAATTTATCCTCAAAACAACAAGAGATATGTACAGTATAATTATCCTCATTTTACATATGAAGAAAACTGTAGTTGTGATTTCTTTTGCTCATTCATTCAGTAAATATTAAGCACTATCTATGTGTTAGGAACTGAGGATAGGAAGATCAATCAAAGTCTCTGCTTTCTTAGAACTTACGGTTTAGGGCAGGAGTTGGCAAACTTTTTCTGTAAAGGGCCAGATAGCAAATATCTTAGGCTTTGTGGGCCTAGGTTTCTGTTGTAACTACTCCACTCTGCTGTTGTTACATAGACAACATGTAAATAAATGAGCGTGGATGAATTCCAGTAAAACTTTATTTACAAAAACAGGGCCAGGTGTGGTGGCTCATGCCTGTAATCCCAGCTACTTGCGAGGCTGGGGTAATGTGGTCAAGGAGAGGTTCACTTAGGATAAAATATTTGAGCCAAAATTTGACAAGAAGGAACCACTCATGAAAAGGAATAGGAAGAGCAGTCCAGGCAGAAGAAACAGCAGGTGCAAAGGCCCTGAGATAGGGCATGTTTGAGGAAGAAAAGGAAGAGTGGTGGGATACGTGGTTGGTTCAGATTTAAGCAAGAGCCAAATAATGCAGGATACTCATTATAGACCACTAGGAAGCAGGAGGATGGAGGCAGAACTACATCCCTTCCTTATGCCCTTAAATCTGGTTATTAGGTAATTCTTTTCCGAGTAGGAGCCCAGATCAACTCACAGTGTTCCTGAGTCCTTGGAGGCAAAGATATTCCAAGATGTAGCAATAATTTGTGTTGTTGCTGGCAGCATAGATTGGCTGGGAAAAATACTCACTGAAATAACTCCTGGAAACTGAGCCACCTGTTCCGGCTTTGTGGAGACACCAGGAGTTTGGTCTTAAAGTCAGGACACTCCAGTGCAATGGACTCCACTACTGGGACCACCTCCTCACTGGCCACAATGCACTTGGCCTTGGATGCTTGCAGCCGGTAGAGGATATATTTTGCTGTCAGCTGGATTGTTCCTGGCATGAAGACAACCCCTGGGAAGGACACTAAACAGAACCGCCATCCCTTAAGCGAGACTCTGTGGACTGTGGAAGATTTGGGCTTTGTGCCTGGGTGAGGAGGAGCATTACAATCCATCCTTCAGTTACCTCTGCCTTGATTCTCCAATGATATTGTACAAGACTCTGATCCCTGAGAGATTTTTAGAGCACTGGCTTCGGAGTCTGACAGACGATGGGCCTAATCCTGGCCTTGCAACTTACTAGCTTTGTGACCTTGATCTCTCTGTGTCTTTCTTTCCTTATCTGTAAAATGGGAATAACAATAATAAGTGTCTGGAATATAGTAGACATTATTATGGTGGGCCATTATTATGTAACATTTTAATGTAATATTTGAATCTTTTTTTTTTTTGAGACAGAGTCTGGGAGTCTTAGTCTGTCACCCAGGCTGGAGTGCAGTGGCATGATCTTGGCTCACTGCAACCTCTGCCTCCCAGGTTCAAGAGATTCTCCTGCTTTAGCCTCCCAAGTAGCTAGGATTATAGGCGCCCACTACCATGCCTAGCTAATTTTTTGTATTCTTAGTAGAGATGGGGTTTCACCATGTTGGCCAGGCTGGTCTCGAACTCCTGACCTCAGGTGACCCACCTGCCTAGCCCTCCCAATGTGCTGGGATTACAGGTGTGAGCCACTGCACTCGACCTAAATTATTATTATGTACCACTTAAATAGCACTTTACAGCTTATAACACATTTCATGAGCAATATTTCACTCAATCCTCTAAACCAACGGTCTCCAAAGTGAGTTTTGGGACAATCCACTGGGACTAAGAAATGAGAACAGAAACTTAAAAAATTATCGGCTGGGCATGTTGGCTCACACCTGTAATCCCAGTGCATAGGGAGGCCAAGATGGGAGGGTCGCTTGAGCCCAGTATTTCGAGACCAGCCTGGGTAACACAGTGAGACCCCATCTGTATTTAATTTTTAAAATAATGTTAATAATTTAATAAAATTAAAAATTACTGAGATACTACAATTCTTTTAATGCTTTTATCTCATTTTCATCTATGTTTTATAGTATGCATACTATATTAGTGCAGTAGAACAATGTAAGTGCTACACTCAGATGGGAAGATGTGTATTCTAAATATTTTTATTGATAGATTATACAACCCAAAATGCCTAGAGACTACTGTTTTAAGCAACCCTGGAAGGTCCATGTGGTTGTGCCCATTGGTGGAATATGAGATTTGGCCATAGCTGGTGAGTGGCAGAGCCAGCCCTCCACTCTGTGGATTCTAGTGGTCTAGCATCATCAAGCCTTGCCTAGACTACTTTGGCAATGCTTAGTTTATCTCATCCTAAACACTGGCTGGAGATAAGTCTGATTTTAAAGTACCAGTTAATTACAGAAAGAAGATGCACGTCCTAATTAGATGAAAGACAGAGAGAAGGTAGTTTGTACTTTCTAAAGTGAATTATTGGGAATAAAGTGGAGTGTATATATAGTATTACAGATAACCACTACTGTTTCTTGAACATTTATTATGTGCCTGACATCTCACTTAAAATTAATCCCAGTGCATGGTAACTTATTCAAGGGTCACAAAGTCAGTAAGCGGCAAAGAACTGAAAGGATTCAAAGGTATATTCCCCAGACTCCCAAGACTCGTGCTATAAGCCAAACTACTTATTTCCTGGTGAGTTCCCTGAAGTTAGCTAAATAGGGAAATGTGGAGTTGAATTCCTAGGAAGGAGACTTTATTTATGAATATATTTTAAAAGCTTTTAAATATCATCCCTTCTTGAGAAAGTGAATAACTGTATAAGGATAAGGAAGTGGGTTAAGAAAATACCTTAGAGTATTCATTCAATGTAAAAATATAAGATTATTTATTTTACAAACCACCTGTTCTTAATGACTTCTAAATAATTAGTATCCGTGGTATATTTGTGATATGAATGCACTCAATGGGTTGACCTCTAGCTTCAGGGTTAGGGGAAGTTTTCTTCTAGTGGGTTTCAGATAGCAAATATCTTAGGCTTTACTGCATACACTTTACAGCAGAAACCAAAATATTTTGCCATGTATAGGTATAGCAATAATTCTGAGTCAGAAAACATAATCTAACCTGCTTGTTTTACATTTAATTGAGTGTTTTATGTTAACCATTTCAGCTTTGTGTTCATTTTTCATTATTATTTTATAAATTTCATAACTTACGTTAAGCAACATCATTTTTTTCTTTCTTTTTTTCTGAGATAGTGTCTCGCTCTGTGCCCAGGCTGGAGTGCAGTGGTGCCATCTCAGCTCACTGTAAGCTCCGCCTCCTGGGTTGACGCCATTCAGCATGTGGATATCCAGCTTTCCTAGCACTATTTTTTAAATTATACTTTGGGTACATGTGCACAACGTGCAGGTTTGTTACATATGTATACATGTGCCATGTTGGTGCCTAGCACCATTTATTAAAGAGACTATCCTTTCTTCATTATGTTATCTGAGGAAGTTTGCCAAAAATCAATTGACTGTAAATGCATGAGTTTATTTCTGGGCTCTATTCTATTGCATTGATGCATATGTCTGTTTTTAAGACAATAATATGCTGTTTTAATTACTATAGTTTTGCAGTATATTGTAGTACATTGAAGTCAGGGAGTGTGATGCCTCCAGCTTTTCTCTTTTTGTTCAAGCATATTTGGAGTATTTGAGATCTTTCGTGGTTCCATATGAATTTTAGAATTGTTTTTTTCTATTTTTGTTAAAAATATCATTGGAATTTTGACAAGGATTACATCGAGTCCATAGATCACGTTGAATAATATGGACACCTTAACAATATTAATTCTTTCAATCCATGAACACAGGATATCTTTCCATTTATTTGTGTCTTCTTCAATTTTTTCCATCAGTGTTTTATAGTTTCCAGTCTGCAGGTATTTTACTTTCCTTAGTTAAATTTATTTCTGAGTGTTTTATAAATGGAATTGTTTTCTTGATTTCTTTCTTAGATAGTTCATTGTTAGTGTATAGAAACACTATTAATTTTTGTACGTTGGTTTTGTGTCCTGCAAGGTTACTGAATTTGTTTATTAGTTCTGTTTGCAGATGACAGGATCTTATATGTAGAAAAATTCTAAAGATTCCATTAAAAAATAATTGTGCACTGCCAAAAGGTGTCGCTGTTGTTGTTGTTGTTGTTTTTGAGACAGGATTTTACTCTGTCACCCAGGCTGGAGTGCAGTGGCATGATCTCAGCTCACTGCAACCTCCACCTCCTGGGTTCAAGCAATTCTCCTGTCTCAGCCTCCCAAGTAGCTGGGATTACAGGCATGTACCACCACACCTGGCTAATTTTTGTATGTTTAGTAGAGTGTAGGTTTCACCATGTTGGCCAGCTTGGTCTCGAACTCCTGACCTCAAGTGATCCACCCGCCTTGGCCTCCCAAAGTGCTGGGATTACAGGCATGAGCCACCATGCCCTGCAAGAAAAACTTTTATGCGTTGTTGTTTTTTAAATTTCATTTAGTTGTTTAGGTGTGTTTTCTTGCATCTCATTGACCTTCTTTAAGATAATTATTTTGAATTTTTTTCAGACAATTCATGGATATCCAATTTTTTGTGGTAGGTTGCTAGGGCTTTGTTAATTTTCTTTGGTGGTTTCATGTTTGTCTGATTTCTTGTTATTCAAGTAACCTTTTCATTTGAAAGAGCAAATACCTCTTCCAGGCCTTAGAAACTGGTTTTGGCAGGTTTGTGTTCTGTTAAGTTCCCTTAACAGTTCCCAGGCAGTACAAGTTCCCAGGCAGATGAGTTTGCCTATGGGATTGTAGCCAAATGCTTTTGGAGCCAGGTAACATGACTGCTGCTGGGTCCACAATGGAGTCCACAGTTGGTGAGCCTACTATCAGGGGCTCTAGCAGGCGTGGATCCTGTCTGGGCCCAGGGTGGTCTCTACTGTCTCCAGGACCTTGGTCCAAAGGGCTGGTACTGGGCTGATGGTCTACTTCAGGTGCACAGGAATAGGCCTGTTGTCCGGTTTGTGAATGGGTATGACTCCTCCAGGTCCCCAGGAGGGCTCTTGCTGGACCACTGGGTGAGACCTTGGGCAGGCAGTATTGCTCCAGTCTGCAGCTGAGAGGGGCGGAAACCAAGTTGCAGGGCTGCTTCAAGGTCTACAACTGAGACCGAAATATTCAGGCCTACCTCTGGTGTCACTGATGGGCATGTCTCACTCTGGGTCCCTGGGCAGGCAGCCATGCTCTCGATCTGTAGCTAAGTGAAGTTGGAGTTGAGATTCAGGGCCTTTTCAGGATCTGCTATGGGGACTGAGGTTGGCAAGTATGACCCTGGGGACTCACATGGACTTGTCTCCCAGCTATTCCCTGGCTGGGCAGAACTGCTCTTAGACCTCAGCTCAGGGAGCCTTGGGCTGAAATTCAGGGTCATTTCAGGATTTGCAATGTGACTGAAGTTGGCAAGGCTGTCCCAGTGGCACAGATGGGCAAGTCTCTCAGCAGCTCCATGTACAGGCAAAATTGCTCTTGGGTTGCTGCTGAGAGGGTTTGGAGGCAAGATTGAGGGCCCTTTCTCATCTGCCTGGGGACTAAAATCCAAAATCCTGCCCTAGGGACTCATATGGGCATGTCTCTCTCTGGGTCCTTATGCAAGCAGGACTGATTGCTTACTGCAGCTGAGATGGGCTGGAGTTGAGTTAGATGGTTGTTTCAGGGCCTCAGTTGAGAGCAAGTTCAGTGGGCCTGTCTTCTGAGGTACTACTGTGCATGACTGCCTCCTGTCAGAGCCCTAGGCAGATGGTTTTGGTAGCAGGATCAAGTCCAAATAGGGCTTTCAACAAACATGAGGCAGATGGGGCCATTTCCAAATCTGGGGTTAGGACCACCATCAATGAGTTTACCACCTGGGTGTGGGTCTACCCTCTCAAAACAACTATCCTAGGTCTTGGGCTCCCCCGGGGTTTTACAACTCCTGCCTAAATCCTCAGGTTCTCACAAAGGCACTTTTGCCCTTGAATAGATGAGAAATTATTGTTGCCATTGGGGAATGTGAGTGGGGGACTACCTACTCTGTCATCTTGCTGACATCACTTCCTAGCTTCCTTTGTTTCTGTTGAGAAGTCAGTGGTAATTTGAACAATTGTCCCACATGTGTAATGTATCATTTTCCTCTGTCTTCTTTCAAAATTTTATCTTCTTTTTGATTTTAAGAAGTTTGATTATGACATGACTAAGTATTTTTTTTTTGTATTTCTCCCATTTTAGATTTTTCTAATATTCTTGGATCTGTAAATTTATATCTTTCACCAAAATCTGGAAAACTTTTGGTCATTATTTCTTAAAATATTTTTTCTGTCTTTTTCTAGAACTCCAATTTTTATGTATACACACACACACACACACACACACACACACACACACACACACATTGTTCCACGATTCACTGAGGCTTCACTTTTTATAAAAATATTTTTCTCTCTATTCTTAAGACTGCTAATTCCTTTTGAACTAATTTCAAGTATGCTAAATTTCTTAGATCTCCAATATGCTATAAGGTCCATTAAGTTCATTTTTAATTTAGAGTAATACATTCTTAAATCGTCTCAATTTTAAAATCATTTCTATTTTTCCACTAACATTTTTATTGTTCATATTGAACATATTTTTTTAGTCCTTGAGCATAATCATTACAGCTATAGCACTGTTATTGAAATCCTTCTCTACTAATTCCAACATCTGAGTCTTTAGTTTTCTTCATTAATGTTCTTTTTCTCTTGCAAATGAGTATGTGTTCCTGTGTCTTTGTGTATCTAGTAATTTTAGACTTTATATTGAACATTGTCATTAATATAGAGACTCTGGATTTTGGTAAAGAATCTGGATTTTGTTTTGTTTATTCATTTCTTTTAGCCTGAGGCTGCATGGATTCTGTGTATTTCAGGGACCAGCCATGGATTTGGGCAGAATTTATACACAAAATTTGAAGCTCCTCTTCTCTGACTCTCTCTCTTGAAATTTTTCCATAAAAATTGAAAACTCACTCAATGCCATTTATTTCTTCAAAGGTAGACTTTTCCTAATTTATTTTTGTGTTGCCTAATCTCTAATGCATTCTGAAGTTGTTTTTTTTTTTTTTTCTGAGACGGAGTCTCGCTCTGTTGCCCGGGCTGGAGTGCAGTGGCTCTCTCTCTGCTCAGTGCAAGCTCCACCTCCCAGGTTTACACCATTCTCCTGCCTCAGCCTCCTGAGTAGCTGGGACTACAGGTGCCCGCCACTACGCCTGGCTAATTTGTTTGTATTTTCAGTAGAGACGGGGTTTCAGGGTGTTAGCCAGGATGTTCTCGATCTCCTGACCTCGTGATCTGCCCGCCTCGGCCTCCCAAAGTGCTGGGATTACAGGCGTGAGCCACCGCATCTGGCCCTGAAGTTGTTACTTATATTTTGTCCAGGGCTTATAGTTGGTACCTATCAAAAGGTTGATCCTATGGAAAATACTACATAGTACATTTCACTTCAAGATACTTGAAGATCATGATACTTGAAGTGAAAGCCCTATAATTAAATTCTAGTTATGAATTATTTGATTTATCTGTGCCACCAATACTCATTGTGAGCATGTGAATTTTAGCTTACCTAGAAAAATCAACTCCCAAATCATCCTCTTTTATGATAACTTGTCTATACTTTTATGGTAACTTGGCTTTAGTTGGCTATGCTTTCATACTCTATACTTTTATACTCCAAAATCATCCTCTTTTATGAAGTCATCCTGTTTTATAACTTGGCTATACTTTTATACTCTCCTACATTGTCTTGGGAACTCTTAATATGTCTTTTATATGCCTCTTCTTTTTTTGTCTTTAATAAGACATATTAAGAGTTCTCAGGACAATGTAGGAGAGCATTTTGGATTGGAATCAGTATTCGAGATTTAAGCTAAGTTGTATTCTGCCTCAGAGCATTTACACTTCCTGGAATTCTGACATGTTGACTCTAGAAATCAAAACAAAGTATGATTTACAAGGGCCTGTGTGTTCTCTCAGTTCTAAGTTAGCCCTAGGAAGAACTTGTGCTAGTAGTTAAACATGGTGACTAAGCTAAGAATTTAGATCCAGGTGCACCTAAGTTGAAGTGCTCATTCTATCATTTTCTGGCTTTCGTGAGGCTGGGCAGTAGCTAAAAATCTTGAATGTCAATATTCTCATTAGTAAAAACGTAGTAATAATACTACCTTCCACATAAGGTTTTAGATTACATGATTAATACATATATAAGCCTGGAAACAGTGCCTGAAACAAACATTCAATAAATTTGAGTCCATATTATATAGCTGCCTAAACCCAGAGAGTCTCAATTTCTTCATCTTTGTAATGAAAATAAAAATATCAAGCTTGCAGCATTAATATATGTGTAAATGGAGTTATGCTTATAAATTTTACTAAGCAATGTGTACTTAAGAAGTAGTCATTTCTTCTATCTTTTCGTTTCCCTGTCCTAATACATAATACTAATAATAATACTCTCGCTAAGTGTCAGGCACTGTTCTAAGTAGTTTGTATATATTATCTCTTTTAACTTTTACAATTTTTTTCTCATTTTCAGATGAAGAAATAGAAGAAGAGCATTGCAATAACTATCAATATTTGTGTGGCCTAATATTAATAACTGGTAGGACAATAATTCCAGTTCTGGCCAGACATTGTGGCTAATGCCTATAATCTCAGCACTTTGGTAGGCCAAGGCAGGTGGGTCACTTCAGATCAGAAGTTCAAGACCAGGCTGGCCAACATGGTGAAACCTCATCTCTACTAAGAATACAAAAATTAGCCAGGTATGATGGCATGTTTCTGTAGTCCCAGCTACTCAGAAGGCTGAGGCAGAAGAATTTTTCAGACCCAGGAGGCAGGGGTGACAGTGAGCTGAGATCATGCCACTGAACTCCAGCCTGGGTGACAGAGTGAGACTGTCTCAAAAAAAAAAAAATCTGCGAAGGACATCTTCAAGGAGAGCTACAAACCACTGCTCAAGAAAATAAGAGAGGACACAAACAAATGGGAAAACATTTCATGCTCATGGATAGGAAGAATCAATGTAGTGAAAATGGTCATACTGCCCAAAGTAATTTGTAGATTCAATGCTATTCCCATCAAGCTACCAGTGACTTTCTTTGCAGAATTAGAAAAAACTACTTTAAATTTCATATGGAACAAAAAAGAGCCCATATAGCCACGACAATCCTAAGCAAAAAGAACAAAGCTGGAGGCATCATGCTACCTGACTTCAAACTATACTACAAGGCTACTGTAACCAAAACAGCATGGTACTGGTGCCAAAACAGATATATGGACCAATGGAACAGAACAGAGACCTCAGAAATAACACTATACATCTACAGCCATCTGATCTTTGACAAACCTGACAAAAGCAAGCAGTGGGAAAAGCATTCCCTATTTAATAAATGGTGCTGGGAAAACTGGCTAGCCATATGCAGAAAACTAAAACTGGACTCCTTCATTACACCTGATACAAACATTAACTCAAGATGGATTAAAGACCTAAATGTAAAACCCAAAACCATAAAAGCCCTGGAAGAAAACCTGGGCAATACCATTCAGGACACAGGCGTGGGCAAAGACTTCATGAGTAAAACACCAAAAGCAATTGCAACAAAAGCCAAAATTGACAAATGGTATCTAATTAAACTAAAGAGCTCTGCACAGCAAAAGAAACTAGCATCACAGTGAACAGGCAACCTACAGAATGGGAGAAAATTTTTGCAATCTACCCATCCGACAAATGGCTAATATCCAGAATCTACAAGGAACTGAAACAAATTGATAAGAACAAAAACAAACAACCCCATCATAAAATAGGCAAAGGATATGAACAGATAGTTCTCAATAGGAGATATTTATTCAGCCAACAAACATATGAAAAAAAGCTTATCATCCCTGGTCATTAGAGAAATGCAAATCAAAATCACAATGAGATACCATCTCACGTCAGTCAGAATGGTGATTATTAAAAAGTCAGGAAACATTTGGGAGGCCAAGATGGGCAGATCACGAGGTCAGGAATTTGAGACCAGCCTGGCTAACATGGTGAAACCCCATCTCTACTAAAGATACAAAAAATTAGCCGGGCATGGTGGCACATGCCTGTAATCCCAGCTATTCAGAAGGCTGAGGCCGGAGAATTGCTTGAACCTGGGAGGTGGAGGTTGCAGTGAGTCACGATTGCACCATTGCACTCCAGCCTGGGCAACAGGGCAAGACTCTGTCTTATAAAAAACGAAAAGTCAGGAAACAACAGATGCTGGCAAAGCTGTGGAGAAATGGGAGCACTTTTACACTGTTGGTGGGAGTGTAAATTAGTTCAGTTATTGTGGAAGACAGTGTGGGGATTTCTCAAGGACCTAGAACCAGAAATACTATTTGACCCAGCAATCCCATTACTGGGTATATACGTAAAGGATTAGAAATCATTCTACTATAAAGATACATGCACATGTATGTTTATTGCAGTACTATTTACAGTAGCAAAGACTTGGAACCAACCAGAATGCCCATCCATGCTAGACTGGATGAAGAAAAAGTGGCACATGTACACCATGGAATACTATGCAGCCATAAAAAAGAATGAGTTCATGTCCTTTGCAGGGACATGGATGAAGCTGGAAGCCATCATTGTCAGCAAACTAACACAGGAACAGAAAACCAAACACTGCATGTTCTCACTGATAAGTGGGAGTTAAACAATGATAACACATGGACACAGGGAGGGGAACATCACACACCAGTGCCTGTCAGGGGGTGAGGAGGAAGGGGAGGGAGAGCATTAGGATAAACACTTAATGCACATGGGGCTTAAAACCTAGATGACGGATTGATAGGTGCAGCAAACCACCACGGCACATGTATACCTGTGTAACAAATCTGCATGTTCTGCACATGCATCCCAGAATTTAAAGTAAAATTTTTTTTAAAAAGATTCCAGTTCGGTCTATCTGGCTCTGAAGTTTCTTTTTAAAAATTTGTAACAGCCACCCTTTGAAAAGCACTTGCTGTATGGTAGACATTGTCAAGTGTCTTCCGAACATTATTTCAAATCACTCCTTCCACAGTATACAAGTCCACGCAATACTGGATCTGAGATGAGTGGGGAAGTCATTGGTCAATTTATACGGCATGGTTGAACAAAAATAAAACCACACTGGAATTTTCTATTGTCATCAATTCCAGAGTATTGAGAAGCATGGCAGATAGGATAGAGACAGCTTATAAGCAGGAAAAACTAGCTTAAATAAAATCATGATTCAAGTCCTATTCCTGCCTTCTACAGCCTCCGTGACTTTGTATGTGCTATATAATCTTTTCAGCATTTTTTTATATATAAATTATGACCTACCATTTATATTATTGAAGAAGTCAAAGGCTGAGATTCATCCTTGATTCTTTTTATTCACTCCCTATCAAAACCATCAACAAGTCCACCTAAGGTTATCTTAAAGATCTATCCCATATCCGTCTGCTTACCTCCATCTCCAGTGCCGTAACTCTTGTCTGAGCCACCGTCATTACTTGTTTAGTCTATTGCAGCAGCCTCCCGACTGGCATCCCCACATCCATTCTTGCCTCCTTAAAATATCTTCTCCACAGAACTGCCAGAGTGGGCTTTCTAAATGCAAATCTGACCTCTTTTTCTGAATGTTTTACTTTCCTGTATTACTTTATTTCAAAATCAAGTCACCAAGAAAATGAGTTACTTAATAGGATCATGTCTCTTTCCTCCTAAAATCTTCACGAGACTTCCATGCACCCACCCATTGCACATAGAATAGAATCCAAACTCCTTATTATGTCCATAAAGATCCTTAATGGCATGTCTCCTGCTTGTGTCTCTGACCTCACACTTTATCATACTTCTCACTCAGTAATCTGCCATCCCAGTCCCCCACCTATGCCTTGAAAATGTCAGCCTCAGGCTTTGCACTTGCTGTGGCTTTTGCCTGGAATTCTTTTTCCCTAGCTGGCTGCTTCTCCTCCTTCAGGTCTCAAAATGTCACCTCTTAAGGGAGAACATCCTTAGCCACCTCCCCACACTCTCTCCACCATATTGCCCTGTTCTGTTTTCTTTTTGGCAGTATCACCATTTGAAATCCTCTTGCTTATTTAATTGACTTTTTGCTTATTGGCTTTTGCCTTTCTATCATAGGCATGTAAACCTCTTGAGAGCACCAACCTTGTCTTACACGTTCAAAGCACGCCTAAATGTTCCTTAAATATCCACTGAATGAATGAATGTATCATAGGTTTTCTATAATAACCAGACAATAGCAAGTTCAAAAAGCTGAGGTTGGTAGGATATTTAGCTACATGAAGTCACTCAGAGAACAAGGCTGATAGAGACTTTGCCATTTTATGATGTCACTATCTCCATATATGGTTTCCAGGAGCATTGAATCAGGGGAAGAGAGTACAGAAAACTCATACCTGCTCTTAAATAAATGCCCTAGGCCAGAAGTGACTTGTAACACTTCCACATGGAGTTTATTGTTCAGAACTAGAGTTTAATGGCCTCACTTTAGCTTTAAGAGAGGTTGGGAAATGAAAGAGGAGCATGCATAGAATGTTTGGAGAGTTTTCCTTTGTCCGCTGTATACCTCTTGTTAAAGATGAGAAAATTGAGGAAAAGAGGGATAAGAAATCTGCTCAATGTCACAGAGCTGGTAACTGGTAAAAGCTAGACTCAAGCCCAGGCAGCCTGGTGCCAGAGCCTGTCTTCTTGTCTATGCCTTCATGTTGCAGTTCCACAGGGGAGAACTACTGAGATGCAGAGAGTGTGTCAAGGGCTTTTCCCCCGTCTCCATTCTTTTCTGAAAAGTGGCTGCTCCTTCTCTTTAGTAACAGAGGTTTTTTGGTTGGTTGTTTTGTTTGTTCGTTTCTTTGTTTTTTGGTACTTTGATGCTTTGGGTGTTTAAGGTTTAGCTTACCACGGCCAGTCAACTAGCCCTGCCTTCTCACCTCTCCAGTGACTGGCCACAGAAAGCTAAATATTAAAAACCCAAACTATCCTAGCTTGCCACATGGTCCTGTCAGGAATGTCCTGGGTGTCTCCAGAAATCTTTAGCCATGACTTTGATCAGAAATAATTTCTTCCCAGCTTCAATGAAAATACTGGAGATCCCTCATTCTCTAACAATGCCCCAAAAATGGCTCCCGTAGAAAAGTCATAGTACAAGCCACTACCTATGACTACCTTGGTTTATCCAATGCAATATCACTATCAACCCTCCATCTAAATGCCTGGTCCAGGTGCTTTACAGGCTTGGTGTCACATAATCCTTTCAATGATCCCATGCAACAAATCTTGTTAACAAATCCTGCTTCATTTTACAAATGACAAGACCAAGCTTTGAAAGGAAAATGGTTCACCCAAGAGCTTTCTTGTGAGTGCCTGAGGTTGCACTTAATTAAGCTTAAGACTTTGGGATTCCAAAGACCCTGCATTTTACCAGGATACCAAATTGTTACTCTGAGAATCCCAAGTGAATAAAAAGAGCCAACATCAACTATGCCCAGCACCGTGTGCTACATGCTTTTTATAAATTATTTCATGTAGTTCTAACAAACAAATGAAGAAGCAAAGAAAACACCCTGGGAGGTAGGTATTGTTGTTATCATTCCTATTTTACAAATAAGGTAGGTGCTGGGTGCTGTGGCTCATGCCTGTAGTCCCAGCACTTTGGGAGGCTGAGGCGGACAGATCACCTGAGGTCAAGAGCTCAAGACCACCCTGGCCAACATGATGAAACCCTGCCTCTATTAAAAATACAAAAATTAACTGGGTGTGGTGGCAGGCACCTATAATCCCAGCTACTTGGGAGGCTGAGGCAAGAGACTCACTTAAACCTGGGAGGCGGAGGTTGCAGTGAGCCAAGACCATGCCATTGCATTCCAGCCTGGGTGACAGCATGAGATTCTGTCTCAAAAGCAACCAAAAACCAATTAAGGGAGGTGAGGCCCAGAGCAAGAAGGTCCACAAGGATGACATGGAGGTTAAGTGGCAGACCTAAGGCTCAAACTCAGACCTTTCTGCCTCCAGACCTCCAGAGCCCAGGCTCTTATCCATTAGGCTACACTGACTTTCAGCTGTCATTTAAGGGAGACTATGGTGATGTAGGGCTGGGAAGGGGGAGCAGGTTAGCCACAGAGAACTAGTGAAAATGCACCATTGGATCTAGTTCATTCACACCCCTAGCCATGCCACAGGAATTGGAGATGACTTCATATACGTGGTTTGTTTTTCTTTTTTTTTTTTTTTTTTGAGACTGAGTCTCTGTCGCCCAGGCTGGAGTGCAGTGGCATGATCTCGGCTCACTGCAACCTCCGCCTCCCGTGTTCACGCCATTCTCCCGCCTCAGCCTCCCGAGTAGCTGGGACTACAGGCGCCCACCACCACACCCGGCTAATTTTTTGTATTTTTAGTAGAGACGGGGTTTCACCGTGTTAGCCAGGATGGTCTCCATCTCCTGACCTCGTGATCCGCCCGCCTCGGCCTCCCAATGTGCTGGGATTACAGGCGCGAGCCACTGCGCCCGGCCCACATGGTTTGTTTTCTAAGTGATTATCTCTCCGTGGAGGCCTATAATTGTTTCTGTCCTATATTACCTGAGCATCTCCTCCCCCTACTGAATTACCCAATTCCTAACAAGTTCTCTGTTGAAGGTCCCCCTTCGCTGTGGCCAGAAGCCAAGTTCTGCTGGGTGCACAATCCTGCGGATCACCTGATCAGAGAGAACTGAACCTACAAAAGAGAGCTCAACCTCCTTTTCCATACCTACCAGGGACCTAGCTCAGCTACGTCCTAAACAGTACCAGGTAAGACAGAGGTGAAGGACAGCTTCTGTCTCTCTCTCTCTCTCTCTCTCTCTCTCTCTCTCTGTGTGTGTGTGTGTGTGTGTGTGTGTGTGTGTGTGTGTGTGTGTGTAATCCAATTTTAAGTTCTGGCAATGCTACTTTTAAGTTGAGTGACCTTGGGCAAGTCACTTAACTTCTTGGCACTTCATTTTAGAGGCAAAATGACAATGGTGATATTGGGTGAGAGGAATAAATGGGAACGTACATGTAATATGTTTAGCACAGTGGCTGGCATGTAAATGGGGACTGGTTTCGTGTCAGGCAGCTCTGAATGTGGTGAGCCGTGGGAGACAGGCACAAAGTCAGAGATGAATGTTTGAAGGAAATCTTTTCTATCTATGCAGAAGTTGGCTCACTTTCTATAAAGTGAATGCCTTCTAAAAAAAATTATCCAAGCATAGTAATACATGCCTGTGGTCCCAGGTACTTGAAAGGCTGAGGCAGGAGGATGACTGTAGCCCAGGAGATTGAGGCTGCAGTGAGCTATGATCACACCACTGCACTCCAGTCCAGGTGACAGTTTCAAAAAAAATGGTTAACATCTAATGGGGAGGGGGTTGGCTTCAGAATTTGCTGGGAGTTAAAAGGTACCTCAACATTTATTGAGTCCTTACCGTGCACTTCATTCAGTGCCAGCAAGTAAATTATCACACTAATCCTTATGGGGAGCTGGGAAGAAGGTATTATTACTACTGTGCGCTTAAGTTCAGAGACATGAACAGCACCAAAGACCCAGCTGCTAGACAACAGAGACAAACATCTAGCCCTGGCTCTGTAACTCTGGGATACCCTATAACACAGTAAGTATGTTGCTTCATTAAATAGCTTTATCAGTCCCAAGTCCTGTGAAGTCAAAGCTTAGTTGCAGGAGCTGTTCAAGGCACGATGTATCTGGGAATAGAGTGGGGAGCCCAGCTGCCTCTCAAAGCTACCATGTCAAATTGCTTTCAGAATGCACTTTAAGCAGTTCAGAAAATTGTTCTTTAAAATGATTTCATAGGATGTGCTTTAATGATATGCTCTAACAGGGTAGGAACTCTTTCAGTTTAATTAATCTCCAATAGTATCTAAAACTGTACATGGTACACCTATAATAAATATTTGAGAAAGAAAAAATATATTTTTCTATAACTCAGATAATTTGTGGGCACACTGGCTTTTCTCTCTCTGACTTTCATCACTCAGTTTTCTGAATTATGACAAAGAAGGGAAGAATCTAACTTTTTGTTGAGTACTTACTATGTCAAGCACGGTGAGAAATAGACAAACTAAGCTTTGTGAAGTCAAATCTGAAGACAGATGTGGATGGAAATAGAGATAGAAACAGAGACAGAGACAGAGATAGAGATAGAGACAGAGATAGTGATAGAGATAGAGATATGCATCACTTAACAACCAAGATACGTCTGAGAAATGCATTGTTAGGTGATTTTGTTATTATGGGAATTCATAGAGTGTACTTACACAAACCCACAGAGCATAGTCTTCTACACATATAGGCGATATGCTATAGCCCATTGCTTCTAGGCTACAAACCTATGTAGCTTGTTGCTGTATTAAATACTGTAGGCAGTCATGACACGATGGTAAGTACTTGTGTATTGAAACATAGAAAAGGTACAGTAGAAATATGTCATTATAATTGTATGGGCCACTCTGTATATGTGGTCCATCACTGACAATGACATCATATTGTGGCACATGACTACAGTGTAGATGTGTTATTGTTATAGACATTAATATTAATGTATAGATATACACAGATAGTGATATAGGTATAAATGTAAATATTGGTATATAGATACAGAAATAGATTTAGAAATGAAGCTTAACATACATACAGAGATAGAGATAGAGATAGACGCAGACATAGACATATAGATATCTGATTTTCAGTCCTCAACACTTGGAGATCAGGTTCTTATATATCTAGATAGATAGATAGATAGATAGATAGATAGATAGATAGATGATAGATAGATAGAAAATAGGTAATAGGTAGATAGATAGATGATAGATAGATAGATAATAGATAGGTAATAGGTAGATAGATAGATAGATAGATAGATAGATAGATAGATAGATAGATAGACAGATAGATAATCAGTGAAAAAGCTGGACATATACCAGTCCTATGGTGTCTTATGTTCAGGTATTCATCCCCATTCCTTCTCTTTAGACCTTAACTCCAAAAGTTAAGGAAATTTTTTTCCTCTGGCTTAACTACTCTATAAGAGCTTCCCTATAAAGTGTGTTAACTAGCAACAGCTCTTATTTCTAAAATACTTGTCCGTGCTGAATGCTTTTTGCAGGATATCGTGCATTTATCACCATGGCTTCAGGCAATAGGTGCTGCCAATATGCCTATGTTTTTATAGGGAGGTTAAATACATTGCCCCAAGTTATGCGGGTGGGAAATGAAAGTGCTGGAATTTGAGCCCGTGTTGTTCGATCTCTAGGGCCATGCTGTTTCAGCTACCACAGTTCTCCACAGCTGGGCACTGTGTTTGGCCCTCTCATGTGATGAAGATTAAATTAGAATCACAAACACATTTGTGAGATGATGCCAAAGTCATTTCTTCTTTATTTGATCAAGAGGAGTACATTGGTTTGCTAGGGCTGCCATGCAAATTACTAATGACTGAGTGATTTAAACAACAGAAATTGATTTTCTCAAAGTTCTGAAGGCTGGAGGTCCAAGATCAGGGTGGTTTTCTCTGAGGTCTTTTTCCTTGGCTATCTTCACATTCACATGGTCTCCCTCTGTGTGTGTCTGTGTCCTAATCTCCTCTGTTTATAAGGACACCAGTCGTATTGGATTACGGCCCACCCTAATAACTCATTTTAACTTAATTACATTTTTAAAGACCCCATCTCCAAATACAGTGGTGTTCTGAAATATTGGGGTTTGTACTTCACCACATACATTCATGGGGGACACAGTTCAAACCATGATAACTGGTTAATGGATTCCCTCACTATATCTCTCCCTTTTGTTTTGGTCTTTAGTCACTTAGTAAGGGGTTGTTTGAACTGTCTTCAGGAAAAATGGTGAGTTTGTATTTTAAGGAAGACCCTGAGGTCATATAGACACCTGCATAGAAAAATCGCAACTAAGTTTGATATTCTCACCCAAACTAAGCTCATGCCTGTGGAAGGAGGTGTGTGTTGGAAAATGTAACAGAGGTGATGGGCTTCTAGAACCAACTTGGCTATAGTATTGTTTGAAATGTTTGTTCCTTGGTGCCGTAAAGAAATAAGACTTGAATGTAAATTTAATTTACTCAGCAAGGCCATTTTTACTTCCTACAGAAATGGTACACTTGCCAGCAGTTTTGCCAGGAGAGTACATAGAACAAAGGAGACAGGGTCATTTATAACCTGACGTATCCACCCTACTGCTGTGTCCGGTTTCCACTGGCTGGAACGGGACCTCACATTCTGTATTTGTCCCGATTGGCTAGCAACTTAGAACTTTTTTAAAGAGGCAAAGGTAGAGGAGAACAAAGGAAAGAGGAAGTAACTCGTGAAATGCTGAGAAAGATTAAAATACTTTTAAATAAGCAAGAGGAACAGGCTATGGCCTAATGCTTGCTTGGACCAGTATAAGAATGCCAGGGCAAATATTTAGGCTAAATTGTGGGAGCTAAGAACATAAAGTACATTGATTTCTTTATTACAGCTAGCAGATATTTAAGAATCTTAGCACAGGACTTTGAATAAATTTTGCTTTTAAGAGAAGTTACTATTTATTCCTAATTAGATGGGGAGGAAAGTCTTTGAAGAGGAACCTCTATTTTACTTTTTACAATATTAAAATTGCATCATGACTTTGGGGAAATTCCTGCCTCTCCTGGGATGTTGGCCTAGGTTAGAGATTTTAAGCTCAAATATACACAGGGGCTGGACAGCTACAATAAGTGGAGAGAAGCAGGCAGGAGGGACAAAATTAAGTGGTAGGAACTGCATCAAACTGGAGAACATCTCATTTAAATAAAGCAGACAATTCTCAGCTCCAGCCACTCGACAACAAGTTGAAATAAAGACCCAGCATCACTGGCCATTACTAGTTCTATTGTCTATTATATGGGTCTGTTGTCAGTATTTTATCATTGTTGAAAGTGAGCAAGAGGGAACTTAAATGTTCATGATGATAAAGTGCTTCAATCTCAAAGCTGTTTGAGAAATAGCTTTCTTCAGTCAACATTTACATGGAAAGAAAGGATCCAGCTTAAGCCATTTTTTCCAATCAAACTTCAAGAAGGATCCTAATAAAGGAGGTTCCTGCTGTCATATTGGCAGCATATTTCAGGATCTGAAGGGGCAATAAGGTTTAATTTTATGTGTCAACTCTGATGCATTGGTATCAGCTGTCCTGAATGCTACTCTAGGGAAGAACTCAATGCCACATCCCAGTCAATTGGAAAGTGCAGTGACATTAGCAGTGAGGACTATGATCTGAATTTTTTTTTTTTTGAGACGAAATTTTGCTCTGTTGCCCAGGCTGGAGTGCAGTGGCATGATCTCGGCTCACTGCAACCTCCAACTCCCAGGTTCAAGTGATCCTCCTGCCTCGGCCTCCCCAGTAGCTGGGACTACAGGCACGCACTTCCATGCCTGGCTAATTTTTCAAATTTTTAGTACAGACAGGGTTTCACCATGTTAGCCAGGATGGTCTCAAACTCCTGACCTCGTGATCCACCTGCCTCAGCCTCCCAAAGGGCTGAGATTATAGGCATGAGCCACTGTGCCTGGCCTAAGCTCTGATTTTTTATCTTGCTGAAATTCATATCTAAGGGGCTTAGGGAGTTATGCCCTACAAACCATAAATTCTCATCAGATGGTTTTATTTAACCATGTATATCGAGACTTACTTTCCAATCAGACTCTGGTATAACAAGAAGAAAATCAAAATGTTTTACCCAAAAGTATATTTCCTTGCCATACCTTGAAATTGCCCTGCAAAGTCTCTTGTAGGAAAAATCCACATTCTATAGAGAACCCCATTTCCTCTTTGTTTTCTTTCCTTCCTTCCCAGATCCAGGAGACAATCAACTAAGAGCCACATACCCTTTTAGGTCTAAGACATATTTTACAACCTGCTCTCTCTCTGACGTCTGGTATCTGAGAGATACCGGTGCACAATAAAACTTGGTCTCCACAAAGCTTTACCTTAACCTGAACATTCCTTGCCATTAATCCCAGGTCTTCAAATAAACTCACCCAATTGTCAGCCACAAAATGTTTAAATTTACCTACAGCCTGGAAGCCCCCACTTTAGGTTTTCCCACCTTTCTGAACCAAGCCAACACAGTTCTTAAATGTATTTAATTAATGTCTCATGCATTCCTAAAGTATATAAAACCAAGCCGTACCCCAACCACCTTGGCCACATAGTCTCAGGATTTCCTGAGGGCTGTGTCACGGGCCAGGTTCACTCATATTTGGCTCAGAATAAATCTCTTCAAATATTTTACAGAGTTTAACTCTTTTTGTCAACAGCAGCATCTGCTCTGAGGATGATGGTGTATATTTTTCAGTATCTTTATAGTCTCAAGTGACAGAAATCCAGTCTCAGGCAAAGGAGAAACTTTTGGCTTACAGAATCCAGAGAATATTAACAAGACAGGGGCAGACATGCAGAGGAACAATTTGAACCAGGGACTTGAATGACTGCAGGATTCTTACTCCACCTCATCTCATTGTTTCTGCACATCAGTTTCATTCTCGCCTGTAGGGGGGCTGTCTCCACATGATAGGAATCATAACCACACACAGCACACAAAATGTGCATTCCACCAGAGGGAGACAGCCTGATATATTTAAATCTGTTTAGAACCACACACACACACACACACACACACACACACATACACACACACACATTGGAGAGGTATTATGATTGGCCCAGCTTAGGTTACAAAGTCATGAGAAATGACTGCTCAACCCTGGACCAATCAACTTTAGTCATGGGATGGGATCATATAAAGATATCACAGCTTCCATGGCAACAACATGATTTGGCTTGGCAGAAAGGGAGGTTTCTAAAGTAAAGACACTATATGGTACAGAACTTTCCAAAAGGCGAGTTGCTCTACCACAAAAGGGATGACCATATGGCTTCCATCCTGGGCTGACATCTTAGCAGGTTGAAGGAGAAGACCCCTAGGAATGCGCACCAAACTCATAATAGTAGCTATAGAACCTCCCCAGCGTTTTCTGCCATGTGGTTCCTCAGCTGGGAAGATAAATCCCCACCAAAATCAATCAGTGGTGCCTTCCAAATTCTGGTGACCTGAAACAAAGCTATAACTCTAGCAATTAACCAAAAACATGCACCCAATTTAGGGAGAAAGTTTTGGATACACAGCCAATCTATTAGCCATCTCTTCCCAAGGCAGGTGGTGACTTAAGAACTCTGTGCCTGGTTTCTGAGGACTGTTTCATCATGCAGTGGCTAATGAGGTTCCGGACCCTCTGGGGCATCCACAAATCCTTCCACAACATCCACCCTGCCCCTTCACAGCTGCGCTGCCTGTCTTTATCAGAATTTGGAGCCCCAAGATGGAATGACTATGAAGTACCGGAGGAATTTAACTTTGCAAGTTATGTACTGGACTACTGGGCTCAAAAGGAGAAGGTAAGAGATCTGCCGTGATGGCAATATAAGAACAAGGGTGGCCTCACTTTCCTTATCTTGCTCCTACTAGGCTGAAATGTACGGAACCAAAATTATTTCTGCCTCAACTTATCAGTGTTGTGGAAGAAGCTTATATTTCAAGGTTCTATTCCCAGCCTGGCCATTTCCTTACTTCATTGAGCCTCGGTGGTTTCATCTATGAAATGAGGAATTAACTCCTTTAAAAACAAGAAAATAGGTAAATGTATCTTTTATTCAATCAGGGTACTATAATTGTGACCAGGTGCAAAGTTCTAGTCACAAGGTCAGCAAATTCGTATTAGTCTGAGTTCTCATCTTCAGTGAATGGGACAATGTGTCTTAACTGGTATTCATGTCATCACACTTGGGCTTGACTTGAGACTGCATGCAGAGGAGGGGATAGACCACCTGAATGTGCACATGAGTGTCTGACACATTTACCTATGTTAGGCCATCCATCTTCCCATGAGGATGGCAAGTCTAATTAGATTCCTCCTTGTCAACTACCTACTTGACTGTGGCTTTAAGGTATGTCAAGAAAAACCAAGCCCTG
The DNA here is from genome assembly GCF_029281585.2 of Gorilla gorilla gorilla. NCBI lineage: Eukaryota > Metazoa > Chordata > Mammalia > Primates > Hominidae > Gorilla > Gorilla gorilla. Next base: position 20,320,922 of record NC_073242.2, on the reverse strand, counting down.
TGTCTTCCAGAGGTTATGTGTTTCTGCAGAAACCCCAAGTGCTTGGTTTGTCTTCTCACAAGACACAGACCAAGAGAGAAGCAGTAGTGACATTAGGAGTCAGGTAGACAATGGATGGTATTTATAGCCACTAACTCACAGCTGCCAATATGGTAGTGTAAAAAGTCACCCAGCACTGTCTTTGTACAGAAGAGAGAATCCCCCTGAGATGGAATTGGGGAGTTAATATAATTTTTAAGTGTTCCATGAACATGTATTCATGTATCACTATCCAAAGCCTACATGCCTTTATGGCATCTTCCTCCCCACCACCTTCTTTTTCTTTTCTCTGAATTTGCATAGTAACCTCAAGAAAAATAAAACCCTCAGTTACAGAGAGCATTTTTATGTGCCTTGGCAATCACCTTGCATTTAATCATCTAATTAGATGTGTACTGTTATTGTCTCTATTTCCTTAATGAAGAAACTGAGGTTCCAAGGATTTAACGAATATACTGAAATCACATGTCTAATAAGTGGGAGAGCAGGGTTTGGGTCCAGGCTGTCTGATTTCACAATCCATTATTTAACCAGTCTCCCAATCTGATGATGCCAAAATATCTCTGCCTTAAGAGTATAAATTCATTTTTTTCATTGCCCAGACTGGAAATCTGGTTGAGAATTTTTGAAACATGAGATGGGTTGGAGAGGAAGGAAGTAAAAGGAGGAGGTGAATGGGTGAACATTACTATATAAATTTGAGTAATATAAATGCAATTTTGCTTTTCAAAATTAATATTAAACTATAAGCATTTTATTATAAAAACAATTCTAAAAGTTTTTCATTGATTTTATCATATTCAATCACATAGAAGTAGCTTAATTTTTGCAGACAGCATGTAGTTGGATTTTTTTTTTTTTATCCATTCTGCCAATCTATGTCTTTTGACTGGGGAGTTTAGTCCACTTACATTTAAAGTAACTACTGATAGGCAAGGATTTACTATTGCCATTTTGGTAATTGTTTTCTTGATGTCTCATAGCTTTTCTGTCTCTCATTTCCTGTCTTACTGACATCTTTTGTGTTTATTTGAGTTTTTGTAGTGACACACTTTGATTTTCTTCTCATTTCCTTTTGTGTATATTCAATAAATATTTGCCTTGTGGTTACCATGGGAATTAAATATGATATCTTGTAGTTCTAGCAATCTATTTAATACTGATAACAACTTAACTTTAATCACATACAAAAACCCTACTCCCATGACATTATAAGGCCAATAATGAAAATTAAATGTAAAAATCCTTCCCCTTTACAATTCTATCCCAGCCAGCCCCTCCCCACACTTTATGTTATTGATGTCATCAATAACATTTTTGTATATTGCTTAATTAACATTTATTTAACATATATATTGTAAATATATGTTAACATATATTAATATATAATATAATATATTAACATATTAAATATATGTTAATAAGTTAACATATATTTATAATTATTTGTATGATTTATAATACTGTAACAAATAACAAGTGGAGTTACAAACCAAACTTATAATAATATTGATTTTTATATTTGTCCTTGAATTTATATTTATAAGAGAACTTTACATTTTCATATTTGAGTTCCTCTCCAGCATTCTTTTATTTCACCTTGAGGACTTCCTTTAGCATTTCTTGTAGGGGCAAGTCTAGAGATAGTAAACTTTGACTTTTGTTTATCTGGGAATACCCTAATTTCCCCTTTACTTTTGAAGAATCTTTCTGGATGTAAAATTCTTGGTTGGCTTTTTTTTTCTTTAAGCCCTTTAAATATATCATCCACTTCTTTCTGGCCTCAAGGTTTCTACTGAGAAATCCACTGATAATCTTATTGAGAATCTCTTGTACATGAGTTGCTTTTCTCTTGCTGATTTCAGTTTAATTATAATGTGTCTTGATATTGGTCCTCCTTGGATTTATTCTATTGAGGTTTATTGAGCTTCTCATATTTGTATTACCATGCATTGTCTCAAATTTGGGGATCATGGGGCCAATATTTCTTCCAATAACCTCTATGCCCATTTCTTTCTCTTTCTTTTTCTAGAATGCCCAAAATGGGTATATTGGTTGGCTTGATAGTGTCCTATAATTCCCTCAAACTCTGTTTATTTTTCTTCCTTCTTTTTAACTTTTTCTTCTCAGATTCAGTAATTTTAAATGACCTGTCTATGTTTATGGATTTTTTCTTCTACCTATTTGAATCTGCCATTGAACCCCTAGTGAATTTTCAATTTAGTTACCATGTTTATTTAGTTACTATATTTTTCAGCTCCAAATATTGTTTGGTTCTTTTTTTTTTTTTTTTTTGAGACAGAGTTTTGCTTAGTCTCCCAGGCTGGAGCGCAGTGGCACGATCTCAGCTCACTGCAATCTCCACCTCCTGGGTTCAAGCAATTCTCCTGCCTCAGCCTCCTGAGTAGCTGGGATTACAGGTGCGTGCCACTATGCCTGGCTTATCTTTTGTACTTTTAATAGAGATGGGGTTTTGCCGTGTTGGCCAGGCTGGTCTCAAACTCCTGACCTCAAGTGATCCGGTAGCCTCGGCCTCCCAAAGTGCTGGGTTTACAGGCATGAGCCACCGTGCCTGGCCTGGTTCTTTTTTAATATACAATTTCTATCTTTTTGTTGGTATTGTTATTTTGTTCATATACAGTTTTTCTAATTTCCTTTAGGTGTGGATCTGTGGTTTCCTTTAGCTCTTTGAGCCTATTTAAGACAATTGATTTAAAATCTTTGCCTAGTAGCTGAATCCTGTGTTTATTTAGGGTTTGTTTCTGGAGATTTATTTTCCTCCCTTGAATGAGCCATGTTTTCCTGCTCCTTTGTGTGCCTTATGTTTTTATGTTGAAAGTTAGGCATTAGAAAAAAGCAGCCCCCTCTCTCAGTCTTGAAGAGCAGCTGCATGCAGGGGTAGACCTTCACTAATCTTCATAGTGTGAAGGCTTTAGGCCTTCTCAGGCCTTTTCTAGCATTTATCTTTCCTTGGCCTCTGTGTGTGCATCCCGCCCCACCTCGCTAATTTTCCCATATAAATGGCTGTTTTAATTTCTTAATTTCCCTAAAAGTCTCTTCCTTGCTTCTCTTCAGGGCCTTACATGTTTTATTGTATTTCTCTTTCCCCTACGTGCCTGCAGGTCTGATGTTTTCGCACAGCCTGTCACCCACCACTGCTTTCAGAGACCCCCAACATCATATTCAAATTATGCCATGGTTTCTATCTGACCTGCAAGTCAGGCAAGACAGGAGCCAGTCCCTCCACAACCCTTGGACAAGCCAGAACATTGTAAACAAGTTTCACTCCTTTCCTTCAGTCCTGAGAGAAGAGCTGGGAGTTGGGGGGCTTCCTCTTGACTGCACCGCACCACACCAGAAAGAGATGGGGGCAATGGTGACCAAAAAAAAGAAAAAAAAATCACAAAATTTTCTACCATTTTGAGTATGGCTTTTTCATTTTTTTCCTTTTTAAATTTTTAATCATACGTATTTAAGGTGTACAACATGATGTCTTATTGTACATATACTACTGCAGTCATACCAATTAACATGTTAATCACTTTCCGTAGTTAAACTTTTTTTTTTTTTCTTTTTTGAGACAGGGTCTCATTCTGTCTCCCAGGCTGGAATGCAGTGGCACAATCACTGTAGCCTGAAACTGGGCTCAGGCTATCCTCCTGCCTCAGCCTCCCAAGTAGCTGGGACCACAGGTGTGTGCCACCTCGCCCGGCTCTATATTTAGCTTTTATTTATTTATTTTTATTTTACTTTAAGTTCCGGGATACAAGTGCAGAACATGTAGGTTTGTTATGTAGGTATATGCGTGTCATGGTGGTTTTCTGCACCTATCAATTGGTCATCTAGGTTTTAAACCCCGCATGCATTAGCTATTTGTCCTAATGCTCTCCCTCCCATGGCCCCTGACCCCTCAGACTGGCCCCAGTGTGTGTTGTTCCCCTGCCTGTGTAAGTGGGAATTGAGTATGGCTTTTTCATGACTGGGGGCATTTGTTTGGTTTTCTGCAGATCCTTGGCTGGTTTCTAGACCTCCCATGAAGCTATTTCAGTCCATCTGTTGTTTCTGTAGGTAGAATCTTGCTGTTTCTATGAGGCAAAAAAGGGCCTGGAGCTTCCTAGTCTGCTTTGTTACTGCCCTCACCTCTAAGAGTAACTTAATTAAAAAATTTTTTTTCAAAAATTTAGCAATTAAGTAAGCCTCTTTTGTTTCGTTTTATTGTGATAATAGTAATATTTATTGAGCATTTACTATGTGACAGGCACTCTTACATGCTTTATGTAAATAACTTATTTAAACTTTGCTACTTTCTAGGTAATAATTATTGTCAGCATTTTATTGAGGAGAAACTAAGGCACAGAGAGGAATGCACAGTCCATATGGAATTAAGGCAGGCATGTGGTGGAATGGAGTTTTAAATCTTCAATAGGAAGCATAAAGGCTGTTTATGGTCTTATGTGGCTTGAGGCAGGGTGGCTACAGTAGGCCAGAAGTCCCGCTCCACCCCCAAACCTCTCCTGATGCTATAAGTTTTTTTTTTTTTTTTTTTTTTTTTTTTTTTTTTTTGAGACGGAGTCTCACTGTGTCATCCAGGCTGGAGTGCAATGGTGCAATCTTGGCTCACTGCAACCTCTGCCTCCTGGGTTCAAGCAATTCTCCTACCTCAGCCTCCTGAGTAGCTGAGATTACAGGCATGCACCACCATGCCCAGCTAATTTTTAAATTTTTAGTAGAGACAGGGTTTCACCATGTTGGTCAGGCTGGTCTCGAACTCCTGACCTCATGATCAACCTGCCTCTGCCTCCTAAAGTACTGGAATTACAAGCATGAGCCACTGCGCCTGGCTGTATAAATGTTTTAAAATGGGATCTCAGTCCTTAAGCTGTGTTCACATTGGAACGTGACTATGGCTGTGGATTAGTTTACTAAGTGCCCTTTTTCTTTGAAGCAGAAAATAACACATAATATATGGTCTTGACTAGGAGGGCAAGAGAGGTTCAAATCCAGCCTTTTGGTGGGTGAATGGCCAAGGGGATGAAGTAAAGTGGAGCTTCAGAGAGATGGGAGACCTAACCCGCCGTGTAGCCAACGTCTTCACACAGACCTGTGGCCTACAACAGGGAGACCATCTGGCCTTGATGCTGCCTCGAGTTCCTGAGTGGTGGCTGGTGGCTGTGGGCTGCATGCGAACAGGTCAGTGATGAAAGAGGGACCTGGTGGACCTCGGGGCTGTTCTAGAACCAATGAGTCCTGAGATATTAGGTGCTGTGCACCCAGCCTGGCACTGACACAGCTTTGAAGCCTTCGCCCCAGTTTCTGTGCTGGGACCACAAAGCAAGGCTTCCTGCCCTGTGGGAATTATCAGTTTAATTAGAGACAAAACAATTTCTCTTCTCTGTACCTCCTTTCTTCTTCACAGTCTTTGTCTTTCTCATACTCCCTCACAAATTCTCTTATTCTCTCCCTCACACTCTCACATTCATACACTCTCAAGTGCAGTGCCAAACTTTGTCTCATACACACACACACAAACACACATACACTTTCTCTTGCACAGCCTCAGAGAGTCTTACTTTTTTAAAGATTCATCGATTGTTAATGTTTTTCCATATTTGAGCACTCTCTCCCTCTCTCTTTCTCTTCCTTTCTTACTGAATTATTTAAGAATCACTAGTGGGCATTGTGACACCTATGAACACCAGGTAAACACTCATAAACACAAAAGCAGGCATCTGATAAGATCCAAAATATTCCACAGCCTTTTCTGCATGACAGTGACATTTTTGAAGAATGCAAGTTGTATTGTAGAATATACCTCCAAATTTGTATTTCTGACTCTTTCTTTGTGATTATATTCAGATTAGACACGTTAGGCAGGAGAATTGCAAGGACAAAGTTGTGTCTTCCTCTGTGCATCACATCAGGGGGTATATTCTGAAGTCAGTTTGTTCCCTCTTCAGTTATACTGTTTTATCACTTGAGCAAGGTGGTTTTCACAGAAAACCTTTATCCTTTACAAAGGCACAATTTTTCCTGGTAATTAATAAATAATTCATTGTGTGATCCTTAAGCGATTGTGTGAATATTCCTATTCCCTAACACTCTTTCACATTATGGTTTGAGTACCTAGTGATGATTCTTTACCGAATTGAATATTACCATGTTGGTTTTACATGGAAATTTTCTATTTCTGTCAGTTTCATTTATTAGTTAGAATTCTTATGTAGAGATTTCCCTTCCCCTTTTGATGACTTATTTTTTGTGTATATAGATTAGAATCAGTGACTCACAGATTCTTTTTTGAATCACTTCTCTCATTTTATCATGTGTACAGCACTCTGCCATACTCTTGATCATGTTTTCTCTCTCTCCGTCTCATATTCTCTCACAAATAAAATATGTGATTCATTCAGCCAGATCATGTGAAATCAAGAAGTAATAAAACTGGTGGAAGGAGTATAGAGATGAAAAGCCATGTCATCTGTAGACCTATAAGATGGTCCATGGGAAATCTAAGACTTGGCCTGGGTGGTGGCTTAGGCCTATAATACCAGCACTTTGGGAGGCTGAGGTGGGTGGATCCTGAGGTCAGGAGATCGAGACCATCCTGGCCAACATGGTGAAACCCCATCTCTACTAAAATACAAAAAGAAAGAAAGAAAGAAAGAAAGAAAGAAAGAAAGAAAGAAAGAAAGAAAGAAAGGGAGAGAAAGAAAGAAAGAATTAGCCAGGTGTGGTGGCAAGACTCTCAAAAATAAAAAAAGACTTGAGCTGAGCCCTCTGGGCTAAGAAGAATTAAAGAGGATTAGAAACAAAGGAAGGACATTCCAAGCATGGGGTGAGGCATGGCCATTTTGAAATAGAAAATAAGGTGTAGGGGAGAAAGATGGAAAGAAAGCAGCATCTTCAAAGTCAGGACGAGAAGTGTGGTGTTTTCCTGGAGAGAGGGTACAGGTGTTAGTGCAGAGAAGAAATGTAGGGAGGCCAGGCATGGTGGCTCACAGCTGTAATCTCAGCACTTTGGGAGGCTAAGGCAGACAGACCACTTGTGGTCAGAAGTCCAAGACCATCCTGGCCAACCTGGTGAAAACCTATCTCTACTACAAATAATAATAATAATAATAAAATAGCTGGGCGTGGTGGTGGACACCTTTAATCCCAGCTACTGGAGAGGCTGAGACAGGACAATTGCTTGAACCCAGGAGGCTGAGGTTGCAGTGAGCTCAGATCACACCACTGCACTCCAGCCTGGGTGACAGGGGCAGACTCCACCTTAAAAAAAAAAAAAAAGAAAAAAAAGAAAAAAAAGAAATTCAGAGGAAAAAAAGTCAATGTTTATGGAACTAAGCAAATAATAATATGGAAGATGGGTAGCAGGAAGATTCAAAACTGGTGGAGGGATGAGAATCCAGAAGGAAACACAAAGCCTTGAGCTCACTGTTGGCAATGGAGATAGAAGGGAATGCAAAAAACTCAAAGGACAATGTGGTGAAATACAGAATGAAGGAAAGAGGGGACATTCAAGATGACATCCAAGGAATGACAGAAAGGGGAAAAAGAAGGGAAAGATGGGGGAGAGATGCAGCTATTCTTGATGTCAGAGACACTGTTCTGTTTACATCTATACTTCCAGATCCTGTGTAAACGTGTGTAAAGCAGTGTCCACCCATTTTTTGGCTAGATCCATTTACAGTAGAAAAGATTAGGGCAGGGCTTACAAATTTTAGTGCAAAAGAATCACTTGGAAAACTTGTTAAGATGCAGATTCTGATTCTGTAGGTTTGAAACAGGGTGTGAGATTCTGCATCCTGGATAGTGCTGCTGCTGTTGTTCTGTGGCCCGTGCTTTACATAACAAGAAGTTAGGGTATTTCGATGCAGACAAGCCAAGTCTAAAGCCCATGGTTGTGAAAAAGAAACCAAAACAATCAGTTCCTTTCTCATCCCCAGGGATCATCTTCATTCCTGCGACCATCCTGTTGAAGGCCAAAGACATTCTCTATTGACTACAGTTGTCTAAAGCCAAGGGCATTGTGACCATAGATGCCCTTGCCTCAGAGGTGGACTCCATAGCTTCTCAGTGCCCCTCTCTGAAAACCAAGCTCCTGGTGTCTGATCACAGCCGTGAAGGGTGGCTGGACTTCCGATCGCTGGTTAAGTGAGTCTCTGGTCTGATGAATATGATCTCTGAGTATAGTTGTTGCGGGATAATTTAGGAATCAGAGAGACCAGTGGGGTTGAGGAGGATGTATTTATTATTTAGGTGCACCAGCCCAGTCAGATTAACATCCAAAGGACTGAGCCCTGAACAAAGAGTCAGGTTACCTTTTAAGCATTTCATGGGGTGAGAGGGGAGATCTGTGCAGGGGGAAGTATACTACAGAAGCGAGAAACAAAGACAGTTATTCAATTGAGACATGTATTACATCATTTCTTACTTTTCAAGGAAAAACATGTTTTACAACTTGCGTTTATCTGTCTAGTGACCATGCAGCTGTGCAGCTGGAGAAACAGGGTCTTCACAATGCCTGGGAAAGGGAGAGATAAGGCTCACTAGCTACAGATGGAAAAACAGGCAGTGAATTTTTAAAGGACTCTACCTCTTTCTCTTCCTCAGGAGGAATTGGGTTTCCCTACATACAATTGAGTTTTTGCTTATGCATTCTTTAATTTCTTTTAATTCCTGTTCCATTTCCCCCCTTTGTTGCTTTTTATAACAAAGGTGTTAATACAAAGCACCACTATTTGCCACCTCTTCACAGAGCTGAGCTTCTTCTACTGGCAGTGGCTGATATTTGGTTAATGCCATCAACTGTGCAGTAGTGTGTTGAGTTATTACTGCCTCTATAGTTGACTGAATGCTCCTAATAAACAGGGGTAAAAGGTAAGGGAGGATGAGGCAGATGCCAAGAATAAACAAAACCCACCACTGAGGGTTTTGAATCCTCCAAAGGTTGAGAACCATCCTCCAAACAAAGAATCCAGGGACCATTAGGACCAAGTCTGAATTGGAACATGGGCCAACTTGTGCATTCTAGCTCTGATTTCCATGACAACCTGGCCATTATTAGCAATTTCTAGGCAACAGTTGGTTAAATTAAATTTTCCACATACTCTTCCTTCAGAGGCTAAGTGATAATCTAATGCCAATCTATTTCAATATATAGCATTTCTCACTTGTGTTGCTTGTATTGCCAATAAATCTAGTGCCCTTGACGTTTCATTGGTTATAATTTCAAAGACTGCCTGCAACCTTATGATGCAGTTGAGCATATAGATTGGGGTGTGGTAACCCCATGACCCATCTTGCACCCAGGTAGCTGGCCAATAATATTTAATTATTCTTTCAGGAGGCCATTCATTATCTTTCCAGTCTCCTATGTCCACATCCTTTTTGACATTTGTGTCTATTTTTGTGATTATGCTCTTCTAGTTCTTCTTTTATTTTCATCATCAACTGGATACCATAAGAGTTCCCCTTGCTTTAGGAGAATTAGAAAGAAGGATGGCTTGATTGTTCCTACACACATACTCCTGTCCATTTAGCTGGCAGTTGCCAATATGCCCATGCTCCACAGATCCAATATAGGCCAGAGGGTGCTTTCGAAGCATTTGGAACCTCTAGCTGATGCCAAGTGTGGCTTAGGGTAGAGAATGGAGATAAGGGATTTGGATCTGGTAAGTAGGAGTAATTCTGGGTGCTTCTCCATAGAGTTTTGTTTTTAGTCTCATCATAATACTGTTGCCTAGGCAGGTTATTTCTCCTACTGCCTCTGTGAAAGCCTTTCCCCAACGGGCGATACGGTACTTTCCAATTATGGAGGTTTTTAACAACCAAACACTGGCTGAGGCTGTTGGTTCACTGGCAGGGTTAAGCGAAGTGAAGTTATCTTGTGGCATTAATTCCTTTGCCTCCCATGGCCACTGGTTCCCCATATTAGTTCCTCCACGTACATAGCATGAGGAAATTCCTAAGCTGCCAGCTATGTTTTCAGCTAGTTGAGCAAATAAGTTTTTGGTTGGTGGGGGAAGCTCAGGCACTGGCTTATCCAAATGCTTATAGAATGATTATGGACCCAGAATTGCGGGGTTGGATGCATTTGGGTCCTTTTAGTCTTTTTGACAATTAGTAGTGGAACTCCAAGGCCTGCTCCTAGTCTATCAAGTCATTATAGTGCTGTCTGTCCTGTAGACCAGAAAGGTATCTCTGGCTTTAAGATAGTAAAATTTAAAGGATTGCATGTTCTTGTCTTACAATTTGGTTTGGTTGACATACTACTTAGCAGAGCACTCCTTCCTGAATATAAATATTGGAGTTGTGTTAGTGTGGACCACTGAATGTTACAGTCTGGGCATCGGATTTGTGGTTCTTTGTACAGATGCTTAGGGCTGCTCCTGCTAAGCCTCTCTTGTGTTACACCATTGCAGACTGCTTCTGTTTTTTTTAGGATTGTGAACATATGCAGCATAGCAGGCATCAAAGTACAAGGAAATAGGCCCTTTACAGGAGGGAGGGGCTTCTTTTGTTCGAGCTATAACTCTCCTTCTTTTTCTCCCTCCGATTTAATATGTATTTCAAACCAGAATTCATAGGGTAAGAGCTTAGGGTCATAACATGCATATAGCTGGTTATTTCCTGGGTCACAGACCGAATAGGTGGTCTGGTTGTATGTGCAGGTTCCTAACTTGGTTCCTGTACTGTAGGTATGGTACAGTAGAGTTTTAACTATGGTATTCCTTACCCAGGTAGTATGTACACAGTGTGGGCATCCTTCTAGAGATTTCTCCCCTTCTAGTATAGGCAGAAATGGTAACAACATTAGTGTATGTAATAGAAACATGCTTACACTACACATAGGCATGGCAAACCTTCCTCTGGGCATGGACATTTGCAGCATTTGCAGTAATAATGTAACAACAGAACAATTATAACTAGGCTTATAAATTTTATCTACATTTACTTATCTAGAGATGGTCCTCTTAGCTTCGGCTGTGTGTAGACTAGTCAGCTTCCAGGATGTGACTAGAGCAGAGCTTGCAAGATCTTCAAGCTTCAGCCATGTGTAGACTGACCAGCCTCCAGTGTGGTCAGAGCAGGGCATTTGTCCTTCTTACTGGTGGTTGGGATTCGCCGTAGGTCTATTCGGGTGGGGCGATCAGGGTCTTGTTGGTTAATCCACTGGTCATAGTCGGGAGTCACTGCTGCCGCTAGTTTCAGCCAGCTATGGTGAATCCAAGGTGTGACACCTGCAACTTTAACAGCAGTAGAAGTAGACATGATTACAATATGAGGCCTATCCTGTATGGGTCCTAGAGTGGTTGGATTCCATTTTTTAACTTAAACAAAATCCTTAGGTTTGAAAGGGTGTACTGGGTCTGTTAGACTTATAGGCATTTTTCTATACCTAGCCATGCATTTTTGCATGGCCATACTTAAAGTCTGCATTTGCCTTCTTAAAGTTAGTTCTTCTAGTTTACAGATGATGGGGGGTGGCCGGCTGAACAAAATCTCAGAGGGCGAATACCCAGTTTGCTTGGTGGAGGTGCACCTGACTTGGAGGAGGACCATGGGCAAGACCTGATCCTACCTTTGATGAGTTTCTTGACACAATTTCTTCAGCAGTTGTTTTAGTGTCTGGTTCATGCTCTTCACTTTACCTGAGCTCTGCAGTCTGTAGGCTATATGTTATTTCCATTTTATTTTTAATAGTCAAGTTAAGTCCTGAACTATTTCAGCCACAAATGTTGGTCCATTGTGAGATCTCAGAGTTAGAGGCATTCCAAATCTGGGAATAATGTCTTTTAACAACACTTTGGTCACCTCTAGTTCCTTCTCTGTCCCGGTGAGGAAGGCCTTGACTTATCCTGAAAAGGTGTAAATGAACACCAACATGTACTGATAGCCCCCATCACAGGGTAATTCGGTGAAGTTCATAAGCAGTTTTTCACACGGCATGGCTTCTGTTTCCTGAGCTCCTGGGGGCAGAGTAAGCCCTTGTCATGGATTGTTCTGAACACAAGTTAAATATTGTTCATTTACAAATGGCTTGAGTAATAGCAGTGAGCCATGGCACATAGAAATGATGCCTTAATAATGTCTTTAGTGCTGTTTTTTTGTGTGTTTTTTTTCAGGTCAGTTCCTTGGTGGAACTGTTTTACAAATCTGGGGGCCACCGTTTCAGGGATGGCTAGCCTCCCACTGGAAAATTTTTACTATCCTTCTTCAATGTAGTTGATATTTTCCTGGGCAAAACAAGCCCTTTCATTTGGAGTGTAGCTTGGGATCTACAGGAGGGGAATCTCTGGGAGGAGAGGTATAGCTAAGGCTTCTTCTTTAGAAGGTGGGGTTGTCCTGCTTTGCCTCTTTGTCTCATTTATTTATTTATTTATTTATTTATTTATTTATTTATTTATTTATTTTAGCCTTTAGTATTCTTCCTTTATGGTGCCCCTTGCAGTGCATCTCTGCCACAACTTTTAAGGCCTATACAGCATTTAAGAGCTGTAGAATTTCTTCCTTGTACTTTATTTCTTTACTTTCAGCAGTTAAAAGCCTTTTTTTTCTTTGTAAATAGCCTCATGAACATGGAAAGTGTCAGAAGCATATTTGGAATCTGTGCAAATATTTGTCTTTTGGTCTTTTGCTAGCCAGAGAGCTCTTGTCAGAGCTATTAGCTCTGCTTTCTAAGCAGAAGTTTCTGTAGGCAAAGACTGCACCTCTACTACTGAGTCCAAAGTCACCACTGCATACCCAGCTCAGCAGATTCCCTTTCGTATGAAACTGCTTCCATCAGTAAAATATTCTATGTCTGGGTCCCCAAGGGGCCTATCTGTCAAATCTCTCTGGCTTGAGAACACTTCATCTATCACGTTTACACAGCAATGAAGGGGGTCTCCTGGTACTGACTTGATGAGGAGCAAGGTAGCCGGGTTTAGGGTATTCACAGTCTCTAAAATTAGTTTGTTAGCTTATTGAGCCAGTAGGGCAATGGCAGCTATTGCTTTAAAACAAGGAGGCCAGTGAAGTGCCACAGAATCTAATTGCCTGGATAAGTATGTCACTGGGTGATGCCATGACCTTATGGCTTGAGTTAGAACCTTCATGGCCTCCCTTTCACTTATGGACATACAAGAAGATAAGTTTAGTTAGTTAGATCTGGCAGTCCTAAAGCTGGGGCCTGAGTCAAGGCTTTTTTTTTTTTAAATTTCTTTAAAAGTCTTCTCCTGGTTAGCCTCCTAGAGGAGGGGCTCTTTCTTTCCTTCTCTTTGTGGCTTAGCCATAAGCTAGAAATTTGGGATCTAAATGCAGCAGAACATTGCTGCCCTTAGGAACTCTCTTATTTGACACCAGGTGGTTGGAGTAGGAAGTGTACAAACAGATTGCTTTTGTTTACTACTAAGCCATCTTTCCTCTTGGCTTATATAAAGGCTTAAATACTGGAGACTTTTAGAGCAGATTTGAGCTTTTTTCTGACACTTTATGTCCTGCCTTTCACAGCAGGTGCAGGGAGTCTTGGGTTTCTCCTGGGTGCAGTAGCCCTTGGCTGGAGGGTTTTTTTTTATACCATGGCCTTGACCATTCTCCTTATTTTATTTATTTATTTTTTGGGGCATTTATTCTTCTAGTGTCATTTACTTTTGCACCGTGCACATTAATCTCTCTCTAGCCTTGGCCAGCTTTCAAACTCCTGTCCAAACCAGCCTTTTCCATGACTGTGTTCACGCCCACGTCCATGCCTCCTTGCAAAGCCAGCTTCTCTTCCCATAAGGGCTGCTGCTAGTAAATTAGCCTTTGTTAAGCCTCTGATCAGCTTTCTTCTCTGCCTCCTGAACTCAGTTAATGTACACCTTGTAACCACTTTAATAAGCTGAGTTGCATTCACGCCTACGGAGCTTCTAACTTCTGCAATTTGTGCCTGATATCTCCTTGGGCCTGCCTTACAAATGCTGTGTCCACCATGCACTGATTTTCAGCAGCCTTAGGGTTAAACAGAGTGTACAACCAAAATGCCTCAGAAAGTCTTTCTTAAAACTGGCTGGTGCTTTTATCTGCACCCTGGAGCACCTCTGAGATTTTTTATATTGGTTGCCTTTTTCTTTTACCAGCCTTTAGCCTTTGCAGAAGGGCTTCTTGGCACTTTTGTAGGTGCCGAAGCTGGACTGCATCATCTGGGTCCTAGTGGGTGTCCCCTTGTCCTCTTAAGAGGCGTAAGCATAACTTGGGCATGACCAGACCTGAGACACCCTCCCTGACTTTTCCAGCCTTTCACTTTAACTTCCTGGAGCTCTAATTTCTCCTTCTCAGGTGAGACTGGGAGCCTGTATCTCTTTGAACTTAATTCCTTAGGGGCAGTTAGCCTTGGTAAAGGGAGGTAGGTTGGAATGTAGGGAGGAGGGGTCTCTATGCCCTCCTGTGGTTCTTGCAAAACTGGTTTTCTCTTTCCTGAGACTTTTCTTTTGTCTCCATAGTTGCCGGGGCAGCTGATTTTTACTTTTACTTTTGGCTTTCACTTTTCACTTTTGGTGCTACAAGCCTCTGTGACTTTACCTTTAACTCCGTAGCTGCCAGCGCAGCTGGTTTCTCTGGGTGTGAGCTGTGAACGTTCTACAATAAACTGCTAGGCAGGGCTGCATTCATTTAGCCATGAATCAATATAAAGACTAGGTCTGAATGCCCTGGCTGTCTTCCAGGGCTAGTCACTACCTTAAAACACACAGCCAATTTACCTATAGTGCCATTGGTCAGCCATCCAACACTAAAAGAGGGCTATTCTAATTCACAGTATGTCCTTAACTTTTGAACATCCAGTTTCATCCCATAATCAGCTCTAAATCCTTTTTAAAAATTCTTTATCATGCACTCCAAAAGGAGTTGGTTTCCATGCTTTTCCTCCCATTTCCTCCCTTGAGGTGCACTTTCACTCTAAGGTCCACCAGACTGGGTCCTATTACAGGAGTTTCAGACGCTGCTTAACCAGGAATGTGCCTTTCCCTGCCACAGACTGCTGCAGCTGTGAAGCTCAACCTATCAGCCATATGCAACATCCTAGGACTGATTTCCCCCACACTGGCCTGGGAGCACACAGCCTGCGCTAAGGGATCTGTGCCTCCCCACATTACTCCCTGCATTGGCCTCTCCTGAGACCGTCTCTTTCACACACTTTCACACACCTCCCTTGCCTCAGGACTCCTCATCGGACAAAACAACCCTCTCTCGTGTCCCGGGTGAGCCTAGTTAGATTCCCACATTCACACACATACACACACCACTCCTACCCCAGGACTCTTCATCAGAGGAAACGAACCTCTCTGGTGTCCTGGGTAGGTCCGCACACACCCACACACTCCCAGTTGGGGTGGCAAGCCACTCTTACCATCCTGCCAGCAAACTCTTCCTTGCTGTGCTTGCCGCTGTATCGGCCCATTTTCTCCACCAGTGAACCACTTTCACTTTGTTAGGGGGACACGAGGTTCATCCAAATTGGCGGGCCACTCCTGCCACCCCCAGCCACTCTGGGTTGGATGAGTGGTTGGTCCCTGGGAGGTGATCAAGCTCACCTTCATCCCTATGGGATGGGCTTTCCTACCTTGGGCCCTTTCTCCTTACCGCGGTTCCTGAAGTGCTGGTATCATCCTGCAGCCCCATCTCAGGTTCAGTTGCACTGCTGGGCAGGATGGGGGGAGAGCCAGTCTCCATCCGGGTGAAACTCCCCCATGGCATGCCTTGGATGCCAGGT
This sequence comes from Gorilla gorilla gorilla, assembly GCF_029281585.2. Taxonomy (NCBI): domain Eukaryota; kingdom Metazoa; phylum Chordata; class Mammalia; order Primates; family Hominidae; genus Gorilla; species Gorilla gorilla. The sequence goes on along the minus strand of NC_073242.2, from coordinate 20,305,150 downwards.
CTTCCACAGCCCCAGGGCGCTAGTCCCATGGGCAAAGGAGACAGTAAAATTGTTATGAAATGTTTGGGGATGATTTAGGAATCAGAGAGACCGATGGGGTTGAGGAGGATATATGTATTATTTAGGTGCACCAGCCAACCCAGTCAGATTAATATCCAAAGGACTGAGCCCAGAACAAAGAGTCAGGTTACCTTTTAAGCATTTTGGGGGTGGAGAGGGGGGAGGGAGAGATCTGTTCAGGGGGAAGCATATTACAGAAGTGAGAAACAAAGACAGTTATTCAATTGAGACATGCATTACATCATTTACTTTTCAAGGAAAAACATGTTTTGCAACTTGGGTTTATCTGTCTAGTGACCTTGCAGCTGCACAGCTAGAGAAACAGGGTCTTCACAATGCCTGGGAAAGGGAGAGATAAGGCTCACTAGCCACAGACAGAGAAACAGGCAGAGAAACAGGAGAAAAAGGACTCCACCTCTTTCTCTTCCTCTGGGGCAACTGGGTTTTCTTACATACAACTGAGGTTTTGCTTACACATTCTTTAATTTCTTTTAATTCCTGTTCCACAGGTAGAAGAATGCCATTCACTCCCAAGTGGTGAGAGACAAGCAGCCAGTGGTAGGAAGGTCATCAAGTCAGTTGTCAGAAACCTCATTTATGTCACTGTTTTGCTATGTGACCCTGACCTAGTTCCTTGCCCTCTCTTGATCTCAGTTGCTTTATCTGTAAAATTTCACATTTTTCAGCAAGTCAACCTTCCATGTTCCTCTCATTAAAATATACTCACCCCTGGGACTGTGCAAAGGAGATTTGTAAAGTCAGGGGGTTATTGTGTTACATATTCCTTGTAGGCAGGAAACCTAAAGTCTTATTTTTCTATTAAAAATATATGAAGTAGTTGAATGAAAGGTTAAAATGAATTTTTAAGGTAAAACTTAAGACCCCAAGAAAAATGGAATTGCCAACTATGGCTTACAGGTAGCTTTGGGAGCAAACTCTTTCCATCTCCCAGGGACTGGGTGCCTTCAGAGACACCTGGGGGCAAAGTGAAGGAAGGCTGGAGATAAGAAAGGCCCCTTCTGCCTCCAAAACTCTGATTCTGTAAGCCTTCGGTCATGGCTCACGTTATACACACAAACCATGCTGGGTTTGTTTTCTTGGAGTAATACTTGAGTTTTTAAAGCTCTTTATTTCAACCCCAAAAGGCAAACATTACAGCAAAGTCACATCTTATGCTGTAGTCTAATGTCAGAGAATTTAATTAAAACAGAGTACTCTTGAAAAATCCCTCGAATTTCCCAAAGTCAGTATGATACCATTTCACAGCAAGACCAGCAGACCTAGTGTTTCCTCTCGTGTTGGGATTATTTGCAGTTGCTTTGAACACCATAGAAGCCTTGCATTTACAATTGTAGTAGGCCCAAGGCCCTCTCAGTCCAGGGGAAGCTCCTGAGAAACAAGAGAGACTGAGGGAACCACAGATCTTATCTGCCATCTCAAGCTCATGCTAGGGCAGAGGTACATTGATCGCAGTAATTTTATATATAATATATATATAATATGTAAATTTATATATAATTTATATATAAGTATATATATCATATAATTATATGTATATATGACATGTAAGTATATATATTATATATGACATATAAGTATATATTTTATATATTTATGTATAATTTTATATATAAATTTTGTATATGAGATATAATATATAAATGTTTTTATATATTTATATATAATATGTTTTATATATATTTATATTTATATTTATTATATATTATATATTTATATTTATATATTATATTACATATATTATATATTTATATTTTTATATATTATATAATATATATTATATATTATACATATTTTGTACATAATTTATATATAAGCATAATTTATATATAAGCATAAATATTATATATAACTTACATATACTTACATATACATGTATATGTATATATATTTATATATACTTATATATAAATTATATACAATATATACTATATAATATATTATATATACTTATATATAAATTATATATCCTATAATTATATTTATATATGACATGTTAGTATATATTATATATGACATAAAAGTATATATTTTATATATTTATATATAATTTTATATATAAATTTAATATATGATATATAATATATAAATATGTTTTTTAATATATATATATACATTTTTTTTTTTTTTTTGAGATGGAGTTTTGCTCTGTCACCCAGGCTGGAGTGTAGTGGTGTGATCTCGGCTCACTGCAAGCTCGGCCTCCCAGGTTCACAACTAATCTGGCTCAGCCTCCTGAGTAGCTGGGACTATAAGCGCCCACCAGCGTGCCCAACTAAATATACTTTTTTTACTCTCCCCCTTTCTCTCTTTCTCTTCCCCACCCCTCATCACCAAGGTCACAGAGTTTAATTTTAAAAAACAAGCTTAGCAGTCTGGTTAAGGGCACAGACTAGGATGCAGACTGAGTTTGAATCCTGGCTCTGCCATTTGCTAGCTGTATATTACCAAGCAAATTACCTAACCTCTCTGAGTTTCAGTTTCCTCACCTGCAAAATGGGCATGATTAGAGTAGTACTCATCTCCTAGGGTTGCTCTGAGTACTGAATGGTTCATATTTGTAAATCATTGAGAGCATTGCCTGGAACATAGCAAGTGCTATTTAAATGTTCATTAAATTACTTAATGAATTCATTAAATTACTTAAGATTCATTACTTAAATTACTTAAGATTAAATTCTTAAGATTCATTGTATTTTACTAATTTTTCAAATAAAAAAATGCTGGTCCACATGTCCGAATCACCCATCAAGTCAGTGTGATGCCTAACTCCGGGAGAGCCAGTTTTCCTCTAGTGTTGCAAACTCCCAGTTTCCTGTCCATGCCTTATGTTTCTTTTGCATTCCCAGAAGATGAAGAAACAGCAATCATGACTTTTTTCCTTTTGTCTTGAACCCCTTTGCAGATCAGCATCCCCAGAACACACCTGTATTAAGTCAAAGACCTTGGACCCAATGGTCATCTTCTTCACCAGTGGGACCACAGGCTTCCCCAAGATGGCAAAACACTCCCATGGGTTGGCCTTACAACCCTCCTTCCCAGGAAGGTAGGAAAGAGGGCACCGACATAGAGGCTGGATCCAGATGTGGGCAAAGTTTGTGTGTGTGTGTGTGTGTGTGTGTCTTGGGAAAGGAACTGGAAGTAGAAGTGACTACATACTCCTTTTCTCTTCCACTCTCTTTTGTTCAGACCTCTCAGGGTCTGAGAGGTGAAGGCTGGGAATCCTAAATGTTTGCTGACAGAGGCCTGAGAGTGACAAAGGAGGCACATTTAGGTTTTACCAGAGCATCTTCATAGGAGATGTGAAGGAAATGTGGGTAGAGACAGTAGACATTCCAGAAGCCACACACATGACAAGCCTGACAGTGGTTCCATAATTTTGTAGGGAAAGACAGAATATTCTAGCAGGGTGACCTGAGATGACAGAGCCTCACCTCTCCCCTATTATGGGCAAATCAGACTTAGGGTTCCTCAATTATTCACTTCTAGGGAAGAAAATATCTGGAACCAAGCTATGCCAAGCCATCACCCCTAAGAGGGCAAAGCTCTATCCTTGGATTAATTATTTAATCACCTGCAAATCAAACCTCTCCTCTACGCCTTCTCATCTCCAACTAGTAATATTCAGAATGGACCAAATTCTTTATATTTTTTAATGTATTAACATATTAAACAGAATATGGAGCACAGATGTCTTTTTGTATTAACCTGAAGAGGGGCAGTGAGTATTTACACTAATGATGACAGTTGAGTAGCAAAACCCAGGGAGGAATGGAGGTGAGAGAAGGGAGAGCTTCTGTGCAGGTGGAATAATATGTGCAAAGACACAAAGATATAAAAAGTAGTATTCATAGAACTACAGAGACTTGGGAATATCTGGTGCTCAGGGTGTAGGGTGAATGACCAATGGGAACAATTGGAAAAGTGAGCAGGACTCAGATCGTGCAGGGATTTGCAGACCTTGTAGTAGATTTTGGACTTTATTAGGAAAACAACGGGGAGATATTGAAAGTTTTTTAGGGAGGAGGAGATCTGATCAAATTTGTATTTTGATAAGATCATCATGGCTGCAGGATGCAGGATGGATTGGAGAAAATTAGAATAGAGTTAGGGAAGACCAGTTAAAGGCTCCTAGTCTAATCCAGGTGCAAGCTAGTAGTGGCATGGATTAGGTACTAGACATATGATGGAAATTAACACAGTTGAGATTTCAGGAAATAGAGTGGACCAGATCTGCTGGTTAAACATGGGAGATGGGAGGAGGTCAAGGTTGATGCCAAAGTTTGGGGCTTGGACAGCTTCATGGATAGGGATGACATGTCTGGTTACAGAGAACACTGGAGGAGAATCAGTTCAAGAGAGGTAGCATGATTGAACCAGTTTCAGTTGTACGTAATTGGGAAATATTTGGCAGTACACCTTTGAGACCTGGCCTGAGGGTGGTATGGAGCCCCACACAAATCACACGAACTGAGAGTGAGAAAGGTGGGTTCGTAGCTAAAAACCAGAGTGCACAGCCCTTCATCACATCAGCCATGATCACACAGCTGAGGCCACTGCATTTTGGAGTTAGTAGGAAATTACGGAGCCTGAAGACATCTGATGTCTCCTGGTGCCTGTCGGACTCAGGATGGATTGTGGCTACCATTTGGACCGTGCTAGAACCATGGACAGCGGGTTGTACAGTCTTTATCCACCATCTGCCACAGTTTGACACCAAGGTCATCATACAGGTAAGAAGACTCACCTTCCCCTATCAGCAAAATTCCAGAAAAAATCCATGTTTCCAGGCCGAAAGCTGGACCTTGCTAAAAAAATATTTTATTAAGCAGAGAAGCCCATGAGCCTAAGATGATCCTGAGCCTGGGCTTCTCAAAGTGTGACACACTGAATCTGAGTCACTATACCCGAGTCACATCAAAATGTGACCTTGAAGAAAATGTGTATTACTGGGCGATCCTTCAGACCTGTAGATCAGTCTTTGTAGACTTGGGACCCAGGATGTGCATTTTGAAAAATTAAAGCAAGCACAACAAGTCCAAGTCTCCCAGATCCTGGACCCTGATGCTGCCAGGGCCAAGCAGCTGGGGTGTGTGTGTGTGTGTGTGTGTGTTTTCTTACTCAATATGATGAAATGTTTAAAAACAGCCCTTGGACTATGAAAGATCTAGCTTCTTATCCCACCTGTGAAATTAACTAGCAGGTTACATACCACTCTGAGCATCAGTTTCCTTATCTGCAAAATAGGTCTTTTAATAATTACTACCTCATAAAGTCTTAGGTAATATTAATGAGATGATAGAGGCGATATGTGTAAAGTACTTAACCCTGACATTAGCACCTAGAAAACACTCTATCAGTGGGAGCTGCTGCTATTTTTATGATGAGTACATCATGATGACAATTCAAGTCACCTGCATGAACTCTTTCTATGTCCCTTCACCCCAACATTTTCTTTATGTCTCCACTCACACCCTTGCTTTCCCTCTCAGAGGCAGACCTTGCCCTCCACCTCTCAAAATCCACCCGCTCTGCACAACCACTGCAGAGTTCTGTCTCCTGGCCTTGGATAAACAGCATTTCTTTATTAATCTTTAATCTACTATGCATTTTCTCCTGTATTTTCAGTCTCTCACTTTTCGCTAGTTTTACACCCTCAGTCCATAAACATATTCAGTGTACTTATCCTAAAATGCCTTCCTTTGAACCTGCTACACACTGGGTCAACCCATCTTTTCCACCTTAATACCAAACTTCACCAAAGAGCATCCTCCATTTGCTGCAGCCACCTCTGCTTCACCTAGCCTGCTCCTGAATACTGCAGTCCTCCAGTGGTCTGCCCTTACTGTTCTTCTTTCTAAGCAATTTCCTTCACCTCCATTTTTCTCAGCAAGCACATCAATGCAGGTGGCTGTCAGGACTGTACCTAGGGTCTAGTCTTCTCGGTCCAAGCTGATTCTCCCAGGCTAGCAAAACATTTCCAACCTGCTAGTTGGTAAAGCCCATCTGATCATTCCTCCAGAACATCAAACTGCACTTCCCATATCTCATTCCCTACCTCTATATCAATGCCTCCTCCTGTGTCACCATCATTATTTTCTGTACCACATTCTGCACCTGAGACTTAAAGCACCACAAACAAGACTGACCACCCTTCCCATCCTCATGCTTAATTCTTCCGCTGCTATAGAGAGTGTCCCAAAAGGTCTTTATGTATTTTAAGCCTCAGTAAATGCTTAAAGTTTAAAAATTCTACAAATTTACCAAAAAAGCATTTGCATTACCATTTCCCACTTACTATTTTTATGAATTATTCATAATAATTTTTAATTTATATATTGTATTAGTCCATCTTATTGAAGACTAAAACAAAAAGTCTTTTAAATTTTTGATTCAGAGGGTGCATGTGCAGATTCATTACATGAGTATATTGCATGATTCTGAGGTTTGGAGTAAGAATATTCTCATGACCCAGGTAGTGCATATAGTACCCAATAAGTTTTTCAGCCCACGACCCCCTCCCTGTCTCTCCCTTCTCATAGTGTCTATTGTTATCCCCAGCATCTATTGTTTCCAACTTTATGTCCATGTGTATTCAATGTTTAGCTCCCACTTATAAGTGAGAAAAAAATGATGTTTGGTTTTTTACTCCTGCATAAATTTACTTAGGATAACAGCCTCCAGCTTCATCCATGTTGCTGCCAAAGACATGATTTCATTCTTCTTTATGGCTGTGTAGTATTGCATGGTGTATATGTAGCACATTTTCTTTATACCCGTCCACCATTGATGGGCACCTAGGTCAATTCGATGTCTTTGCTATTGTGAATAGCACTGCCAATAACATATGAGCCTCTGTGTCTTCTTGGTAGAACCATTTATTTTCCTTTGGATATACACCCAGTAATGGGATTGCTGGGTCAAACGGTAGTTCTAAGTTTGTTGAGGAATTTTCAAATTGCTTTCCACAGTGGCTAAACTAATTTGCATTTCTATCAATAGTATATAAGCATTCCATTTTTTCCAAAGCCTCACCAGCATTTGTTTCTGACCTTTTAATAATCACCATTCTGATAGGTGTGAGATGGTATCTCACTGTGGTTTTAATTTGCATTTCTCTGATTAATGACATTGAGCATTTTTTCATATGTTTGTTGGATGCTTGCATGTCTTCTTTTGAGAAGTGTTTGTTTATGTACTTTGCCCATTTTTTAAATTGGATTATTTGGGTTTTACTTGTTGATTTGTGTTCTTTGTAGATTCTGATATTAGTTCTAATTAGACATCACATATAAGAATCTACAAAGAACTTAAATTCTTTGTAGAATCTGGATATTTGATTCTGGATGTTGTCAGATGCGTAGTTTGAAAATATTTTCTCCCACTCTGTAAGCTGTTTACTCTCTTGATAATTTCTTTTGCTGTGCTGAAGCTCTTTAGTTTAATTGGGTCCCACTTGTTAATTTTTGGTTTTGATGCAATTGCTTTTGGGGACTTAGCCATAAATTCTTTGCCATAGCTAATATCCAGAAGAGTATTTCCTAGATTTTCTTCTAGGATATTTACAGTGTAATGTTTTATATTTAAATCCTTACTCCATCTTGAGTTAATTTTTGTATATGGCGAAAGGTAGGAGCCCAGGTTTATTCTGCTACATATGGCTAGCCAGTTTTCCCAGCACCGTTTATTGAATAGGAAGTCCTTTCTCCATTGCTTATTTTTGTTCACTTTGTTGAAGACCATATGGCTATAGCTGTGACTTCTCTATTGTGTTTCACTGGTGTATTTGTCTGTTTTTGTACCAGTACCATGCTGTTTTGGTTACTGTAGCCTTATGACATAGTTTGAAGTTGGGCAACGTGATGCCTCTAGCTTTGTTCTTTTCACTATTCAAGCCCTTTTTGGTACTATATGAGTTTTAAAGTTGTTTTTTCTGATTCTGTGAAAAATGACATTGGTATTTTAATAGGCATAGCATTGAATCTATAAATTGCTTTAGGCAATATGGTCATGTTAACAATATTGATTCTTCCAATATATGAGCATGGAATCTTTTTCCATTTATTTGTGTCATCTCTGATTTCTTTCAGCAGTGTTTTGTAGTTTTCTTTGTAGCCATCTTTCACCTCCTTGGTTAGATGTATTCTTAGGTATTTCATTTTTAGTGGTAGTTGTAAATCGGATTGTGTTCTTGATTTGACTGTCAGCTAGAACATTGTTGGTGTATGGAAATGCTAATTTTTGTACACTGATTTTATATCCTGGAATTTTACTGAAGTTGTTTATCCATTCCAGGAACCCTTTGGTAGAGTTTTTAGGGCTTTTTAATGTATATAATCATATATTGTCAGCAAAAAGAGATAGTTTGACTTTTTTTCTATTTGAATATCTTTTGTTTCTTTCTCTTGCTTGATTGCTTTGGGTAGGACTTCCAATTCTATGTTGAATAGGAGGGGTGAGAGTGGGCATCCTACACTTTTTCCAATTCGCATGGGAAATGGTTCCAGCTTTTGCCTGGTCAGTGTGATGCTGGCTGTGGGCTTGTCATAGATGGCTATTATTTAGAGGTATGTTCTTTCAATGCCTCATTTCTTGAGGGGCTTTATCATGAAGAGAGATTGGATTTTTTGAAAGCTTTTTCTGCACCTACTAAGAGGATCATATGGCTTTTGTTTTTTATTCTGTTTAAGAGGTGAATCCTATTTATTGATCTGCATATGTTGACCCAACCTTGCATCCCAGGAATAAAGCCTACTTGATCATGGTGAATTAACTTTTTGATGTGCTGCAGAACTCAGTTTACTAGTATTTTGTTGAGAATTTTTGCATCTACGTTTATCAGGGATATTGGCCTGGAGTTTTCTTTTGTCATTGTATCTCTGCCATATTTTGGTGCCAAAAGTATTCTGGCTTCATAGAATGAGTTAGAAAGGAGTCCCTTCTCCTTAATCTTTTGGATTAGTTACAGAGGGATTGGTACCAGTTCTTTGTATATCTGTTAGAATTCAGCTGTGATTCTATCTTGTCCAGGGCTTTTTGGGATTAGTAATTACTGATTCAATTTCAGAACTTGTTATTTGTCTGTTCAGGTTTTCACTTTCTTTCTGGTTCAATGTTGAGAGGCTGTGTGTTCCCAAGAATTTATCCATTTCCTGTAGATTTTCTAATTCAGGTGCATCAGTGTGTTCATAATAGTCTCTGAGGATCTTTTATATTTCTGTGGGACCATTTATAGTGTCATCTATGTCATTTCCAATTGGGCTTATTTTGATCTTCTCATTTTTTTCTTTGTTAATCTAGCTAGCAGTCTATCAATATTGTTTATTCTTTTGGAAAACAAGCTCTCAGTTTCATTGATATTTTGTATAAACTTTTGCATCTTAATTTCATTCAGTTCTTTAATTTTAATTATTTATTTTCTTCTGATAGCTTTGGTGTTTGTTGGTTGTTCTTTTTTTCCCTAGTTCCTCTAGAAGTGATATTAGATTCTTAATTAGTGATCTTTCTAACTTCTTAATGAAGGCATTTAGTGCTATAAACTTTCCTCATAACATTGCTTCAGGTGCATCTCAACGATTTTGGTAGATGGTATCTCTATTTTCATTTTCATTAATTTCAGAAACTTTTTTGATTTCTTGTTCACCCAAGAGTTATTCAGGAGAAAATTGTTTAATTTCCATGTTTTTATATGGTTTTCAGTGATCTTGTTGACATTGATTTCTGTTTTTCTTGCACTGTGGTCTAACAATGTACTTTGGTAAGATTTTGATTTTTTGAATTTATTGAGACTTGCTTTATGACTGAACATGTGGTCAATTTTAGAATATGTTCCACGTGGGAACAAGAAGAATGTATATTCTGTGGTTGTTAGGTAAATTATTCTGTGGATGTCTATTAGGTCCAGTTGGTCAAATGTTGAGTTTAAGTCCGTAATTTCTTTGTTAGTTTTCTGTCTCAATCATGTGTCTAACATTTTCAGTGTGTTGTTGAAGTCCCCCACTATTTTTGTTTGGCAAAATCTTTTTATAGGTCAAGAAGAACTCATCTTATAAATCTAGGTGTTCCAACATTTGGTGTGCATATATTCAGGACGGTTAAGTCTTCTTGTCAAACTGAACCATTTGTCATTATATAATGCCCTCCTTTGTCCTTCCTAATCATTGCTGGTTTAAAGTCTGTTTTTATGTGATATAAGAATAAGGACTCCTGCTCTTTTCTGTTTTTCATTTGTGTGGCAGATATTTCTCCATTTCTTTGCTTAGAGCCTGTGGGCATCATTACATGTGAGATGGGTCTCTTGAAGACAGAAGACAGTTGGGTATTTTCTTTGTATCCATCTTCCCACTCTGCCTTTTAAAGGGGGCATTTAGACCAAAAATAAATAAATAAATAAATAAATAAATAAATAAATACTATTCAATTTAGTAAAACAAAACATTCCTTCTATTTCCTCTCTACCCACCCCTGTCAACTTAGTCCTTCTTGCCAAATCTGTTGCAAGAGTCTGCTGATCTCCATTCCACACCCCTACTGAAAGCTGCAAAGCACCAGTAGTAGTCATAGATTACAACTTACATGATAATAGCCAGAGCCCACATTTGATGAACACCTACTAAGTGCCAAGTTCTGGGAAAGGCCTTAGACACCTATGATGTCTAATTCTTACCTACGAAGCAGAGCTCCCTTGGCTGCCAGTAACAGAAGCCTACTTCAATGTAGCTTAGTGGAAAAAGAAATATACAGAAGGGGGAACTAGAATAGCTCATTATTCTGTAGGAGAAGAGCAATATGAGCTTGATAAAGATCTAAAACAGAAAGTAGAAAGATACCAGCAATTAAGGCAGCTTCAGTGTCTCCTCTGCTTTTCTCTATAGATGTGCTTCCTTGTTTCTGTTTGTAGAAACACTGTTGCTACTTCACATGCACATAGTCAAACATAGCAATCACAGCATTTCAGGGCGACATTCCCCCTTCCCAGATAACCAGTCCAGGTCAACTAGAGGCTGAGTGAGTGGTCCAGAATGTTGGGGTGATCAGACCCAACACAAGGCCGTGGAGGCTACAAAGTCCGGCGGAGTCAAAGGAATCAGAAAAGACAAGTTAAGAGTGCATAGGGAGGGTCCAGGGGACCAACACTGGTATGGAGGCTGTGAAGACCCCAAGCTCTGGGAGCCCACACTATTTATTGGTGATCAAACAAAGAAGCAGGTGGTGAGGACATGCAGATGTGGGGGTAAAGAGGTGAGAATGGGAGGACATGGGGGTAGAAAAGTAGCAGTGCATCAAGCATAACTGTGACGGTTTAGCATTTTCTTTGATGCATATGTAATATGCTCTGCTACCTGAGATAATGGAGAACATGTTTATGAGCCTGGGAGAGTAGCCAACAAGTCTGTGCACATTCCAGAGGCCACAAGGGATTTTATGCCCTGAGCACTGGATTCCATCCAAGCCGCAAGGGGTTTTATGCCCTGGGCTTAGATTATGGTGCGGCAGGGCAGCCTTCCACCCTTTGGCACAGAAATTGGTGTCCCAAAGGCCACAAGGGGGTTTAGGCCCTGGACCCAGGACATGTTCCAAGACTCTTTTACATCATGACAGAGAAGCCAGTCCTGCCTCAGCTCTTCTACCAACACAGCCTAAGGCAATTGTCTGTCACCAAGTCAGCAATCCAACTCACTGTGCCTGGGGTGAGGTTACTGACACAGACATTGCTGGAGTGGGCCTGAGACTTTCACAGACATGGAAAGACACTGTTGGGGTAGGAGCAGTGGGCCAGGGGTGAGAGTAGGACAAAAATTTTAAAAGCGTATATAAATGTGAGATATTAAAGAGATAGAGGCTAGAGATTGAAAGCTGATTGGGTCTTTATGAAGGGAGGGACTGGAAGTAGAGCTAGATTTGTCCACAAATGACAATTATATTTCATCATGATTCTAAATGGAACATATGGACGTTCCCATTTTACAGATAAGGAAATTGAATTACAGACAAATTAAGTAACAGGATTTAAATTAAGATACCCAAACCCACTTTCTCTTCTCTTTACTGTTCTTCACTCTCTTAGTGTATTTCCACCCTGATCTGAAACTCGGAAAGAAAACACATCCAGCTAATTAATCATGAGTACCAAACATTTTAGAGTCTAAATAACCTGGCTCCAACTTACCTTATCTTCCTAAATTTAATTCTTGCTCCTCTCTAGTGGGTCTAAATAAATCATATTATTTGACTTGACTGAAACGTTTCTTTAGCTCCTGAGACCCTATTTCTTGTTATTTCATCTATCTCCAAGAGACTCCCACTCTCTCTGCCTGTAGACACCATATCTATTTGCTAATGTCCTGACTAAATACCACCTCTTCCATCAAGCCCCTGGGACACACAACTAGAAAGAGTATTTCCCTCTCCTGTGTTCCTACAGAACTTTTGTACTTCAAGTATTTCTTATGACATCTACCCACTTCTGCCTTATCATTCGAGTCCTGTTTTATCCTATTAGTGGCTACTCACCATAGGAGTTGGAACGTTATCTGCGTTTTTGTATTTCCCCAACAGTACCTGATGCATACCATGTATGAAATCCATGCTCAATATATGTGTATTTAAAGGATTAAGAAATTAACAAATGGGTTCTTCTAGTGGGAAGGTCAGAACTAGACTGCTAATAATTGGCTGTTAGTTTAACCTTAACTGTAAAAATAAAATTTCTTCTCTCTTCCCTTTCCAGACATTGTTGAAATACCCCATCAACCACTTTTGTGGGGTATCATCTATATATCGAATGATTCTGCAGCAGGATTTCACCAGGTATGGTAGAAGTGGCTTGTGGCAACATCTTTGGGTAAGATTTTAAGGAATCTGATACATCATGGTCTGTTTTTCTTCTGGTTCTTTGAGGAGTGTGTGTGTGTTTGTGTGTTAAGTGTTGGTGGCGATAATGATCAAAAGTTAATTAGTTAAATTAAAGCAGATCCAGAGATCCAAAGGAAACTCAGTGAGCCTTGCATGATTGTGGGTTGATTCCTTTTTAAACATTTCAGTTGTAAAATAACAATTGTACAGAAAATGCATAAGACAGAAATTTACAGATTAATAAATTATTGAAACTAAAATATCTGTGTAACCCACTCACCAAGTCCAAAAAACATAACATTGCCAGTACCTCAGAGACTTCCATCTCCCTTAAAGGAAACAACTCTCTTGACCTTTATGTTGTTAATTCCTTACTTGCCTTTGTAATTTACCTCCTAAGGAACTATCCCTAACCAAAATTTTATTTTACATGTGTTCGAACTTTAAACAGGTAAAGCTACATTATTATATAATAATTATGTTTCTAAGATGTGTCCCTGTTGTTGCATATTGCTGTAGTTTATCTTAATTGTGTGCAGCATCCTATTTTATGAAAATACCACAATTTCTTATACCAGTCCTACCATTAATGGACATTTCTGTGGTTTTCACTTTGAGGCTATTGATGTTTAATGCTACATAGAATCCTAGGACATGCACCCTGGTGTGTACAAGCATGCATTTCTGTAGAGTTTTTCAAGGAGAGGAATTGCGGGTCACACTGATACAACACAATACCACACTATCTTCCAAACCAATTTATGCTTCTTTATATAAGCAGGGCAGGAGAATTTCCATTGTTCCATGTTCTTGCCAACATTTGGTATTGTCAGACTTATTAATTTTTGCCAGGCTGGTGGGTGTGTGGTGTTATCTTAATACAACTTTATTTTTGCATCTTCCTATGTTTGAGAATTAATTTTAAGCTAAACCAAAACACACTCTTTGAAACTTATGGATATTTATATATCTTTTAGGGACTCTGAAATTGACATGGCTAGTTCAAAAATCAGAGCTAACATGTTTTAGACATAAAAGTTAAAATATCAGAGTTTAATGATTGCCCTTACAGAGCTAACTCTGAATTATAATTTGATTTTACTCATGAAGCTTCAGTATGGCTGTATTCTGTTTCCGTCTGTATTTCAAAGCTCATATGACAGCCAAGTTTTGGAACATTCCTCACATGATGGCCTTGGTCCAAACTTGGCACACATCTTATCATGGCATAACTAATGACTCCATCTGAGACTCTGCCCACTTTATGTACTTTGGTTTAAGCTTCAAAAGAATGAGGAAGAGATCCTCAGTGAACACAACCCTCCTATCCTCACTCTTGACCCTGTCTGTATCGGGAGAGGGTAGTGAGGTGGAAAAGTGGTCTAGATGGTGCCACTTTCCTCATCACCAAGAGCTGGCTGGGCTGAGCCTCATGCTAGATGCATCCAGCTGGCTTTCAAACTTCCATCACTTTTCTCCATTTTCTTCAGGGAATCTAATAATTATTTTGTGATTGTTTTTGTATTCTTTAGGAAAATTTCTTGGGAAAAAGGGAGAAGAGACTTTATATCACATGCTGTACACAGGAAACTACTACTGTTGATGAAAAAAGTGAAACTCTGGAAAATATTTTTAGAGATTTATTCTGAGCTAAATATGAGTGACCATGACTCATGACACAGCCCTCAGGAGGTCCTGAGAACATGTGCCCGAGGTGGTCAGGATGCATCTTGGTTTTCTATATTTTAGGGAGGCGTGAGACATCAATCAAATACATTTAAGAAACACATTGGTTTGGTTCAGAAAGGTAGGACAACGCAAAGCGGGGTCTTTCAGGTTATAGGTAAATTTAAACATTTTCTCATTGACGGTTAGTTTATCTGAAGACCTGGGATCAAAGGAAATGTTCAGGTTAAGAGAAAGGATTGTGGAAACCAAGTTTTATTGTGCAGAGGAAACTCTCAGATAGCAGACTTCAGAGAGAAAGCAGGTTGTAAAATGTGTCTTATCGGACTTAAAAGGGGTGCCTGGTTCTTAGTTGATTATCTCATGGATATGGAAAGGAAGGAAGGAAAATGAAGGGGAAAGTGGATTCTCTATAGAATGTGGACTTTTCCCACAAGAGACTTTGCAGGGCAATTTCAAGATATGGCGGAGAAACATGTTTTGGGGTACAATATTTTGATTTTCTTCCTTGTCTCGTAATGTTATGCCAGAGTCAGATTGGAAAGTTAAGTCACAATATAAAGGGTTAAATAAAACCCATCTGATGAGAATTTATGGTTTGTAAGGTATGACTCCCCAGACACCTTAGATAGGAATTTGGGCAAGATTGTAAAAATCAGAGCTTAGTCCTCAGTCACCGCTCTTGGCCAAAAAGCATTCCATAGAATGCACATGTAGGCCAACAAACAGCAGCAGGTCCCATGGCACTAGGAAGACTCATTCCTAGAGTTGTCTGATTTGGCCATCTGGCAGGGTCCCACAGTGCTAGGAAAGCTTGTTCCTAGAGTCCTCTGATTTGATGGTAATGGTTTTAAATACTAGCGTTTTGGATAATGGGGGGAAGACCTGGAGTTTAAGGAGTGAGATGGAGTCAGGCTTAGGGTTTAGTCTTTTACAAAAAAATCCCAGATCAGATCTATGTTCTGAGTTATCATGATCTGAGTCTTTAATTGTGCCTTTCCCTTTTGCTGTATCTGGCATAACATTTACAAGAAAATGTCTATCATAAAGATAGTGAAGATTTGGGCATCCAAGGTTATAGGTGGCATCAGAGAGCAGAAAGATTATTTCAGCCAGAATAAACACTGCATGCATCATCATATTCTTTGATCAGACTCACAATGTGGTTACCTTACTTATTAAGGGTTATTTCAACCCTATGATAAATCTTATTTGGAAATTATGGGACCAACATTAAATTAGAATTTAATAAATTTAATCTCTTTTCCGGCCAATTTGTCTCCATAGGTATAGCATCCTGAGGAGGGTGTAAATTAAATGCAAGAAACACCTGTTCCTCAATATCTAAATTCTTATAGACTTGTTAATATAGACGAATCTATTCTTCCCACCACTTTTGTATTGCACCATATACTGGTATTTGGGAGAGAAAAGGTTTTGTCACAGGAGAAGTCATAATTCTGCACTGTCATTTTTTCCTTGGCAGGACTGCCCATAGCTGAAGACCTTAAAAGTCAAAAGACTTATAGCCAATTAATTGTTCTAGGCCAGATAGGAATGGATGTGGACAGGCATTGATTACTTCTAGAAATGATTTTAAGTAAAAAAAAAAAAAAAAGAACCACCCCATCAAAAAGTGGGTGAAGGATATGAACAGACACTTCTCAAGAGAAGACATTTATGCAGCCAACAGACACATGAAAAAATGCTCATCATCACTGGCCATCAGAGAACTGCAAATCAAAACCACAATGAGATACCATCTCACACCGGTTAGAATGGCGATCATTAAAAAGTCAGGAAACAACAGGTGCTAGAGAGGATGTGGAGAAATATGAACACCTTTACACTGTTGGTGGGACTGTAAACTAGTTCTACCATTGTGGAAGTTGGTGTGGCGATTCCTCAAGGATCTAGAACTAGAAATACCATTTCACCCAGCAATCCCATTACTGGGTATATACCCAAAGGATTATAAATCATGCTGCTATAAAGACACATGCACATGTATGTTTATTGTGGCACTATTCACAATAGCAAAGACTTGGAACCAACCCAAATGTCCAAATATGATAGACTGGATTATGAAAATGTGGCACATATACACCATGGAATACTATGCAGCCACAAAAAATGATGAGTTCATGACCTTTGCAGGGACATGGATGAGGCTGGAAACCATCATTCTCAGCAAACTATCACAAGGACAAAAAACCAAACACTGCATGTTCTCCCTCATAGGTGGGAGTTGAACAATGAGAACACATGGACACAGGAAAGGGAACATCACACATCAGAGCCTGTTGTGAGGTGGCGGGAGGGGGGAGGGATAACATTAGGAGATATACCTAATGCTAAATGACGAGTTAATGGGTGCAGCACACCATCGTGGCACATATATCCATATGTAACAAACCTGCACGTTGTGCACATGTACCCTAAAACTAAAGGTATAATAATAATAAAAAAAAACATTGGGCACAGTGGCTTATGCCTGTAATCCCAGCACTTTGGGAGGCCGAGGCGGGTGGATCACCTGAGGTCAGGAGTTTGAGACCAGCCTGGCCAACATGGTGAAACCCTGTCTCTATTAAAAGTATAAAAGTTAGCTGGGTGTGGTGGTGGGCACCTGTAATCCCAGCTACTCAGGAGGCTGATACAGGAAAATTGCTTGAACACAGGAGGCAGAGGTTGCAGTGAGCTGAGATCGCACTACTGCACTCCAGCCTGGGTGACAAGAGAGAGACTCTGTCTGAAAAAAAAAAACAAAACAAAAAACAAAAAACAAAACCAAAAAAACAAACCCAACAATAGAACCAAAAGGCAAAGTTACAAGACTGGCTTCTTTTTAACTTTCATGTGTTGAGTTACTGTAAGCTTAGTTTCTGTTACAGACTTATAGCAATTAGCTACTCAAAATATAAGCATTGTTCTGAAAAATAATTTAAAATACGTATATATGTATAGACATATTTATCTTCACAACTTATAACTGGCAGTATTATACCCAGGAGGGTTTGTTACAAGGTATTTTATCCTATTAGTAAATATATATATTTTTTAATTTTATAGGAAGCAGAAAATGTTTGTGGTTGGGATGTATGCAAAAGTGACACATAATAGTTTAGAAGACAGCTAAACTTGTTTTACCAGCTGTTTAGGCATTTTTTTTTTTTTGTAACCTGTTCTTGATTTGGAGGGTTTGGTCTTGTTCTAATTTTATCCCTCAAAGCTGGCCCTTACAGTCTTACATGCCCACTTCTTCTGTGATAGTTCCTGGGCCCAGAGGGAGCAACTTGTATAGTTTTGGCAGCAGAGCATGTGCAGTGAAACAGATCCAGGCCCAGTGGGATGTCAAATGAGTTTCATATGGTCTTCAGAATACCATCATATTGGCTTCCTTGAAGTAAACAAGGAAAGATAAATAACATTTATAGTTTGACAGTTAGGAGAGTTACTATCCTTCATTATAAAGCAACTCTTAAATGTTTCTTAACCAAAAAGAAATTTACATTTTTTGAGAATTGACATCTTTGTGTTTATAAAATGTTAACAAATGCATATTTTGTGCTTCTATTATTTTAACTTTGTAGTCATCCAAATTGCCACTCCGGGGGTGGCGGGGGGTGCAAAACCCGAGGGTTAAATCATGATGTTAAGATTTTTAAATTACTGGAGAATTTTGAGATTAAATTTACCAAATTAAAATTTTACCACAGATTATCAAGGTTATGTAAATTAAAAGGGCATCTGAGCTAGTTTTTGCCAATCTGATGGGCACTTACATTTTTTAAAGTTAGTTGATTAGAACTCTTTCATGTAGTTTGGAAGTGAAATATCACTTCCACAGGACACATACAAATATAGAGCTATAACAGGCATGCAGAATAAAAGACATGCTCAAAAGTTACTTTATTTGCCTGTTTTCAAAAACAATTTTTCTCCCTTATTTATATAACTAGTAAAAGTTACAGGAGCCAACAAAAGGTGAAGGAAAGAGCCATCCTTCAAAGCCTTTTCAAAAGAGAAAGAGTAGCACTTTTAAGATATCAATCTGAAGAATGTTAAAGAAACGATTAAAAATTTAAAAACTTCTTGCATTAAAAATAAGTCAGCCAGGCACAGTGACTCATGCCTGTAATCCTGACACTTTGGGAGGCCGAGGTGTGTGGATCACAAGGTCAGGAGTTCGAGACCAGCCTGGCCAATATGATGAAACTCCGTGTCTACTAAAAATAGAAAAATTAGCCAGGGGTGGTGGTGCCTACCTATAGTCCCAGCTACTCAGGAGGCTGAGGCAGGAGAATTGCTTGAACCCAGGAGCTGGAGGTTGCAGTGAGCTGAGATCATGCCACTGCACTCCAGCCTGGGTGACAGAGTGAGACTCCATCTCAAAAACAAAACAAAACAAAATAAAATAATAAGTCAATATTTGTAATAAAATCTTGCTTTAACCAATTAGTTTTGTACTAGTGCATTTTAAAAAATATTAAAGACCCATCTCTAGAAAGATTATCACGATTTATTTTTAGTTATAGACAACTGAATTACACAACCCCTTTAAAAATTTATTTTATTAATGTTATTATGACTTACATAGTTCATTCACAAGTGTTCAGACTGTTTTATCTTAAATATCCCTCTTTCTTATTTTATTTTATTTTATTTTTTATTATAGTTTAAGTTCTAGGGTACATGTGCACAACGTGCAGGTTTGTTACATATGTATACATGTGCCATGTTGGTGTGCTGCACCCATTAACTCGTCATCTACATTAGGTATATCTCCTAATGCGCTCCCACCCCCTCCCCCCACCCCACAACAGGCGCTGGTGTGTGATGTTCCCTTTCCTGTGTCCATGTGTTCTCATTGTTCAACTCCCACCTATGAGGGGGAACATGCAGAGTTTGGTTTTTTGTCCTTGTGATAGTTTGCTGAGAATGATGGTTTCCAGCTTCATCCACGTCCCTACAAAGGACATGAACTCATCATTTTTTATGGCTGCATAGTATTCCATGGTGTATATGTGCCACATTTTCTTAATCCAGTCTATCATATTTGGATATTTGGGTTGGTTCCAAGTCTTTGCTATTGTGAATAGTGCCACAATAAACATACATGTGCATGTGTCTTTATAGCAGCATAATTTATAATCCTTTGGGTGTATACCCAGTAATGGGATTGCTGGGTGAAATGGTATTTCTAGTTCTAGATCCTTGAGGAATCACCACACTGTCTTCCACAATGGTTGAACTAATTTACAATCCCACCAACAGTGTAAAAGTGTTCCTATTTCTCCACATCCTCTCCAGCACCTGTTGTTTCCTGACTTTTTAATGATCCCCATTCTAACTGGTGTGAGATGGTATCTCATTGTGGTTTTGATTTGCAGTTCTCTGATGGCCAGTGATGATGAGCATTTTTTCATGTGTCTGTTGGCTGCATAAATGTCTTCTTTTGAGAAATGTCTGTTCATATCCTTCGCCCACTTTTTGATGGGGTTTTTTGTTGTTTTCTTGTAAATTTGTTTGAGTTCTTTGTAGATTCTGGATATTAGCCCTTTGTGAGATGAGTAGATTGCAAAAATTTTCTCCTATTCTGTAGGTTAACTGTTCACTCTGATGGTAGTTTCTTTTTTTGTGCAGAAGCTCTTTAGTTTAAACAGACCCCATTTGTCGATTTTGGTTTTTGTTGCCATTGCTTTTGGTGTTTTAGACATGAAGTCCTTGCCCATGCCTATGTCCTGAATGGTATTGCCTAGGTTTTCTTCTAGGGTTTTTATGGTTTTAGGTCTAACATTTAAGTCTTTAATCCATCTTGAATTAATTTTTGTATGAGGGGCAGGGATCCAGTTTCAGCTTTCTACATATGGCTAGCCAGTTATCCCAGAGCCATTTATTAAACAGGGAATCCTTTCCCCATTTCTTGTTTTTGTCAGATTTGTCAAAGATCAGATGGTTGTAGATGTGCGGTATTATTTCTGAGGGCTCTATTCTGTTTCATTGGTGTATATGTCTGTTTTGGTACCAGTACCATGCTTTTTTGGTTACTGTAGCCTTGTGGTATCGTTTGAAGTCAGGTAGCGTGATGCCTCCACCTTTGTTGTTTTGGCTTAGGATTGCCTTGGCAATGCAGGCTCTTTTTTGGTTCCATATGAACTTTAAAGTAGTTTTTTCCAATTCTGTGAAGAAAGTCATTGGTAGCTTGATGGGGATGGCATTGAATCTATAAATTACCTTGGGCAGTATGGCCATTTTCACGATATTGATTCTTCCTACTCATGAGCATGGAATGTTCTTCCATTTGTTTGTGTCCTCTTTTATTTTGTTGAGCAGTGGTTTGTAGTTCTCCTTGAAGAGGTCCTTCACATCCCTTGTAAGTTGGATTCCTAGGTATTTTATTCTCTTTGAAGCAATTGTGAATGGGAGTTCACTCATGATTTGGCTCTCTGTTTGTCTATTATTGGTGTATAAGAATGCTTGTGATTTTTGCAGATTGATTTTGTGTCCTGAGACTTTGCTGAAGTTGCTTATCAGCTTAAGAAGATTTTGGGTGGAGATGATGGGGTTTTCTAGGTATACAATCATGTCATCTGCAAACAGGGACAATTTGACTTCCTCTTTTCCTAATTGAATAGCCTTCATTTCTTTCTCCTGCCTGATTGCCCTGGCCAGAACTTCCAACACTATGTTGAATAGGACTGGTAAGAGAGGGCATCCCTGTCTTGTGCCAGTTTTCAAAGGGAATGCTTCCAGTTTTTGCCCATTCAGTATGATATTGGCTGTGGGTTTGTCATAAATAGCTCTTATTATTTTGAGATATGTCCCATCAATACCTAATTTATTGAGAGTTTTTAACATGAGGGGCTGTTGAATTTTGTCAAAGGCCTTTTCTGCATCTATTGAGATAACCATGTGATTTTTATATTTGTTTCTGTTTATATGCTGGATTATGTTTATAGATTTGCATATGTTGAACCAGCCTTGCATCCCAGGGATGAAGCCCACTTGATCAGGGTGGATAAGCTTTTTGATGTGCTGCTGGATTCAGTTTGCCAGTATTTTCTTCAGCATTTTTACATCGATGTTCATCAGGGATATTGGTCTAAAATTCTCTTCTTTTGTTGTGTCTCTGCCAGGCTTTGGTATCAGGATGATGTTGGCCTCATAAAATGAGCTAGGGAGGATTCCCTCTTTTTCTATTGATTGGAATAGTTTCAGAAGGAATGGTATCAGCTCCTCCTTGTACCTCTGGCAGAATTCAGCTGTGAATCTGTCTGGTCCTGGGCCTTTTTTGGTTGGTAGGCTATTATTTATTGCCTCAATTTCAGAGCCTGTTATTGATCTATTCAGGGATTCAACTTCTTCCTGGTTTAGTCTTGGGAGGGTGTTTGTGTCCAGGAGTTTATCCATTTCTTCTAGATTTTCTAGTTTATTTGTGTAGAGGGGTTTATAGTATTCTCTGATGGTAGTTTGTATTTCTGTGGGATCAGCGGTGATATCCCCTTTATCATTTTTTTAAATATCCCTCTTTCTTGTGTAATCCCATCATTTTTATTTTAGGACAAAAATTTACCATACAAGATTCTTTCTTATATAAAATATCTTTTCTTTAAGCCTTTTTAAATTTTTTTGTCAAAAATACCTCTTTATTTTTATAACTTTCTTTATATTGCTCTCATTTCCTGGTTTACCTTGTTTCATATATAACCCTTAAATAAGGTTTTAATTAGACAAAGATATTTTACCTTAATAAGAACGTTAAAAAATTTCTTAAATTGGAAATTACCCAGAAACTTAATATCAAATAATAACCTTAAATCCTAAATTATGACAAGCGTGTTTACAAGCATTTATTCCATTACATTTACCTGATTAATTTAGTAGTTTACCTAGGTTATTTGCAAAAAAGTGATAGCCAATATTTTAAGTTATTTTTCTATTAATGATTTTTATAGCTGTGAATTTGAGGTGTTTACTTAAGTAATAAAACTTATGGTTAGTTTTAAGGATATTTATACCAATATTTCAGTATTTAGCTGTTTTCATTTAAGCTAACAATATTTCATAAGCATATACAATCAAAGATCACTCTGTCTTGGGCTGGATTTTATAGTTTATAACACTTACGGCAAATCTTATAGTATTCTGTGGGAACAAACATGAAACCATTTGATCAATAGATGCAAAAAAATTCTAACAATTCTAAAGACATTGCTGATATTGTTTTACCAATAATTTTAAAGCTGGCTAGATCCTTACTAAAATAAAATCTTATTTAGTAAAGATTTTACTTAAGTCACATGAACTTGAAAAAGCATTTGACTAGTTTTTTTTGTTTAGTATCTGATTTAAGCACTTTTTAAAGCCAATTAATTAGAGCTCTTCACATGTGTGTTTGTGTGTGTATATATAGTATTTTATTTTATTTTATTTATTTATTTTTTTGAGACAGAGTCTTGCTCAGTCAGGCAGGCTGGAGTGGCACAATCTCAGCTCACTGCAACCTCTGTCTCCCGGGCTTAAGCAATTCTCCTGCCTCAGCCTCTGGAGTAGCTGGGATTACAGGCATGTGCCACCTTGCCCAGCTAATTTTTGTACTTTTAGTAGAGATGGGGATTCACCGTGTTGACCAAGCTGGTCTTGAAGTCCTGACCTCAGGTAATGTGCCCACCTCGGCCTCCTGAAGTGCTGGGATTACAGGCATGAACCACTGGGCCTAGCCTCTTCATATATTTTTAGTCGTGAAAATATTGTTTACACACACATAAATATATACACGTATTAGGCATGCTGGTAGAAGCACATCACATAGACTCATAAAGATCTTTTTGTTTTTGCCATTTTAAAAAATCTTACCCTAGGCAGTTGTCAGCTAAATCATCTTAAATTTGCATATTAAAGGCAACTCAGGTGAAATCAGATAGCAAAATTTACATCATAAGGTATGAAGAGAAAGTCTGGTATGCTAGAGGGAAATTAAAATGGATTCAACTGCCAATTGAACATAAAATTATAGAAGGCTTTAAATAGACACACACATGCACGCACACACAAAAAGTTCCCATAGCTATTACTTCAGTACTTTAGCCATGGGATAAATACAACTTTGCCAGCTTGCAAAAAGCGGTTAGATCCAAATGGTGGTTTTTATCTCAGTAGAAAAGTAACAGCAGCTTTAAAGCAGGCAGACAAGAAAATAGAAGCTATGTACTCGATAGTTTGCAGGTCGACCTTAGGAATCTTTTTCCTTAATGTAAATGTGCACAAAGACCATATTACTTCCATTTTATATAAACTCTGGCAAGTGGAGGTGCCATAAAACCTACAGAGTGCCCAAAAGAGGGTCATTCTCATTCTCCTTGTTTACTCCTTATTCTTAGATTTTGTTTCCCGCTTTTTTTTTTTTTTTTTTTTTTTTTAAGAGGAGGAACTGAGCTGTAGCCTAGGGCTTTTTGTGGTGGATCAGTGCATGCTGCTTGTGGGCAGGACTCCACCGTGTATCACTACAGAGTCATTCCCGCCTCCTAGGTGTCTGGGTTTCTCTCTCCAGAGGTCTATGACCATTGAGAGGGCTCAAAACGCTGGGTAATCAGCCCTTATATGCACTTCCTGGATGGGCAATTTTAAATTAATTTTTGTTGGGGATTTCCCTGTAGGGCCGCTGCACGTTGTGGGGGGTCAAGCTCCCAGACACTCCCATGAGTCCCCTGATCACCCAGGGGCACCTTTTTGACTAGGAGAAGCAAATGACCTTTCTCTTTGGAGCAGAAAAACTCAGTCTCTCATTTATCTATGAAAACGACACTTCAGTTCCTCACGCAAATGCGCTGAGATGAACCAAATCAAGATAAATTTTAGGAGAAAATGCAGGAGAGAATTCCATTTAGAATGCATCTCTGAACTAGAATAAGGATCCTGAAACAACAACTACCTAGGAGAAAACCAACTCAGAATAAATCAAGGACTGTCAACCAAAGGGATGTCTGGGGTTCAGGAGGACTTACCAGTTCCACCAGAGGAGAAGCTCAAAGTCAGGTAGGCTTCAATGGGCCCTGCTGGTACCTTAGCTCCGAGTTTGGGCAACTCCTTCAAGGTCCTGAGTCTTCTCTGAGGCCCCACGTGTTTGGGCACCAAACTATTGTTGACAAAGAGTGAATCTCTGTAAAATATGTTTAAAGATTTATTCTGAGCTAAATATGAGTGACCATGGCCTGTGACACAGCCTTCAGGAGGTCCTGAGAACATACGCCCAAGGTGGTCAGGATGCAGCTTGGTTTTATATATTTGAGGGAGGCATGAGACATCAATCAAATACATTTAAGAAATACATTGGTTTGGTTCAGAAAGGCAGGACAACTCAAAGTGGGGGCTTCTGGGCTATAGGTAAATTTAAAGATTTTCTCATTGACAATTGGTTAAGTTTATCTGAAGACCTGGGATCAAAGGAAATGTTCAGGTTGAGATAAAGGTTTGTGGAGACCAAGTTTTATTGTGCAGAGGAATCTGTCAGATACCAGACATCGGAGAGAGAGAGAGAGAGAGAGAGAGCAGGTTGTAAAATGCTTCTTACTGGATTTAAAAGAGTGCCTGGCTCTTAGTTTATTATCTCCTGGATCTGGAAAGGAAAGATGGAAAACAAAGGGGAAAGGGGATTCTCCATAGAATGTGGACTTTTCCCACAAGGGACTTTGCAGGGCAGTTTCAAGATATGGCAGAGAAATATGTTCTGGGGTAAAATATTTTTATTTTCTTCCTTGTCTCATAATGGTATGCCAGAGTCAGATTGGAAAGTAAGTTATGATATAAAGGGTTAAATAAAACCCATCTGATGACAATTTATGGTTTGTAGGGCATGACTCCCCAGACCCTTTAGGTAGGAATTTGGGCAAGATTAAAATAAAATAAAATAAAACAGAGCTTTGTCCTCACTACCAACATTCTGTGAGGGTCATAGGCTCTTGGACCCCTAAAGGTTCACTATAAAATCACTGACATGAGCCAGATTGATTAACAGGAGAGAAAGATTGCAAATTTATTTAACATGTATACATGGGAGCCTTCAGAATGAAAACCCAACTTCTCAAGGATTTACAGAAATTTTCATGCTACAAACCAATACTGAGATAAGTCTCAATCAATTTAGAGGTTATTTTGCCAAGGTTAAAGACATGCCTGTGACACAGCCTCAGCAGATCTTGAGAACATGTGCCCAAGGTGATTGGTCTACAGCTTGGTTTTATATTTTTAGGGAAACATAAGACATCAATTAATACACGTAAGGTGTATATTGGTTTGGTCCAGAAAAGTGGAACAACTCAAAGCAGAGGCTTCCAGTTCATAGAAGGATTTTCTGATTGGCAGTTGGTTGAGTTTATCTAAAGACCTGGAATCAATAAAAGAGAGGGTTAGGATAAAGGATTGTGGAAATAAAAGTTTTTATTATGCAGATGAAGCTTCCAGGTGCAGGCTTCAGAGAGAATAAATTGTCTAAAGGTCTCTGTTTTAATGTTAATGCTGGTTAGTTGTGCCTGAATTCCAAAGGAAGGAGGGTATAATGAGGTACATCCAACCACCCATTTCCATCATGGCCTGACCTCTTGTCTTAGGTTAACATTGGAATGCAATTGACTGAGAGGAGGGGTCCATTCTGTTGGCTGGGGCTGCTTAAAATTTCAGTTTTGGTTTGCATTACCATCCTGAGGCTACAGTAAAGAATGCAGACTGAGAGCATGGCCAGAAACAGGTTATGTTGGTAAATCAGGTTGAGTGGCAAGAAAGGTTAAGAGAGAGAGAAAAGAAAAACATTAGCTAGCAAAGCTGGCCTTGTTAGGTACATGAAGACTCCTTCAGAGAGAATGGATGGTAAATGTTTCTTTTCAGACTTTTAAAGTTATCAGATTCTCAGTCTCTCCTGGATATGAGAAAGGCATAGAAATGTTGGGGTTATCAGGCCCAACACCAGGTGGTGGGGGTGATGAAGTCCGGCAAAGTCAAAGGATTGAGAAAAAGACAATTTGAGAAGTAAAGTGGGAGCAGGGGGCCATCACGACTGTGGAGGCTGCAAAGTCCCTGAGCTCTGGGAGCCCATGCTATTTATTGGTAATCCAACAAAGAAACAGGTGGTGAGAATGAGGAGGTCAAAAGGGCAGGTGCATGATGAACAGCTGTGATGGTTTAGCATTTATAAGGAACGTGTTCTGCTACTTGTGATAATGGAAATACAATCGATCTAGGAGACTAGGAAGGCTAGAAGCAAGGAGCCAGAAAGTCTAGACACATTCCAGAGGACATTATGTCAGACATGCAAGCCCTGCCTCAGTTTTCTTCCCAATATTCAGCTTTTTCCCAACATGCCCCCTTTCTCTTTTTTTGTAAAAGAGAAATGTCATTATTACTATCATTATTACTAGATATCGTTATTAGTAGCATAAAAGATGGCCTCTTTTAATTGACAAGGCAATTGCAGGCTGTGAAGGCTTTAATTGCCAGTTGGTCATCCAGCTTCATTTTTCTTAGCCCTTATTCAAACTGGAGTCACTCTGGTTTGAATGCTTCCCACATATCTCCCCTTTCCCTTTTACAAGAGGACCCTTAATCCTAGGGGTTGCAGAAGGATGAAGGTCTATCTTCTGTAACTTCATGCTGAATAGAGGTGATGATATTCCTGCCTAACTATTAGGGTCTCTTGTATTCAGGTAGAAAGGAGCTGAGTCAGGAAGCATTGGTCCATTAAGCATGCATGACTCTAGTCGGTCTTCATTCCTTCTTTGCATTCATGTTCAGCTGGCTCATGGTTCATACTGGGGGAACCTGGTCCAACGTTTTAATCCAAGGGTCCCTCCAGTCTCCCATTCCATGGTCATACACGTCTTGAGGGCATCCACATGGTTCATTTATCTCCTGCAAAAACACAAGCATACCCTCCCCTCCATGTTAGTAAATCTACTGAAACAGAAGCAAAAATTTTGTGTCTGTAGCCAGGAGGCCACTGATAATGAGAAACAGGCACCTTCTAACAGAAGGCAGAGGGAAAGGAAATTGAGGCTTTTCAAACCTTCAGTTTGGGTCCACTATATGCTGTGGCTCATGATAGATCTTCAGATGTTTGGTGGGCACCCACATAGGCACCTGATTGTCACCTGGAGAGACACAAGCAAATGCTCTTCCCCATAAAATTATCTTTAGGCAGGAATTGGAGGAAGTATATTCAGAGGTAAGGAGAATTTTGGGGCCTAATGGCTTCCTGATGTTTGATAGGTGTTCCCTCAGAAGTTAGGAATTCCCTTTCTCTCCATATTGCTGTGTGGGCATGGAGGACTAGGTAAGCATACTTAGAGTCTGTATATATATTTACCCTTTTTCCTTCTCCTAATTCTAGTGTATAATGGCCCCTGCTTTTGCTAGGATGTCTCTCCCAAACAAAGGAGTGGGGCTTTCAGGCATAATTAGAAAGACATGTGAAAAGAGTAAAGTTCCCCAGTCACAACTTAGTGGCTGGGAGAAGTATCTAGTGACTGTCTGTTCTTGGACCCCTTGGATAGTGACAGATCTGGAGGACAGTTGTCTGGGACAGGAGGGTAAGACTGAGAAGGCCGTGCCAGTGTCCAGGAGACAGTTAACCTCCTGGCCCTCAATGGTCAAGCATACCTGGGGAGGGTGATGGCATGGGCTGGCATTTGCCCTGGGCACCCTCAGTCCTGCTGCTGGATCATCTGGTTAGTGGCTTCTGACTCAGATGACCTTCGTCCCCTCGGGCAGTGGGCCTTCCAATCATTCCCTTGACATAAGGGGCATGGACAAGGGTGTGGCTTATTTCTATTCAGACAATCTTTTTAAAAGTGTCCTTGTAGACTGCACTGGAAGCAGGCCCTATTAGGCATTTGATTTGCCCAGCCTTTCCCTTTTTCAGAGCCTCCAAAGTTCACTTGCCTGAAGGCTGTGACTAAAGTGGTGTTTTTTTTTCATTTTTAATCCTGTTTGTTCCATTCCACCTGCTACTCCTGATCTCTATTATAAAAAACTGAGGTTGCCAAGTTCAATAGGGTTTCTAAGTTTTGCTCCAGGCCTAAGGCAGACTTTTGAAGTTTTTCTAATGTCTGCAGCTGACTGAGTGATAAACTTATCCTTTAAGATTAGTTAGCCTTCAGTAGAGTCAGGTGACAGAGAGGTATGCTTCCTCAATGCCTCCCTTTGTCTCTCCAGAAGAGCAGTAGGATTTTCTTCCTTTCCTTGTATTACAGTGGACATCATTGAATAATTCATAGCCTTCTTCCTAGTTTTCCTTAGTCCTTCCAGCATGCAAGTTAGCAAATGTCTGCAGCACCAATCTCCATGTTCTGATTCTGCGTCCCAATGAGGGTCTACACTGGGAACTGCCTGCTGGCCTGTGGGGAATTGTTCTCTTTCCTCTGTTGTCATCCTATCATTGACCTGACTGAGATACCAGAGATCACCAAACTCTCAGGCTGCAGTAATGGCGGCACTTCTCTCATTTGGAGTTAGTGTCTGATTTAGCAGTAATATTATATCTATCCATGTGAGATCAAATAATTGTCCCAACCCTCGTAAAACATCAATGTAGTCATCAGGGTTATCTGAGAATTTAGCTAGGTCTATTTTAATTTGTTTCAAGTCTGAGAGGGAAAAAGGTACATACACTCTGACTGGCCTGAATTCTCCAGAATACATCTTAGGGGTGTTTTTGCCTTGGGGGGAACGTTTCCCATCTGAAAAAAGAACATAGGGATGACAGCATCCCTAGTCATTTTCTGATGAGTATTAGTCCTAGAGCATCCTCTATAGTCCTAATACTTCTTCCTTTCCAAGGTGCATAACCACCCATGGACCTCTGCTTATCAGATTAGTTGTGCTCACCAATGTAGCAGTCCTGCACCTGTTTTCCCACCTTTCTTGACCACAAAGAAAGGGGTATGGGCTGCTGGATTCTAGTGGTCCTTTACCAGCTTGCCCAACATTGCCTTTGCACTCAGAGGTGAGTTCTAGAGCTGGGCTAGGTTCCTGAGTATTTCATAACAACCCAGCTTCCCCATCAAGATGCACTCCCATAAACAACTGTTCTTATGCAAATTCATTTCAGAGAGGATGTAGGCAATGTTTTGAGTCAGGATTGAGATAATTTATTTATTTATATTTTGAAGATAACCACTTTTCCAAAGGGAACTTCCTTTATGTCTATGGACTAGACATAAGGAAGGCCACAAGACTAGAAGTTAGGATAATACATGTTACACCGTTAACTTTTAGCAAATTTTACTTTTGTTTAAACCCTTGTAAGTCTGGGATTTCCATTATCTTTTGCTGTCTATAAGACCTTGTTTAGTCTAAACTAACTTAGAATTGGTATAGATGGTTCCTTCCTGGCTTTGTACTTTAAGGCTTGGCTGAGTACAAACAGCTCGCATGTTTGAGCAGACCAATTATTAGGCAATTTTTCTAACTCTGCTTCTACAAGAGTTTCCCTATCAATTACTGAATACCCATTATGTGTGTGTGTGTGTGTGTGTGTGTGTGTGTGTGTTCCTCAATCACATGGGAGGAGCCATCTATTGTCCTGTCTTGAATGGAGTTCCTCCTAGGTCTTGTCGGTCCTCTGTATGTAATTAAGATTTAAATCCCTCGTTAAGAAATCTGCTGGGTTAAGGGAATTTTCAGTGGTTAATGTTAAACCACCTTTTCCTCACAGAATGGCCCCATACTTTAAGATTTTTAAGTTAGTAAGCTACGCTTTTGCTTTTCTCTTCCTTAGGGTAGTTCTGAACTGGTGAGGTGTGCTCACAATTAGGTTTCTTCTAAGTTATTTTTCTACTTTCTTCTGCTAGCGAAGCAGTTGCTGCTACAGATTGAATGCATTTGGGCCATCCGTGGGTTACTTGGTTAGGATTTTTGATAGAAAGGCTGCTGGCTGTCAGTGGTCTTGAGAGGTGAAGCCAACTGGGCTTCTGGGTCAGGTGGGGACTTGGAGAACTTTTGTGTCTAGCTAAAGGATTGTAAATGCACCAATTAGTGCTCTGGGTCTAGCTAAAGGATTGTAAATGCGCCAATCAGCACTCTGTAAAAAAACACCAATCAGCACTCTGTGTCTAGCTAAAAGATTGTCAAAGCACCAATCAGCACTCTGTAAAAATGCACCAATCAGCGCTCTGTGTCTAGATAAAGGATTGTAAATGCACCAATCAGCACTCTGTAAAAATGCACCAATCAGCACTTTCTGTCTAGCTAAAGGATTGTAAATGCACCAATCAGCACTCTGTAAAATGGAGCAATCAGCAGGATGTGGGCAGGGCCAAATAAGGGAATAAAAGCTGGCCACCAGAGCCAGCAGTGGCAACCTGCTTGGGTCCCCTTCCCTGCTGTGGAAGCTTTGGGCGTTCGCTCTTCACAATAAATCTTACATCTGCTCACTCTTTGGGTCTGCACTACCTTTGTGAGCTGTAACACTCACCACGAGGGTCTGCAGCTTCATTCCTGAAGTCAGTGAGACCACGAACCCACTGGGAGGAACAAACTCTGGACACACCACTTTTAAGAGCTGTAACACTCACTGCGAAGGTCTGCGGCTTCACTCCAGAAGTCAGCGAGACCACGAACCCACCAGAAGGAAGAAACTCTGGACACTTCTGAACATCTGAAGGAAGAAACTCTGGACACACCATCTTTAAGAGCTGTAACACCCACTGCAAGGGTCCACGGCCTCATTCTTGAAGTCAGCGAGACCAAGAACCTACTGGAAGGAATAAATTCCAGACACAGTTTGGCAACCACAAAGGGACTATCACCTATCGCCAAGTGGTGAGCACCATCGGACCCATTTCACTTGCTATTCCTTCCTATTTTTCCTTAGAATTCGGGGCTAAATACCAGGCACCTGCCAGCGAGTTAAAAGCAACTAGGGCGGCTGCCAGACTAAAGACATGGGTGTCAGGCTTTCTGGAAAAGGGCTCTCTAACAACCCCCAACTCTTCAGAGTTGGGAGCATTCGTTTGCCTGGAACCAGCTTCCACTTTTCCTGTACTTCTGGGCTGAGCCAAGGGTCAACAGAGAGGAAAGCCATTAGCTCCAGGGTTCGACAACAAGTTGGTTGACCCTGGGGCCATGAGCAGAACTCTCAAAGTGAAGTGCTTTCAGACTACGCCCTTGTTTACACTGACAACAAGGCAGTATTGAGTGTTATAGGGTCACGGAGAATACCTTCAATTATCAATTATAGGTTTTAAATTTACCCTGGTTTTAAAGGAATAGGGCACACTGCTTTTTCTTTAACTACTTGTATATCTCTTTCTTTCTCCTTTGTAGGTGGATTTTGGAAACACAGTGGAAGGATTTTTACTTGTTGCCTCCATTTGTCACTATAGGAATATGTGCCTCCCTTTAACTTACTCAATTCATTTTCATCTTGATCTATTACGTTGTCATAGACCCAGTTCCAGTTGTTAAAGTACTGGGTTATCAGTTCTAAGGCCCTGGCCAAGGAGTCAAGGCTTGGAGATTGTATTGCACGGGGGATAAGCTGGGTAGAAATTGGGGAGGAGAGCATCTTAAAAGGAAATGTGGTCCAATTAGCTATATTCTGTCCTCCCTGCTGGATTATAGTTATGGGAAATTGCCATGCTTCAAGGTCTCCCTTGGCTCCAGCCTTCTGAATAGAATTTTGTATACCACCACCAATTGCTCCAGGTTTTAAAGTTGCAACTACAGGAGCAGTAAGTTTTGTGGCTAATTCATCTTCTCACCCATTAAGAGGAGAGACAGGATGTGGCTCTTCACTTAATTCAGCACGTGGGGCTGATGGGTTAGTAAAACATGCTTTTTTCAGTTTCCCTTTCTTTTCTTTAATTTCCTCCCTTTCCTGTTCCTCACATTCAAAATCTGAGGTTAGTTTTTTACACTTGTCCTCCTCTTCCTCATCTAAATCTGCCTCATCATCTGTTTAAAATGGCTCAAGAGTTGCTTTTATTAGTGCCCACGTTGACCAAACCAAGACTTTAATTTTTGCTCCATCTTTATATACTTTTTTAAAATCTCTGTCAATTTCTCTCCCATTCATCCAACTCCATAGTCCCTTGTTCCAGAAACCATGGGCAAAAGTGCTTCACTGCACTAAAGAGTGATAACAAATTCTGAGTACTAACTTTCACTCCCACTCTTTGTAATACATGTCTTAGGATATTTAAATAAGCAGAATGTCTGCTTTCACTTTGTCCCATTGTTACCCTGATTCTTCCGAGCACTCCACTTTCCCACCGAGCTTCTTTTAGACATTCTTGGGTGTCCCTTGATGATGTGTCCTCTGCTTTCACATGATCTAGAGTTCCTTCACCAGGGTCTTCATCACCCCACATTGGGCACCCAGGAATGTTGGGCTGATCAGGCCCAACACCAGGTTGTGGGGGCAATGAAGTCTGGCAGAGCCAAAGGATTGAGAAAAAGACAGTTTGAGAAGTAAAGTGGGACCAGGGGGCCATCAAGACTGTGGAGGCTGTGAAGGCCCCGAGCCCTGGGAGCCCATGCTATTTATTGGTAATCCAACAAAGAAACAGGTGGTGAGAATGAGGAGGTCAAAAGATCAGGTGCATGATGAACACCTGTGATGGTTTAGCATTTATAAGGAGCATGTTCTGCTACTTTAGATAATGGGAATACAATCAATCTAGGAGCCTAGGAAGGCTAGAAGCAAGGAGCCAGCAAGTCTAGACACATTCCAGAGGACATTACACCAGACATGCAAGCCCTGCCTCAGCTTTCTTCCCCACACTCAGCTTTTTCCCTACAAAAAGAGGGCAGGGCATGGCTGCATTAATAGATATTCTCTATAGATGTACACTTCCCCCCATAAAAGATGGCTTTGCAAGGCCACCTCTATTAGCTAGCCAAATGGCAGCCATTTCAAAATATGTCAAAGAAATATATTTTGGGGTAAAATATTTTAATTTTTCCTGTTCACATCAGCCTTTTCTGTTTTCTCTGAAATTCCTTCTGTCAGGGCTGTTCCCTGTAATGCTTCTCCCTCTCTCTTTCCCTACTCAGCTCAATCTGCTCTGATGTCCTGAGCAATTCACTTCCAATCCCTAACATGCATTCCCCATTCAGAAATACAAAAGCCCTTTAGTTAGTGTAGTGTAAGCTCCATAAAAGAATGTATATCTATTATCACCCTAGCATGTCCTTAAGATCTCACCCTTTACTCCATTATGATTATAAAAATGTCCTTCTTAGCTATACAGAATGCTTCCCCAAGAGGAGTTCTGATAAACACACAGTTCTCCCTCTTGTTACACTGATATCCAAATTTAATCCAAACATTCCCAACTGAACACAATAGCCTCACCACCACCCATCTACCGTCTGCCAGAATAGTTCACAGGGACTGGCAGGAAGTGAGTGACATCCACTTGGCCATGGCCAACTATAAAATGACCAAAAGGTAAATAAGAAAGTGAGGAACTAGAAGGATGAATGATCTGGGTGACAGACTTAAGAGCTCTGAATGCACAGAGCCAGGGTGGCTCACCAATGCCTGGCACCTTGTCTTCCTCTAAGCATCAGGTTCCCTGCCCTGGAGCACTGCTATACTGGCGGGGAGGTCGTGTTGCCCAAGGATCAGGAGGAGTGGAAAAGACGGACGGGCCTTCTGCTCTACGAGAACTATGGGCAGTCGGAAACGGTAGGTGGTGCAAACCAGAAAGTATCTGAGACAGGTCTCAATTAATTTAAAAGATTATTTTGCTAAGGTTAATGACACGCATCTGGGAAACAGGTTTGTGCCTTTCCCCAAAGATGATTTTGAGGGCTTCAATATTTAAAGGAGAAAAGGCAGATATTGGGGAAAAAGGAAGAAATTTTCTAAAGGTGGGGTAGTTACGAGGCAAATGGTTGCCTTCTTGTGAGTCTTTGATCAGCTGTTTACATGTGAGAGAAGGGTAGAAGAAGAGTCACTTGTGCATTCATCTAGATCAGCGAATCTGCATTTTTACATAAGATAAACATAAGTCAGAGAAAGCAACTAGGTACATATTTGTCTCAGGTGAGCAGAGAGATGATTTTTGAGTTCTGTTCTTTGTCCTATACCTGTGAAGATGAGCTATAAATGTCAGGGTGAAATTTAGCAGAACTGTTTGACAGTAACGATCTTGGGGCCCACAAGGAATTTCTTAGTGGGAAAATTGTGGCGGAGGCATGTAGTTTTGTTTTGTTTTTTATCTTTTTAGCTCTTGTTTAGGAATAAAATGAGAGGCAGGTTTGACTGATGCAGTTCCCAACTTGAGTTTTCCCTTTGGCTTAGTGATTTTGGGGTTTGTTTTCCTTTCAAAGTGGAAAGGTCCCTTCTGGATAGTCATGATGTGCTCAGCGATTGAGCCCAGCAGATGTGCTGAATTATGCCACATGTGCAGGACACTGCCCCATCGCATGCACAGCATTGTTTGATGCCAACCAGAGGCTCTAGAGTTCTAGGCTAATTTGTCCCAAATCTATCTGCAGAAAGAAAATGTACAACTCATCATCTTACCAAGGGACTAATGTGCTTAAAACTCTTGGACAAAACCTTAAAAAGGGGTCTAAGGGCGTTTTCACACTGTCCCTGTTATCATCAGCTCAGAGGATCCCCAGAGGGTGGGTGGGATAGGAGACTCTCTCCAGCAACATGGAGACCACCTCCTCCAGGAAGTCCTGTCAACTCCACTAACCCTCCCTAGGGCTGCAGAGGCAGGAGGAAGCTGGCTCAAAAAGTGCATTGCTTGGGGTTTAGGAGGACAACTCGCAGGTTTGACTGTGGGATACTAGCAGGGTGGGTGAGGAGCAGGGACTTTCTGTATATGCCAAACACATGTACACACAAACAGTGTCATTCCAGAGTATCACTGAGCTGCCAGGTGAGTGGGGCATTTGGAGTATTATGCATGTCTGGAAGTTCAAGGACCTCATCAATTACAGTGTGGGTGAGCATCTCTTCCAACATATTTGCAATCCATTTCCAATGCTGGACAGAGCCACTTTCTCCCTCTGTCTCCATTATCCCTCTAGCACATAAAGGATGACTGCTATCCCAGGCCCTGTGCAAAATTATTACTTTAGTGCCAACTCACATACTCAGCTGACATTATTTTGTAAAAAATATATAGCAATTCAGTTAATTTGTCTGCTTCCAGACCTGAAAAATGCTGACACTTCGGGCCTATGTTTGAATGGCTCACAGGTCATATTTGGACAAGGAGGAGGGTGGGCCAGGAAGACACACTCCACCCACGACTCCAATATTTGCAGCACTAGATGGTGCTTAATTTCTGAAAACACTTTCACATCTGTTCACTCATGTGTGCAACGTTTTTCACATGCCTACAGTGTGAGCAGTGATGTGGCAGTGGGCAAAGATCTTCCTATCCCAGGAGCACAGACCTGGGTCCAAGTCTCAGCTCTGCCAATTACAGCTTGAAGACCATAAGGATATTATGTATGCTTTCTCACCTCAGCTCCCCCACCTTTAAATGGAAATTATAATGCCAATCTTAACAGATTGTGATAAGGTAAATAAAAAGAAGTATATAATGCTCTGGCTGGTGTCCCGCCTGTTGTATATGCTCACTTTGCAGCTGCTGTGGTCCTTGCTATTTTTGGTGGCTATTGTTCCAGATTTTGGAAGCTCAGGGATAAATAGGGCAGTCTCTATTCTTGGGATGCTCATTATCTACTGAAGGAAACAGACAAACAAAAATAATTTTAATGCCCTGTGGGCTGCAATGGAAGTATAGGAGAAATGCTGCAGAAAGAGCATCTTTCCCTTGACTTCTCTTGTAGCTTGAGTAATAGCCAGTAGTCATTATTCATTGAACACGTGGTGTGTGCCTTGTATTATGCAGAATTTTCCATATGCTTACAAGCACTCTGGGAGGTAAGTGTTATCATTATTGCCCTTTGATGGAGGAGATCAAGAGGGATTCATTGGCATGCATTTAGTGTGTGGTGGAGTCAAGGGTCAAACCCTCATTGGTCTGAATGTAAAGCACGCAGCTACAGAAATAAATATATTTGTGAGAACAATAAAGGAGGAATCAAGTTCATCAGGAAGAAAGATGAAGATAGGGCAGTGCTAACAGAGAGAACAGCACAAGCAATCCAGACAACCTCCACACACACTGGGGCATCCTGCAGGGTGAGATTCACAGGCCTCTTCCTACGGATCACTGATGACAAAGGCAACATTCTGCCACCCAACACAGGGGGAAAAGTTGGTATCAGGATCAGTCAAGAAGTTGTGGCAGAATCCCTATCACTGCTCAACAGCCCCGAGTAAATGTTTGTTAGATAGACTAGTGGTCTTCCCCTAGCAAACTGACACAGGCCTGTTCAATGGTGGGCATGCCACACCCCACATTATATGCCCACAGCCAGGGGAATACCCTGTTTCTTCTTTCTTTGTTTCCCCATTGGATTCTGTAGACTCCACTTAGTACAGAGCCAGACCACACTGGCTGCAGAAAATGACTGTGGAATAGAGTTGGGTCAACACCTTGAGCCTAGACTAAGGCCTTCCAGCTTCCCTACGAGGGCTCTTTGGGCAGCATCCATTGAGAAGAATACTACATCTCTGAGCAGAGGATGCTGTGTATGATTCTGACTGCTTTGTGATCAGCCTTGCCTCTCTGATCAACCCAAATCTTCTTTCTTTTGTGAACAGGGACTAATTTGTGCCACCTACTGGGGAATGAAGATCAAGCCGGGTTTCATGGGGAAGGCCACTCCACCCTACGACGTCCAGGTCTGGTCCTAAGGGCATTGGCAGGGAGCAGTTAGGGCTCAGCGGGGGTTGGACAATTTGACACCAGGTGACACCACCAGCCGCACTCCCCTGCTCCAGTCATCCTTCCTCCTCTCTTCTCATTTATCCCTTCAGTTTCATATGGAGGCCTCAGTTGAAAACTGCATTATTGTGAGCATGAACACTGCTGACCCTGGCAGCCAGGGCATCACACACAGTAGGTAGGAAAGAATACCTAGAGGCTGCACTGGGAGCCCTCTCTAGCAAGTGGTGCTTTTCATTTTTTTTGATCAGTGTTTTCCAACTTGAAGACACATTGGTGACATCTACTAACTCATGAAACATAGACCCTTGGCTTGAGTTTCACATTTGCGTATTTTAAAGGCTTTTGACAGTTTTATTCCATTTTCTGATGTTTCCTCTGTTATTTCATCCACACTGGTGTCCCATGCATAAACCAGACAGTGCTTGGGTGGGGCAGAAGGGCTGCGGCCTCCTGCAGTGTATGATTCACAGGCCTCTTGCTACAGGTCATTGATGACAAGGGCAGCATCCTGCCGCCTAACACAGAAGGAAACATTGGCATCAGAATCAAACCTGTCAGGCCTGTAAGCCTCTTCATGTGCTATGAGGTAATGACCCCCCATCTGCCCCCATCCTGGTCCCAAGGATCCCAACAGGGAGCTCTGCATCCTGAGGCTTCTTCAAGTCCTCTTTTATTTGCTCTAACTCAATGAAATGAATGAGTTTTCATTCAACTCGAAGCTCACCGTGCATTCTCCCATCCTTTCCTGTCTGAACCCACCTGGAACTTTTGGGATGATGGGGTAGAATGACGACTGGCTTCAGAACCATCAGACTTGGGTTTCAATGATCTACTGTAGTCAAGAATATAGGCTTTGACTGGATTCAAATAATACCATCTCACTTACCAACAACAGAGTGTAAACAAATCACTTATCCTCGCTGAGCCTCCAGGGAACTCTATTATCCCATTTTATAGAGAGAAAAGCTGCAGATTAAAAGCCCTGCACATCTTCTGCACATCAAATAAATGGTAGGTTTAGGACTAAGAAAAAGTAAAAACCAGAGATTATAGAAAACTGAGATGGATTACAAGGAAACCTGCTGAAACTCCTGATCAAATAAGCAATGGCCCTCCCAGGATAGGAATGGCCACAAAGAGGAAAATCTTAGCTCCCAATATTGGCCATGGAAGGATGACCAGACCCTGAAATTGATTTCAGACTTCATCTCCTTTCTCTAAAGACACTTTCATTGGCGGCTGTCCTGGTGTCACTGCCATCCTCACACTGTGGTTTCAAGGGAGCGATGGTTCCTTTGTGATACTATTGACCAAAGGGGAACATACAGTCCTTACTTAGCATTAATTCTCAGCAACACAACTTAAAGATTGGATAAAAGAAAATTAGGCAGGGTGGGGTGGCTCACACTTGTAATCCCAGCACTTTGGGAGGCCTAGGTGGGTGGATCACGAGGTCCACCTCTCAACTCAGTCCATAAAGGCACTCACATTGATCTAATATCATGAGTGGATAACAGTATTACTTGCCATAAACAGAAGGCATTTATAACCATAACTATAGGCTTAAAAAAAACAATTTTCTCATAGTCTCCCTAAATCCTATTCTCATTGGAAGCTCTGATCCTGAAGCATGTCTTCCTCTTGAGACTTCCAGAGAGTTCAAAGCATATCAGCCCTAAACTAAGAATCAACTTGATATACTCAGAACAATCAGAAGTGAATCCAAAAAGGGATGTAATTTGATGTTTTTAAAATGTTTTTTTCGGGTAGCTCTTAAAACCATTTCATGTTCCACAAGAGCTATTGCTTAGGGGTCAAGTGAATCGGTCATGAAGCAAGAATTAAATTCAAATATCAACCCTCTCAGCGAGCAGCTGAGTGACTTTGAGCAAGTGAATGTGCCTCCCTCAAGCCTAGGTTTTTTTCTTATTTAAAATGGGCTACAAAAAAAGTGCCAACTTCACACAAAAACATATATGCAAATGTACATAGCAGCTTTACTCTAAATAGTCAAAACCTGAAGACAACAACCCAGATGGCTTTCAACAGGTAAATGGTTAAACAAAAACTCAGCTACATCCATAACATGGAATACTGTTCAGCAACAAAAAGGATCAAACCGTTTGTGCATGCAACTTGGATGAATCTCTGGGGGATTATGCTGAGAAAAAAAAAAACAGTCCCAAACAGTTATATGCTGTATGACTCTATCTATATAACATTCTTGAAACAGCAAAATTATAAAAATAGAGAACAAATTAGTTGTTAGCAAGGGGTCAGGGAAGGTGAGAGGAGAGGAAGAGGAAATGAGAGGGAGGTGGGTGTGGTTATAAAAGAGCACCATCAGAGATCTTCCTGATGAGGTGGGGAATGCACAAACCTACATATGTGATAAAACTGCATACAACTAAATACACACACACACAAGTGAAATGGGACATCTGAAGACTGGTGGATTGTGTCAAGGTCAGTATTCTGCCTAAGATACTGATCATATGGTTTTGCAAGATGGTACCACTGTGGAAAACTAGTGAAGAGTACAGGGCATCGATCCACATTATTTTTTATAACTACATGCCATCCACATTTGTCTTAAAATGAAAAGTTAACTTAAAAACATACTAGACTCATAGGCTTTCTGTGAGGATGAAATGAGATAGTATTTAGGGAAGAAAATTCCCTCAGCAAATGCTTATTGACCCCTCTCATCTGTCCAGGCTCTATGTGAATGCTGAGCTTATAGCAGTAAGCAAGGTTCACACCATAATGGAAATTTCATTCTAGTGTAGTGTCACACAAAATGAATATATATATATATGTATACATACAGAGAGAGAGAGAGAGAGAGAGAGACAGAGAGATGAAGTCTCACTCTGTTGCCCAAGCTGGATTGCAGTGGCGCGATCTTGGCTCACTGCAACCTCCACCTCCCAGGTTCAAGCGATTCTCCTGCCTCAGCCTCCCCAGTAGCTGGGATTACAGGCGTGCACCACCATGCCCAGCTAATTTTTGTATTTTTAGTAGAGATGGGGTTTCACTATGTTGGGCAGGCTGGCCTTGAACTCCTGACCTCATGATCCACCCACCTCAGCCTCCCAAAGTGTTGGGATTACAGGCGTGAGCCACCGCACGTGGCAGAATTGATATTTTTAAACATTGTCATTGAAATTGGTTTAATCACAACCACTCATAGAGCAGTCGCATGCATCATGCGCTACATGTAATGAAAATAGACTCAGAAATGGCAAAACTTGCCCAGGTACCGAGTAGAAACAGAGGCAGAATTCAAACCCAGATTGGAACCCAAGGTTGTGGCTCATCACGTCTAAATTCACTGCCTTCAACAAAGGAGCTCTCTTCTTTTTGCAGGGTGACCCAGAGAAGACAGCTGAAGTGGAATGTGGGGACTTCTACAACACTGGGGACAGAGGAAAGATGGATGAAGAGGGCTACATTTGTTTCCTGGGGAGGAGTGATGACATCATTAATGCCTCTGGGTAGGTGTGGCTGATGCTGGGCTGGCTGTTGTTGCCGTCACATGCCTCACAGAATTTTGCTTACCTAGACATTTTTTCACGCATTGGTGAAATTTCAGCCTAAATCTGAATAGAGCCTTGTCTATGATGCCCTGATTCCAGGCTTCAGTGCACCTCCCGAACCTTCTCTGCACACAGAAGAATCAAGCAAAATGAAATTCAAGAGGGTCTGGAAGAGGAGCCATAATAAGACACTGTGCAGTTTACAGTGGGGTGGGGGGAGTGGAATTGAGAAGGGAGACTCTGTCTTGGTCTCCATAGGTTCAGGGAGCCTATTTCATGTTTGTGCCCCTCTAATGCAGCACCAAATGTCACACGACAAACATAGTAATAATAATAGCTAACCTTTAGCTATTGTTTATTTTTATTATTATGAATATATTTGTTATACATCTATGAGCATAATAAATCTATTATTATAAAATTATTTATTAGTATAAATATATTATTTACTGTAACTATTTAGCTAACCTGGAGTACTTACTATGTGAAAACACTGTCCTTAATGCTTTATATAACCCACCTCTCAAAGCTGGATGGGAGATGTGATTATTATCCCTATTTTACTAACGAGGAAAGTGGGTCACTGACCGGCAAGGAAATTTGCCTAAAGATTCAAAGATAGCACAGGATGCAATCCAGATTTGAACTGAGGTAGTCTGGCTCTGAGTCCCTGTCCCTACCCCTACATGATTTTTAAAAAGGCGCATTACACTACAGTAATAATTTCCCTTGGATATTTTAGAGAAATTGATGGCATTTTTATTTTTTTATTTTATTTTTTATTTTATTTTATTTTATTTTATTTTTCTGAGACAGAGTCTCCCACTGTCACCCAGGCTGGAGTGCAGTGGCCTGATCTTGGCTCACTGCAAGCTCTGCTTCCTGGCCTCAAGTGAGCATGTCCAGCTAATTTTTATACTTTTAGTAGAGATGGGGTTTCACCATCTTGGCCAGCCTGGTCTTGAACTCCTGACCTCCATTGATCCCCCTGTTTCAGCCTCCCACAGTGCTGAAATTACAGGTGTGAGCCACCATGCCCAGCCTGGATGGGATTTTTTTTTAAATTTCTAAAACATGATGTACTGGAAATTTGCACAAAGAGTAGATTTTATGTTCTTACCACAAAAGAAAAAAAAGGCAATTATGTGAGATGATGGATATGCTAGTGTGCTTGAGTGTTTTAATCGCGTTACTATGTATATGTACATCAAAACATCATGTTGTAAGCCTTAAGTATATGTATAATAAAAGCCAAAAATCCTGCTGATACAATGGGAAATAGTATGCAGAATTTGCATGAATGTTTAAGACCGAGTTTGAGGCTTCCAAGAGATTTCGTGTTGGGGGAAGCTGCTTGGGCCAAGCTCTGAGGAGACAAAACATTAGCCGTCCTCCATCAGTACAGGCAGTGAGGCAAGAAGCCGGGAGCACCGCAGTCTTGTATTTCTCAGCCTATAATGTCCAGGTCTTTACACTTTGGGCCCATGACACAGACAAGTCAGGGGTCCCTGGCTTCCTATGACCTCCACCCTCTGTGCCAAAGGAAGCTGTGACTCCAAAGCAGGAGATCTGGGGACTTGGTTCACCCCAGCCCTGGCATCTGCCTCAGAACCCTTCATCCTCCAGGTATCGCATCGGGCCTGCAGAGGTTGAAAGCGCTTTGGTGGAGCACCCAGCGGTGGCAGAGTCAGCCGTGGTGGGCAGCCCAGACCCGATTCGAGGGGAGGTGAGGAGAACACAGAGATCATCATGTCTGTGCGTGGGCACTAGGAAAGCAGGTGCAGGGGAAACATCCAGGTTTTACCTGTGCAGCCTTGGTGGAAGGGCATAGTGTGCATGTGCGTTTACACGGTATGGCACCAGGGGACAGTGTGGACTCTCTGTGGCTCTGAATAAAAGGATGCTAGATACTATGTAATGAGCACTTATATATGCCAAATCACTTAACTCTCACACAATGTAGTAATCTAAGAACACTTATGCTTTTTATAGATGAGGAAAGAGAAGCAGGAGGAGGTTAAGTAACCTCTCCACATCACCCAGCTAGAGTAAGGGGTGGAGGCAGAATGGCATCTCAGCAATGTGGCTCCCGAACATACATGCATTTGTATATTGAAAAGTGTTATTAGGCCGGGCACGGTGGGTCATGCCTGTAATTCCAACGTTTTGGGAGGCTGAGGTGGACCGATCACCTGAGGTCAGGAGTTCAAGACCAGGCTGGCCAACATGGTGAAACCCCACCTCTACTAAAAATACAAAGAAAATTAGCCAGGTGTGGTGGGGGCAGGTGGGTGGAATGGGGGGTGGGCTCCTGTAGTCCCAGCTACTTGAGAGGCTGAGGCAGGAGAATCGCTTGAACCTGGGAGGCTGAGGTTGCAGTGAGCCAAGATCACACCACTGCACGCCAGTCTGGGCGACAAGAATGAAACTCCATCTGAAAAAAAAAAGTCTTTATTAATCACCTTCTATATGTGAGACCTTGTGCAATAAAACTTGGATAACATTGCTAATCTAAAAATAATAAATTGCCAGTAATTATGGAATGCCCATGGGATTTCTGGCACCGAATTACATATATAATAACAGTAAAAATGATGATGAAAATATTGATGATGGGAGTAATAATGAATGTAAACTAGCTGGATGTTTTATATGTATTATCTCATGGAAGCTTTAAAGAAACCAAATGAAGAATGGAAGCTTTATTGTCCCCATTTCACAGAAAAGAAAACTGAGGTTAAGGAGAGGTCAAATAACTTTTCAAGGCATGGAGTGGGAATTGGAAACACAGGGATTTACACCTGGTCCTCTTCTTTTCCAAAACACTGTAGGGTTCAGTGTCACCTTGTTTTACCACTCATTCAATAAACATTGACTTTTTAAGCTATGGAGTAGGTTGGCACTCACTGTGAGCCCATGCCTTCATTCTGCAGGTGGTGA
Organism: Gorilla gorilla gorilla; assembly: GCF_029281585.2. Taxonomy (NCBI): domain Eukaryota; kingdom Metazoa; phylum Chordata; class Mammalia; order Primates; family Hominidae; genus Gorilla; species Gorilla gorilla. Next base: position 20,261,232 of record NC_073242.2, on the reverse strand, counting down.
AGGCCTTTATTGTCCTGACCCCACAGTTCCTGTCCCATGACAAGGATCAGCTGACCAAGGAACTGCAGCAGCATGTCAAGTCAGTGACAGCCCCATACAAGTACCCAAGGAAGGTGAGTGAGGGCAGATGGAAGGGATCTGGTGCCCCTGAAGCGTTCCCTGCTAGGACGGGTTAGGTATCACTGGAGGTAACAAACAGCCCCAGACAATGGAGGTTTACAACACTGAAGGCTCTTTTTCTGCTCATGCCTCATGTCCTCCATGGCTCTCCTTGGCCCTGCCCTCCACATCTCCTCATTCTGCCACCAGAATAAAGGAGCAGCCTCCATATGGGACCTGTCAGCTGCTCTAAGAGATGAAGGAGAGGGTGGTCAGTCTCAATGGCTCCCAACTCTTTTGCCTCAAGGTTACATCCTTCACTTCCACTCACATCTCCTGGGTCAAAGCAAATCCCATGGGTACATCCACCTTCTAGGGGCCAGGGGGAGAACCTGAAATACTTGGGGACTCCATTAAGGCCACCATATGGTGTCAGCCTGCATGGGAGACTGTGGAGGGGCAGAAGAGGAGAGTGGAGAATTGTTAGGAAATGGCAGCAGGACTCAATCACTGTGGATTTGCTTTATCCTCAACCAGGTGGAGTTTGTCTCAGAGCTGCCAAAAACCATCACTGGCAAGATTGAACGGAATGAACTTCGGAAAAAGGAGACTGGTCAGATGTAATCGGCAGTGAACTCAGAACCCACTGCACACCTAAGGCAAATCCCTGGCCACTTTAGTCTCCCCACTATGGTGAGGACGAGGGTGGGGCATTGAGAGTGTTGATTTGGGAAAGTTTCAGGAGTGCCATGATTCCAATGTTTTCCTTCTTTTAAATTAAATTCAGTTGCTCTGCTTCCTCCAAGTCCTCTGTATCTTTAGAATTTCCCAGGTGAGCACTCACAACGCAAGTAATAAAATACTGATATCAATAATACCCTGTGTTGAGCATTTATTCAGGGAATTAACCTATGTTAAATGCCCTCCCTCTGTAATTCTCCCTAATCTCTAACCTGAGATAACTTGGGACCAGATTCTCCCTCCTGGCACCAGCATCTCAGGGTCGACCTAAGCACCCTTCAATAGCCAGGACACAGGGGTACAGGAGGGATGCCCCATGTGGCTCCAGGCACCTGCCCATGGCCTGGATGAGGCCCCAGCAAGGCCAGGGCAGGATGGACGTCCAGGGTGGTCAGCCTTGGTTTGGGGACTACATTTGCCTGCCAGACCACCTCTGCCACCCCACCCAATGGGCTTCCACCCAGTGGTCTTCCACTCAATGATCTTCCACCCAATGGGCTTCTGCCTTTGTGTCCCCCAATAATGCCCATGTGCACATGCATCCCAACCTACGGTGTGTGTGAGTGAGAGCCCCAACCTCTAGAGACCCAGGACTCCTGCAGCCCTGCCATGGGCCTAGGAGCCCTGCCTCCAGCTTTCCCCTGTAGGACCCTACATATCAGATCTTCCCAGTGACCCAGGAACTCCGTCCCCCAGCCCTTGCCAGAGGACCCCACTCATTCACCCTCCCAGGGCCTAGGGTCCCTGTAGTCCAGAATTCCTTGACCACAGACAATTTTCCTTCTTTGAATGTAACCCTGTCCAGGCATCTGGAGCCCTCCTCACATCCTTGGCCTGGAATTCTGTAACCTGACCCTTTTCTCCATCCCTCCTTGGGGCCTAAGAGGGAATTACCAGGGGGCCAACGGAGGCTCAGAAGAGCAGGGGCAGAAAGGGCCTAGCCTGGGAATGAGAGGAGCACATATTGTCCCCTTCTCACCCACAGAGGGCCCTCTGTGACTGCCAATTTCTTAGGTGTACAAACCCAGGAACTCACAGGTAAATAAACAGACACCACAAGCACAGAGACACAAAGGCACAGAACCGCCCCAGCTTCACCTGGGCACTCAGGAGTATGGCCCACAGACAGGCTTACACACACACACACACACACACACACACACACACACACCAGGAGACCACAGATACACAAGGCCATGAGACACAGCCCCACAGGGCAGACCCCACACACAATGGACACTCGTGCATGCACACACACACACACACACACACACACAGTCACAGACCTACAGGCAGGGAAACAGACAGAGAACACAGACATTAAGAGAAACATAAACACTCAAATAGAGACACAATCAGGGACACCCAAAGGAGAGGCAAATTCACACACACACACACAACACACACATACACACACACACCAAACAACACACACAGATACAGAACACAGACATACACAGACACTCTCACAGGGGCATACATGCCCAGAGACACATTACACAGTCACAAACACACATATTTGTACAACAAACACACACTCATTCAGGAAGAAAGGCACACAAATGCATACAAAGATAGAGAAAAACAGAGCTATCCAGAGACAGCTACACGGTGACATACTCACAGATACTCAGACGCACAGGTGCATACGTGCAGATTAACACATCCAGACATGCACACAGTCCCAGACCCCAGCCCACAGGACAACCACACGGTGATGGTACTCCACAGGGCACTCCTAAGGCAGTGGAGAGAACAGACCCGGGCATGACCTGGCCCTCCTGAGCTCTCTTGGAAGGGGATATGTTCCAGGTTCCAAACCCAGGGCTGGGTGTGTGCCCCTTCCAGGGCCTTCAGAAGGGCTGTTCCTGGGCCCTGAGATGCCAGAGAGGCCAGGGTTGGTGACTGTGGGGACAGGGGCACAGGGTTGAGCCTGGGACCCTGTGTGGGTATGTTTAGACAGGGCGGTGTTGCATGGCGCTTAGCAGATCTAGAAGTCAAGAGAGAAAGAGAGGTGTGCCCCCCAGGACCCTACCCTGGGCCAGAGTGGGCTGGCACCCAGAAATCAGAAGGTCTGCGAAGGTTCCAGAGAGGACTTGTCCTTGGGTTGGGGGTGGGGGTTCAGGTGGGGGGAGAGGACCTTGGAAGAACACGAGCTTCTTGTGGATTGTCCACTGTGAGGCACCAAGTACTGGGCCGGGGATTTGCGAAGAGGGAGTATAAAGCCTCAGGATTTGCTAAGGCAGCTTCCAGACAGGAGAAGGTTTGGCGGAAACCAGAGTCCTGCTCCTGAGCCTCCCACTCCCCTGCCCCAAGTGTCCTGCTGCTTCACTGATAGCTGATCGCCTTTCTCTCTAACCTGTAGCTGAATCTCCCGCCGGTGCTTGAGGACTTAGTTTGAACCGGATCCTTTCCCAGAGCCCCTTGTCTTCCTCCTGCTCTGGGTGCCCAACAGCCCTCCCTTCCCTTCCCTCCTTTTCCCTGCCCTCCCCCTCCCTCCTCAACTGCAATCCCACCCCCATCCCTATCCCCTTCCTTCCCCCAGTCCTAAGCCACTCCCACCTCTGTCCTGGCCACCTCAGGGTGCCCTGAGAGGACCAGGACATACCTGTGTGGTGGCTGCTGTTTTGGCTCCTCCTGCAGGGGTTTTCTAGCCATCAACCCACCCATGTAAGTAGATGCTGGACCCATGGGGTTTCTTCCTTTTTGTTGGGTAGTGTCAGGCGGCATAAAACCACACAGCCTGTACTCCTCGCACACTGTGGGGGCCGAGGTGGGCCGATCGCTTGTGTCCAGGAGTTCAAGACCAGCCTAAGCATCATAGCAAAACCCCGTCTCTATGAAAGATTTAAAAAAAAAAAAAGTTGGTCTAGCCTGGTGGGGCATGCCTGTAGTCCCAGGCTGAGGTGGGCAGATCGCTTGGACCCAGGAGGTGGAGGCTGCAGTGAGCCAAGATTGTGCCACTGCACTCCAGCCTGGGTGACAGAGTGAGACCTTGTCTCAAACAAAACAAAACAAAAAAGTGAAATGTCATTTGAGTTTTGTGTCATCTGGTTTGATGATTTGTTTAGAAACTTCGGAGTCATCAATGTGTTCTCCTCTTGGGAGCTGCCTCCAGGGAGTCTATGTCCAATCGGTGTGAAGGTAGCCTGAGAAGCCAATCAGATGGGAGAGGAAAGGGTTGCATCCTGCTGGGATGTTTGCAATGCGGGAGTCACTAGGAGTGACATGACCAGGATGTGAATGAGAACTCTACTGACCTTTGTTTTGTAAAATGTGTCTTGTGTAGATCATTGATTTACCCAAAGCAGAAAGAGTCTTAAAGTCCTATGAGTGTCCAAACATAAAGAAATGACAGGTTTTTACTTTGAAAGTTTCCACCCTCGCATTATAAGCCTCACCACTACCCTCAGGAGAGGGCACCTTATAGAGATGAGAGTATTTGTTCTGACCGGCATGTACCAGATTCTTAGAGAGGGATCTGGAAAAGTCTAGTGATGGGGAGCAACCACTGCATCAAGGCAGAATCACCTCGCATGAGTACCTCCAACCAAAGAAGAATTTGTTGTTTCTTTTGAGGTTATGAAGAAGGAAATGTCTTGATAATCTTTGTTGGAATTTTTTTCTCCTTACCTGGCTGCATTTTCATAGATCAGTTAAACTCTCTTTCCCTACCTCACCTTTGAAGATTTGGATAAGTTTTCCTCATTGCATTTTCCACCTTCACCCTTGCTCATGGCCGTCGACTGTCAGAACCTAAGCTTTCCTTGCCCCTTTGGACCTAATCTAGGTAGGAGCCCACTACTGATAAGCTGCATCCAGATAGTTGTCAGATATGACAAGAGTGCCCAAGATGGGGGATGTTTTCCTGGTCAATGAAAAGATGGCCTTTGTCCTTCTCGTGCATTTGATCCACATCTTTAACCATTGTGCCCAGAGCTCCTGGTCCCTTTCAGACAGAGGCTACTCAGAAACAGTGTGTCCTTCCCAGGAGCCCAGGCCGCACTCACCTCCACTGTGAGGGTGAAGATGAAAGTGCTGCAGAGCTCAGAGGCTGCTTTTTAGAGACGTTTTGTTTGCACAAAAGTGAGTCTTGGTATGTCAGTTGGTCTGAATTACATTTCATATTCATTTTCTCCCCCAGTACTCATAAATCTAGTGTTTGTAAAATAATATGTGTGCCTTTTGTGGCAGTGGCTATACATCCCAGAAAGTTTTTATTGCTTTCCATATGGATTTCCAAGGTTGCTACTGATTGCTTTCTTTATGAGCAATGCTCTAAAATATGAAGGGGAACTCTTGTTATTGGTGTCTTGGTATTGTGTTTTTAACTAACTTCAATTCTCTCGGTTTGAATTATAATTCCAGGAAGACTATGTTATGCAAATCTTTATGGACTTTGAAAATCTGACATGAAGTGCAGCTGTTTCAGCAGCAAAGTGAATATTAATTTTCAAAAGTTAATGTTTTTATAAACTTGGGCTAAACAACAATTTGTGTTTATTTTGTTGAAATATAACCCAGGTATTATTATTACAGCAGCTGTCCTCTCTCTGTTTTGTGTATATATAAACATGTCTTTATGTAATATTTTCATCTATAACCGTAAGCCTTTTTTTCTTATATTTTTCCCATTCTTCCATACAGTGTGGACGTATTTTTGGACATATTACAAATAGTGTAATGCAAATTTATAAATATTTAAAAAAAGATCTTGGCTTCCTGACCATTGTGAGTTTGTATTTTTAATCTCCATTTTAATTTGAATTACAGATTTCTAGGTAAAGTTTTGTAATTATTTTAAAAAATATTTGCAATGTTTTTGTTACATAAGGGAAAGTGAATCCTGAGTAGAGCAGGGAAAGAATAAGATGCTCTGCTCCGGATCGGGAAGGAGCAGGGGGTGAAATGTTACAAATTTTAGAACTTAGAGAACTGAAGATAATTACTTCCTTTTCAAATTGTTAAACATTTTAACCTGTGGTAAAATATTCATAATAAAACATTTATAACATGACCATTGCCGTCTTAACAATGTTGAAGTGTACAGTTCAGGTGTGAGGTATTCTCACGTCATTTTTCAGTTATTTCCTAGATGTCTTTTCCCAAGTCTATCTCAAAGTCATGAAATGTAAATGACGGATCCACAGATCTGCAGCAGAGAGCTTGGAGGTCCAACAAGCATAGCCAGGAAGTTATGCTGTCTGTTGGAGTCCCCATAGTATGGAAATGAGTTTGCCCTGGAAAGGAGAAGAACAGTTTCTTGCCTTCAGGTCAATGACAAGAGTTCCAGTCCTGAGTCATGGAAACATGCTGTAGTGAACTGCAGGGTTAAGGACATCATGTCCTGGAAGGATCTCTCAAAGGCTAATTGTCTGGGTTCTGGCATCAGCCTGTAAATGAGAATCAGGTCTTCCTATGGGAGGAGTCAGATGAAGAGTGATCCCCTGCTCCATCTTGATGGAGTTAGTTGTGATGAGTTGGTGAGATCTGATTTTCCACAGTGAACTAAAATGAGCTTTCAGTGTGTCAAGCACAAGACTGACCCCAGAAGTACACATAGCACATCTGATAGAAGCTTCTAATGGTCCTTATTTACTTAAGAATAGGACTATGGAGCCACAAAGACGAGCTGGAAATTACAGGTGACTTGCTAACAGGCCAGAGTGTTGTTTTTTTTTAAATTCTTTCTGTCTGTCAATGGGAGGTGTCAATTCTTCCTCCCCAGTGTTGAATATCAGTTGTTTCATGTATGGGAAGGCAGTGGGGAACCTTTGAATCATGGCCTTCTGATGCCAGAATGGCAGAAAGAATCCCACACGGGCAAGTGGATCACGTGTGTGCATTTCTCTCCGTTTTCATCTCAGGAAGCTGAGAATGAAAGAATGCGAGTGAGCAGAAAAAGAGAGGCAGCTGTCAGAGGTGGAGGAAAAAGGGAAATTGGTTATGGAAAAAATTCACACCTACAAGTGAGTTCAGAAACTGAACACCAGCCACATGGGGAACTTCCATTGGAGTATTTTGTTTTTAACTTTTGTACAATGTTTAGACCCAGTTAACACAGAAATACAAACAAATGGTCAGAAGACATATTTAGAGAAAGAGAGAATTCACCCAAGAGAAAACAAAATACCTTAAGATTTATCAGTGACCAAGACATGTGAAGTAGCAAAACATCTGACCCCAACGGGGTCAGACTGTGTAGAAACTCAGTTCATTTCTGCCATTGTAGGGGTGGTATCCGTTGCCGTCATTCTTAGAAAAGCGTGTTGTAGGATCAACCACATTTTTTCAAATGGACTGTGCCCAGCCGTTTCTACTCTGTGAAATATGGCAAGGATATTAATACAAGGAGACTAGAGCTTTATAATCAAAGATGCCCAATGAAGGATGAATGAGAATGGGTAAGGACAATGTGAACTCAGAACCCAGCAGGCATTAAGTAAAAGAGGAAGAATCATTATAGCAACAGTTTTGATCATACTGTACTTTGAAAACCATGTGAAATACATCTTCTGTGTATAGATAGTATAAGGGTGCAGTTGTGAGGATAACAGAAACATGGCAGATTATTTAAAATCATACTGAAATGGTGCTTATTTGATGAAAGTGATTCTAAACCATTGGAAAATAATTCAAGACACCCAAGAGCTTTGGGGGTGAGTAGAAAGCTACTACAGACGCAAGGTAAGGAGCTTCCTCCCCACAGTTGTAGGCTCCTTCGGTGCTGATGTGGATGATGCCATGGCCGTTAGACTCTCTCAACATACAATTTCTCATGTGTTGGTTTTTTTCACATTGTCCCTTCTATAAGAAAGGCCCTCGACAACTGGACAGTTTTTCCCCCCTTGCTTTTGGGCATAGTCTGCCAGGTCAGCACGTGGATGTATTTTTCTCCCCACAGCTCTGTGCAAAAGCCTTGTAGAGGGAGATGGCAGAGAGGAAGGCTGCCTACAAGCAGCACAGGTAGGTAATTGTGATAGACATTTTTAAGGATGTTTTTGTTTTAAGATGAAGCTTTGAGTGTCTAGTAAAGAACTTGGTGTTTTAATTCTTCTTCAAGTGAATTCTTTCTCTGTCTTCCAGATGGGAAATGATGGAAAAGCAGAGAGTCATGGAGATACACAAGAGTCAGGAGCCAGCCCAGGGACAACTGGGCCTAGAGAGCACTTTCTGGAGAGGTAGGAGCTCACTGTGAAGGTAGTCACTTCTGCTGCACAATCCACACACCCTGCTTCTCCTTTTGGGGTTGAGACCTCAGGTGGGGTAACAATTATATTTCCTGGAAGCAATTCTAAGCACTTACTACAGAGAACATGTGTCTCGCTTGGTGGCAGGACCCTATTTTTCTCAGATGCCCTAGCTGAATGTCTTTTCGATGGTCCCCTGAGAATGGCAGAGCTCAGGATCCTCCACTGACTGTGGACGTTGCCCCACTCTGACATCTTGGTTACTTTTAACTGAGAAGAGGAGCCTAGAAAGCAAAGGGACCAGCTCCCCTTCCACCTTCAGTCAGCATCAAGGCTTTATTTTTCCTTCATTTGAGAAGAGTAATACCAATAACATTTTAGAATGGGAGCTATATGTGCTGATGAGAGCAGACGTTTTCTGGCTATGTCTTCATAGATCAATATTGCACCATGAGGTCTGCTTTAAGAAAAGAAGCATTTATTTACATTTTTTGGAGCTTCATTTTTTTGTTTAATTGTTTATTGTGGACCATATAATATAACTCCATTAGTAAATTAAATTTCCATGTAATCTTACTCTTCTAACATTCTAGGTGTAACCCTAAAACTTTTCAGTTAATTTCTGACACTCTTACCTTTTCTCAGTACTTCTAGTCATTTTATGTCCATTTCTGTTCTTACATTTTGATAGTACCTGGACAGATATGAAAGTTAAAGTAGCTATAAATGTACAGAACTTTAAATGTCCATACGATTTGAAGAAGAGGAGCAGTGCTGTTTCTTTTCAGGGTTTATTGATATTCTTCCAATCCATGGCTGTTTCTATTTTAAATTTTAGTCTCTGTTTACAGGATGAGTGATCTTTTTTCTGATGCGTACTGGGAACCCCTGATTTAGAGCTCATTTGTAGCTTCTTAGAGCCCTACCTGTCCAGAGGCGGTTGATAGTTAAGAAAACCCATGGACCAGGGCTCTGAGGTGTCTGAGCCAGCCAGCCACTCAGCCTCTAATCCAGCCTCTTGGCCAGCCAGCAGCTCAGCCAGCCCAGCCTCCCAGCCCTCTTCTAGGTCAGACTCTCACCCAGCCATTCGGCCAGCCTCCCAGCTGGCCTTTAAGACAGCTAGCCTGTGGGTCTCTCTGCCAGCCTCCCAGGCAGTCTGTTGGTGAGCCTTCGAGGTAACCTCTAAACCAGGGAGCCAGCCCACCTCTGGGCAAGATTCCAGGCCACCCCCTTGGCAGATCTCTCAGCCAGCCAACCTGCCAGCCAGTCTCTTAGCAAGCTTCTCAACCAGCCAGGCTCTCAGGAAGCCTCTAAGCCAGCCTCTCAACCAGGCAGCCTCTGAGCCAGTCTCTCAGGCAGCCAGCCTCTCAAACAGCCTCCCCGCCAGCCTCTCAGCCAGCCTCTCAACTGCCCTCTCAAGCAGCTAGCCTCTCAGCCAGCCCACCTACTAGCTGGCCAGGCAAGCCTCTAATCCAGCCAGCCTCTCAGTACCCTCTAAGCCAGACTTGCAGGCAGGCAGCCTCTCAGCCAGCTTCCCAGGCAACCAGCCTCTCAGCCAGGCAGCCACCCAGACTGCATCTTGACCAGCCTTCCAGATAAACCCTTGCTCAGCCTGACAGCCAGCCAGCCTGACAACCATGCTCCAGGCAAGCCTTTAATACAGCCAGCTTCTCAGCAAGCCTCTAAGCCAGCCTCTCAACCAGGCAGCCTCTCAGCCAGACACTAAGTTAGACACTCAGTCAGACAGACCGCCTCTCAGCCAGAGAGCGTGCCATCCAGCCTCACAATAAGCTGCTTGGCCAGCCTTTAAGATAGCCAACCAAGCAAACTCTCAGCTAGCCAGCCAGCCTGCCAGCCAGCTTCTAAGCAAGTAAACCTCTCAACCTGCCTCTCAGCTGGCCTTTAAGCGAGCCTCTCCACCAGGCAGCCTATGAGCCAGCCTGTCAAGCAGCCATCCTCTGTAACATACCACCAGGCTCTCGGAAAGCCTCTCAGCCAGTCAACCTCTCAGCAAACCTCTAAGCCAGCCTCTCAGCCAGGCAGAAACACAGCCAGCCATCCTCTCAGCCATCCTCTCGGCCAGCCTCCAAGACACCCCATTGACCAGCGTCTCAGCCAGCTAGCCTGCTTCCCAGCCTCTTGGCAAGTCTCTCAGCAAGCCAGCCTCTCAGCAAGCCACTAAGCTGGCCTCTCAACAACGTGGTCTCTGAGCTAGCCTCTCAGGCAGCCAACCTCTCAACCTCCCAACAAGCCTCTCAGCCAGCCAGCATCTCAGCAAGCCTCTAACCCAGCCTCTCAGCCAGGCAGATGCTCAGTCAGCCATTCTCACCTCCACCCTCTCAGCTAACTACACAGCCTGCACTTGGCCAGACTCCCCAGACAGCCTCTAAAACAGCCTCTAAACAGCCTGACGTCCAGCCCCCCAGCCTGCCTTTTCTCCAGTCTCCCACGCAGCCATCCTCTGGACCAGCCTATCAGCCAGCCTCCCAACCATCAAGGGAGCCAGCCTCTCAACCAGCCTCCCAACCATCAAGGGAGCCAGCCTCTCAACCAGCCTCCCAGCCATCAAGGGAGCCAGCCTCTCAGCCAGCCTCCCAACCATCAAGGGAGCCAGCCTATCAGCCAGCCTCCCAGCCATCAAGGGAGCCAGCCTCTCAACCAGCCTCCCAACCATCAAGGGAGCCAGCCTCTCAACCAGCCTCCCAACCATCAAGGGAGCCAGCCTATCAGCCAGCCTCCCAACCATCAAGGGAGCCAGCCTCTCAACCAGCCTCCCAACCATCAAGGGAGCCAGCCTCTCAACCAGCCTCCCAACCATCAAGGGAGCCAGCCTATCAGCCAGCCTCCCAACCATCAAGGGAGCCAGCCTCTCAACCAGCCTCCCAACCATCAAGGGAGCCAGCCTCTCAACCAGCCTCCCAACCATCAAGGGAGCCAGCCTCTCAACCAGCCTCCTAACCATCAAGGGAGCCAGCCTATCAGCCAGCCTCCCAACCATCAAGGGAGCCAGCCTATCAGCCAGCCTCCCAACCATCAAGGGAGCCAGCCTCTCAACCAGCCTCCCAACCATCAAGGGAGCCAGCCTCTCAACCAGCCTCCCAACCATCAAGGGAGCCAGCCTCTCAACCAGCCTCCCAACCATCAAGGGAGCCAGCCTCTCAACCAGCCTCCCAGCCATCAAGGGAGCCAGCCTCTCAACCAGCCTCCCAACCATCAAGGGAGCCAGCCTCTCAGCCAGCCTCCCAACCATCAAGGGAGCCAGCCTATCAGCCAGCCTCCCAGCCATCAAGGGAGCCAGCCTCTCAACCAGCCTCCCAACCATCAAGGGAGCCAGCCTCTCAACCAGCCTCCCAACCATCAAGGGAGCCAGCCTATCAGCCAGCCTCCCAACCATCAAGGGAGCCAGCCTCTCAACCAGCCTCCCAACCATCAAGGGAGCCAGCCTATCAGCCAGCCTCCCAACCATCAAGGGAGCCAGCCTCTCAACCAGCCTCCCAACCATCAAGGGAGCCAGCCTATCAGCCAGCCTCCCAGCGAGCCTCTTGACCAGTGAGCTAGCTGGCCCTTTGACCATCCTCCAAGTCGCCCCCTTGACTTGCCTCAGCCAGTTAGCCTGCTAGTCACGCCCTCGAAAAGCCTCTCAGCTAGCAAGCCCCTCAGCAAGCCGCTAAGCCAGTCTCTCAGCAAGGAGGTCTCAAGAGTCAGCCTCTCAGACAGCCAGCCTCTAAGCCAGCTTTTCATAAAGCTTCTAAGCCAGTCTCTCAGCCATGCAGATTCAGAGCCAGCCCCCGATCTGTCCTCTCGCCCAGGCTTCCAGGCAGCCTCTCAGCCGACTTTCCAACCAGCCTCTCAGCAAGCCTCCCAGCTGGACTGTCGGCCAACCTCCCAGGCGTCCTCTAGGCCAGCATCCCAGCCTGGCATTGGCCGATCTCTCAGCCAGCCAACCAACCAGCCAACCTCTCAGCAAGCCTCTCAGCCAGCCAGCCTCTCAACAAGATTCTAACCCAGCCTGTCAGCCAGGCAGATTCTCAGCCAGCCAACCAGCCACCTCTCTGCTGGCCTCCCCAGCCAGTCTCTCAAACAGCCTCACAGCCAGCCTCCTCTGGACCAGCCTTTCAGCCTACCTCTACGCTGGCAAAGCAGCCAGCCTTTCAACCAGCCTCTTAGCCATCCACTCGGCAAGCCACCCAGCAAGTCTCTTGGCCAGACCGCCAGCCTGCCAGCCTATCAGCCAGAAGGCCTGTCATGCAGCCTCACAACCAGCCCCTCTACCAGACCCCCAGGAAACCACACAGCCAACCTTTAATACAGCTAGTCAGCCAGACTCTCAGCGAGAAAGCCTCTCAGGCAGCCACCCTTCATCCAGCCTCTCTGCTACCCTCCCATCTGGCCTCTCGTTGCCCAGCCTCCCAGGTGGCCCCTTGGCCCGTTCCCCAGCCAGCCACCCTCCCATCCAGACTTTCTCCCAGGTTCTAAGCCAGCCATACTCTCAGCAAGCCTCTCAGCCTGGCAACCTCACAGCCAGGCTCTCAGCAAGCCATTCACTCACTTGCCACTCTGCCTGCCTCCCAGCCAGCCATTTGGCCATGCAGCCAGTCTTTCATTTAGCCCTCCAGTCAACCTCTCAGCCAGCCAGACTGGCAGCCAGACTGCCAGCCTCTTGGCCAGACTCACAGCTGCCCTTTTTGCCAGCCTCTCAACCAGCCAACCTGCCAGCTGGCCTCTTAGCAAGCAAGCTTCTCAGGCAGCCTCTCAGCCGACCTTTTAGGCAGCCAGCTCTCAGCCAGGCTGTCTGCCATCCTGCCTCTCAGCAAGCCTCTCAGCCAGCCAGCCTCTCAGTAAGACTCTAACTCAGCCAGTCAGTCAGATGGGCTTTGAAACAGTCATCTTCTCACCCAGCCTCTCAAACAACCTCACAGCCAGCCTCTCAGCCAGCCAGCCTCTCAGTAAGCCTCTAATTAGCTCAGCCAGTCAGTCAGACAGCCTTTGAAACAGTCATCTTCTCACCCAGCCTCTCAAACAGCCTCCCAAACAGCCTCCCATCCAGCCTCTCAGCCAGCCTCTCAGTCAATCTCTAAGCCAGCCTCTCAGCCAGGCAGCCTCTGAACAAGCCTCTCAGGCAGCCAGCCTCTCTCAGCCAGGCAGATTCTCAGCCAGCCATTCTCTCAGCCAGTCGCTAGCCCATTCAGCCAGCCAGCCTGTCACACAGCCTCCCATACAGCCCTCTAGGCCATCTTCCCAGCCTGCCTCTTTGGAAGCCTCTGATGCAGCCATCCTCTGGACCAGCCCATCAGCCAGCTTCTCAGTCAGCAAGACTGCTAGCCTCTCAAGGAGCCTCCCGGCTAGCCTCTCAGCCAGCCTTCCAGCTGGCTTCTCGACTAGCCTCCCAGTTGGCCTCTCAACCAGAGAGACACCTGGTCTCTCAGCAAGCCTCCCAGCCACACCCTTGGGTGGCCCCTCAGCCAGCCAACCTGCCAGCCAGCGTCTGAGCAAGCCTCTCAGCCAGCTAGCCTCTTAGCAAGCCTCTAAGCCAGCCTCTCAACCAGGCAGCTTCTGAGCCGGCCTCTCAGGCAGCAAGCTTCTCAAACAGCCTCCCAGTCAGCCTCTCGGCCAGCCTCTCAGATGTCCTCTTGGCCATCCAGGCAGCTGGCTTCTTGGCCAGCTTCCAAGACCCCCTTGACTGGCCTCTCAGCCAGCCAGCCTTCCCGCCAACCTATCAATAAGCCTCTCAGCCAGTCACCCTCTCAGCAAGCCTCTAAGCCAGCCTCTCGGTCAGTGAGATTATCAGCCTGCCATCTTCTCAGCCAGCTTTTCTCCAAGCCTCCCCAGCCAGTCTCTCAAACAGCCTCCCAATCAGCTTCCTGGCCTGCCTTTTGGTCAGCCTCCCATGCTGCCATCCTCTGGACCAGCCTCTCAGCCAGCCTCTTTACCAAATTGCCAGCCGGCCTCTTGGCAAGCCTTTCAGCCACCCCCTTGTCCAGCCTCTCAGCCAGCCAACTTACCAGTCAGCATCTCAGCAAGCCTCTAATCCAGCCATCCTCTCAGCCTGCCTCTAAGCCAGCCTTTCAACCAGTCAACCTCTGAGGCAGCCAGCCTCTCATACAGCCTCTCAGGCAGCCTCTTGTCTGGCTCTTAATCCAGACAGCCTCTCAGCCAGTCTCTCTGAGAGGTCTGAGTGCCAGCCTCTCAGACTTCCTCTGGACCAGCCTCCTAGCTGCCCCCTTGGCCAGTCTCTCATCCAGCCAGCCTGCCAGCTCTTATTGAAGGGCTGCAGGGTGTCTTGTCTGCACATGGCTTCCATTACCATTGAAGGAACATTTACTAGGAGAATAGCAATTGTTTAGAAGATCAGTTTTACTAGCCTTTAAAATAAGCGCAATAGCACTTTAAAAAATCCAAGAAATCAACACTTAAAAAATTTGTGTTTCTGGACTCAGAATTAACATAATAACAAACAATCGGATTTAAGGGGAAAGAACTATTATCACAAATTAATAACTCATCCAATGCCTATTAGTTAAGCAACTACTATATGCTCAAAATTGTTTTACATGATCTTTGCCCTCATGGATAAAGAGAACAAAGGTAAAAAAAAAAAAAATACTTTTGACCAAAAGCTCTGTTGGCATCCTACTAAACAAATGCAAATCTATTTAATTTTCATAATGTAAATGGCAGCTATTTTTATAATTCTTCTGCTAATAAATTATTTTTTTCTGATTTTTTTGGTAAAACCCAATATTCATAATGAAGTCCAGAACCATGAATTGTTTAAAATGATTTCTTCTTATTTATGATTACAAGTATACCTCTACAGGAAGTCAGTATACTCACACCAAGGCTAGTATTCCAGAAGAAAATGGCAAATTTAATAATTCCCAGGAACACAACAACAATGTTAAGCATCCAAGGAATTCAAAAAAAGTCAGGCCCAGGATGAAGATGGCCAGGCAGAAAATTGATGACCTGGAATAATAACAGTTGAAATAATGAGAAGGGTCAATGACATTTACAATATTTCAGTCACAAAGAATTATCCTTAGAAACCCTCAACCTCCTCCAAGAAGTAAGTGCACCCTCAGATATCACCAGGGGATTCCACTGTTTCAAGAAAGATTGGAAATTACCAGTCTCATGCATCTCGCATGGCTGGTAGTCTTCTTAGGCTTTGTGAATGTGGTGTGTCTTTTTTCTTGGTCTAAAGCAGGGATGTCCAATCTTTTGGCTTCCCTGGGCTATATTAGAAGATGGAGAATTTTCTTCAACTTGGGCCACACATAAAATACACTAACACTATCAATAGCTGATGAGCTATAAGAAACACACAAAAAACTCATAATGTTTTAAGAAAGTTTACACATTCATTTTGCGTTGCATTCAAAGCTGTCCTGGGCTGCATGTGGCCTGTCAGCTGTGGGTTAGACAAGCTAGGTATAAGGTAATTACCTTTTCTTTAAAGTTATTTACTTTTATTTACTTATTTACTTATATTTACTTATGTTTTAAATTGAATATGACATTGTATCTATTTGTCATGTACCATATGATGAAAGAATCCCTCTGAATCATACTTCTTTCTTAGAGTACATGAATTTTTGCTATTTAAAGATCAGCATAAGTAAAAAAAATACAATAAAGAGATGATTTCATTCAGAAATAAGTATCAAATTTTAGTGCTTAAACATAACCAATGTAGAGGTCATAAAAATGGCATGAATAGTATGGGGTTTCTCTAAGATTCTTGATATTAATTCCATTAGACTCTTATGTGAATTAAGACAAAGATTTCACCTGAGTAACTTCCAACACCTTCTGATAACATTCCTACATTGATTCCTTGGATTTAACTGTATATTCTTGAAAACATCTTAATTTTAAATATTTCAAGATGGCGAATTAAACAGAGATAGCCATTCAACAGGTTAAACTCAGAATATGCTGAGTCCAAAATGGAAAGGATTGAATTAGAGATCTGTGCTACAATGGGAATGATTTCAGAAACATTGTGTTGAGCAGAATAAGGCAGACACAAAAGAGTACCTATGGCATGGCATGCATCTATATACGCGAAATTCCAGAATAAGCAAAATTAACCTACTATGAGAAAGGGATTGGCTAGGAAGAGGGAGAGTTCACTTTCTGTGGTGACATAATAGTGTAGATCTTGAAAAGGAGGTGGGTTATGCTGGTGTATGTACTTTTCAAAGTTAGTAAACTCACACTTAAGATTTGCATATTTTCTTCTATGTCACTCTTCTTTAGAAGAAAATTTTATAAAGAAATATTGAATTCTAGTTAATGTTAGTCTTGCCAAACTATTCAGCAGGAGGTATGTTGATGCCTCCAATTCAGTTGGAAATACATGTAAAATAAGATGGGCTGAGGGATGGGTAGAGGAATGGAAAGATGGGTAGATATGTGTTGTCATGTTCATTAAAATGTTAACAAATCAATGTTGTATGTATGAGCATTTTTATAATAAAATGTTGATGGTAATTGCCAAAAGTCACTTGTCTCATGTCAGTGAGTTTTCTTTCGAACAAGAGTTCGAAAATAATTATTATTCATGTTCTATATGTTGGAACAATTTGAGACACTCTATCAATTGGATCTTTTCCCTGTCAATTGGCCATGTAGTTGCAAAAATGCAAGGATACACAGGGAAATCTTGCAGAGGTGCTGCTTTCTGGGTTTTGTTGTTTTCAGGACAAAGACCAAATGGGAAGAACAAGTCTCATATCTCTTTCCAAGGGAGAGGATTGGCAAACTATTGGCAATGGTACTAGAACATTGTAAATTGCACAGGTGGCTCACATTCTATTTCTTTTGGACGGTGCTGCCCCAGAGCTGTCTTCAGCTTTGCAAGGTCAGTTCAGGATTGGCCAAAGGCTTTTTGAGGGATTGCCTTTGAAGTATTGAGCCTTGAGAAGTGGGCTCTGAGTTCTGACCTCAGACTCAGATACCCACAAGTCAGTGAGAGGTCAAAAGGATGGACCTCGGGGTCAGAGGAGAGAAATGACCATCACACAGCAGAACTGAGACTTTCTGCTCAGAAATGTGGAGAGTTTGTTCTACAAGTCAGTAGGGACCACAGTCACCATCAGCACTGACCACAGGTTTCTCCTAACCTCTGTGTTGTCCCCAAAGCCCAGAATTTATGACAATGCCCTCTTTCCTCTCTTTGGTGACAGACAGGAGGCGACCGCATGAGACCATGGCTGAGACACCTAGTCCTCCAGGCACTGAGGAACTCCAGGGCATTCTGTGGGTCTCGTGGGCAGCCAGCACCTCTACCTGTTCCTCAGAAGATCGTGGCCACCTGGGAAGCCATCAGCCTGGGAAGGCAGCTGGTGCCTGAGTACTTCAACTTCGCCCATGATGTGCTGGATGTGTGGAGTCGGCTGGAAGAGATGAAGCCTGTTCTGTCCAAGAGTCCATCTGGGGCATCTGAGGCTGCCCTCATGTACCACAATGAGACTCAAGGCTCCAAGACATATTGATGAGGAAATTTGGACCTGGGAATTTTGCTAGTTCTAAAATGTAAACTGTTGGCATTTGAGACTTAGGAAAAAAATTCTGAGTCAGTGTTGTGAGCCTTAGACATGCTTGTTCCTTCTCTGAAGTGTCCTGCATTCTTGAGCCCAAATCACACAGTGAGACAGTTATGTCCCTTCCGATTCCCTTCCAGTTGTTCATCAACTGAAGGAGGAAGTTTTGTTTTGCTGCTACTCTGTCTTTGATGTCTCTCTCTCACTGTCATGCCCTTCTCTTCTATATAAGGAAAGAAGGCCGGGCGCGGTGGCTCATGCCCATAATCCCAGCACTTTGGGACACCGAGAAGGGCAGATCACCTGAGGTCAGGAGTTTGAGACCAGCCTCGCCAACATGGTGAAACTCCGTCTCTACTAAAAATACAAAAAAAAAAAAAAAAAAAAAAAAATTACCCAGGCATGGTGGTAAACACCTGTAGTCCCAGCTACTTTGGAGGCTGAAGCATGAGAATTGCTTGAACTCAGGAGGCAGAGGTTGCAGTGAGCCAAGATCATGCCACTGCACTCCAGCCTAGACAACAGAGCGAGACTCCACCTCAAAAAATAAAATACAACAAAACGATATAAAATAAGGAAAGAATAGGGCTCAGGCTCAAAGCTTTTTGCAGATCATAACAGATACATAGAATTGAATAAGATAACCCTGATTTCTTTGTGTGTCTCTGTGCATCTGCTTTCTTCTTTATTTTCCCTTATATCTGTGTCTGTTGGGTCTCTCTATTTCATGGTTACCTTTTATTTGTGTTACATGATACTAACTTTTCATTTATAAGAGGAAGACATACTTGTAAAACTGTATTTCAACCAGTGTGAAGCTTAACCAATGAGAAAAGCCTTTTCCCTAGGGGCTTTTTGTCCAAAACAATTACAGACAAATGTTTAACTTCATTGTTGCCTAAGGTGATGGATAACAGTAGGGACAAACAATAGACTCACCAACAAGTGAAAAAAGAAAAGCTGGAGAATACAAAACTGGAAACATAAAAGTTCATTCAAAGAATTGTATTCATGTTAATTATAAGAAGAGACTGTTTAAAGAAAAAATATGAAGTAAATGGCGTTGTTAGTAGATACAATAAAATTAACTGTCAGCAGATGTGGTGAAACTTATGAAGGTGGTATGAGGATGACTGAGACTTAAAAGCAGGATTTGCAGTCAGATAGACATTGTTCATCCATGTACATGAAGTGTGACCTTGGACAAGTGCCCTAAGTTCTTTAGATCTCAACTTTCTCATCTGTAAAATGGTAGTCAGACCATATGCTACTTAGAGTAATAGTGAGAATTAAATGAGAATTGCATGTAAGAGATGAAGCCAGGATGCTCCATTACTGATGGCCTACAAAAATCGAAGTTCTTTTTGCAATACTAGGGGCATCCTTAGAAGACTTCTCCTAATGATAAAAACAAGCAAGCAGGATTAGGTCAGGAAAAAAAATGGTAGAATAAGGACTTTCCAGCTATGTGGTAGCCTTGAAAAACAACAGCCCCCATTTCTGGTGCATCACGGCAGCCATTAGATGGGCCAGAATGGAGTTGGAGTTTTTTCAAAGCTTCACTTATGAAGAACTGTTATTATTTGAGCTGCCCATTGGTCCTTTGGAAGACCCTACTTGTAAAACTGTATTTGAATCAACTTGAAGCTCAACCAATGAGAAAAGCCTTTTCCCTGGGGGTTTTTGTCCAAAACAATTACAGACAAATGTTTTAGCTTCATTGTTGCCTAAGGTGATGAATAACAGTAGGACAAACAATAGATTCACCAAAGAGTGAAAAAAGAAAAGCTGGAGAATCCAATGTCTATGGGAGCTTTAAAAAATTCTATTGTATTCCTGGAAATCTAGAAATCAACACACCTAAGTAAGGCTGTGTGCTTTCCCAGGGCTTTGCACATGCTTAGGAAAGATCTGAGGAAACTCTAGGCTCCCACTTCTGGCAGACTGAGAGTTGGAGCATGCAGGAAATTAAGACTAAGGCAGGATTGTTAATTGCCTGGCTGAGTGCTAAAGGTGTGCCCCAACACCCACCCAAAGACTGGGAGATTTGTTGGTTTCAGGAATTTAAAGAAATTTCTGTCTAATCATAAGATGACTACTAAGTGATGCTGAGTGAGTAAGTGATCACGCACTTATTCAGAAGGCTAGGGTTTTTAGGCTGTTATTATTATTATTGTTACCTCTTCCAGCTCATGCATTCCAACCCTCCCCAGCCCCTTCCTGCCTTCATCTCTTACCTCTATACCCAAAGCCTTCCCCGCTATCCACTCAACATCCCCTTCTGTTTTATGCCAGGGACTGTGATGATTCCAGGTGTCACTCAGCTGATGGAGAAGGACCTCAAGTACCGGCTGCAGGCGTCCAGGGCCAAGTCCATTATCGCCAGTGACTCCCTAGCTCCAAGGGTGGACACCATCAGCGCCGAATGCCCCTCCCTCCATACCAAGCTGCTGGTGTCAGACAGCAGTCGGCCAGGCTGGTTGAACTTCAGGGAACTCCTCCGGTGAATTGGGGCTCTCCAGGAGAACAGCAGAAAAATGAAGTCATTTCCCCTTTAAGCAACAAGAGATGAAATGCATTGCTGATTCCACACATAGAGAGCAAATCAGAGAGGAACACTCCCATTGGCAGCCAGGCTGACTTGAGCATAATCCTGGTCCCTACTTTAATGTTCAAGGTCCCTCATTCAGTCAGTGCTGGATTTGTCAGCAGCTTTTCTGTGCTTCATTTGCTTCTATAATGTGGTGGTAGTTATTAGAGCTACCATTCAGAGTACATGAAATAACCTATATGGTGCATTTAGCACATAGCAGGTGGTCAGTTAATAATAAACTAGTGCCCATGTATTGGGTACTTAGTGTATTGCTAGATACTGTGCTATGTAAGCCTTCACCTTCATTCATTGACGCAGCAAAGATTTAATGAACATCTATTTCACGACAAGCATTGTGTTTGGTGTTCAGAACACCATAATGGATCAAACATCATCTTATTTAATCCCTGAAAAGGACATTGTGATGGGCCCTTTAACTCAGTTTTACAGATGAGGAAACTGAGACTTGGAAAACTAAAGTGACTTGCCCAAGGTGCTAAAAAGTAGTCAAGTCAGGAGTGGGCAGAGCCGAGACCATATTTGCCTTGGAGCAAGGGCCTGGTGGAAACCCATCTCAGAATTTGAGACTTTGTCCTGATTGGAAGCCAGAACCCAAAAGGACCCTCTCAGGGGCCTGAACCATTGAGTCATGCATGCTCACCCCACAGACCAGCTGCATCAGATTCACCTGGGTGCTGTTTTGAATACAGATGACAAGGCCTCACATCTGACCTACTTAACCAGACATAGCTGAGCAAGAGCCCTGGGGATCTTTTTTAAAAAATCAGCCCATAGGGCCAGGCGCAATGGCTCACGCCTGTAATCCCAGCACTTTTGGAGGCTGAGCCAGGCAGATCACCCGAGGTCGGGAGTTTGAGACCAGCCTGACCAACATGGAGAAACCCCGTCTCTACTAAAAATACAAAATTAGCTGGACGTGGTGGCGCATGCCTATAATCCCAGCTATTTGGGAGGCCGAGGCAGGAGAATCACTTGAACCCGGGAGGCAGAGGTTGCAGTGAGCCAAGATCACGCCATTGCACTCCAGCCTGGGCAACAAGAGCGAAACGCCATCTCAAAAGAAAAAAAAAAAATCAGCTCATATGATTTTGAGAGCTGTCAGGTGGGCCTAGATCAGTGGTTCTCAATTTTGGCTGTTACTAGAATTACTGAGAAGCATTTAAGAAAACATCAAAGATTCTGATTTTATTTTGTTCAGGGTGGATACAGACAAGTTTCTTCCAAAAATTTACCAGGGGACTTCACAGTGCAGCCAGGGATGAGAGCCCGTGGATTAGCTGATCATCCAGATCACAGAACTTTGGGAATTACCTAGATCTCAAAACCCCATATTGGGGGAAACCTTTAGAAAAGAGTTCTAAATTATTAGAAATTGGGATGGGGGTGGAAGCTGTGCCTAAATGTGCAGAATTATAGACATGGACATGTGTGTGTTCTACCAGAAAGTCCTCATACCTTGGTAAGAAAGCATGGGCTCTTTTGAGTGAGTTATGTAACCATTTTGAGCCTCAGTTTCCTGGTCTGCAAAAGGGTTATAATGATAGTACCTGCCCCTTGAGGTGGTTGCAGATTACCCAAGCCAGAGCTTTCAGCACAGCACTTCACACGCGGTATTTATGAAACGGTAGTCATATTGTTGTTATACATATTATTGGTGCTACTAACTGTTTTTACTATGGTAGTGCCACCTAGTGTTTTTACGTTTTACAGGGAGGCATCTACAGAGCACAACTGCGTGAGGACAGAGTCAAGACCCGCTGGCCATCTACTTCACCAGCGGAACCACCGGGGCCCCCGAGATGGTCGAGCACTCCCAGAGCAGCTACGGACTGGGTTTTGTGGCCAGCGGAAGGTACCAGAGCAGCTTGTCTAGAGGATCCAAGAACAGAAAGTGGGGAGTGGTCTGGAGGGGGTGGTGTGAGGGGAAAGGTGTCAGGAGCTGAGGTCAGAGAGCCAGCAGAATTACTGAGAAGCCAATAAGAGCAGCTTAGGAAGGATCTTGATGGTTCTGGATTTTACTCTGAATGAGGTGAAAAGCCACGGGAGGTTTCTTTTTAAATCGTGCCATATATATATATATATATATATATATACACACACACACACACACACACACATATACACATACACATATAAACATATGTGTATGTATACATATATATACATACACATAAACATATATATACATATAAATGTACCCTTTTAACCATTTTAAGTGTACAGTTTAATGTCATTAAATACATTCACATTGTTGTGCAACCACAATCACCATCCATTTCCACAATTTACTTTATCTTTCCAAATGAGAACTATGTCCCCATTACCCAATAACACCCCATTACCCTCTCCCCTCACCCCTGGTAACCTCTATTTTACTTTCGATCACTGTGAATTTGATACTGTAGGTATTTCGTGTGATTGGCATCATGCAGTCTGTCCTTCTGTTTTTCAATTTGGCTTCTTTCACTTAGCATAATGTCCTCAAGTTTCATCCGTGTCATAGCATGTGTCAAAATTTCCTTCCCTTTTAAGACTGAAAAATATTCCATTGTATGGATAGACCACATTTTATTTATTTTAATTTTAATTTTATTTTTATTTTTTTGAGACAGAGTTTTGCTCTTTTACCCAGGCTGGTGTGCAGCGGTGCGATCTCCGCTCACTGCAACCTCTGCCTTCCGGTTTCAAGCGATTCTCCTGCCTCAGCCTCCCAGATAGCTGAGATTACAGGTGCCCGCCACCACACCCAGCTAATTTTTGTATTTTTAGTAGAGATGGGGTTTCACCATGTTGGCCAGGCTGGTCTTGAACTCCTGACCTCGTGATCCTCCTGCCTCAGCCTCTCAAAGTGCTGGAATTACAGGCATGAGCCACTGCACCTGGCCGTGACCACATTTTAAATAATCCATTCACCTGTTGATAGACACTTGGGTAGCTTCCACATTTTGGCTATTGTCAATAACGTTGCTATAAACAATGGCATGTGAGTATCTGTTAGAGTCTCTGCTTTCACTTCTTTTGGGTATACACGCAGAAATGAAATTGCTGGATCATATGGTAATTCTATGTTTAATTATTTTTGAGAAGTGTTGGATATTTTGAGCAGAGGAGTGACATAATCTAATATGTTTTTTAAAGGCTCACTCAGGATGTTGGGTTGACAATGAAACTGTAGGGGAAACAGGTAAAAAAGATGACCAGTGCATTAAGAGGCAAGCATGGTAGCTTGCCCCGGGAGCTGTAGTGAGGGAAAACATGAGATTCTGAATGTATTTTCAACCTAGACCCAATAAGACTTGCTGACAGAATCAGTGTGGAATGAGAAGGAGGAGTCAAGGAGAGCTCTAAGAGGAATGGCCTGAACAACTGGAAGCGCTAAATGATTGGGGAAGAACTGTGGGATGAGATGTCTGGTGGCAAGAAAACAGAGTTTGTTTATGGTGTTGTTAATTCGAGAGTCTTCTTAGACATCTCCATCCCCTTGTTAAAAGTGGAGATGTTGAGTGGGCATTTGGATACACATGTCTGAAGTTAATGAGAAAGATTCATGCTGAACTTATCAGTGTAAAGATGGTATTTAATACCATGAGATGGGATGAGATCGGCAAAGTGCAATATAAACTGAAAAGACAACGGGTCTCAGGACCAAGTGCCTGAGGCATTTCTGCACTGAAGGGGAAGACCAGGAGGACTCAGCAGAGGAGACTGAGAAGGGAACAGCCAATGAAAGGGGGAGAATGAGTAGTGCGTGTGTCCCAGGATTCAAGTGCATGACTGCTTTTCTGTCTTCCATGTTTGCAGACACTGTTTCCCATTCCTGGGATGCTCCTGCTTCTCTGCCTCACCTATATAATCCCTATATATTGTTTATGTCTAACTCAAGTGTCACCTCCTCCACCACAGCATTTCTCAGAAACCCATGTCCATCATTGCTCTGGGTTAGGTGCCTATTCTCTATAATTGCACAAGGCTTTGTGTTTAGCTCTATTAAAACATGCTCTCCAGGGGCTTCCTAGATATTTATACTTCCTAAACTATAAGGCCCTCAAAGTAAGACTAATCGTTCATTTCTAGATCCCTAGTGCTAAGTCCAGACTAAATGCTAAATAAATGTTGGCTAAATAAAGTGACCTTAGCACAGAGTATTGAGGTTAATTTTTTTCCCTTATATATCACATCCACTGGACTGTGAACTTTCTGGAAACTCTTTTTGCTTCTGTATTCTTAGTCTAGGGCATAGGTACATGGAAGATGCTCAATAAATGCTGGTTGAAACCATAGTTGACTTGAAGGTTCTTGTTCAGGTTTCACAGTATAAGTGGGTACCCACTGAGCAGGGCTCCAAATGTGGTGATATAGATAATACAATCCTTTTTAAAGGTAGAGTCATTGCCAAGGGTACTGACATTCTCTAATTTTTGGCAGATGGTGGTTGGCCTTGACCAAATCGGACATCTTCTGGAACACGACAGACACTGGCTGGGTGAAGGCAGCCTGGACTCTCTTCTCTGCCTGGCCTAATGGATCTTGCATTTTTGTGCATGAGCTGTCCCGAGTTGATGCCAAAGTTATCCTGAATGTAAGAGGAAAAACCAATAATACCCCATATGTGTTGGGTACAAATGAGATGAGTGGGATATAGAATTTCAGGCTGCAGGAGAAAACATATAAATCAGTGAATTTAAGGCTTCTTTGGTGTGGCTCCCTGGCCTTCCATAATCTGGTTCCTGACCACTTGGTTCCCTTCAATCATTGCCTATGCTCTAGCTAGATTCTTAGATGTAAGACTATTTCGTTGCTATTTCTCCTGCATGGGGTGCCCTTGTCTCCACCACTTTCTTCCCAATGCTCCTGCTAAAACCCTAGGTATTTGTCAGACCCTTAGGCAAAATCAGTCTATGCCTCAACTCCAAGTGCTACTGTCCATGGTGCTTAACCTGAGTAGCTGGCCCAACTAGAGAGTCCTGGTGACTCCTGCTCAGCCTCCCAGGGTCTTCTCATGGGGAGGGAGGAGATTGGTGCCCCCAGTCAAGACACAGGTCACCTTTCTTCTGCCCCCCACATCCTAACTGTCATTCCTTAAAACGTCAGAAGTTCCTTCTGCTCTTATTATTTGTACTGAGATAAGCTGTATCACATGGTAGCTAGCTGCACAGGCTGTGCCATCAGTCAAAGAGTCAGACCTGGACTCTGAACCTACACCTTTGATTCGCTAGCTGTGTGGCCTTGGGGAAGTTGCCTAATCTCCTGAGCTGCAGTTTCAGCCTCATCTGTAAGAAAGGGATAACATATCTCTATAGAGTTGCTGAGTGAATGAAATGATACAAGGCAAAGGGGCCAGCACATCATAGGTTCCTTTTTGAAATAATTTTTAACTTTTGTGGATACATAGTAGGTGTATATATTTATGGGGTACATGTGGTGTTTTGATGTAGGCATGCAATGCGTGAAAATCACATCATAGAGAATAGGGTATCCATCCCCTCAAAGCATTTATCTTTTGTGTTACAATCTAATTATACTCTTTCAGTTATTTTAAAATGTACAATTAAGTTTTTATTGACTATAGTCACCCTGATGTGCTTTAAAATAACAGGTCTTATTCATTAATTCTATTATTTTGGTACCAACAAACCATCCCCACCTTTCTCCCAGCCCCCGACTACCCTTCCCAGCCTCTGGTAATCATCCTTCTAATCTCTATTTCCATGAGTTCAATTGTTTTGACTTTTAAATCTCACAAATAAGTGAGAATATGTGAAGTTAGTCTTTCTGTGCCTGGCTTATTTCACTTAACATGATGATATCCAATTCCACCCATGTTGCAGCAAATGACAGGACCTCATTCTTTTTTATGGATCCATTGTGTATATGTACATTTTCTTTATCCATTCGTCTGTTGATGGACACTTAGGTTGCTTCAAAACATAGTAGATTCTTTTTTTAAAAAAATTATTTTCATAGGTTATTGGGGAACAGGTGGTGTTTGGTTACATGAGTAAGTTCTTTAGTGGTGATTGTAAGATTTTGGGGCACCCATCACCTGAGCAGTATACACTGCACCCAATTTGTAGTCTTTTATCCCTCACCCCCTTCCCACCCTTTCCCCCAAGTCCCCAAAGCCCATTGTGCCGTTCTTACACCTTTGCATCCTCATAGCTTAGCTCCCACTTATGAGGGAGAACATAAAATGTTTGGTTTTCCATTTCTGAGTTGCTTTACTTAGAATAATAGTCTACAATCTCATCCAGGTCCCTGCGAATGCCACTAATTCATTCCTTTTTGTGGCCGAGTTGCATTGCGTTATATATATTTATATACCACACTTTCTTTGTCCACTTGTTGATTTATGGGCATTTGGGTTGGTTTCACATTTTTGCAATTGCAAACTGTGCTGCTATAAACATGTATGTGCAAGTATCTTTTTCATATGACTTCTTTTCTTCTGGGTAGATACTCAGTAGTGGGATTGCTGGATCAAATGGTAGTTCTACTTTTAGTTCTTTAAGGAATCTCCACACTGTTTTCCACAGTGGTTGTACTAGTTTACATTCCTACCAGCAATGTAGAAGTGTTGCTTGTTCACTGCATCCATGCCAACATCTATTATTTTTTGATATTTTGATTATGGCCATTCTTGCAGGAGTAAGCTGGCATCACATGGTGGACCAAATATAGTAGATTCTTAACCCATATTGATTATTATCATCATGATCAAACTCATCACCATCATTATCCATGTAGTGCTTGATCAGCCAATGTATGGACCTTCTCCTTGCACTGTCCCCAGCTCTGATATAGTGTTTTCATTATCTATTGCTATGTAATAAATTATACTGAAACTTAGCACTATAAAACACAAGCATTTATCTCACAGTTTCTGATGGTCAGGAAGCTGGAGGTAGCTTAATGAGGGGGTTTGGGAGCAAGGTCTCTCATGAGGTTGCAATCAAGAGGTCAGCAAGGTATGCTCATGTTCATAGCAGCATTAACAATAACTAAAAGGTGAAAGCAACACAAGTGTCCATCCACAGATGAATGAATAAACAAAATGTGGTGTATATGTACAATGGAATATTACCCAGCCTTAAAAAGGAAGGACATCTTGTTTTATGATATAACGTGGATAACCCTTGAGGACATTATGCTAAGTGAAACATGCCAGTCATACAAGGACAAATACTGTATGATTCCGCTTACATGAGATACCAAGAGTAGTCAAATTTATAGAGACAGAAAGTACAATGGTGTTTACCAGGAGTTAGGGGAGAGAGTAATGGGAAGTTATTGTGTAATGGGTACAGAGTTTAAGTTTGAGAAGATAAAAATAGTTCTGGAGGTGGATGGTAGCAATGGTTGCACAACACTCTGGAAATGTTTAATCCCACTGGACTATACACTTAAAAACCATTCCAATGGGCAAATCCTATGTTGTGTGTATTTTGCCACAATAATTTTAAAGAAGATATTTGCTAGGACTGCAATCGTCTTAAGGATTGACTGAAGCTGGAAAATTGCTTAAAAGTTCACTGGTGGCCGGGCACAGTGGTTCATACCTGTAATCCCAGCACTTTGGGAGGCCAAGGCGGGTGAATCATGAGGTCAGGAGTTAAAGACCAGCCTGGCCAAGATGGTGAAACCCCGTTTCTACTAAAAATACAAAAATTAGCTGGGCCTGGTGGTGGGCACCTGTAATCCCAGCTACTCAGGGGTCTGAGGCAGAGAATTGCTTGAACCCGGGAGGCAGAGTTTGCAGTGAGCTGAGATCTTGCCACTGCACTCCAGCCTGGGTGACAGAGTGAGACTCCATCTCAAAAAAACAAACAAAAAACAAAACAAAAACCTCACTGGTGGTTTTTAGTAGACTTCAATTTCTCACTGGGTGTTTGCTAGTCTCCAGTTTCTCACTGTGTGCACCTGTCCATAGGATGGCTTGAGCATACTCAAAACATGGTGGCTTGCTTCCGCCAGAACAGGGGATCCAAGAAAGGGAGAGAGAAAGAATATCCAAAACAGAAGCCATAGTCTTTGTATAACCGAATCTTGAAAGTGGTATTCATCACCTTGGCCGTATGCTGCTGCTGTCACAGACCCACTTTGCTATGAGGTGAGAGGGGAGCCTCCAAAGTTGCACATGCCAGGAAGTAGGGGTCACTGGACACCATGTTGGCTGCTGGATTCCACACATAGTTTTCAGCTTCTCTGCTTTGGTACTGAGACTATAAAGATGCATTTGGCTCCATCTTCATGGTCCCACCCCAGTGATTCTAAGGACATCTTTCACCCTTTGTTTTTGTTTAGACTCTCTCCACATTCCCGATAACCACCTTCTGCTGTGTTCCAACCATCTTTCGGCTGCTTGTGCAGGAGGATCTGACCAGGTACAGCCCATCTATTTCGTGCTTTGAGGGCCTAAGTATGTGAATATATAGCATGGGTATCCACACACACAACTACCCTCTCATTCCAACTCTCTTTCTTTCTCTGTCTCTCCCTCTATATATTTTTCTGCCTCTCTCTTTGTCTCTCTCTCCCACACACATTTACACACATACACATTGACAAGTCAACATACCTGTAAATCTCACAGATGCCCCTCAAGAACAAGCTTCTGGCCCCCCAAAATTTGCATCCAGATGGAACTAAATAGATTTAAGGCAGACTGAAATTTTAGCATCTGAGATAGGCTTCTCCTCACACCATACACCCATGGGCTATTCTGTCAGCCGTGTGTCTGCCACTTCTGTGAGGGAAGAGAAATGATTGGACAATTGTTAGCCATCTATGGAGTGGGGTTTGTGGCCAGGGCCCTCAGGTGTGGTGAAACTAACAAGCCCGCACCACAGTAGATGCCCCAACTCTCAGCCTCAGACTAACCCCAGCCAACTGTTCTCTGAGCACATGCCATTGGGCACCCAAGAGAAAGGGACAAGGCACTGATGATGGCTCCATCCTGGGTGAAGCCAAAGCAACATCTTCTAGCAGAACAGGGCTGGTTGCTGGGGTATATGGAGAGAGGCCCACCATCCTTCAGTATCCACCAACCCTGATCTGTTCTCCCTCTTTTGTCCTCCCCCAAGTCATGAGGAGTCGTCCTCTCATCTATCCTAATCACATGAATCTACCCACCAAGTGTCCAAAAGAGGGAGTTCTTACATGCTTCTAAAAGTGAATTCTTCTCCAATGTAAGAAAATCATCCCATTCATTGATCTGATGTGTGCATCTCCACATGATGATTTTGGCTGAAAGCAAGCTCCAAGTACCTCGTTAAGAACAATGTCGTTGAATGCTCTTTGGCAATAATAAGTAACTTAATCAAGCCAATTTGATCTCCCCTCTCCTCCAAGATTAAAAATGTACTTGCAATCACTGATTTTTTTTTATAGTTTGGATGATTTGTTGAACAGAGAGGGCATTTTGCAACATAATTAATATCTGTAGGAATTTTTGGGATTCTTAGGGGTCTAATTTTTATCTTTTCAATTTTCTTTTCTTTCCTTTCTTCTCCTTTTTCTTTTATTTTTATTTATTTATTTATTTTAGAGACAGAGTCTTGCTCTGTTGCCCAGGCTGGAGTGCAGTGGCATGATCTCGGCTTACTGCAACATCCGCCTCCCAGGTTCCAGCTTTCCTCCCACCTCAACCTTCCAAGTAGCTGGGACTACAGGCATGTGCCACCATACCTGGCTAAGTTTTAGTATTTTTTGGTAGAGACGGGGTTTTACCACGTTGACCAGGGTGGTCTTCAACTCCTGAGATCATGCAATCTGCCCACCTAGGCCTCCCAAAGTGCTGGGACTACAGGGGTGAGCCATGGTGCCTGGCCTATCTTTTCAATTTCTAATTGATCTATCCTTTACAATCAGATTACTGTCCTAACCAATTTATTATCAATCAGTTTTTTTCCAACTAAATTATTTTGGCCAAGTTACCTGGAACTCACCATATTATGCCAAAACCTATTATATGAGCTTCTGATTTTATCTCAAACTCAGATAGGATGGATCTTTTAAAAATTATCTGTCCATGAGGAGCATGGTTGCAAAGCCAGTGGGTGGACTCACTTACAGCAGATTAAAAAGCAGGGACATCTACCCTCTAGTGCCTGTGGTGTTTGCATCTGGGCAGTGGCACCAGAGGGGGGGGTGGTATGAAGATCCTGACATAGGTGGCCTTGTTTTCCTGCCTGAGGAAGGTACCAGTTTCAGAGCCTGAGGCACTGTCTGACCAGAGGAGAGGCCCTCAACCCTGACGTGAGGGAGAAGTGGAAACGCCAGATCGGTGTGGAGCTGTACGAAGGCTATGGCCAGTCTGAAACGGTGAGTGCTGGAGGGGCCAAGTCCCTACCCCCCAGGTCCCCACCCCCCAGGTCCCCTCGAGAGCTTCCTGCCTCTCCAGCTGTCACCTCCCTGAAGCTTCTCAGGGACCACCCTTCCCCCAGGGGAGAAGCCGATAACAAAATTCCATCAGCTTTCCTTCCCTTTTGATTTCCATATGTTCTCACTTATAAGTGGGAGCTAAGCTATGAGGATGCAAAGACATACAGAGTGGTATAAAAGACTTTGGAGACTCAGAAGGAGGAAGGTGGGAGGAGGGGCGTGAGGGTAAAAAAACTACATATTGGGTATAATTTACACTACTCAGGTGACAGATGCACTAAAATCTCAGGATTCACCACTATAGAATTCATCCATGTTACAAAAAACGCTCGTACCCAAAAAGCTATTGAAATACACACACACACACACACACGCACACACACACACACACACTACTTATAAATTAAAAAAAGGTAATTTAAAGTACTTTTACAATTATACCATGACCAGCAAACCAGCTCTCACTGCTGTAGGCATTGTTTGTCTCCACCAAGACAGTCTACATCTGCCACTGTTCAGAGTCCAAGATTCTAAGCAGCGTCCTCTATAGTCATCTAGGAAGAGATCTGGGGATCAACTGAGTCTTTTGGCTTAGAGATGGGTTAAGTTCTTTATGTTTGAGTGCCCACTGGAGTGCCCCATAGTTGTTTGCTAACTATGGAAAGAAAAGAAGAAAGACAGGCAAGAAAGAGGGAAGAAAATGAAGAAGGAAGGGAAAGAGGAAATAAAGGAAAGAGAAAGGAAAAGAAGGAAGAAAGGAAGAGGAAAAAGATGAAAGGAAGGAAGGAAATAGGGAACAAAGAAGAAGGGAGGAGTGAGGAAAATGGAGAATGAAATAACGGGGAAAGGAATGAAAAAAGAAGGAGGAAAGAAAGTGAAGGAGGGAAGGAAAAAAACAGGAAAGGGGAAAGAAAGGAAAGAAAGAGGAAAGGAAAGAAGGAAGGGAAGGAGTGAGGGAGGAAGAAAAAAGAAAAGAAAGAAGGGAGGAAGAACGGAGAGAAATGGAGAGAGGAGAAGGGAAAGAAAGAAGAAAGTGAGGGAGGAGAAAAAAGAGGATGAGAGAAAGAGTTATCAGGCAGGGTGAGAGACAGGCATGGCCCAGGAAAGAAGCTAAGTGGAAAGGCTCTTCTTTATCTGTACTGCATTCTCCCCAGGTTGTCATCTGTAATCCAAAAGGCATGAAAATCAAGTCTGGATCCATGGGGAAGGCGTCCCCACCCTACGATGTGCAGGTAGCAGCCTCCCCCAACTTCTGGCAAGGCCTGGCGTGGAGAGGAGAAAGACACACAGGCCTGGCTGGCACAGGCTGCTGGGCTGCTGGAGGGGCCCAGGGTGTAGACACTCATGTATGCACCTCTGTGATGATCTCCTTACCAGATTGTGGATGATGAGGGCAACGTCCTGCCTCCTGGAGAAGAGGGGAATGTTGCCATCCGTATCAGACCCACCCGGCCCTTCTGTTTCTTCAATTGCTATTTGGTAAGAGACGGGGAACAGCTGTTCTCATGACAGTGACTGTGTGCTAAGCATTGTGCACCACACTTTGTAAGTATCTATTTGTCTAATCCTTACAATGACTGCATGAGGTAGGTTGCTACTATTATTAATAAAGTTCTGTTATTGATAAGGAAGACTATTATTGATAAGGAAGCTACTACAAAGGGGAAGTGACTTATCCAGCATCATGCAACTAGTACAGGCAGGACATGGGATTTAAACGTGGGTGTGTCTGAAAGCGTAAACATATGACATGAGGGCAGCACCGTTGTTTTAATGAGGAGAAAATCGAGGCGCAGTAAAGGAAAGGAGCTTCTGAAGGTCAAACTGCAGCCGATTGCGGTGGCTCACACCTGTAATCCCAGCACTTTGGGAGGCCGAGGAAGGTGGATCACCTGAGGTCAGGAGTTCAACACCAGCCTGGTCAGCATAGTGAAACCCCGTTTCTACCAAAAATACAAAAATCAGCCAGGCATTTTGGCGCACGCCTCTATTCCCAGCTACTTGGGAGGCTGAGGCAGGAGAATCGCTTGAACCGGGGAGGAGGAGGTTGCAGTGAGCCAAGATCATGCCACCGCACTCCAGCCTGGGCAAGAGAAGGAGACTCTGTCTCAAATAATAATAATAATAATAATAATAATAATAATAATAATAAAATAAATAAATACATAAAGGTCCAACTGCACTATTGTGTCAGAGCTGTCTTCAGGATTCTTTTTGTGGTTTGCTAGCAGGGCACAAACCTGGGATTTCAGTCCAAGTTTCTGGGATAATTCAGTAACTGCTTCCTTTTGTATTCATCTTGGCTGGTGTTTATGTCGGGCTTTCTTTTCTTCACAGCTTTCTCTCAGGTTTAAGCAATTCTCTTGCCTCAGCCTCCCAAGTAGCTGGGATTACAGGCATGCACCACCACACCCAGCTAATTTTTTTATCTTTAATAGAGACAGGGTTTCACTATGTTGGCCAGCTGGTCTCAAATTCCAAACCTCAAGTGATCCACCTACCTCAGTCTCCCACAGTGCTAGGATTACAGGCATGAGCCACCACACCCGGCCTAGCCCTTCACTTTCTACCCTCAGTGATTCCTGAGCACAAAGAGTATTCATGTGTTCTCTTGTCCTAAAAAACACAGCCAGTGGCCCTGTGCCCACCCTCCTGCTTTCAACTGTGCTTTCTAGACCCCCTTCTAAGGATGGTGGTGGGTGGCTGCCCTTAACCATTGGCTGGCAGCTTGATTCCAATCAAAAGAGGGAAATCCCACAACTAAACAGGGCCATAACTCCCTGTCCATTGGGGAACTCTGGGCAGCCGGGACTTTAGGAACTGCTGAACTTTCTGTTGAGTGGTCTCCAGCTTCCTACAGGGGGCTACTGGGGCAGTAACTGGCCTTAGCGGTTGTTCCCAGAGGGTCCTTCACGGGTTGTCTTTGTCTTTCAGGACAATCCTGAGAAGACAGCTGCGTCAGAACAAGGGGACTTTTACATCACAGGGGACCGAGCTCGCATGGACAAGGATGGCTACTTTTGGTTCATGGGAAGAAACGACGATGTGATCAATTCTTCAAGGTCAAGCTGTCTGCACTTTCCTCCTTCCTTTGCAGTTTCATGGGGGTTGAGGGAAGCCCACTTGGAAGAGTTTGTTTTTCCCTTCCAGCTACCAGATCGGGCCTGTTGAAGTAGAAAGTGCCCTGGCAGAGCATCCTGCTGTCCTGGAGTCGGCTGTGGTCAGCAGCCCAGAACCCATCAGGGGAGAGGTAACCAGTGCACCCAAGAACATGGCCTCCTGCTTCTGTACCTATTAGCACCCAGCAGAACAAGCAGGAAGGCTTAGATTGTCCTGTATTTCACCTCCATCCATGTGCCACAAAGTTGAAATGCCACCATCAGACACACGTTGCCTTCATGTCTTTAGAGATACGATTACTCTCTAAAGGGACATAATGGGAAAACACCAACACTTTGCTTTTAAATGGACACAACTACATCCCAGAGAGGCTGGCTATGGGGCAGGAGATCTTAGGGGAGGTGCAGGCTCTGTTATCCATCCTATCTAAAAAAAAGTCATTTTCTATTTGCAGATGAGGACATAGCAAGCACACCAGTAATAGTTGCTGATGGCTGTAACCTGAGAGGGATAGAATATGTATCCAAAATGACCTTGATATACTAGAAAGATGGGCCAAATTTAATAAGCTGGGCTTTCATGGGAGAAATCTTTTTTTTTTTTGAGATGGAGTCTTGCCGTGTTGTCCAGGCCGAAATGCAGTGGCATGATCTTAGCTCACTGCAACCTCTGCCTCCCAGGTTCAAGTGATCTTCCTGCCTCAGCCCCACCCCAGTAGCTGGGATTACAGGCACATGTCACCACACCTGGCTAATTTTTGTATTTTTAGTAGAGACAGGGTTTTGCCTTGTTGGCCAGGCTGGAGGTCTTAAACTCCTGACCTCAGGTGATCCACCCACCCCGGCCTCCCAAAGTGCTGGGATTACAGGTGTGAGTCACCGTGCCCGGCCAGGAGGTCTTTCTGTGGGTCCCAGAAGAATGCATATTATGGGAAAGATCAGCTAACAGGCAGACTTAGGTACTTTTCACTGGCTTACATCCAACATAATCCTAAAGCACAACAGTTACCTTTTGAAAGTTAGTGCAACATCAGCCTGCATTCTCAGAAGCACCAGGACCACAGGAGAGATTCTCAAAGTCTGGTTCGTGGGCTGCTTGCAACTGTATCATCTGAGATTCTTGTTTAAAATATAGATTTGTAGACATAAAGTCAGACTTACCAAATCATAATGACTGGGAATGCAGCCCAGAGAATCTGCATTTTAGCCAGCCATTCTTGGCCAAGTGATTCCCCTCTAAAATCCAAAGCCATTAATGTATAATAAGGGAGGTGTGGAGTCCCATTGATGTGCTGAAGAAATCTACCTCAAACATATGCCTAGTTCTGCATGCCGTGAGTTAACTGGGACTGTGACAAATGGCTGTGTGCTCAAACTTAATCCATGTATAGTGCTTAGAACTGAGTCTGGAGTGTAGAAAGTGCCCAACACATGAGCCGGACACGGTGGCTCACGTCTGTAATCCCAGCACTTTGGGAGGCCGAGGCGGGTGGATCACGAGGTCAGGAGATCGAGGCCATCCTGGCTAACACGGTGAAACCTCATCTCTACTAAAAATACTAAAAATTAGCCGGGCGTGGCGGTGGGCGCCTATAGTCCCCGCTACTCGGGAGGCTGAGGCAGGAGAATGGCGTGAACCCAGGAGGCAGAGCTTGCAGTGAGCTGAGATCATCTCACTGAGCTCCAGCCTGGGCGACAGGGTGAGACTGTCTCAAAAAAAAAAAAAAAAAAAAAAGTGTCCAACAAATGTTTAGTAGTTACAGTAGTAAGAGTAAGAGGAAGCTCTTTCTAAAAGCATATCTGTCTGAACACGAAATGATAGCGGCCTTTCTCCCTGTGGGAAGTATGCAAGGACAGTGAGCTACCCCTTTAATAGAATACTGTTAATAGATAGGAATGCTGGAATTAATAAGCATCCAAGTGACCTTCCATTCCTAACAGAAACTATGTTTCTTGTGCTTGAGTCTGGGACACTTCCTCCTGCCTGGCATAAGACAGCCTGCAGGAAAGTTGTGGGCAGAGAGACCCAAGGTGCAGAATATCCCTCGGGATGTCTGGAACAGAAGTGGTGCAGTTCAGGGTCTGCTGATTGCAAATGTTCATCCATGCAGACCCCCAAAGACCTAGTTCCCCTTGAAAGTGACTGCATTTTCCTCAATCCCACCTGTTCAAACTCATGCCTACCTACCTCTCTCATTAGGAAAATCTGGAAGAAAATGGCCCTAGGAGTTTATGAACCTCTTTTCTCCAAAATATTTGCTTCTTAAGAGAAGCGATGTTGGCTTCAAATGGTGTCATTCCAAGTATGGGGAGTAATTTGAGAAATAGGTAGGAGTTTGAAATCATCCCAGAAAGGTCAATCCTCCTAATAGTCACACCTGGAAGGGCCAGCAAAAGAAAAATTGATGTTGTTTGTGTCACTGGCTGTGCCCAAAAAAACCTAGTAGAACTTTCATGGTGCGAAGGTTAATGTAGGCACTTATTCAAGGCTCACTTAAGGAGAAAAGAGTTGTTATACGAGGCCTGATCTTTTCTGTTTATTTTGTTTTCCTGCAGGTGGTAAAGGCATTTATAGTCCTTACTCCAGCCTACTCCTCTCATGACCCAGAGGCACTAACGCAGGAACTCCAGGAGCATGTGAAAAGGGTGACTGCTCCGTACAAATACCCCAGGAAGGTAAACGTCAGGGTTTCCAGGGCACAGTGATCTGGGAATCAGATGGGCACGCTCTGCCTGGGCTCCCACTCAGAGCCAGGCCCTGTGCCAGGCACTGGGGATATGGAGAAACTTGTAACCCTGGCTGCCGCTTCAGCTTTTTTCTGTATTTCTTCACTTGGGTTCTCCCCAAAGCACATTTTGTTCCTGCTCTAAGAACAGCGTGATCCCTACCACAAATCAGATACAAGAGGTAGTGCTCAAATGCTGTCAAAATGATCCTGTGCTCCAGGCTCCAGCTGTTTTGCTTCTGGCCATTTAGGGGGAAACCCTGAATCAGGGATGCTTTCCAAGGACAGGCAGACAGTATTGTCTCTTTCAAAACAAAAGTCTTTTTGAGAAATGATGATTTCCAAGTGTTTTTTATTTTGTGTTTGTTCACTAGGTGGCCTTTGTTTCAGAACTGCCAAAGATGGTTTCTGGAAAGATCCAAAGGAGTAAATTGCGAAGTCAGGAGTGGGGGAAATGAGGTGCAACCCCAGGAAGGCCCCGTAGACCTCCGAAGACTCCACAAGAAACTAATGGATCACTGGTCAGCCCCCATGGGGAGCATCATCTCTTTGACCCTAAAGATGTCAAAGGTGTGCAGCTTCCAAATGGCATACCCAGGATCACTGGGCAATGCTGGAAAGAGCAAAAGAATATCATTGTCCCTGACCACGTAGATGCTGCGCCGCCTAGCAAATGCTTGGTGGTTTGACTTCTCCCTCTGTCTGGGGGCAGGCTCAGCATCTGCCCACTGGTCTCACTAAGAGCTTTCAGATTTCCCTCCATAGGACAGGTTACCATAGCCTTGGGGCTCCTGTGGGTACTCATTCTCTGCCAGTGGGAATGTAAAGGCTTCATCCTTTGTATGCAACCATTTGGCAAAAGTATGCAGGAACATAAAATAAAATATCCTTTAGCTCAGAAATTCTACCTTTGGGAGTCACCACAAAAGAAAAAAATCAAAATGCAGAAAATGTGTGGTGCACTAAGATGATCACACAGCATTAAAACTAAAAAAAAAAAAATTAACAAATTAACATCCAAACCACAAGGAAATGATTAACAAAATTGTAGTAGATTAACTCAATAACATAAGATGTAGCCACTAAAATATTTGAGAGCAGTTTAGTATGTCTTGGGAAAAGCGTAAGCTATATTAATTTTAAAAATCAGAGCAAAAATATTTGCATACTGGAGAATCCCAACTCTGAAAAATAAAGGGAAAACTGTAGTTAATTGTAATCCTCCTGGAGATTGAGGAGGGAGGGAGAGAAAATAATGGATGGTAGTTTTTCTTCTTCCTTTTTCCACTACATTTCTGTATTTTCCAAGTTTTTGTACTAAGCACATACAACTATTTTAATGAAAAAGTTATGTTAAAGAAAGCACACTCTGCTTCATGTCTAGTTCTTCTTCCACATACTCATACATCATCCCCAAAGACTGCTGTATTATGTCTGTATTAGTCAGCATTCTCCAGAGAAAGAGAAGCAATAGGACATATTTAGACATAGGAGAGGGGATTTATGATGGGAATTGGCTCACTCGATTTTGGAGGCTGAGAAGTTCCACAATCTGCCATCTGCATGCTGGAGACCCAGGAAACCCCATGGTATAATTCCATCTGAGTCCAAAGGCCTGAAAACCAGAAGAGCCAATGGTATAACTCCCTGTCTGAGTGCAAAGGATCGAGAACCAGGAGCTTCACCATCTGAGGACAAGAAAACACAGATATTCTAGCCCAAAAGGAAGGAGCAAATTCCTCTTTTCTCCTTTTTCTCCTCTTCATGCCCTAATGGATTGGATGATGCCTGCCCACGTGGGTGAGGGCAGATTTTCTTAGTCTATGGCTCTATCTCTAATATCACCTGGAAACACCTCCCAGAGACACCCAGAAGTAATGTTCACAGCTATCTGGGGACTCTTAACCCAGTCAGGTTGACACCTAACATTAACCATCACAATGTCTTATTCAGGAGGGGCATAAAGACCTGCAGCCACGGCTCAGGCCTGCAAACAGGAAAGGGTGGTTCTGGGAGCAACCCTGGAAGAAAAGCAGCAGATGGAAACTGAAGCAGTCCCGGTGCTGCTGACCCCACCCCCAGCACCTCCACACCCTCCAGGGAAAATTCAGTGAGCACCTGCTCAGTACTGAGCTCTGAGACTGCAGTGATGCACCAAAGCCAGCCTAGTCCCTACCTATGTGAGTTTTCTGGGGCTGCCATAACAAAGTACAACAAACTGGGCCATTTAAACAACAGAAATTAATGTCCTCACCGTTGTGGAGGCTGGAGGTCTAGGATCAGGGGTTGGCAAGGTTGGTTTCATTCTGAGGATGTTTCCTTGCTTTGTAGATCGCCGACTTCTCCCTTTGTCTTCACGTGGTCTTTCTTCTGTGCATGTGTGTCTGGGGCCCAATCTCCTCTTCTTCTAAGGACACCTATCATGTCAGATTGGATTAGGGCCCACCCTCATGACCTCACTTTAACTTAATCACCTCTTTAAAAACCTTGTCTCCAAAGACAGTCACAATCTGAGGTACTGGGAGGAACTGGGGTATCTGGGGTTAGGACTTCAACATAAGAATTTGGGGAAACACATTTCAGCCCAAACCCTTGTGGAGTTTAGTCTAGTAGGAAGGTCATTATTATTTATCACAGAATAATGCAAATAAATGTACAATTGTAATGCCATGAAGAAAAGAATACATTTTAAGACACAGACTGGAGGAACTGATCAAGACTTAGGGGACTGAGGGTATCAGGGAGGCTTCTATAAGAAAGTCCCTGGACTGGGTGCAGTGGCTGATGTCTGTAATCCCAGCACTTTGGGAGGCTGAGGCAGGTGGATCACCTGAGGTCAGGAGTTCGAGACCTGCCTGGCCAACATGGTGAAACCTCGTCTCTACTAAAAATACAAAAATTAGCCGGGTGTGGTGGTGTGCACCTGTAATTCCAGCTGCTCGGGGGGCTGAGGCAAGAGAATTGCTTGAACCCGGGAGGCAGAGATTGCAGTGAGCTGAGATCACGCCACTGCACTCCAGCCTAGGTGACAGAATGAGACTTCATAAATCGGCTCTGTCTAGGCAGTGGGCAAGGTGAACCCACTCAGCAGTTACAATTCCCTTCCTTCAAGCCCACCTGCTGGCTTTATCAGCAGCCTTTTGCATACACAGGCTGGAGGTGAGTGAAGCTCCAAAGTCAAGTTGGGATTACTTCTGAGCATGTCATGTAACACCCTCTCATTAAACGGTGGTTATCTGTCACCCTGGTCTCCACTTGGAGCTTCAGCCAAGATTCTGAGACAACAGAGGAAGTCCCATTTAACATTCTCTTTCATGGGTGTCATAGCTCATTGCTATTGCTTATTATTTTAGGTTTGTTTTGCCTGTCTTTCCTAGTAGATTGTGGATCTTCTAGATCATAGGCTAGATGATAGTCTTGTCTGTCTTCCCAGTGCCAATATCAGGACCTGCTGCCTAGTAGGTATCAGTAAATAGTCATTGAATGAATGAATGAATGAATGAAAAATAAGATACTAATTGAGGGGAATAGGCAGCTGAAGGGGCGTCAAGCAAGAATTACACCTGCAGACCGTTCACCTCTTTTTTCTTTCCAAATGAATATATCTGTTTCTTTTCTTGAGTGCTGAAAAATTCTTAATAGAAACCTAACAGTTCTATCTTGTACACAGGCAGGTGACTTTCCCTCTCTAGGCCTCTTTTTCCACATCTCTATATTGGGTGCTGGAGTGTAATACTAGACCTACTTTCCCCAGCCTTTCCATTGCTGTGGACTCCTTTCTATCATTCTGCCGTCATGTTTGGAAAGATTTTCTCTCAAAGTTCATACTTCTTCCAATCCACTATGTCCATCAGAATTTGAGGTGGTGTCAGCTTTTATTGGGTAGTGATGCTTGTATGTTAGCTATTAATTTTATTTTATTTTTCTTGTTTCAGTTTTTATCTTGGTTTTGATAAATAATCCTTAGCTAGAAAGGGCCCAACCTCCTATTGTGCAATGTGGTAAATCTCAGCAACAACTTTTGGTTTTTTCTTTTTAGAGGGAGTCTCACTCTGTCGCTCAGGTTGGAGTGAAGTGACATGGTCTCAGCTCACTGCAACCTCCGCCTCCCAGGTTCAAGCGATTCTCCTGCCTCAGCCTCCTGAGTAGCTGGGACTACAGGCATGCGTCACCATGCCCAGCTAATTTTTTTATTTTTAGTAGAGATGGGGTTTCACCATGTTGGCCAGACTGATCTCAAACTCCTAATCTCAAGTGATCCACCCACCTCGACTTCCCAAAGTGCTGGGATTACAGGCGTAAGACACCATGTCCAGCCTCACAAGCAACATCTTTAATGTAAGGAGAGAATCAAGGAAGTCTAGGATATGCCAAGATGGGAGCACTGATCCTTTCATTTCAGGGTTTCTGCCTGAGAATCCACAGCTCACCTTATACACTTCCAGTAATAAAGATGAAGAGGGTTATGAGGGTGGTGGTGGTGATGATGATGATGGTAAACCACTACCACTGGTCGAGCTCTTTCTTAACTGTTGAACTTCACTGTGGGCTTACTAGACATTATCTCATTTAAGCCCCGCAAAAAGCAATAAAGTAGGTATCTTTCATTCATCCCTTCATTTAGCAAAAAATGATTCTATTCCTACTCTGTACCCAGCACAGTTCTAGGCACTGAGGATACAGCAGTGAATGAAAGAGACAGAAACCCCTGCCTTCTGGAAATGGCAACCTTGTGAAAAGGGAGATAACAAACAAAGAACTATTAGGTTGGTATAAAAGCAATTGGGGTTTTTGCCATTCCTTTTGATGGTAAAAACCGCAATTACTTTTGCACAAATCTAATTTTAAAAATTAGAGTATGTCAGACGGTGTCAGTGCTAAGGAGGAAAATAAAGTACAAGTAGTGAATAGGGACTACGGAATGGTGGTGCAGGATTTTAAATAGGGTAGCAGGAAGGGGTTTACGAAGACCATGTTTGAGCAAACCGAAAGTTGAGGGAGCAAGCTGTGCAGATGTAGGGGTCGGGGAGGACACTGTCCGAGAGACAGAAGAGCAGGTTCAAAGGCCCTGAGACAGAAACAATCGCCTGGTGATCCCCATTTTACAGAAGAGAGATCTGAGGCTCAGAAAGATGGAGTCACTCATCCAAACTTGCACAGCTGTAAGTGGCAGAGCTGGGATTCGAATGCCAGGCCCGAAACCACCAAAACCTGCATTTGTTTCTCATTTTCTCATATTTTTCAATTCAGACACTGAGGATGTAGGCGTTGGAGCATCGGCAGAGTGGTTAAGAGCTAGGCATGATGTGAACCAGACCTGGGTTCAGGTTTTGTGGTGCCACTTACCTCCTTGGGTGGCTGACTTGAACTGTCTGAGCCTCAGTTTCCACATGCTGAATTGGGGATAATAATAGATAACTGCTAGGGTTATAGAGGTGGTTGAATGAAACACCTGCACAGTTTGTGGCACACTAAATGCTCTCTCGATAAATGTGTTTTTGTTGTTTGTTTTTTTTGTTGTTTGTTTTTTTTTTTTTGAGATTGAGTTTCCCTCTTGTCCCCCAGGCTGGAGTGCAATGGCGCTGTCTCAGCTCACTTCAACCTCCACCTCCCGGGTTCAAGCGATTCTCCTGCCTCAGATTCCTGTGTAGCTGGGATGACAGGTGTCCACCACCACACCCAGTTAATTTTTAAATTTTTTTTAGTAAAGATGCAGTTTCACTATGTTGGCCAGGCTGGTCTCGAACTCCTGACCTCAGGTGATTCCCTCACCTTGGCCTCCCAAAGTGCTGGGATTACAGGTGTGAGTCACTGCGCCCAACCAATAAATGTTATTCCTAGTTACTATTACTCAGTCTACAGCTCCATTTTCCGGAGGGGACATTAAGATTCTGCACCCTAGAAGACTGGTGAGTTTCCCACCTTCATGCAAGGGGTCTCTGGGTGAGTTGCCTCGTGAAAGCTCCCAATAACCATTGAAATAGCAGTTTCTTTCCAAACCACTAATTATGTACCTGGTATTTATCATATGCCTCGGCTCCTCAAACTGCAGCAAACAAACTCCATGGAAGAGAAAAAAATGGGACTCCAGAGACTTGAAACCACAGCCACTTGTCAGATGCAGCCCCCAACTCTGAAAGTGAGAAGCAGAGACAAAGTTATCTCCTGAAGCGCATGGATACTTTTGAGCAGGTTTTTCAGATCAAACATAAGGCTTTGCAGAAGTCTAGCACTTTGCATTGTTCTCCACGTCTACGAGTCTTAGGGGAGCAGCATCCCACCCCTCTGGCAGCCGGACTACTGAGAAGCCTCCAGAATTGTCTTACTCAGGCTTTACCATGACCCTACCAGGTAGATGCTATTTTTATCTCCATTTTGTACAGGAGGAAACTGAGGCACAGTGGGTTAGTGTGTGTGTTCTTTTGGTAAGTGGTACAGCCAAGATTTAAAATGGGTCTTCTGAAGGCAATTCTCAGGCATTGTCTCTTGCTCCAGGCTGCCTCCAAAACCTTGGCTCCATCCAGCCAGACCACCAAAGACTTCCTGAAACAATCAGAGGTGGAGTGTCATAAAGAAAATCTGTTTTTCCTGCGATGATTCCTGACTGAAAACCCCCTGCCCTGGGAAATTCTGAGCCCCCACCACGGAGTTCTGCTCCCAGCATTTCCCCAGCAACTCCAGCACTTTTTCTGTTTTCCCCCAACATTGAATCCCCACTGTGGGTCAGATTCTAGGGACACAGAGGTGGCCAGCTGATTGTGCACAGCCTCCAACAGTGACCATTTCAAATCATTTTCTTT
This sequence comes from Gorilla gorilla gorilla, assembly GCF_029281585.2. Taxonomy (NCBI): domain Eukaryota; kingdom Metazoa; phylum Chordata; class Mammalia; order Primates; family Hominidae; genus Gorilla; species Gorilla gorilla. Next base: position 20,218,015 of record NC_073242.2, on the reverse strand, counting down.
TAAAATGCCTCTTTGCCGAAACACGGTGTTCCCTATGAGAAGGACACTGGACTTTGAAGTTAGATTTGAGTCCTGTTGTAGCACTTACCAGCTGCAGGAGCTTAGCCAAGTCGCTTGTCCTCTCTGAGCCTCAATTTCCTTATCTATAAAATGGGGCTCTGGATACCTCTCTTGTAGAGTTCTTGTTTAGATTACCTGTGAGCACATCTATAAAACACTGAAGACATGAGCTAGCCGTTATTCTTTATAAACAGTCATCAGGAGAATTTTGATTTTCCACCTGACAGATTTCCCACAGGAATGTGCTGTCCTGAAATGTGTCTAAAGGTCAAAATTTGAAAAACAGAAAGAATGGAAAAGAAACTCAGCAAAGTCCAGCATCATGACTTGGCAGTGTCCCCAGTGGCCAGGTGCAAAGGAGCACCCAGAGAAGTGTTTTCAGACCGCTGTAAATAGTGTGAGTGCTATTTAGGACTTACACACACTCACACACATGCACACACACACAAATATAGATACAGCCACACACATCTGCAATTTCACTGCCACATATAGACACTCACACATGCAAGCACACACAAATATCTAGTCACACTTCTAGACACTCACACAGATGAATACACACAGTTACACTGACAGACAGTCTTATGCACATGCCAAACTCATAAACAGATACATAGACATACACTTAACTACAGAGCTACATATACATGACAGTCACACACATAGTTACATACACAGTCTCACACATACATTCACACACATCCACATCTACCAACACACATGTATGCATGTAAGTATACATAAACACCTGTACACCTGCGCATACAGCTCTACACACACTTGCACACACGTACACAGCCACAGTCTCACATACATCCATGTACTGACACATAGGCACACATGGACACAAACATGCACAACCTTACACACATGTCTTTACACACGGAACCGCACACACATATCAGCTATACATACATCCCACAGTCACATGTGCACACACTAAAACATACATACATGCACTTAGGCTATCTCACATACACAGCTATGTACTTCACACAGGCCCACACATTATAACAACATGTTTTCTTTTCTTTACAGCCCTTATTCATTCTCTCAGCTATTTACTGAATATTTACTGTGTGCTAGCTACTGTTAAAAGTCCTTGAGCTAAATCATTGAACAAAATGGGCAAAAATATCTGCCCTCATGAAGCTTAGATTCTAGTGGAAGGAGAGAGAGGCAAAAATAGTAAGTAGATATGTTAGCAGGTAGTGAGTATTAGAGAAAATAGTGCCTAGTAATGAGGAGGAGGAAGAACCAAATTGGAGGTGGGTTGCCGTTTTGAGAAGGTGGTCAAGGTAAGCTTCATTGAGAAGTTGACAAAAATATTTAGCAAGGAAATAAAGTAGGAGAGGGAGTTATCCATGTAGATATCTATGAAAAATCAGTCTGAGAAGAGGAAACAGCAAGTGCAGATACCCTAAGGCAGAGTGTGACTTCAAGGAACAGGAAGAAAGCCCTTGTAGTTGACGTGCAGTGAATAAGGGGGTAAAGGAACAGCACATCAAACCAGAGATGAAGAGAGTGTGTGAAAATCTTACCAGACCTTGAATAATGAGGTAAAAACTCTGAAGTTAATTTTGCATGAAACTGAGATTCACCGGTAGGTTCTGAGCAGAGGTGTGACATGATCTGACCTCTGACTTATCCTTTACAGTATGTAAAATGAACTTCATTACTTTACGTGTTATTATCTGTGTCACTTCCAAACAGGAATGAATCTGTCATGGTCACCTCTGTGTCTACCTGAGAGTAACACTCAGTCAATATTTGTTGACTACTTGATAAGGACGGACATTTCCGAGGAGAAAAGTGTTCTGAGGTGCTCCAGTTTGGATGCTTGCTCTCAATAAACCTCATATTGAAATATGAGATGGAACCTTACAGGAGGTGTTTGAGTCACGAGGGAGAAACCCTCATGAATAGATTAATGCCCTCCCTAGGGAGTGAGTGAGTCCTAATCCTATTATTCCACACAAGAGCTGGTTGTTGCAAAGAGCCTGGCATCTCCCCACTATCTCTCTTGCTTCCTCTCTCACCATGTCATCCATGCACACGCCAGCTCCCTTTCACCTTCTACCATGAATAGAAGCATCCCGAGGCCCTTGCCAGCTGCAGATGCCCAATCTTGAAATTTCCAGCTATCAGAATCATGGGCCTAATAAACATTTCTGAAATAAATTACCCAGCCTCAGATATTTCTTTATAGCAATGAAAAATGGACTACAACAGGAAGTTGTTGCCAGGGAGTAGGGTATTGCTATAAAGATACTTGAAAATATGAAAGCAGCTTTGGAACTGAGCAATGGTAAAGGTTGGAAGAGTTTGGAGGGCTCAGAAGAAGATAAAGAGTTGAGGGAAAATTTGAAACTTCTTAGAGATTGGTTAAATGGTTGTGACCAAAATGCTGTCAATCTAAAATAATCAAAAGACTCAGCATCTAGTTAAAAGAGCTCATTCAAGCACAAAGTATGAGTGCGACCATCTAGGGAGCACAGCTATTCCAAAGAATGGTGAGCAGTGTTGTGCTCCTGGTGTAGGGGAAAATGAGGATTGCTTATACCAGCAAAATGAAGTTGCTGAACAAAATTACAACATTTTCCATAAAAAAGGCTAACGTACAGATATAAGATTTCATTGGCTACTTTTGATTACACTCTAAAGGGATAGTTTTACATTCTATTAAAAGGAGACAGTCACAAGGGTCTCTATCTTCACTTTATTTAGCTCAGTTTTGAATAAAGAAGAGTCTAGTTAATGTATAATATCTCAACACAAAGGTCAGAAAGCAAAGGTCATGCACCAGAGTCAGGGGAAGTTGTATTACCTCAGTCAACTTTCAGGCCTTAAGTTTTACCTTTTGCATGATAAATTTGGAAGGTCCTAAATTTAAATTTTTTATAATGCTGATAGAAATATAGACAGTACAGGCCATGCCAAAAAATCTCAGATAGAAATGAGAAACTCATTGGAAGCTGGAGCAAAATTCACCCATGTTACTCTGTAGCAAAGAACTTGGGTGCACTGTGTCCATGCCCTAAGGCTTTGTGGAAGGCTGAACTAAGAGTGATGACCTACTGTGTCAGGTGCAAGAGATATCTAAGCAGCAAAGTGCTGAAGAAGTGGTGTGGTTACTTTTAACAGCTTATGCTAAATTGTGACAGCAAAGGAATGACCTAAAGCCTGTGTTTATAATTAAAGGGGAAGAAGAGCATTAAAATTTGGAAAATTATCAGCCTGGACATAGTGGTAGAGAAGAAAAGAGAATTTTCAGGAGAGGAGTCCAAGAATGTGTCAGAACAACTCCTTGCTAAAGCATGACTAAAAGGGGGCCTGGTGCTAATAGGATAATAGGAAGAATGTTCCAAAGGCATTTCAGAAACCTTTGGGGCTGCTCCTCCCATCACAGGCCCAGAAGACCAAGAAAGACAGAATGGTATTAATTCTGCAGGCACCCAGAATGTAGGAGCCATAGATGCTTGGTGGTAAGATCCTCTACAAAGAATTCCCTCTAGGGAAATTCCTCATGAAGCCATGGGAGTGGGGCCACCCCCAAGTCATAGAACTGTAGGATCACCAATTTGCAACTCCAGCCTGAAGAGCTGAAGCATGGGCTGATACCAGCTTTAAGACAATGTTGGCCATGCACGGTGGCTCATGCCTGTAATCTTTGGGAGGCCATGATGGGAGGATCACTTAAGTTCAGGAGTTCAAGACCAGCCTGGAGAACATAGTGAGACCACGTCTCTATAAAACATTAAAAAATTAGCTGGACATAATGGCATGTCCCTGTAATCCCAGCTGCTCAGGAGGCTGAGGTGGGATGGTTGCTTGAGCACGATAGATTGAGGTTGCAATAAGCTGTGATCAGGCTACTGCACTCCAGCCTGGGCAATAAAGTGAGACACTATTTCAAAATAAAATAAATATGAAGAGATATAAAGAGTTTTTTTCCCTGTTGAGTTTTGGGCTTACTTGGACAGTGTTGGGTTGGGGTGGAACAGGGAAGAGAATGGGTCAGACTCTGAGCGTAGCCTGCAGGTGGATCTGATGGCTTTTTCACATCCATGTGAGAAAGAAAAGAGTCAGGGAAGTCTCTAAGATTTGATGTTGGAAGAACTAGAGGAATAGGGGTGACATTTGCTGAGATGGATAAAACCATACCTGGAATGAGAGTGGCCAGGGAAGGATGTGATCAACCTCTTAGCTTTGGACAAAGTATGTTTGAGATGCCTGTTAGATATCCAGGTGGAGAAGTCAGGAAGATGAGGATGCAGGAGAGAAAACCAGGTTGGATACACCCATTTGGGGGCCATTGGCAAGCCACATGGTATCCAAGCTATGACATTTGATGAGATAGTGTACAGAGTGAATGTGGATAAAGATGAGGAGGAATCAGCAAAAGAGAAGGAAAGCAAGAGGAAAACCAGGCAAAAGTGGTATGCTGGAACCAAGCAAAACAAAGAATTAAAGGAGTGGTCATCAAGCCTATGTGAGCTCCATTTCTCTCTCTTTGGTTGAAGCAATAATTTTCTGTCAGTCCTGGGCATAAACCTGCTTCACGCCCCTTGGATTGAAAGTGCAAGTCCAGTTGACCTCAAATGCTCTAATGTTGTAATGTCCATAAACTTGGCTAGGAGGACTGCTGTTACCCTTTGTAAGACTCCAAAGTTATCCACTGTCAATGATTAGCTGAGCTCTCTTTCCGACAGTGCAGGGATTCTGAAGCTGTCTGCTTGAGTTACTGTGCTCTCTTCCAAGGCTGTAGGAGTTCTGGAGCTGCTGGCTGGAGAGAAGGGTGGACCAAGCTCTCCCCAGAAAGACATCCTGAGAGGACTTGGCAGGTGAGCACTGTTTCAATGAATGGGCTGATGGGGTCATAATCCATGACAACCTCACCAATCTTTTTGAGTCACAGCTGGTGAGAAGAGCAAAAATCCTCACAGAAAAGCAGAAATTCCTAGGGACCATGAAAGACAGTACCTGTCAAGTCTTAGGAGGAAACACTAGGCAGAGGAAAAGGCACCTTAATGGCAGCAACAGGGAGAGATGAGGGCAGCTGGAAAAAGGTGGTAACAGGGGGCTGGTAGTTGGGTGGTGGGCAGAGAAGGATGAATCTCAGAGGAGGTGAGACCAGAAGAATGAAGAAGAGCCTATTATGGAAAAAGAGAGGGACCAGCAGGTAGAAAGGCAATGTGTAGTTCTGCTCAGGAGCTGGTACAGAAATCTTCAATTCTTATTCCATAGAAAAAAAGGAGACAGAAATGTCAGACACTGTGATGGTTAATACTGAGTGTCAGTTGATTGAATTGAAGGATACAAAGTATTGATCCTGCGTGTGTCTGTGAGGGTGTTGCCAAAAGAGATTAAGATTTGAGTCGGTGGGCTGGGAGAGGCAGACCCACCCTTAATCTGGGTAGGCACCACCTAATCCAGCATGACTAGAATATAAGCAGGCAGAAAAATATGAAAAGAGAGACTGGCCTAGCTTCCCAGCCTAGATCTTTCTTCCGTACTGGATGCTTCCTGCCCTTGAACATCAGACTCCAGGTTCTTCAGTTTTGGAACTCAAACTGGCTCTCCTTTCACCTCAGCCTGCAGATGGCCTATTGTGGGACCTTGTGATCATGTGAGTTAATACTCAATGAACTGTATATATATATATATATATATATATATATATATACATATATATATATACAGTTGTGTATATATATATACACACATACATATGTTAATACTTTGTAAACTCATATATATACTTATATATATGAGTTTATATGTATTACTTATACATATGAGTTTATAAAATAGATATATTCCATTAGTTCTGTTTCTCTAGAGAACCCTGACTAATACAGATTTTGGTACCAGAAGTGGTTCTAGAGGAAAAGAATATTAAGGATGGAGTTCTTTTGTTGGTTTTGGGGTTTCTGGAGTTGGCACCTTAATATGATTAGACCCCAAAATACTAAGGACTCTACTTCTAATAGTATGGAGAAGACTGATAGCCCTTGGTGTGAACTGTTTAAAGAGTTATACAAAATAAATGCATTTGACACTCCTGATTCATTGCTCATGAGAGGCAAGGAGTTTAGTGACCCTATACATCATAACTTTGACCATATGTGAAGAACCAAGGAACATAATGAAGCTGGTTGGTTGCTCCTAAGTTCCGTGGATAAAATGGTGAAAGAAAATGATGAACTCAGGGATTCTATCTTCCAGCTTCAGAAGCAGATACTGAGCCTCAAATCTGCCAAGATTGCCCTGAGTGAGAGTCTAATCTCCTATAGAGAAAGAACTGAAATTGTGGAAAAATAGACATAAGCTCTTATCATGTGAGTGGCTGACCTGCAATGAAAGGTGCATGCACAGCCTCACCATGCACAGCCTCACCAAGTGTCTACTGTTAAAGTGAGGGCATTGATTGTGTTGCAGGAAGTCAGGAACCCTGAATGGAGGGATTGGCCAGAGCCGAGGCAGAAGGACATAAATTGTGAAGATTTCATGGACATTTATCACTTCCCAAAATTAATACTTTTATAATTTCTTAAGCCTGTCTTTACTGCAATCTCTGAACATAAATTGTGAAGATTTCATGGACATTTATCACTTCCCCAATTAACACTCTTATAATTTCTTATGCCTGTCTTTACTTTAATCTCTTAATCCTGTTATCTTCATAAGCTCAGAATGTAATTCACCTCAGGACTACTATTGCACAAATGGATTGTAAAACATGTGTGTTTGAACAATATGAAATCAGTATACCCTGAAAAAGAACAGAATATCAGTGATTTTCAGGGAACAAGGGAAGATAACTATGAGGTCTGACTGCCTGCGGGGTTGGGCAGAATAGAGCCATATTTTTCTTCTTGCAGAAAGCCTATAGAAGGATGTGCAAGTAGGAGAAATATCGCTGAATTCTTTTCCCAGTATGGAAGAACCCTGGGGAAGGAATGCATTCCTGGGGGTAGGTCTATAGATGGCCGCTCTGGGAGTGTTCGTCTTAGGCGGTTGAGATAAGGACTGAAATACGCCCTGGTGTCCTGCAGTACCCTCAGGCTTACTAGGATTGGGAAATTCCAGCCTGGTAAATTCTAGTCAGACCAGTTCTCTGTTCTCAAACCCTGTTTCCTGTGAAGATGTTTATCAAGACAATGTGTGCACAGCAAGACATAGACCCTCATCGGTAATTCTAATTTTGCCTTTGCCTTGTGATCTTTACTGCCCTTTGAAGCATGTGATCCTTGTGACCTACTCCCTGTTCGTACACCCTCTCCTCTTTTAAAATCCCTAATAAAAACTTGCTGGTTTTGCTGGTTGGGATCACCGTCATAGTCCTACCACTATGTGATGACAGCCCCAGAGGCCCAGCTGTAGAATTTCTGTCTTTGTACTCGTTCTCTTTATTTCTCAGACCGGCCGACACTTAGGAAAAATAGAAAGAACCTATGTTCAAATATTGTGGGCTGGTTCCCCTGAAAGACTGGAAAAGAATGAGACCCTGCAACTTGGAATGCGGAGGTATGGGAGGACACTGGTGAAGCTGGGGACGCTGAGTTTGTAAACTCCAATGAACTTTTTTTGCCAGAAGAAACAACTTCCTCCCCACCCAGTAGTGGCAGCATTCCCTCCCTAACCCATGCTGCCATCAGCCTTTCCACCTTTGTCTGAGGAGGTAAACTCTGTGCTGCCTGAGGCAATAGTGATGGCCTCCCCTGAGTCAGTTGCCAAGCAAGATAATGAGAAATAACAATCAGTACAGTTTGGCTCTCAGAAAGCCACATCCCTAGGAAAAGGGGAAGAGTACTACATAAGGGGAACATCCCATGGGAAAAAAGAATCTGAACAGTAGCCTTGAGCCCCAGATCTTCCCTCTAACATAGCCTACCCAAATGAGAAGGAACCAGGAAAACGATTCTGGGAATATGATAAAACAAGGCTGTTTAACACCTCTCTCCAAAAATCACACTAGCTCACCAGCAATGGATCCAAACCAAGAAGAAACTCCTAATTTACCTGAAAAAGTATTCAGAAGGACAATTATTAAGCTAATCAAAGAGGCACCAGAAAAGGTGAAGTCCAATTTAAGGAAATAAAAAAAAATACAAGTTATGAGGGGAGAAATCTTCAGTGAAATAGATAGCATACATGAAAACAATCATAACTTTAGGAAATAAAGAACACAGAGAAAAATGCAGTGAAAAGCCTCAACAATAGAATTGAACAAGCAGAAGAAATAACTTCAGAGCTTGAAGACAAGATTTTTGACTTAGCGAAATCCAACAAAGACAAAGAAAAAAAAATTTTCCAATGAACAAAGCCTCCAAGAAATTGGGGTTGTGTTAAATGATCAAACCTAAGAATAATTGGCATCCTTGAGATAGAAGAGAAATCTAAAAGTTTGGGAAATGTATTCAAGGCAATAATCAAGGAAAACTTTCCCGGCCTTGCTAAAGACCTAGACATCCAAATATAAGAAGCTCAAAGAACACCTGGGAAATTCACTGCAAAAAGATCATTGCCTAGGCACATTGCCATCAGGTTATCTAAAGCCAAGATGAAGGAAAGAATCTTAAGAGCTGTGAGGCAAAAGCACCAGGTAATCTATAAAGGAAAACCTGTCAGATTAACAGCAGATTTCTCAGCAGAAATCCTACAAGCTAGAAGGGATTGGGGCCCTATCTTCACACTCCTTAAAAACAAATTATCAGCCAAGAATTTTGTATCCAGTGAAACTAAGCTTCATAAATGAAGGAAAGATGCAGTCTTTTTCAGACAGAGAAATACTGAGAGAATTCACCACTAAAAAGCCAGCACTACAAGAACTGCTAAAAGGAGCTTTAAATCTTGAAACAAATCCTGGAAACACATCAAAATAGAACCTTTTTAAAGCATAAACCTCACATGACCTATAAAACAAAAATACAATAAAAAAAACCCCAAGCTACACAGGCAACAAATAGCACAATGAATGGAATAGTACCTCACATCTCAATACTAATGTTGAATGTAAATGGCCTAAGTACTCCATTTAAAAGATACAGAATTGCAGAATTGATAAGAATATGCCAACCAAGTGTCTACTGCTTTCAAGAGACTCATCTAACACAAGAACTCACATAAACTTAAGGTAAGGGGGTGGAAAAAGACATTCCATGCAAACGGACACCAAAAACAAGCAGGAGTAGCTACATTTATAACAGGCAAAACAAACTTTAAAGCCACAGCAGTTAGAAAAGACAAAGAGGGGCATTATGTAATGATAAAAGGTCTTGTCCAACAGGAAGACATCACAATTCCAAATATATATGCACCTAACACTGGAGCTCCCAAATTTATGAAACAATTACTACTAGACCTAAGAAATAATATAAACAGCAACACAATAATAGTGGGGGACTTCAATACTCCACTGACAGAACTAGACAGGTTATCAAGACATAAAGTCAACAAAGAAACAATTGATTTAAACTGTACCGTAAAACAGATGAATTTAACAGATATTTACAGAACATTCTACCCAACAACCATGGAATATACATTTTATTCATCAGTGCATGGAACTTTCTCCAAGATAGACCATATGATAGGCCACAAAACAAGTCTCAATAAATCTGAGAAAAGTGAAATTATATCAAGTACTCTCTCAGACCACCTTGGAATAAAATTGGAAATCAACTCCAAAAGGAATCTTCAAAATCACGTGAATAAGTGGAAATTAAATAACCTGTTCCTGAATGATCATTGGATCAACAATGAAATCAAGATGGAAATTTAAAAATTTCTCACACTGAAAGACAATAGTGACACAAGCTATCAAAACTTCTAGGATACAGCAAAGGTGGTACTAAGAGGAAAGTTTATAGCCTTAAATGCCTTCATCAAAAAGTCTGAAAGAGCACAAATAGACAATCTAAGGCCACACCTCAAGGAACTAGACAAACAAGAACAAACCAAACCCAAACCCAGCATAAGAAAGGAAATAACCAAGATCAGAGAAGAACTAAATGAAATTGAGATAAAAAAATACAAAAGATAAATGAAACAAAATCTGGTTCTTTGAAAAGATAAATAAGGTTGATAGACCATTAGGAAGATTAATCAAAAAAAAAAAAGAACAGAGAAAATCCAAATAAGCTCAATTAGAAAGGAAATGGGAGATATTACAACCGACACCACAGAAATACAAAAGATCATTCAAGGCACTACGAACAGCTTTATGCACATAAACTAAAAAACTTAGAGGAGATGGATAAATTCTTGTGAAGATACAACCCTCCTAGCTTAAATCAGGAAGAATTAGAAAGCCTGAACAGACCAATAACAAGCAGTGAGATTAAAATGGTAATACAAAAATTATCAACAACAACAACAACAACAACAAAAAAGCCATGACCAGATGAATTCACAGCTGAATTCTACCAGGTATTCAAAGAAGAATTGGTACCAATCCTATCAATGCTATTACACAAGATAAAGAGGGAATCCTCCCAAAATCATTCTATGAAGCCAGTATTACCCTCATACCCAAACCAGAAAAGGATGTAACAAAAAAAGAAAACTGCAGACCAATATCCTTGATGAACATAGATGCAAAAATTCTTAACTAGCTGCTAGCTAACTGAATCCAACAGCATATCAAAAAAGATAATCCACCATGATGAAGTGGGTTTCATACCAGGGATGCAGGAATGGTTTAACATACACAAGTCAATAAATGTGATACAGCACATAAAAAGAATTAAAAACAAAAATCACGTTATTATCTCAATAGATGTAGAAAAAGCATTTGACAAAAATCCAGCATCCTCTTATGATTAAAACCCTCAGCAAAATCAGCATACCATGGACATACCTTAATGTAATAAAAGCCCTCTATGACAAACTCACAGGCAACATAATACTGAATGGGGAAAAGTTGAAAGCATTCCCTCTGAGAACTAGAACAAGACGTGAATGCTTACTCTCACCACTTGTATCCAGTATAGTACTGGAAGTCCTAGCCAGATCAATCAGACAAGAGAAAGAAATAAGTGTCCTCCAAATTGGTAAAGAGGAAGTCATACAGTAGCTGTTTGCTGTTAATATGATTGTATACCTAGAAGACCTTAAGACTCCTCCAAAGAGCTCCTACAACTAATAAAGGAGTTCAGCAAAGTTTCAGGACACAAAATTAATGTACAAAAACCAGTAGCTCTGCTACACTTTAATAGCAACCAAGCTGAGAATTAAATCAAGAACTCAACCCCTTTTATAATAGCTGCAAAAAAAAAAATACTTAGGAATATATCTAACCAAAGACCTATTCAAGGAAAACTACAAAACCCTGCTGAAAGAAAGCATAGATGACACAAACAAATGGGAACATATCCTATGCTCATGGATTGGTAGAATAAATATTGTAAAAATGACTATATTGCCAAAAGCAATATACAAATTCAGTGCAATTCCCATCAAAATACCACGATCATTCTTCACAGAACTAGAAAAAAAAATCCTAAAATTCATATGGAACCAAAAAAAGAGTCCTCATAGCCAAAGCAAGACTATCCAAAAAGAACAAATCTGGAGGCATCACATTACCTGATTTCAAAATATACTATAAGGCCATCGTCAGCAAAACAGCATGGTCTGGTATAAAAATAGGCACGTAGAACCATGGAACAGAAGGAACAGAATAGAGAACCCAGAAATAAACCCCAATACTTACAGTCAACTGATCTTCGACAAAGCAAACTAAAACACAAAGTGGGGAAAGGACACCCTATTCAACAAATGGTTCTGGGATAATTGGCAGGCCACATGTAGGAGAATGAAACTGGATCTTCATATATCACCTTATACAAAAACCACCTCAAGATGGATCAAGGACTTAAATCTAAGACCTGAAACTATAAAAATTCTAGAAGATAACATCAGGAAAACCCTTGTAGACATTGGTTTAGGCAAAGATTTTATGACCAAGAACGCAAAAGCAAATGCAACAAAAATAAAGATAAATAGATGGGACTTAAGTAAACTAAAGAGCTTTTGTATGGCGAAAGGAACAGTCAGCAAAGTAAACAGACAACCCATAGAGTGAGAGAAAATCTTCACAATCTATACATCTGACAAAGGACTAGTATTCAGAATCTAGAAGGAACTTAAACAAATTAGCAAGTAAAAAAGCCCCAAAAATCCCATAAAAAACGTGGGCTAAGGATACGAATAGACAATTCTCAAAAGAAGATCCAGCATACATATGAAAAAATGCTCAACATCACTAATGATCAGGGAAATGCAAATCAAAACCACAATGCTCTACCACCTTAGTCTTGCAAGAATGGCCATAATAAAAAAACAAAAAAAATTATAGATGTTGGTGTGGATGTGGTGAAAAGGGAACACTTCTACACTGCTGGTGGGAATGTAAGCTAGTACAGCCACTGTGGAAAACTGGAAATTCATCAAAGAACGAAAAGTAGAACTACCATTTGATCCAGCAATCCCACTACTGGGTATCTACCAAGAGAAAAATAAGTCATTATACGAAAGAAGCCACTGCACATGCATGTTTATAGCAGCACAATTTGCAATTACAGGAATATGGAACCAGCCCAAATGCCTGTCAATCAACAAGTAAAGAAACTTGTATTCATATATAAAATATTTATATATTTTTATAAATATACTTAAATATTTATATGTAGTAGTATAGTTTATATAAATATATAATATGTGATATATAGATATATGATATATTATATATTATATATATTATATAATTGTACATAATATATAATAGTATGTATATATTTTATATATATCTATATATACTATATGTTCTATAGAGTGGCTATATATAATATATATAAAACATATAAAATACATTTTTTACATATGTTTATATTTTATATAATATATTATATATTTTATATAATATATTTTGCCACACTCCTGTGCCTTTCCTCCTTCCAAGCTCATGAACGTATAACATATATATAATATGTATATATATATCATCTTCTGTGAAGGCAGTATAGTATGGGAGAGAGACACCATGAGCTTGGAAGGAAGAAAGGCACAGGAGTGTAGCAATATGTATTATGTAAAATAAAAACATATGTAAAAATATGTGAATATTTTATATATAAAAATATATAAATTTCTATATATTTTTATATATTTAATATATACTATATATAGCCACACTATATAATAGTATAGTATATATCTATATATAATATATAAAATATATTATATAATAGTATAGTTATATATATCTATACATACCATACTATTATATATCATATATATTACATATTATGTATATCTGTATATACACTATACTATTATATATATAAATTCACTCTGAGAACCAGAGCAAGACATGAATGCTTACTCTCACCACTTAGATCTAGATATATATAATAGTATAGTATAGATATAAAATAGCATAGTATATATAGATATAGATATAATATACTATATATTATATATTATATATCTTATATTATTATTTATATATTTTTATATATAATTTATATTTATATATTATATACTATTTATATAATTTATATATTATTTATATATTTTATATATATTTTATATATTATTCATATATACTGTGATACTATTATTATATGTTATATAATATATAGTATATGGTAATATACTATATATTCTATAATATATTATATATAATATTATACTATATATTACATAGTATATAATATATTGTATATATAATATTATACTATATATTATATATTATATAATATATTGTATATATAATATACTATATATGTCATATTGTATATTATACTATATATTATATATTATACTAGATATTATATATAATATTATATATTATATATAATACTGAGTATTATATATAATACATATATTATATATTATACTGAGTATTATATATAATACATATATTATATATATTATATATAATACATATATTATATATATTATATATAATACATATATTATATATATTATATATAATACATACATTATATATATTATATATTATATATATTATATATAATATATATAATATATGTATTATATATATTATATATAATACATATGTTATATATAATATATATATTATACTACATATTATATATTATACTATGTATTATATATAGTATACTATATATAATATATAGTATACTATATATTATAATAATAATATATAGTATACTATATATTATAATAATAATATATAGTATAACAGTATATAGTATACTGTATATTATATATAGTAAAATAGTATTATATATTATATATATGTTTTGTATATTATACTACATTATACTATTATATATTATACTATATATTATATATAGTATATAATAGTATAATATATAATATATAGTATTATAGTATTATATATTATATATAATATATAATACTATTATACTATATATTATATCTATATCTATATATACTATACTATTATATATATACTATGATATATATATCTAGATCTAAGTGGTGAGAGTGAGCATTCATGTCTTGTTCTGATACTCAGAGTGAATTTATATATATAACAGTATATTGTATTCACAGATATATATAATATATAACAGTATATAATATATAATATACATGATATATAATAGTATGGTATGTATAGATATATATAACTATACTATTATATATAATGTGTATCATATATTATATATAGATATATACTATACTATTATATAGTGTGGCTATATATAGTATATATATAAAAGATATAAAAATGTATAAAAATTTATATATTATATATTTAAAAATATTGTATCTATATATCTATATATACTATATATAGTATATATCTACTATATGTAGATATATACATATTATATATTTATAGATAACATCTCCTTATATACTGTATATAGTATATACAGTTATATAGCATGTATAACATATTTGTAATATAATATATGGATATAGTATATGTATTATTATATAATATATAATATTACATTATATATTATATAATATGTTATATACAATATAAATGTATAATACCCATATATGGTATGTAATATATCCATATATATCCATATATAATGATAATATATATATTTTATATATATATATATTTTTAGCCACACTCCTGTGCCTTTCTTCATTCCAAGCTGATGGATATATATCTATATATCTGTATAGATATAGATATAGATATAGATATATATCATCTTCCATGAAGTCAGTATGGTATGGGAGAGAGACAGCATGAGCTTGGAAGGAAGAAAGGCACAGGAGTGTGGCAATGTATATTACATATATATATTATATAAACAAAAATATATATAAAAATAGAATTTTTTATATTTTTTAGATATATACTATATAATACATACATAGTATATATATTATATATAGTATCATATATAGCATACATATATGTATATAAAATGAAATACTACTCAGCCATAAAAAGGAATGACTTAATGGCATTCGCAGCAACCTGGATGGGATTGGAGACCATCGGTCAAAGTGAAGTAATTCAGGAATGGAAAACCAAACATCATATGTTCTCAGCCATAAGTGGGAGCTAAGTTATACATTGTTGCAAAGTCATGAGAATGATACAATGAACTTTGAGGACTTTGGGTAAATGATGGGAAGGAGGTGAGGAATAAAAGGGTACAAAGTGGGTTAAGTGTATACTGTTAAGTGTATACTGTAAGTGTTAAGTGTATGCTCCTCGGGTGATGGGTGCACAACAATGTCACAAATCACCAATAAAGAACTTACATAGAAACAACAATTATGACAGCTGTAATTTCTAAAGTGATTGTGTTAGGTCCTGCGCACTAGATGGATAGGACCTGGGATTTAGGATGTATCAGTCCAGATTCAATTTAAAGAAAATGATGCTACTTGTATTAGTTAGCATTTGCTATAGTAACAAATACCCTATACATCTTAGTAGCTTTTAGTCATGCATATTTTCCACCTATGGGCCGGTGTGTTGCTAGTGGCCATGCTAGGCTCAGCTCAACTCCACGTTTCTTGTTGTTCTGGGTCCCAGTCTGAAGGTACAGCATGATCTGGGTTATGCAAGTCTCATGCAGAGGGGAGAAATGTGAGAGTTTCTGATGAACCCTAGAATCCCAGACACTCACATCTCATTGACCAAAGCATATCTCATGAGCAAGCCAAAGTCAATGAGAGGTAGATACATATTCTTCCTCCTGAATGCACTGGGAAGTCACTTAAAAATGAATGGGGATTTATAATCCTAGAACAGGAAGGGAGTGAATTGCTGGGAACAACTATCCAATCTATGACCCGCTGTATTTTAAGCACAAGGGGATTTATTATATGGAAATGGGTGTTCACAAAACTGTCAGAAGTGTTGAAGATGTAGGATCTAGGACTGGGTCTGTATCCTCTTATGCCTTTAGAAAACAGCACCCCACAAGGAGACTGAAACAGATGCTGCGTGCCAATTTACTCATAACTACAGCAAATTAATTCCTGAGAAGAATCCCATAAGGTTGGGATGAATCTCCTGAAGCCGCTGATGATCAGTAGAGCAATCTTCTTTAACAGATTGTCTCTTCTTTCTGTCACCTGTGTCTCTTCTTTCTTTTACAGGCCTGAACATGCATTGGCTGCGAAAAGTTCAGGGACTTTGCACCCTGTGGGGTACTCAGATGTCCAGCCGCACTCTCTACATTAATAGTCGGCAACTGGTGTCTGTGCAGTGGGGCCACCAGGAAGTGCCGGCCAAGTTTAACTTTGCTAGTGATGTGTTGGATCACTGGGCTGACATGGAGAAGGTAATGGGGTGGAAAAGAGGCACAGAGTGAGACAATTTTGTTGACTTTTAAAATTCATCCATTAATTCAGTAAATATTTGTTAAGTACTTATTACATGTAAGGCACTGTAATAAGCTATGGACAAGACACTCATCTTCCATGAAGGCAGTATGGTACGGGAGAGAGACAGCATGAGCTTGGAAGGAAGAAAGGCACAGGAGTGTGGCAACCTGGTAACTCCCAGGCAGCCAACACACAGTTTGTTTACACTGTATGTAGACTGCACATGCTCTGTTGTGACCTCCCAGGGTGAAATGAGGACTAGTGGTCTGGGGTCGTAGAAGAGGCAGGTTTGAATCTAATAATAGCAAATCAAGCCTGGGCAACACAGTGAGACTGTCTCTACCAAAAATGTTTAAAACAAAATTAGCCAGGCATGGTGGCACATACCTGCAGTCCTAGCTACTCAGGAGATTGAGGTGGCAAGACTGCTTGAGCCCAGGAGTTGGAGGCTGCAGTGAACTGTGATCACACCACCGCACTCCACAGAGTGAGATTCTCTCTCAAAAAAGTGGGGGACAAATCAGCACTGAACAAAGACTGAGTCTTCCCAGAAAGTTAGGTCACGTGTCCCTGTCAATAGAGGTGTGCAAGTAAGATAGCTACGAGGTGACAGTTATCAAAAGGGCTTCAATATGAGACATCCAAGAAAGAAAAAGATGAAGAAATTTCAGAGTTTCCTTCCCAGCCCTGAGCATCTAGAATTTTAATCCATTCACTGCTGATTCATCAATTGCCTTCACCTGAAGTCCTGTGACTCTTTCTGTAGGATGGAAGGATTCATTCTGGCTAGGGGTAGGGGAAGCGGTGGAGCTACCAGCATGAACTTAATACGTTGGTGCTCAAAAACAGTCATGATTATGACATGATGTCCTAAGTTCCCAACACTATGAAACAGTCTTAGTGTGGAGATTGCAAATGCCTTGCCTCTAGGCTGAAGACGGCCCTAGGTGTGGGTACTCTTAAAAAAAAAATAAGGTTCAACATTTTAAAATTGAAAATTTTCAAACAGAAATTTAGATTTCTGGATTTTTTAAAAGTTATACTTCCTTTAAATATTGAGGAAGGCCCTTTAAATATTCAGGAAGGCCCTTACTACCGTGACTCAGCATTCTGAATCCATAAAAGTAAATTTGCTATGTAAACATCAAAAAATCTTTCCATTCACAAATAACACCATTAGCAAAATAAATGACTAATGAAAACCATGGGGAAAATATTCAACTCATATAACAGCAAAAACGTTAATAATATAAAGTGAGCTTGTAGAAACCAAGAATAAAAAGGTGCAACTCATTATAAAACCAGGCAAAATATATGAACAGATAGTTCACAAAAAAGTGAACTCAAATGGCCATTAAATATAAAAAATTCTCACCCTCCCTCATAATAAGAGTAATGCAAGTGATAATTTTGCTGAAATAACTTTTATGCACCTATCTTGTTAGTCAAATACAAAAGGTTGTTTTTTTCTTTCAGAAAAAATAGTTTAATTATCACAAGGCATCTTAGTGGAAGGATGGGAAATATTTCTCAAATCTGCCCCCTGGAAAGCTCAGAGACGAGGGTTTTCAAAAGATAATTTGGAGGGCAGGGGGCTAAGGAATGGGTGCTACTGATTGCTTGGGAATGGAATTATAGAGATGTGAGAAATGTCTTCAAGTGCTGAGTTTGTTTCTGGGTGAGGCAGACACAGGACAGGTAAAGTCAGTTCCTTGCTGTAGAATCACAGGTCTAGGTAGTGTCAGTAACTTTTCCAGAATGCAAATGTCTGAAAAATATCTCAAAGGTCAGTCTTAGATTTTACAATAGTGATGTTAACTACAGGAGCAACTGGTGAAGTTACAAAGTGTGACTTCTGGTTACATGACTCCTAAGCAGTAAGCAAGCTAGGGAACAATGGCTGGTTATTGCTTAACTATGCTTATAGCTTAGCAGAATTGAGGCCCCTACCATCTACCATAATTCTAATGCTGTGGAATTGCATTAATTTCACAAAGGGGTTTAGGTCCCTGAACAAGAAGGGAGTTGGTTTCAGGAAGAGACTGTTGTCATCCTTGCTTTAAAGTTAAATTATAAATCAAATTCCTCCCATAGTTAGCTTGGTCTTTGCCCAGGAATGAGCAAGAACAAAATACAAAGGTTTAACAACTCTATTGGCAAGGCTGTGAGGAAACAGACACTCTCATGTGTTACCAGAAAGTGGTATAACTCTGATGGAGGCAAATTTTGAAATATCTAATAAAATTGCTAACATGTTTTGTCTTTGATTTTGCATCATTACTCTCAAACTATGATCTGAGAACCCCTGAGGATACATGAGACTCTTTCAGGGGATATGCGAAGGGTCTATTTTACAATAAAACAGAGAAATAAGAACCCTTGTGAATCATGATGGGTATGTAAAATGTTACAGCTATTATGGAAAGCAATATAACATTTTCTCAAAAAATTAAAAAATAAAATTGCCATTCAGCAATTCCAACTCTGGGTATACACCAAAAAATACTTAAAATCAGGGTTTCTGAGGAATATGTGTACACTCATGTTCACAGTAACTTTATTCACAGTAGTTGGAAGGTCAAACAGCCCAAATATCTATCAACAAATAGACAAAAACTAAACCATCATTCTCAGCAAACTATCGCAAGGACAAAAAAACCAAACACCGCATGTTCTCACTGATAGGTGGGAATTGAACAATGAGAACACATGGACACAGGAAGGGGAACATCACACACTGGGCCTGTTATGGGGTGGGGGGAGGGGTGAGGGATAACATTAGGAGATATACCTAATGTTAAATGACGAGTTAAGCGGTGCAGCACACCAACATGGCACATGTAAACGTGCACGTTGTGCACATGTACCCTAAAACTTAAAGTATAATAATTAAAAAAGAAATATCAGGCAAATCCAACCAAAAAAAAAGAGATTATTGTATTTTTCAATGTGAGAAGGACATGAGAATTGGAAGGGCAGGAGCAAAGTGACATAGTTTGGATATTTGTTTTCTCCAAATCTCATGTTGAAATGTAATCCACAGAGTTGGAAGTAGGGCCTGGTGGAAGACATTTGGATCATACGGGCAGGTCCCACACGAATGACTTAGCACCATCCCCTTGGTTATGAGTGAGTTCATGAGAGATCTTGTTGTTTTAACATACATGTCACTTCCCCACGCTCTCTCTCTCTTGCTCCTGATTTTGCCATGTGATGCACCTCCTCCCCCTTCACCTTCTTCCATGGCTGTAATCTTCCTGAGGCCCTCACCAGAAGCAGATGCCAGCACCATGCTTCCTGTACACCTTGCATAACTGTAACCCAATTAAACTTTTTTCTTTATAAATTACCCAGTGTCAGATATTCCTTCATAGCAATGCAAGGACAGCCTAATATAGTACCTTATATAAATGAAATCACACAGTATTTGGTTTTTTGTGTCTGGCTAATTTCACTTAGCATGTCTTCAAGGTTTATGCATGTTAACATATGTCAGAATTTCCTTCCTTTTTAAGGCTGAAATAATATTCCATTGTTATGTATATGCAACATTATCTATTCATCAAACATTCAGGTCAAATCTTGAATGCTCTGTTGTTTAAAAATTTCTTCTGTCAGATTCCCTAAGTCATTACTCTTAAGTTAAAACTTCCACAGATCACTAGGCTATGAACACAATGCAGCCATGTTCTTTGCTAAAATATAGGAAGGAGGACCTTTGCTTCAGTTCCCTAAAAGTTCCTTATTTCCATTTGAAATCTGGTCAGCCTGCATTTCATTGTCCATAATTCTATCAGCATTTTGGTCACAACTATTTAACCAGTGCCTAAGATGTTCCAAACTTTTCCTCATCTTTCTGTCTCTTCTAAGCCCTCCAAACTCTTCAATTTCTTCCCATGACCAAGTTCCAGAGTTAGTTCTACATTTTCAGGTATCTTTATAGCAATATCCCACTTCTGGTACCAATTTTCTGTATCGGACTGTTCTTGTGTTGCTGTAAAGGAATACCTGAGACTAGGTAACTTACAAAGAAAAGAGATTTAATTGGCCCAAAGTTCTGCACAGTGTACAGGAAGTGTGCTGGCATCTGCTTCTGATGAGGGCCTCAAGAAGTTTACAATAATGTTGGAAGATGAAGAAAGAGCAGGCACAACAAAGGGCAAGATGAGGAGCAAAACAGAGAGTGAGAAGGTGCCACTCACTTTTAAACAACCAGATCTTATGATCTCATTTATCACCAAGGGGATGGTGCTAAGCCATTCATGAGGGTCCTGCCTCCATGATCCAATCACCTCCCACCAAGCCCCACCTCTGACATTGGGGATTGCATTTCAACATGAGACTTGGAGAGGACAAATATTCAGACAATATCATGTATCTAGAATAGTCAAATTCATAGAGTCAGAAAGTAGAATGGTGTTTATCAGGGCCTAAAGGGAGAGGGGATGACAGGTGATTGTGTAACGGGGACAGAGTTTTCGTTTTGGATGATGCAAAAGTTCGGGAGATGGATGGTGGTGATTGTTGCATAACAATGAGAATGTACTTAATGCCACTGAACTGTACACTCAAAAATAGTTAAAACTGGAAATGTTATGTGTATTTTTACCACAAAATTAAAAAAGTAAATGGAGATAAATATATAAATAAATCTAAAGTGATATTTGCCTTTTTATTCTAATTCTTTCACGAGTATACAATAGCATTTTCCAGAAGGTACATGTTGGTACTCACAACAGAGTGAATGCAGAATCAGATGAGAGGATCCAGTGTTTTTCTACTAAGACATTAAAGGGAATTGCAGAATAAATAGATGCAATAAATAAAATAATGCCACTTTCCTCATTATTTTTTCATTTTGAAAAGTACGCTTTATCATTATAAAAAAATTATGCATGCTAATATATAATGGGTTTATTACAGTTATTTCTAAAAGCATACATTTACAAAAATTCTGTTTTAATATCTACTATGGTAGATATTGACAGATATAACTCGTATAAATAACAAGTCTTTAGGGTTTTCAATACTTTTTAAGATTGTATGGAGGTGCTGAGATAAAAAACCTTACCAAGCACCAACTTGGCAATCCCAAGACTTGGAATTTATCCTACCTGCTTGTGTACCAATGCCCCCTAATCAACAGGGTTTCTCTTTCCTCAGGCTGGCAAGCGACCCCCAAGCCCAGCCCTGTGGTGGGTGAATGGGAAGGGGAAGGAATTAATGTGGAATTTCAGAGAACTGAGTGAAAACAGCCAGCAGGCAGCCAACGTCCTCTCGGGAGCCTGTGGCCTGCAGCGTGGGGATCGTGTGGCAGTGGTGCTGCCCCGAGTGCCTGAGTGGTGGCTGGTGATCCTGGGCTGCATTCGAGCAGGTTGGTAACTGACTACCCGGACAGAGAACTGTCTTCCTTGTGAAGAAAACTGATAGCAGAGAAATGCAGCCACCTCTCTCAAAAGAAGTCTCCTCCTTGGAGCATGCTGTCCTCTCTCATATGAAGAAAGACTTCTCCCTACTCCACTTATTTAAGTAAACTATGTGCCAAGCACTTATGCAGGGTGAACAACAACAATGACGTAGTTTACATATTCATGGGACTTACAGAACTTCGGAGAAAGCTCTTAAACTGTTAATTGCACATATAATATTTAATCAGAATTATGATAATTGGTATGAGAATTCTATTAAAATCTATAAAAATAAATTTGGTAGACTGTGACCTGCAGGCCAAATCCTGCCCACAGCTTATTTTTGTAAATAAAGTTTTATTATAACACAGCTATGCCCACTTGTTTCCATATTATATGTGGCTGCATTTGCACTACAGTGGCAACTTGAGTAGTTGGAACAAGAGAGTGTCTTATCCAAAAAACCTAAAATATTTACTATTTGGCCCTTTGCAGAAAAAGTTTGCCAATGCTTTTCTAAAAGAAGACTTGAATTAACCAATATGAGGAGCAACTAAGTCTCAATGGAAGTGATATTTGAGCTGAGAGTAGGATTTTGCCAAGAGATAGAGAGGCTTGTGCCAAGCAGAGGGAAAAGCATATGTGAAGATGTAATTATCTGATGATTTCTTCTTGTCCACTTCCCAGAAAAGCCAAACACTGAAAACAGTAGGAGTTGCAGTAGAGAAGAGTTTAATAATTGCATAGACAGCCAAGTTGAAGGATGGAGAATGTTTCTTAAATCCACCTCCCCAGGAAATCAGAGACTAGAGTTTTTCAAGGATGCTTTGGCATGCAGGGGTCTAGGGAATAGGAAATGCTGATTGGTTTGGCTGGGGATGAAAACATGGGTTGAAGCTGTCTTCTAGTGTTGAGTCAACTCCTCAGAGATCACAGAACTGGTTGAGTTAGTTTCTTGGTATCAGTTACTGATCAGGGTAGTGCAAGGTGGTCCATCAGAATGCAAGGTCTGAAGAACACCTCAAATACCAGTCTTAGGGTTTACCATAATGATGTAATCTATAGGAGAAATTGGGGAGGTTACAAATCTTGTGACCTCTGGCTCCATGACTCCTGAACTATAATTCTAGCCTTGTGACCAATTTGTTATTTTTCCAAAGGCAGTTTCAATCTCCAAGCACGGACACAGTTAGTTTCAGGAAAGAGCTATTATCATTTTTATTTTAAAGTTAGACTATAAGTTAGATTTCTGCCATAGTTAGCTTGGACTATGTCCAGGGATGAGCAAAGACAGATAGCTTGTGAGGTTGGAAACAAGATGAAGTCAGCTATGTCAGATTTCCCTCAGTGTCATAATTTTTCCAAAGGCAGTTTCAAAGCCACAGGGGAGGGAAGCTTGAAAATTATAAAAGAACCTAAAAGGATATCTGTGTGCCTGAAGTCCAGGCCATAAAAGAAAGTAGTGGCAATAGAATGAACATGGAGAGGTGGCCAGGTGCTAAATTGGCAGTGCCTTGTGGTCCATGGTAAGAGTTGTGGACATTTATCCAGTGGTGAATGGGAAATGATTGATGGATTGAGTGACACTCAAACCATTGATACATTGAGTGACATGATCATCCTCTGTTTGGATGGTCATATTGGATGCTCAATAGGGAATGGGATGAAGAAGGCAATAGTGGAGTTGGAAATCTCAGATAAGAGGTGAAGGGATGGTGACGGCTTAAGTTTGGTTGAGGTAGTAGAGATGGAGATAAGTGGCTTTAACAGGCAATTGGGGGGGAACTAATAACAGGGTTATTCAAAGAAGATGTGAGAGAGAGAGAGAGAAGTCACAGACATTTCAGCAAGTGGGTGCTGTCTTTCACTGGAGTGAAGAACACAGATATAGAAAGAGGTATGGGTATGTTAGGAAAATATGACAAGTTCAATTTGGGCATGTTGAGTCCAGGATGTCCATGTGATGTTCAAGAAGCGATAACAAGTTGGATTTAAGGCTCTAAAATTTGAGATGGAGACAGAAATTTGAGAATCATCAACTTTTATATTAAAAGGATGAGAAGTACAGTGGTATCAAAAAGAACCCCAAGAAACTCCAGCAACCTCCTTCACAAACTGCCCTTTCCACCTCTGCTTGCACACAGCCTAATCCCAACTAAAAGCTCCCACCCACCCCATATTCTGGGGACAATGGGCTGAGCATGAGAGTGGGTAAAGAGAAAGACATGAATGCAGCCAGGAATTAGAAACTATCAGAGGCAACCAAACCAATTGCAGGAACTTGGAAGCCCGTGGAAAGAGAGAAAAATCCAGAGAGAAAGGTGACATACTGAAATTATAGCCAGAAGGAAAGGAGAACCCAGAGGAAGAGATGTGTCTATTGTTCTGTGTCTGACTCTATTGACCACCATGGTAGAAAAACATTTGAGGATATTTACAGGTGTGCAGTGAGAATCCCAAAGTGTTGCGAGTGGGAAGAAAGTGAGCTAAGGTTAAAAGCTATTTAACAGGACGGGCATGTGGTTTAAGCTTCACAAAAAATGAAACCTGTGTAGTTATTCTGTTCTTTTCTTTCTTTCTTTTATTTTTTTGAGATGGAGTCTCCCTCTGTAGTCCAGGCTGGAGTGCAGTGGTGCAATTTTGGCTCACTGCAACCTTTGCTCCCAGGTTCAAGCAATCCTCTGGTGTCAGCCTCCTGAGTAGCTGGGATTACAGGCGTGTGCCACCAAGCCCAGATAATTTTTGTATTTTTAGTAAAGCTGGGGTTTCGCCATGTTGGCCAGGCTGGTCTTGAACTCTTGACCTCTAATAATCTGCCCTCCTTGGCCTCCAGAAGTGCTAGGATTACAGGCATGAGCCACCATGCCTGGCCCTAAGTCTAGTTATTCTACAGAAGATTTTAAAAATCAAAGGAGTCTCATTAAAATAGTAAAGAAGAACAAGAATTTAGGAAAGTGATAATCGTGGGATATATATGTGCAAGGAATAAGTCTAATTTTTTAAGATAAATTGTACAACATGCTAAACATAGCTAATAATTCAGTACTGTAAATTTCAGTATCATTAAGAGCAAAACTTTCTAATGTTATCATCACAAAAAAATGTTAAATACTTGAGGTGATGGATATGTGAATTAGCTTAATTTAATCATCTCACACTGTCTTCAAAAATTATAATACTGCTTTGTACCCAATAAATATATACAACTATACTTTGTGTGTACATAGATATGTAAAACTGAAGGCACTCTCATCTAAGAAAAATGCATTTAATGTCCCAGGGTTGAAATAAATTGCCAGGACCTAGAGCTATTGGTGTTTCAAGACCATGGACAGTTCCAAGTGCCTTTCCTCATGATTCTTTAATTATCATATGAGAGTTTTGAATACAGCAAACTCCTGTAGAAAATTTTTTTTGAGGGGTGAGAGTGGGTGAGGAGAATTGTATGTGTCTTAGACTGTCAACAGTGTGACATTAGCAATTCAATTTCTTTTCTTTGTCTCAGTAGGGCCCTTAAGACTCTGACAACCCAGGGAATCCTAGGTTTCATTCACTCCCTAGTCCTTAGTCCCCTTTTTTATTGACACTCTCTATTGGTCATTACTTCCCCATCCTCTCCTTCCCCACTTGCTCCCTGCTTGATGTTTATGTCAGGGTTCTCTAGGGACAAAGAAAACCATCCTTTCCAATTCTCTAAACTGTTGGCTTCTTTAGGTCTCATCTTTATGCCTGGAACCATCCAGATGAAATCCACTGACATACTGTATAGGTTGCAGATTTCTAAGGCCAAGGCTATTGTTGCTGGGGATGAAGTCATCCAAGAAGTGGACACAGTGGCATCTGAATGTCCTTCTCTGAGAATTAAGCTACTGGTGTCTGAGAAAAGCTGCGACGGGTGGCTGAACTTCAAGAAACTGCTAAAGTGAGTATCTACATGTCTCAGCCTGGGTTTTAACTAAAGCTGGAAACAGAGCTAAGCACTTAGGTGCAGGTGCTTTATTGAGGAGGTGCAGGAAGAACAGCATGGGACTAGGAAGAGTGAAGCTGGGAAGAAATAAAAGCTAATACAAGGGTTTTTTTTTTTTTTTCAAGTCATTGCAAGGACTAAGTGGGGCTTGATCTGCCTGGACCTTCTGAGCAGCATATAGAATGCCTCCCAGGATTGTCCTCTAAAGGATTGAAAAGCACTGAACCATTAGCATCTGACACCCACAGGTTCAGGGTTGTCCTTGGGGGTGTTATTGCCTCCACACCTCTGGGCTGCGCACTCATGCATGAAGAGTGGCTCAGAGTTCCATGCTATGGTAAAACAGAGAAACTATGGGGCACAAAGTGAATCACTCGTGATGCACACTGGAAACAACATGGTGTTAACACCAAGTGGGTTGAAACCCACCCAGAATAATTTACTGGAACTATGACTCAAATCACGGGTGGGGCCAAGGTCATGAGGGAAAACCCAAGAGATGGCTGATATACCAAGTTTCTAGGCTCTTCTTCCCACCTCTTGTATCTCTAAGAGAGGCTGATCAAGGGCAGAGGTCTTTCCATGTGTTGATAGCATGGAAAGACCTTGATAGTCCTTCCAAAAGCCGATTGCAAGACTGGCTGGATTAATGATTTTCTCTGTCAACATGTCTGAAAGCCCTCTAGCAGGCGCACATATGACAGGAAACTTGAAGGGATAACTTCAGCTTTTCCTTTCTAATGCCATGGTCTTGAAGGTAGCTGTCATGGAAATAAATAACATCATGCCTGCTTTTAAAGGTTCAAAATCAAGACACTGGAGATGTCCAAGAGATATGTAGGTGCTTCCAGGGAATAGAAGAGAGTGCCAAGAAAGTACTTGGAAAACTCGTATTAATTCCACCCCTCCTGTCCACTTGGTGTCATGCCAGAGCTCTTCACAACAATTAGATTAGCATTTATTGAGTTCTTACTAAGCAAGTTGCTCATTTCGTTGGTGGCAGAGTTAACTTTCTCAATAACTCTGTAAGACTTGATCTCACTTTTTTGCAGATATAAAGTGAGACACAGAGAAGTTAAATAAGTAGTTTAGGGTTGCATTGATAACAAAGTGCCAAACTTGAGTGGTTTTCAAACCCAACTCTAATTGACTCAGACTCCCATGATCTTAATCACTCAGCAGCCTCTCTTGTGAGGTGGGTCAATCAACTTGCCCTTTTCAGCACAGTGGGTGGTGGGAAAAGATGGGTCACTTTGATATCTGGTGTCCAGGCTAGATCTGAGAAAATGACAATCTGTGTCTTTGTCAGTGAGGCATCCACCACTCATCACTGTGTGGAGACTGGAAGCCAGGAAGCATCTGCCATCTACTTCACTAGTGGGACCAGTGGTCTTCCCAAGATGGCAGAACATTCCCACTCGAGCCTGGGCCTCAAGGCCAAGATGGATGCTGGGTAAGTTGAGCTCTTTCTCTCTACAGAGAATTGCATGTCCAGGCATGAAGACTTTTCTGAGTTCAAATCCAATGCTCCTGGGCTGGGTCACCACCTTGTGGTTCTGAGAAAGAAAATTCAGAAGGAAAGCTAAAGAGGACATGGCTTCACATGCTGGGTATCAAGTACCTTCAATGGGACACATCTTTTAGATAACACAGGGTCTCAAAACTTCTTCCATGTGTTGAGCCATGTGCCTAGCAGGGTGAATGATTACCAAAGGGTTACGTGCATTTCCCCAGGCTGATCTCTATGATGTTCTTTGGGATGCTGGCAATTTGCTTTGATACCACCCACATTCCAAGAGGGCAGTTTTTGTCGGCAGCAAATTACTTTGCAAATTCACTGAAGTGGAAGATATAATTGGATAAATTTGTGAACAAAGATCTCAGGGTTTCTGGATCACAGACCCCATAGTTGAGCATTTTTTCCCCCTGATACATTAATCCCATTTGTGGAATCAGGAAACACTGTGCCAAGGTATTCAAGCAATGATATCTATAAATCATCAGAATTGTTTTAGCAGATCCCACCTTCCATGTTAATTTTATTATTAGAATGGGAAAATACATTAATGCAAAAAATGGAAATTGTAAATGTTCCATCTATGAGCCCATAGGGACAGAAAATTAAAAAAGTTAGTAAAAATTATACAATAGAAGAGCTGCAGTAACAGGCAGTTTCTAAAAGATGGGGATAAATTACTTAAATATACCTAAGATATTAAATTCCCCTTCCCCCCAAAAATTTGGTAGTGATCTCATTTTTTGCAGATATAAAGTGAGACTTAGAGAAGTCTTGTACTATGACCTAATTTCCCTACAGAGCTGAAAGTATTAATCATCTTCAGGAAAGAAGATACACTATGGCAGTTCCCAGTCACAAGGAAGTTGTTCATGTCTAGCTTAAATCATTCTTGCTTTAAGAAAGGCCTATACCTTTTATTCTGCCATGAAAAGAGAAAAGTGATGAGTTCACTTAGTGCAAGACCATCAGCTTTACGGGCAATTTGCAGTACTTAAAGAAAAGAGAAGCAAAGTTCTATTCAGCCAAACTTGAACTTGGCAAGGCATCTGTTAGAATATTTGTCATGCAGATGCCTTGTGTTAGTAAAATTTTCCTGGGTGGTTACCACATGCATGCCAGAAACTGTACTGAGTTTTGGAGTTAAAAGGAGAATGAGACACAATTATATATTAAGTCATGTCAACTGGGGTCCCACCTTCTGAACATTCATCTCCTATCGATGCAGGATGTGTGGATAGAACAACTTTTCTTCCCTCTTCCTACTTAGACATATGCCTATAAACCTGCAGGCAGATACACACACACCTCTGCACACACACCTCCCTTTCCTCCCCTACACCTTCGTGTCCCACGCATCCTAAGCATGCACCCACCTATATGTACATGTGTTTTGTCTGTGTTTTCAGTTGGACAGGCCTGCAAGCCTCTGATATAATGTGGACCATATCAGACACAGGTTGGATACTGAACATCTTGGGCTCACTTTTGGAAACTTGGGCATCAGGAGCATGCACATTTGTTCATCTCTTGCCAAAGTTTGACCCACTGGTTATTCTAAAGGTAAGAGAGGATCCAGTTTGCACCAGTTATTCAGAGTGAGCCCGAGGTTTGCACACTTCAATTTATTGTAGTTTGTTTCAATTCATCTAATTTTTGCTAAACCCCTGCCATGTGGTGAACAGTGTTCAGTAAACGAGATGGAAATGGTCCCTGACCTCACAGAGCTCATGTTCTGGGGTAGGAGACAGGTACATATATAGATAAAAGGAGTATGTTCAGGAGAAAGATATTGTAGGTCATTTGTTCACTCAACAAATGTAATGGGCTCTTCCGCTGGTGTCACCTATCAGATAGATGCTGGTGAACCCCGTGTAAAAGGGAAAACTGGAGTATTGGAGGGGATGCCATCTCGCTCTTGTGTGTGTGTGTGTGTGTGTGTTTGTTAGTGCACATTTCATTTCCTTTTTTATTTGCAGCATAACACACAAACTGAAGGTAAAGTACACAGAGTGCCACCATCCTATGTGTACAGTTTGAAAATAATTTAGCTGTGTTAGATACTGTCTTAGTCAGCTTGGGCTACTATAATAAAATACCATAGTCTAGGTGGCTTAAATAACAGACATTTACTTCTCATAGCTCTGGAGGCTGTAAGTCTGAGATCAGGGTGCCAGCATAACTGGATTCCTGGGGAAGCCCTCTCTTCCTGGCTTGTTGATGGCTCCCTTACTGCTATATTCTCACATGGTTGAGAAAGACAGTGCTGGTATATCTTCCTTTTTAAAAATAAAGACACTCATGCTATCACTGGGGCACCTGCTTCATTGCCTTTCATAATTACCCCTAAAAGCCCCGCCTCCAAATACCATCAAGTTGAGGGTTAGAGCTTTAATATAGGGATTTAGGTGGGGACACAACATCCAATTCATATCAGACACCCCTGTAAACACCACCAGATCAAGACATGAAACATTCCCACCACTGCAGAAAGTGTTCATACCCCTTCTCTGACAGTATCTGCCCCCCATAAGTTAATCCTTCGTTTGATATCTATCACCATAGATTAATTTTATCTCTTCTTGCATTTCATGTAAATGGAACAACATTATATATAATCTTTTGCATTTGGCTTCTTTTACTCAAAATATTCTCTGTGAGATTAGTCCATGTGTTGTATGTATCAGATGTTTGTTCTTTTAGCTGGCTGCATAGTATTCCATTACGTGAATCTGTAAAAATTTTCCCCCATCCTATTGTTAATGAACTTTGGGTTATTTCCAATTTAAGATGATTTTCTAGAAGCAATTCAGAAGAATAAGTGGGATTTTTTCTATAGAACTTGATGGTACAGCCATTAAGTAAGACCCACAAACTGCAGCTATGCATTATCCTGTAGCAACAAAGCAATAAAAATGACCTCATTTTGCTTATGAAGATACACCGTATGTTGGACTCTATGATAGAGGGGTTGAGTTAATTCCCTGCTGTGCCCCCAGATCTCTAATGGCCTATCCAGACATCTATTTGGCTGCAGCAAAGGTTCAAGCTAAGGCATAGATGATGTCTTCAAAAGTCAAAAAGTCAGGTGTGGTCTGGATTTTCGTAGGAAATTACCTTCAAATAATACTGTCATTCTCTGTTTTAAGCAAATTCTTACTCTGTGTCCTTCTCCAAAGGATTTGAACTGGTTTTTAATAAGTTCCACCATTAAAAAAATGAAAACAGACATAAAGTTTTAAAGCCCATTAGGAAAATATAGGTTGGAGGTGTAGGGGGGAAAAGACTAAGGAAATTAAGGAGAAATATAGCAAATAAGTATGTAGTTACAAGCTGAGCTTCTAGTAAGGCAAAGCAATAAGGAATATGGGATCATTTTCATAGCTTATATCTGGGTATCAAGCACATTTGAAGGAAATTATTGCATGATACTCACATTTGTCATTTTTTCTAGACATTTTGCTTAAACCATTGCCATGGTTTGAATATTTGTGCCCCCCAAAACTCATGATGAAACTTGCAAACCAAAAATAAAATCCTAAGGCCCCATTCCCCCAACCATCTGAATGGACTTCCTCCTCAGCCAGGGTTCTTTTAAAATTTAACCTGAGAGACTGTTTCAGGCCATGACAGGAAGTGGGAGTGGGACATGCCTCATTATATCTCTCTGGTATTAACATCAATACAGACTTTAAGTCTGATAAAAAAAATTACAACCTATTCTGTCTAAAAAGCCTAGTGTCGGTACCTAAAAGCTTCCTGTGCAAATAAGAACTTGGGTCTCCATAATTCTTTATCTTAACTAAGGCATTCCTTTCTATCGATACCAGGTCTTTAGATAAACTCAACCAATTGTCAACCAGAAAAAATTTAAATCTACCTGTAAGCTGGAAGCCCCCGCTTCAAGTTGCCCCACCTTTCTGGACCAAACCAATGTATTTTTTAAATGTGTTTGATTGATGTCTCATGTCTCCCTAAAATGTATAAAACCAAGGTGCACCCTGACCACCTTGGGCACGTGTTCTCAGGACCTCCTGAGGGCTCTGTCATGGCCATGGTTACTCATGTTTGGCTCAGAATAAATCTGTTCAAATATTTTACAGAGTTTGGCTCCTTTCATCAACAAACTCAATCCCCAGTGTAACAGTAGTAAGCGGTGGGGCATTTAAGAGATGATTGGGCCTCATGAGGGATTAATGGATTAACGGGTTATCACGTTAGTGGGTTAGTTTTGGAGAGTGGGTCTGTTATATAAAAAGCCAGTTTTGCTCTACCTCATGATCCCCTTTGCCATGTGAGGCCCCGAGCCTCCTTGGGACTCTGCAGAGTCCCCATCAGCAAGAAGCTTCTCACCAGATGCAGCTTCCTGACCTTGGACTTTCCAGCCCCTAGAACTGCAAGAAATAAATTCATTTTCTTCATAAATTACTCTGTCTCGGGTACTCAGTTATAGCAACAGAAAACAGATTAAGACAA
Organism: Gorilla gorilla gorilla; assembly: GCF_029281585.2. Taxonomy (NCBI): domain Eukaryota; kingdom Metazoa; phylum Chordata; class Mammalia; order Primates; family Hominidae; genus Gorilla; species Gorilla gorilla. The sequence goes on along the minus strand of NC_073242.2, from coordinate 20,185,752 downwards.
TACTCTATTACATTCTGCATAAAGAAAAGCATGGGATGGAGATGGTGTTATATGACAGGAATACATGCTGCAAATAATGATCCCACTACTTGCTGACTAGGTGACCTTGGAGCAGCTACTTAACCTTGTACATCATGGGTTTCCCCTCTGTATCATGAGGATGATAGCACACACTCCATGAGGTTACTGGAAAAATTAAATGAGGTAACACAGGACATGGCAAGTATTCAGTACTAGGTCTTTTTGTAGCACTTGTTTTGAAATGTCTATAGATGTCTTTAGCTTTTCAAAGAACTTTTATATCTAAAATATATCCCAAAAATATTTTCAGGAAAATAAGGCTGCAAACAATCTATTATAAAGCTGGCTACAGAAAGTTAAGGGATTCAACCAAGACAGCTGCTGTGCTCAGGCAGCTGATCTTCCCTTGGTTGCTGGGGGGTGATATACTCCTAGGGGTGTGTTAACGAGGGCAAGTCTTAAACTGGCAGGAACAGACGTCCAGGATTTGACAAAAATGTTTCAAATTAGCCTTAGACTTTTTCACTACCATAATATGTATTCTTCCCTGTTGTTTTTGTCTTCAGGGTGCATGAGAGTTGTGGGGCTCATTTAACCTGAATCAGACATAGTAAACAAGCTAGGGTTTTCATCCAGACCTCTACAACTCCATAGCTCACAACTGTAACCACTGTGCATAGCCATAAGTTGGCATTTGACCTGGTGACCAATGTCTCACCTGGCTCTTGTCTTCCAGACACTCTCCAGTTATCCAATCAAGCATATGATGGGTGCCCCCATTGTTTACCGGATGTTGCTACAGCAGGATCTTTCCAGGTGATGGGGCTTTGAGGATTGGTAAGAGAGTCTGGCCCCATCCCCCTGACTCCCTCACATACATTCATGCCTATCTATCTGAATCTCTCACACATAGAGAGCCCCATGAAGCCATTTGCATCATCAAAGCACCCAGAAACTAGGTCTAGGCCTGAGTGGACTTTGGTTCCAGGAAGGCTGAGGAGAAACACTTATCTCTCTTCTTCAGTTACAAGTTCCCCCATCTACAGAACTGCCTCACTGGAGGGGAGTCCCTTCTTCCAGAAACTCTGGAGAACTGGAGGGCCCAGACGGGACTGGACATCCGAGAATTCTATGGCCAGACAGAAACGGTACATGTTCCCAGGGGAACCATGGGCTGTGTGCACTTTTTGGGCTTCAAAATTCTCTTTGACAATAAAACATGTTAGCCACCATGTATCATTCATTTATTTGAGAAATATTTATTGAGCCTCTATGAAGGGACAGGTACTGAGTATTGAAAATTCGGCACAGAACAAAAGAGGCAAAGTTCCTGTTTTCTGGGAGATTACATTCCAGTGAGATTTGGGGAGAGAGACAATAAACTAAGAAATATCTAGCATGGCAGGTGGTGAGAAATGCAATGGAAAAAGTAAAGTAGATGAGATGGGGTGAGAAGTTGGTAAATCAGATATGGTAGTCAGAAAGTTCCTCTGTGATGGGGAAACATTTTAGCAGAGACCAAAGTTTATCAAACATGTCAAGCACTGTACAAAGCTGCTTAGACTGAAGTGAGGAATGGGAAGAAGAACCCACCATGGCTTTACTGCACCTCCTGAGATATCTTCTTGGAACTCTTGAGGTCTCATGTGCACAATGTGGATTTAAGCTATTCTATACTATTTTACTTATCAAAACTACATGGGGAATACTTTCCCCAACTCTTCTTCTTTTTCCAGTGCCTCTTACTTGTGACTCTCAGCACTTCTTGCCTCTTCCTCTCCACTCTCTTACCCTGCATCCTTCTTTGGCTAATGAGTACCCTTGGAAGAACTTTTGCAGAGTGTTGACGGCAGCTCTGTGGTATGAAAGAGCCAGGAAGAGCTCTGCAAATATGAATAAGGACAATGGAGTTGTGGCAAGCATACCCTGGCAGGGGCCTCCCACCATTCAGAGGACATGTTTAGGATATGCTTACAAGGACACTCAGATTCCCATGATCTTAATCACTCAGCAGCCTCTCTTCTGACGTGGATCAATCAACTTGCCCTTTCCAGCACAGTGGGTGGCGGGAAAAGATGGGTCACTGTGACATCTGGTGTCCAGGCTAGATCTGAGAAAACGACAATCTGTGTCTCTGTCAGTGAGGCATCCACCACTCATCTGTTATTCTGTTGGGAAGGTTCATTTCAGGGTTCAAGCAGAACTGGTGCTGCCATGGGAGATACTTTAAAAAGTATATTTTACTGCTTGAGGAAATGGATACTTCATTCTTCATGATGTGATTATTTCACATTGCATGCCTGTATCAAAACATCTCATATATCCCATAAATAGATACACCACAAAAATTCAAAATAAAAATAGTATATTTTAGGCCTTACAGATTGCATATTGGTGATTCCATATAGTTTGAAAGGGCTTTGGGTATCCATAGTGTCGTATTAAAATGTGACTCCCCCTAAAAGAGATTATAATGTGATCGTTAGGTCCTCTTCCTGGGGAGTGGTAGGTGGGTTGCTTCCTGAACAAACAATTTAGCGAAGCCCCTAGGATTGTGGTTCCAGTAATGGGGAGAGAGCCATGGAATGAGGAGCAGGGGGAGCTACCAAGTGTAGGCCAAGTTCAGGACAGTGTCAGGACTCGCTCTGCAGAAATTTTTTCTTTTTCTGTGACCTTGTACCTCCTCCTGAGGTTTGCTGATCTGTCTGCTTCTTTCCACAGGGATTTACTTGCATAGTTTCCAAGACAATGAAAATCAAACCAGGATACATGGGAACGGCTGCTTCCTGTTATGATGTACAGGTTTGCTCGGGACACTAAGGAGGGAGGAAGTTAGGGGAAACACTGATTTTCAGTAATTTATGTATTCCATTGTTTATTGAGTCAAAAATAATACAAATTACTGATATCAAGATAATATCAGAAAAAAGGGACGGAGGGAGATTAGGGGGAAGGAGAGAGTGAGGGAAGGAAGGAGGAAAAGGGGAAATGATTTATATTGTTACCATCCCGAACGACTCACTTTGAATATCTAGCAAATTAGCTAGACAGTATGCAAGTATATATGCTTTAAAAACAAAAATAGGGGTGAATCTTGACATAATATTTTGTAACTAGCTTTTATCATTTAACAATATAGGTAACGATCTTTTCAGTTCAATTAATGCCAAGCTGCAGCATGAATTTTAATGATGATATAGTATTAAATAGTATGTATCCACTGCTGTTTATGCCTTTTATTGGACCAAGGGATGATGTCCCAGTTTTCACTAGTAAAAATACGCTATAATGAATGCGTAGTAGCTAAAGTTTTATTGCTTTCTCTTGTTGTTTTTTGAGAACTAGAATTTGTGTTTGTGTATCTGTGTTATGTGTATAGTTCTGTATATCTAAAGTGTAACTTAGACTCTATTCAGTGTCATATCCAGTTACTTGCCATGCCATTCACTATGATAACCATTTGCTAAGCCCCTTTCTTAGTATCTTATTTCATTCCTATAAAAATCCTGTGAAATAAGCTGTCAGTATCTCTGTTTTATGGGTGAAAGCACTGAAGCACAGAGTTTAAGTAGTTCAAAGTCAGCTAGTAAGGTAGCAGAGTAAATTTGAGTTTTGATCTGCCCCATTTCTAAGTCCATAGGAGAGGTAGGTCTCAAAGATAAGAGGAGGCTATTATTTTTTCTGAGCTCCTAGAGCCAAAAGCACCTCCCCAGGCTCATGGGGGCCAGTCTCAATAAAAGGATTCACCTAAACTATTCCAGGCAGGTGGATCAGAGATCTGAGTTTAAGACTCTCAGGTTCCCTTGGTTTCTGGTTGTCGTTTTCAGTCTTCACTAGAGCAAGAGAGTCTTTCATTTGACCTACTCAGCAATCTCCTGCTGCCATTGAAGCCATCTCCTGCTCCATGCATCATTCTTCCAATATGCTTGTTTCTCCAGGTTATAGATGATAAGGGCAACATCCTGCCCCCTGGCACAGAAGGAGACATTGGCATCAGGGTCAAACCCATCAGGCCTATAGGCATCTTCTCTGGCTATGTGGTGAGAAACTGTGCTCCTCCTCCTCTGTTCTCCAGTGAGGATGGGAGCACTAAACGGGATGATGGAGGCCAAATGTTCTGAAACTTCCAAGAGGCATTAGATATGGAGACAAAGAGTGTCCAGTTTTCAAGAATGTATGCTTTGCCAGTGGAAGAAAAGTGGCTATTCAGCCTTGCCATCCTCAGCCTATCACTGTGATCTCACTGGAAGACTTATTTTTCTTCATTTAGCCCTTAGACTCCTCAGGAACTCTCTGTTTCATGCCCAAAATATTATTGACCCTGAACTATACACAGCACCGTTCCCCCAAGGGCTGCCTTTCCCTCTCCCCTAGGTATCATCCCCATGATCTATGCCATTGATCTTCTTTAGAGCCATGCCAGGCACTTTACATTGAGACTTAGGCACTTTACATTGAGACTTCACCATCTAGTTGGAGGAATCCCTATCTTCAGATCTTGGGAAGGTAAAGACAGATAATCCTTGAATCTGGCCACCTCACTTGACAGGTGAGGATGGTGGAGCCAGAGATTACAAGACTTGCTCAAGCTCACAACCATTAGAAAGTGGACAGAGAAGACTCCAAGGGCATGCCTTCTGATCCCTGAGATAATTGACTAATAAACTAAATAAATAATAAATCAAATAATAATAGTTTCTACCATTTATTGAATGCATACCATGAGGCAAGCATTGTCGTATAAACACATTTAATTTTTAAACCTTAAACTCATTTAAACTTTAAACTCCTTTAATCCTCCCAGCCACCCTATAAAGTTTTTGGACTCAGCTTGCTCAAGTTCAAAACCCTGCTCTACTATGTATAGCGTGATCTTAGGGAAGTTACCTATCTGTCATGTCTCAGTTTCCTCATCTGTAAGTTGTGTGTCGTGAGTGTGTTAAATAAAAGAATTGTTGTAGAACTGAATGATTATTCCCATTATACAGATGAGGAAAACTGAGCCTCAGCGATCAGGGCAGAGCCACACTGTCCCCTTCTCCAAGCATTTCCTTTGTGCGGTCCCACTCTATTCTCAAATGCCAGTGAAGTATTAAGTCATGGGCTTCTCCCCATTTGATAGAAAAGGAAACAGACTCAGAAGCATCTGTGGGGCAGACTCCTAAGGCCACAGAGTCTCCATGATGCCCATGAGAAAGTCAATCCAGTAGCCAACAACCTTGGCTTCTGGTCTCATTTCTACCTTCTGTAACGGCTGTTTAGCTTCAAACTAACCTCTTGATGTCTCTGATCATCAGTATCCCTATATTCCCAATGATGGAGTGAGGCTAAGAATTCTTTATGCCACCATATATAATCCAGTAACTGAACCTCCAGTCTGGAGCCCATGCACCTATAACTGAGTCAGATAGGAAGATTCACTGACAAGGGATAAACCTCAAGCCTTTTCATTACTTATAAGCAAGTGCCTCAGCTGAATAGATGGACCCAGCTATTGTAGAAATATGCACATTAGCCAGGGTCCCAGGGGGCTTCCTGGCTAATGTCTCTAGAACTTTCAAATTTACAAAGAAGCTAAGAAAAGTACCTAAACAAAATGATAGCTTTGAGTGGTGCTATGGAGTGAGCAGAGATTAGGATATCTATGAAAGGGGAGATGGAATCAATTGGGGAAAATGCCCTAAGCATGGATGAATGAATACATCAATAATATCCATCAGACTGGACGTAGAGGAGTAGCTGAGACACCCTGGGTGGAATAACTTCAATAAATGGGAAAAATCCAGTTCTGCCTGTGGCCTAGGGTTGGCTGGTTCAGGGCATGTGTGCCATGTTCAGGTTATACACTGCACACCTGTAGTTTTAATAAGACTCATAGCATTTGTTCATGGCAGCCCCAGGGCAGGGGATTTAGGCTTTGCAGGCACAATGACTCTGTCTTTCTGTGGTCACCAGGACAATCCCGACAAGACAGCAGCCAACATTCGAGGAGACTTTTGGCTCCTTGGAGACCGGGGAATCAAAGATGAAGATGGGTATTTCCAGTTTATGGGACGGGCAGATGATATCATTAACTCCAGCGGGTGAGCTTGGTTTCTGGGTTGGGAAGGGAAATCTGGGTCTTTACTCTGGCTGGTTCCAGACTTCTGGGATGGCCTAGAGGGTCGCTGTCCAGTCTTCTCTGAAGGACAGGTTCTTCTGCAGGTACCGGATTGGACCCTCGGAGGTAGAGAATGCACTGATGAAGCACCCTGCTGTGGTTGAGACGGCTGTGATCAGCAGCCCAGACCCCGTCCGAGGAGAGGTGATGGGGAAGCAGTAGCCTGGGGGTGAACAGATATGAACACAAGGGCAGTGTAGTATGATGATTTAAGAACAGGGACTGTGTGGCTGAACACTCTGAGACCCAATCTTGGCCCTGCCACTTACTAGCTATGTGACCTTGGGCAAGCTACTTGGCCTCTCTGTTTCTCAGTTTCCTCATCTGTAAGATGAGGGATTGTTATGAGGGTTAAATGTGCTAATATTTGTAAAGTACTTAAGTATGGTGATTTCTCAAAAAACTAAACAGAACTACCATATGATCCAGCAATCCCACTACTGGGTATTCATCCAAAGGAAAAGAAATTAGCATATCAAAAAGATGTCTACACTACCATGGTAATTGCAGCACTATTCACAATACGAAGATATGGGATCAACCTAAGTATCCAATGGATGAAAGGATAAATAATATGTGGTATATATACACAATGGAATACTATTTGGTGTTAAAAAAGAATGAAATCATGTCATCTGCAGCAACATGGAGAGAACTGGAGGTCATTATGTTAAGTGAAGTAAGCCAGGCACAGAAAATAAATATCACGTGTTTGCACTCATGAGTAAGTGCTAAAATAGCTGATCTCATGGAGATAAAGAGTAGAGTGATAGATACCAGAGCCTGGGAAGGGTGTGTGGGTGGGAAAGTGGGGGATGAAGAGAGGTTGGTGAATGGGTATAAACATACAGTTAGATAGCAGCAATAAGTTCGAATGTTCAATAGCAGAGTAGGGTGACTATAGTTAACAACCATGTATTGTATATTTCAAAATAGCTAGAAGAGAGGACTTGAAATGTTCTCAACACACACAAATTATAAATACTCAAGGTGATGGACACCCCAAGTATCCTAACTTGATAATTACAATATTTGCGTGCAACAAAATGTCACTTGTACCCAATACATATGTACAAATATTATGAAACGATAAAAACTTTTAGAAAGTAAAGTGCTTGGTTGGGAGGCTCAGGCAGATGGATCATGAGGTCAGGAGTCCAAGACTAGCCTGGCCAAGATGGTGAAACCCCATCTCTACTAAAAATACAAAAATTGGCCGGGCACGGTGGCAGGCATCTGTAATCCCAGCTACTCAAGAGGCTGCGGCAGGAGAATCACATGAACCCGGGGGGCGGAGATTGCAGTGAGCTGAGATCGCGCCTCTGCACTCTAGCCTGGGTGACAGAGTAAGACTCTGTCTCAAAAAAAAAAAAAAAGAAAAAGAAAGGAAAAAAGAAAGTGAAGTGCTTGGAGCAAGGCCTAGCACATAGTAAGTACTATATAATGTCTATTTTGATGAGGCTGGAAGGATTCTATCCTGCTGTTTGATATTTGAATCAGAGTCTGATTCCTGACCAGAAGCACAGAGGAGGGATTTGAGCCAAAGGATAGAGCCCCTGTGCCACAAAGTTCACAGTGAAAATAAAGGGAAAAAGAAAGACCCCTATAAAGCCAGGGTTATAGAAATAGGCTCAGATGGGGTCTAGTGGACTTTGATGTGTGTGTAGGAAAATATTAAGGTGGGATGTGTGGATCAGTGTCCTAGCACATTCCCGCAGGGTGTAAGCCTGGCACTATCATACCTCCGGTACGCACAGAACACATCACACAGAAAATTATGGAAACCACTGAGCAGTGAGGCCAAGGGTGATCTCCTGCTGAGAAAACCCTGTGTGCCCAGCTCTGAGCTAGCCCTGCTGTTTATGATTTCATTTTGGTTACCATAAGTTCAATTTGGCTATTTTATCCCCATTTTGCAGATGGGAACACTGAAGTTTGGAGAAGTTAACACATTTTTAGGGTTATGGTTTTCAGTCTATTTTTCCCTTTTCTCCCCCTGTATCTTCTTTCTCCTCATCTGTCTCTGTTGTCCTTGGAGCATGAGGTGAGCCTGGTCTCAATGTATTGTCCACCTGCTCCTCCAATAAATAACTTCAGAGAGAGCTGGAACCTCATTCTTGTCCCCAGTTTCTCCCTTTCCCTTGACCTGGATCACCGGGGGTGCAAATGAGTAGATACAAGGGTGATGCAAGTCTTAATGCCAATTTCACTTTATTCCGGGAGATGACTACACACTCTAATCCCTTATCTCTTGGCCTTCATCTATTTTGCAGGTGGTGAAGGCATTTGTGGTCCTGGCCTCGCAGTTCCTATCCCATGACCCAGAACAGCTCACCAAGGAGCTGCAGCAGCATGTGAAGTCAGTGACAGCCCCATACAAGTACCCAAGAAAGGTAAGGCCTTTGAGCTCCCAAGTCACTCAAACTTGAGAAATAGATTGTTTTCCTGTTATATTTATCTTCTTCAGGAGGAGGACAGCCTTCTAATTTTAAAAAGTCTTCCTGGGCCGGACACGGTGGCTCACACCTGCAATCCCAGCACTTTGGAAGGACAAGGCTGGTGGATCACCTGAGGGCAGGAGTTCAAGACCAGCCTGGCCAAAATGGTGAAACCCCATCTCTATCCAAAATGCAAAAATTAGCCCGGTGTAGTGGCATGTGCCTGTAATCCCAGCTACTCAGGAGGCTGAGGCATGAGAATCGCTTGAATCTGGGAGGTGGAGGTTACAGTGAGCCGAGATCGTGACACTGCACTCCAGCCTAAGTGACAGAGTGAGACCCTGTCTCAAAAAAAACAAAAAACAAAAAACAACTCTTCCTATGCTCAAGAAAGCCCAGAAAGACAATCTAGCAACTATCTTGATGCCTGAAAAATGACCTCAGCTGTGACTCACTCTGAATCAAAAGACAAATGCTGTCAAGGGAATAAGTTCTAGCCAGTATCTTACCCGTATTCCCATTCTCTGCACTGGGTTCTTGCTATAGTATTCAGGGTTGTGCAACGCTCAGTTGCAAGTGACAGAAATCTAGCTTGAGATTTATTGCTCATGCAATTGAAAAGTCCAGGGGTGAAGAAAGCTTTCATTATGGCTGGTCCCAGGCATTCCTAGGATGTGGTCAGGTGTCTCTCTTTCACCCTTTGACTCTCTTTCCTTTGTAGTGGCTTGATTTCTTGGAATGCTTTTTCTTTGTGGCTCTGCCAGCTCCAAACATATATTCTCAGCAGCTTAGAAAACTCCAGTAGAAAATGAGCATGTTTTTCTCCAAAGGCCTCAACAAAATTCTCTGGGTTGACTCTCACTGGACCAACTTGGGCCATGTGTCCATTGTTAAGTGAATCCCTGTAGCCAGGCCAATGTCACACTGATTAGCCAAGTCATCCTCAGAGAAAGTGCAGGGGGGATGGGGAGACAGAGCTGCCCTATCCCATGACATGGACTGAGAGGGAGGGGTGGCTCCCCACAGGAAAATGGAAGTGTTCTTACGAGAAAAGACAAAAGCATAGTTTTCATCTTCTTTCATTCTGGGACAGAGAACTGAGGCACAGAGGTTGACATGGCAGGAGAACCCAGTTATTGGATTTGGGTCCCAGATAGGAGCTTGTCCCAGGGAAAGAAAAAAAATAGAGTCTAGGGTAGAAGGTGAGAGCAACTATGCTGAGCTTAGAGTCCCTTAGATTCTTACGTAGCCCAGATGCCACCTGCCTTTCCTCAGCACAGGCTAATTGTCATAGGTCTTCTGAGAAGCAGGCCATGGGGAAAGAGGTTACCACACAAGAGGCTTATTAGGGAGTGTTTTGGAATCAACCCCTGGGGAAAGGGAGAGGAAGGGAAAGAAAGGAGCAGAATTGAGCAGACGGTGAGGTTGCACTGTGACTTAGTCTCAATGGGAACTCCAGCCAATCCCATGGGAGTTCTGGAGCTAGTATAACATTTCAGTGTTGTCCTAAGGCAAGGTGAGGAAGGGAAGGGGGTCTTTACGGTCACAGGTGGATCAGGTATGGATGTAGGCTGCCCTGGGAAGGAGTGTGACCTTGGACAAGACAGCTGTCTTTGGCTGAGGCAATCCCCACAGGGGTCTGGCGGTGGAGTGGGACTTCTTTGTCCCTGGAGGAGGATCTCAGCTGCATATCAGAGTCCACCACATGGACTTGCAGCCTCTGAGAGTGAGGCAGCATAGCACAGTCTCAGGAATCAGACTGTTGGGTTCAACATTCACCTCCACCACTTACTCAATAACCTCTGTGTTCCTCAGTTTCCTTATTTGCAAAATGAGAATAATGCTGTTACCCCTTCGCAGGTTGTTAGGGATGAGTTCATTTAAGAAGGCATCAGACACTTAGAAGAGTGACTGGCACGTAATAAGCATTTAATAAGTATTTACAAAGGAGGTTAGAAATCCAGGCACACCAAAGATATTATGAACGTTTAAGTATAACTGAGTATTGTAGAATACTGAGTCAAGGAGTTCTATCACGCAGTGTGCAGTGTCTTACTCAAATATCTCAATAGATGTGTCTCTTTCTGCAAGTCTCTCCTCTAGAATTCTCAAGGCAGCAGATTATTTCCACCTTCCCCCTCCTTTCACCAACTACATTCAGTCCTTTCTACTTTTCTCTTCATGACAAGCAGAGTAGCTTCCTTCTTAGCATTAAATCTGGATACCTCCTGTGGCTTTCATCCACTCTTTATCTACCCTTTGGGGCCCAAATAGTAAATATTTTAGGCTATGTGGTCTTTGTTGCAACTACTCAACTTTGCCCAGGCAATGCTAAAGGTTGACAGTTTCTAAATGCATGGGTATGACTGTTTCAATTAAACTTTATTGACAAAAACAGGAAGTGGGCTGTATTTTGCCTGCAGGCCATAGTTTGCTGACCTCTGCTCCATTTCATTGTGTTTTGAACAAACTCTTCTCAACGAAGTCAGGCTTGACTTATAGAAGAATTCTTATATCAGCCACTAAGAAGATACTTTTTCCATCTCAGTATCCCTATTATTAAATTAAAGTTAATAAAGGGTTAATTTTTATTAAATTCGAGACCATCTGAAGCTTAAATCAATGTCATGGCAACTGAGCCACATCATTGGAAGCCTCAATGAGGCGTCTTTATCGTCCATATCTTTGGATTTGGGAATATTAGAGATAGAGGATCCTCAGCTTCAAACACTCCTTTTAACAAGAGCAAATAGTGAAATTGGAGAGATTTTATAATTTTGCTTAGGGTACATTGATAGGAAATGATTGATGTGGAATTCAAAATGAGGTATCCTAATTCTTAAATGTTTTAGATGTCTAAAGACCTCAGATTAACCCAGATTAATAACCACAGCTATTATTTTTCAGTGGTTACTCCATGCCAATAACTTAGCCTGCATAATCTCCTTTCGTCCATGTAATCACCCAATTAAGTTGCTATTATCCTCCATCTTACTCAGTGGGAAAACTGAGTCTTAGCAAAGGCAAGGACCTGGCGAAAGCCAGATGATTGGCAGAGGAGGAGCTGGGGTCCAGAGAGTCTGATGTCAAGGCTCAGCTGGCTGACTGTTGTGCCATGTGTGTCTGTTATGCTGCTCCTCCTCTGTCTGAAAATATGTCAAAGACCTTTATGCCCAATTCTAGCCATCCTCTTCTTGTCCTCATCCCAGAGGACCTTCTGAAGCTTCTTACTGCACAGGGCGGCTGCCCTGAAGTGGCTCCAGCCTGAAGAACTTCCCCTCACCCTACAGCAGTTCTGAAAAATGCAACCCACTGTCGTCACAGATCACCCACCCTGGACTGATTTGTTTTTCAACAGATAGAGTTTGTCTTGAACCTACCCAAGACTGTCACAGGGAAAATTCAACGAACCAAACTTCGAGACAAGGAGTGGAAGATATCCGGAAAAGCCCGTGCGCAGTGAGACGTCTAGGAGACATTCATTTGGATTCCCCTCTTCTTTCTCTTTCTTTTCCCTTTGGGCCCTTGGCCTTCCTATGATGATATGAGATTCTTTATGAAAGAACATGAATGTAAGTTTTGTCTTGCCCTGGTTATTAGCACAAAACATTACTATGTTAGATGTTGAAAGAAGAAAGGGAAGGAATGAGAGAGAGTGAAAAGGAGAGGGTAACAGAAAAAGAGGAAAGAAAAGTAAGTCAGGGAAATATTAAAAACTGCAAGGGAAAGCAATTGAAAAAGAAATAAAGTAGGGAGGGAAGGAGAGAGGAAGCAAGGGAAGGAGGAAGAAAGGAAACAGGAGATGAAAGGGGGAGAAAAGATAGAAGAAAAATAATTGAAGGGAGAATCAGAAAAATAAAGAGAAGAAAAGAAAGAAATAAAGAGAGAAAGAGAAAGAAGAAAGAGCAAAAGAACACAAGAAAGAAATAGAGGGAGAAAGAGAGGGAGAAAGGGAGAGGAAAAAGATTTTAAAAATAAAAATAGTAAAAGAAACTGATAAAGAAAAGTAATGGAAGACAGGAAGAAAGGAAGAGAAGGAAGTAAAGAGGAAAACTTATAAATATTCCCACAGATAGACAAAGTCAAGCATAAAACTGGAGCTTGAGAAGGAAATGAAAGGAAAAGAAGTGGTACCTTCTTTTACCCTAGGAGAAGACCTCCATACAGGAAGACTTGTGTGTGGGGTTGGGACATTAGAATCATCCGCAAGTCACTCCAAACCTTGAAACTGTCAGGGTCAGAGGGGAACCACCATTTATTAAGCATTTGCCATGTGCCAGGCACTGACCCAGACACATTATAAATACCATGTTTTTTCACCTGTGTGTGGCATCTACAGACTTTAGATCATAGCTGTGAGAACAACGTAAGCACTGTCAAAGTTATCAGCTACCCATACCTCATGTTTTTGGTGTTATCTACTCTTCCTAGAAACAAGTATTAAAATAATTTTAAAACCAAGATCCTGACAATAGTCTTTGGGAAAACAAAAAAAGACAGGGATGAGGTAAGTGTATGCTTCCAACAGCTTGTGAGTTGGGGAATCCATGGAGAGAGATTGGGGAGGTGGTTTTGTTGAAAGAACAACCAGCACCTCAATTCCTGGGGCTTCTGGGACACCAGATCTATGGTCCAGGAGATGGAAAGAGGTGAGCACTATGAGGACTTCACCTACAACCCAGAGATGGAGGATGAATGTTCCTAGCAATTTCAAGTAAGTAGGAGAAGAAAGCAAAGGTTCTCTGAGAGCCCATGACTCTTCTTAAGAAGACTTAGTAATAATAACAACAATAGTAATAACAATATTGATCGTTCATCAAGCACTTGCCAAGAGTCAGGCACTATCCTAAGCAAACGCAATATTAATCCTACTTAAGGTCCACAATTACCCTTTGGTTCAGGCACTATTATTTTTTACATTTTACAAAGGAGTAAATTAAGACTCAGAGAGATTAAATGACAGAGCAGGATTCTAACACAGGCCGAGCTGCATGCAACACCTATGCTTTCAATTTCTATACTCACTCCATCAATTTGCTTTTCTTGGCTTCTGGATCTTGACAAAGCCACTCTCTCAGTCTGTACTTGTTAGGGTCCTCCAGAGAAATAGAACCAATATATACATATATGTACTCCACAACATAGGATGGGGTTACATCCCGATAAATGTATCATAATGTCAAAAAAATTGTAAGTTGAACCATTGTAAGTCAAGAATCCTCTGTACACACACACACACACACACACACACAGAGAATGAGAGAGAGAGAGATTGGCTCAAACAATTATGTAGTTTGAGAATTCCCAAGATCTACAGCTTGGAAGCTGAAGACCCAGGAAAGCCAATGTGTATATCCAGTCTTAGTCTGAAGACCTGAAAACCAGAAGAACCAATGGTGTAAGTCCCAGTCTGAGGGCAGCAGAAGACCAATGTTCCAGCTCAAGAAGTCAGGCAGGAGGACTTCCCTTTTACTCAGCCTTTCTGTTCTACCTAGGTCTCTAATTGCTTGGATGAGCATCCCACCCCCACATTAGGGAGGGCAATATTCTTTTTTTTTATTTATTACTATTATACTTTAAGTTTTAGGGTACATGTGCACAATGTGCAGGTTAGTTACATATGTATACTTGTGCCATGCTGGTGTGCTGCACCCATTAACTCGTCACTTAGCATTAGGCATATCTCCTAAGGCTATCCCTCCCCACTCCCCCCACCCCACAACAGTCCCCAGAGTGTGATGTTCCCCTTCCTGCGTCCATGTGTCCTCATTGTTCAATTCCCACCTATGAGTGAGAATATGCGGTGTTTGGTTTTTTGTTCTTGCGATAGTTTACTGAGAATGATGATTTCCAATTTCATCCATGTCCCTACAATGTTCTTTATACAATCGATCCAAATATTAATCTTATCCAGAAATACAGACATACCCAGAATAATGTTTGGCCAAAAGTCTGAGATCCCCGTGGCCCAGTCAACTTGACACATAAAGTTAACCATCACACAGTCGTCTTACAAAATATACACTAGAAGGCAGATATACTGTAATATGCTCCCCCTGTAGTTCACTGAAATACAGCAGATATTTGTTTCCCATAGCAGAGAAATGCAATCTGCTAATCAAATACAAAACTTTGTTTTTCTCAATCTGAATTTATCAGTGTTTGAGGGAGTCTCATTTAACTGAAAGCTTCCAAGAATTTAAAATGAGGCAGATTGCTCATTCTGACACTTGGATTCGTGTTTAGTTTTCTCTGTCCACTGCGTGCTCGCATAGGCAGCAAGAGGTCTCACCATCACTCTTCATGCTGGATGATGATCTGCTGATAAGGCCTCACATTTCACCCCCATTTTCCCAGTGTCAATAGCCCCTCAATCTCCCAACCTTAAGAGATGTGAAAAAGAATTATACTTGATAGATGCCTCTGTGGACAGCAAGGAAGAAAGGGGTATACCCAGCTGGGAGATCTTGGTGCTGCCTTAGAAACACCTGACGTGGATTCATGAGGTGACTTCCGTTTTGGAGGTGGAGTGGAAGACAGCAGCAGTGGAAAATGATGATGGGTAGAGATATGTAGGGCCAATGAGTTGGAGAAATTTTAGAGTATGCCATAACTGAGAAACTTTGGATATAGAGGGAAACTAACCAATTTTTAAAGGAAGATTTCCAATTAAAATCAGTGTGAACCCCCAATTCATTATCATGTTGTCTAAATAAACTTCACTGGTTTCTGTTTTAGCAAACATTATTGAGTTTTGAGGATTTGAACTCTAGTTTCTACGACTGCCAAATTATGCAAAGACTAGACTACATAGGCTCCTAGTATTTATTAGGATTATACATTGGTTAGCATATCATGTGAGGATCACATAAAGGTGTCGTTAGTAAGAATGGAAACTTTTAAGTAAGCAAGTGAGATGTGGGAGTAAATCCTGGCCCATCGTCTGTCATAAATGTTGTCTTAAATAAGCTTCATTAAGTTGCAAGATGTATAAACCTATTCAGACTAGCAAAAAGTATTCTATTTCAAGGACCCGTGGATAATTTCACAGGATTGAGGAATATGGCAATCAACCAGCCCTCATAAGGGCATAACCAGCTACTTGTTAGAAAACCACAAAAAAAAAAGCAAAAACAAACAAAAAACCATCAGGAGCCCAGGAAGCCACTCTATCCAGCTCTGTGGGAACAGATTACAATATGTCTATCTCTTTTTCCCCCTCAACTCTGTGTATCCTTTTTTTTTCCTTGTAAGTATTGAGACTAATGTCATAAAGTGGCTTCTCCCACCCTCTGGCTTCATCACCCTCCAGCTTCAGTGCCACTACCTAAATTCCAGAGAGAATGAATCTGATTGATCTAACTCATGTGAGTTGCCCACATGTACTCTGATTATCACAGAGTACAAATACGGCTACAGGTGCCCAATTTATTTGGACTGGGAAAAACTTTCAGAGAAAAGGGACAAAGGGTGGCATGAGACACCTCCTAATTTGACTTCCCATTTAGACACAAACTAGCAAGTCTTTGCAAAGATTGAGCCTACCTTCCAACATTCCTCAATGCCTCTTTCCTCCTTCTTGCTAAAAGCCTTTCTCTCCATATATAGACCTTCTGCCCATTCAGTCTCATTGAAATCTTGATAAAGGCTGAGACTTCAGCTGACTGTTCCCAGGACCCTGTCTAATGAGACCCCAGTTGCTGGAGAAAATATCTGTCTAGTCAGGCTCTCTCTCACTGTGAAAGGCACTGAGAGGATTTAATTAGTAGAGTGATTAGAATCTGATTTCCTAGATACTAATTATCTGTGTGCCATGCCCCTTGAAGGAGGTTTCCTGCTAACTCTGGCTGTCTTTCCGTTTAACCTATGGCCTGCTATTTTTATTCTGTACTGAGAATATATTTTTGATCACATCTCCTTACTCACCACCCAATCCATGAGTTCATTAACTTCTCCAGGCTCAGGGATGATTGATGATGGAAACACATCACTTTTAAAGGAAAGCTATACCCTACCCACAGTATAAAATCTGCCTCCCTTCCCTCCTCACCCCCAACTTTAATCTCCTTCTGCCTATGACTTTGACAAAGCAATCATAATATTCAACCTGTATCTTTCACAAAGACTGGTTTGCTATGACTACTATGAAATCACCAACTCGCCTTTCTCAGGATGAGGCAAAGCTAGACCACTTTATCCTTTCTGCTCATTTTCTGGTCTTTACTTCCAAACAATATCTTTTGAGTCGCTCTGAAAACATAGATTCATCCACACCTACATACACACATATATCCACCTATTCTGATTACACAGTGCTGTACAACAAGTTACACTAAAATATGGCAGTTTAAAATAACCACTTCCTTATGTTCACAAATTCTGTGGGTAAAGAATATGGAAGGGGAATAGTGGAAATGGTTTCATTCTGCTCCAAGGTCTAGGGCCCCTGCTGGGAGGACTTGAAACCTGTGGTGACTTGATGGCCTAAGGCAGTGCCTTTCCCTCAAATTCATATGTTGAAGCCCTGACCTCCAGTGTGATGAAATTTGGGGATGGGGCCTTTGGAAGGTGGGATAGAATGAGGTCATGAGGGTAGGTCCCTCATGATGGCATTATGGCTTTATAAGAAGGAGAGAGAGAAAGAGATGATCCTCTCTTCACCATGTGACTGATGGCAGCGGCAGGCGGTCTGGAGCGGCTGCGGCTACTACTGCACCGGCTGCAGTGGGGAGGTGCCAGCAGTGGTGGCAGGGGCAGCTGCGGGAGCAGCCGTGGCAGCAGGGGGACCCTTGTACCTCATGTCTCCTGTGCCACGTCCCCAAGGCAGCCGACTGCACTGCCCTCACCCTTGCATGGCTGGGCAAGACCCACCCTAGGCCTGGAGCCTACACAGCTCCGGACCCTGGCCCCGTGTCGCCTTTCTCGCCTTTTGCCACTGCAGGGAGGCTGTGCGGAGGAGGCAGACAGTCCCCGAGCGGACCCTTTGGAGCTCCCCAGAGCTTGTCGCCCTGGGGGCTACTGCAATGGGTCCGAGTCGAGTTGGAGGGGGAGCAGAGAACTCGGGCAGAGAGGGGCCCCAAGGCAGAGCTGCGACCGGGGTGGTGCCACGCTTGCACATAGGGCCTGGGCGCTGGGCCAGGGGCCTAGGGCTGGGGTCATGCTTCAGGGGCCCAGGGCAGGAAATGGGAGTGGTGCCCGCTTCGGGGACTCAGCCAGCAGTGCGGCCGCCCCGCCCACCCCACCGAGGGCCCCAGGTTCCTGAACCTAGGGAGGAGGCTGTAAGTGGGGCCACCAGGGGCAGTGTCCCTGGGGTCAACCGTGCATCAAGGGGACCGCCAAGCCTGACACTCCCAACGGCCAGGCCTGGGAACCAGCGATCCACTCCCAGAGGCGTCCCCGCAGGCAGGGCCGCTTAATGGGGAACCACGGGCAATCCCTGAGCACTGGGGCCACTGGAGGGGCTCACGGCGACATCACCCCTGCCCTGGACACCAGCCCAGGCCCAGCAAGAACCTGGAGCCCCGGCCCCAGGCTGCGAGGAGGCACGACCCAGGCTAGACGATCCACGGAGCTGGTGGAAGCCAGGGACAAGCAGGAGCCCTGTCCCTTCTGAGTTGGTGGGGTCGGAGCCACCTCCCCATCTGGTGCAACTGCAGCTGACCTGCCGGGGCTTCTGAGCCAGAAGTCTCTGCACTCCGCACCCTCGGGGGCCTGGGAAGATCTCCCTTCCTCCACAGGCTTGGGGGTGTCTGCCCTCGTTGCCTGGCCTCTCCCCATCCCAGTGCCCACAAGGTTGGGGCTGAGCCCGGGCACAGTTTTCGCACACTTGGGGCAGCACTGACACTCCAGTCCCCTACCACCTCAGCACCCTGTGGCCTTTGGGCGCCAATGAACTCGGTGGGGGGAAGGCCGAGACTGGGGCTGAGGGCAGATTGCCACTGGTCTGCAGGTGCCCCTTGGTGCTAGCCAAGGTGCCCATTCGAGCCTGGCGCCCATGCCAGCACCTGGGAGCTGTCCGCCCTGCTGCAGCAGGGGCACAAAAGATTCCTGCCAGAATAGCAATACCCCCAAGATCTTGTAACATTTTGGGGGCTTGTCTGGAATCTGCAGAAGGGTGAGTAAAAATGGATCTGTTCTTTCCATGCTTTCTTGGAGTCCCTAAATGACACAATAATGAAGATGAAAGAAAAATACTGGGTCTCAGTCAGTTAAAAGAGCCTAGTGTGGCTGCCAGACTTACATCACGGAGGATAGGCTTGCTGGGGAGGATGCTGTCAATCCCCCATCATCCTCAGATGTTGGGAATGTTGGCTTTGTTCCAATCCAGTTTCCCTTCATGGCAGTCTAGCCCTCAGGTGGGACGGGAAGGAGGTCCTGGGGCAACTGAGGGTATCTGGCCGAGGCTACACCTGTGTTATCCAAAGGCCCATGGACCTGTTCCCTGACCACCTGTTAAGGTGTCCAGTCTTTTCTATTGTTTTTTCTTTCATGATTGTCATAGTTCCTATCTCTTCTTTATGTACAATGTTAAATGTTAAGCATGTTGCAAACCACAGAGATAATATTACTGGGTAGAATGAGCATTTGGCTTAGTGGTCAAATGTATAAAATTGAAGGCTAAGGTTAGCACAGATGAAACAAAATGTGCCTTAGTATCTGTATGTAAATTTGTGGCAGAAATATTCTTGTCATTTCCTTCATTGCCAACTTACTGCCAAGCACCCGAGGCACAGAAAAGAAGAATGGCCTCACGAGGGAAGCATTAATTTCAATACCTCCTACAGCTGGTCCTTTTCTTTAAACACAGGGACAAATGTTCTGAGGTCCCATATATGCAGGCCTTCTTTGCTTTGCAGGGTAATCTGGACCTTGGCAACATTGTAGTATTGATTCAACTCTCCTAGTGGACACCTTGGGAGAGGCTGGAAGGGTCAATCCCAGGGAACTAGGAAAGCAAACCTCAGAGCTACCTCCTGCAGGGGAATCAATTCCCTTTGCTCCTCCCTATCTGGGTTGTCTCTCAAGCTTGACTTAGCCTAGAAATTTTGGTTTTAGGCAAGATCCAGTCTCAACTGTCCCCATAATACATGCCTGGTGAATATGGCCCCATTAAGTTCCAGGTCCCCTTTTCTTTTCAGGACTTAGGGCAAATTAAAAGGGATCTTGACAAGTATTCAGAAGGCCCTGACAGGTATATAGAGGCTTTCCAAGTATTTGAACTCTTCTGGAAGGATGTCTTATTACTTTTGAATCAAACCCTGACTACCGTTGAAAAGCAGGCCACCCTGCAAGCAGCAGGTAATTTGGGGGATGAGCTTTCTATCTCATATTGGGCCAGGGAAGGGAATGAGACTTATCTGATTGGAAGAATAGCAATATCATTGGAGGACTCTAAATGGGACCCCAATGATGAAATAGGAGAGTGGAAGAGGAAACATTTTCAGATGTGGATACTGGAGAGCTTATGAAGAACTAGGACTAAGCCTCTCAATGACACCAAGCTATCCATGGTGGATATCCAGGGATTAGATGAGAATCCCACTGCCATCATGGAAAGGCTAAGAAGGGACTTGGCAAAATACACCTCTCTATCTCCCAATTTAGTAGAGGGACAGCTGGTCCCAGGGGATGAATTTATTACACAGGTGGCCTCTGATGTCAGGAGGGGGCTGCAGAAATGGCCTGCGGGACCAGATGGTACTTTTGAGGGCCTCCTGGGAGTGGCCACCTCCATCTTTTGCAGTAGGAATTGGGAGGAAGTCCAGAGAAGAGAGGAGAGTTACAGTAAAAAGGCAGAGGCTCTAAGAGCTGTCTTGTGGGCTCATGGACTCCAGAGTCCCTGAGATGCACCTGCTGACTGCTGCAAACGTGGTAGCCTAGGGCACTTTAGGACAGCAGGGGGAAGCCACTTTGACCCTGTCAAGTTTGCAGTGAGGACCATTGGAAAGCAAACTGTCCCCAGAGATGTGGGTCACTGAGTCCAGGGCCAGTATTCCAAATGGTGCAGTAGTACTGATGGGTCCCAGGGTTCCTCTCCCCAGCCCTGGTAGTTCAGAAGGCCAGTGCCATCCAGGAGCCCCAGGTGATTCTAGGGGTCAAAGGAAAGAGGGTGGACCTCCTCCTGGACTCTGGAGTGGGCCTTTCAGTTCTCCTCTCCAATCTAGGACCCCCTCCTTTCTTGGCACAACCATGAGGGGCATCAGGTCTCCTTCCTCCACCATGTCCGGAGTCAACATAGTCCTGTGGATACATGGAGCTTTTCTATGTGAGGGATTAGCTGTTTTTCCTTTTGGGAGGAACCTTATTAGGCCAGGTGCCCAATTCTTGGGACTCCCTTTCTCTCCCTTGTTTGAGGAGGACCTGGTCCCACAGCTCCACCTGCTTATGATAGGGAAGCAACAGAGGAGCCGCCCCCTCCAGTTCCTAGCTGCAATTTGGTGAGGGCCACCTGGGACTAACTTAATGGGTCCATACACCCTCCTGAGGCACCTTTTGTTCCCAAGCTTTGGTTTGAAGTCCTGGAATGGAGCACTAGACCAAAGGTTACTGACAGTGGGAATCAAGGGGCACAGCGCAGGTGAGCATGAATATTGCTGTTGATTAGGCCCTCTCACTCCGTGGATGGAGGTCATGCTCACATCCATGACATAGATAAGATCTAGGAAACTCAAAGCTTACTGACAGTGGGAGGCTTAGGCACTGCCCAGGTGAGTGTGAATATTTCTGCCAGCTATGCTTCCCTATTTCGTGGGTGAAGGTCTTCTTGCCCCCATGGTCGGCACCTTCACAGGTCACTGGGACTCAGGGATATAAGGTCAAAAGAAAGAAAGGAATAATAATAATAATAATAATAATAATAATAATAATAATAATAATCCCACTTAGCACCATGCATGCATCACCTGGGGGTACAGGGAAGGTATTGCTCCAATTGGGCAAAGCTTTGACTAATGGGAAGTGAAAGCCAGTGAATGCCTCCCCTTTATCTGTCAGACATGGTTGCTACAGCTTCTTGGAAATTCATTCTCTGTGATCAAGCCATCTGTCACATGTAGCAGTGGCCAGCTTGATAATACTTTTTCATATTGGCTCTCTCACTGTTTAGCATCTCATTTTTGCTCCCCAAGATCATGCTTCTTAATAAAATAATGCCACCTAAGCCTCTGCCTTGGGGTCCATGTTCTGGGGAACCCAGGGGGAGACTCTGACTTTAAAGAAACTTAAAGTAGTAAGAACTTTAGAGTAGGAAGAACAATGGTAGGTATTTCCAGGGGCTTCAAACAATTCTAGTACCAGATGATTTTTCAATAAAAGAACAAGAGCTGAGATTTAGTGAGCCTTTGTTGTATTCCTGGATTTCTTCATATATAACCTGATTTCATTACTAACCCATTTACCAGTTCATGCGTCCTGACGCCCAGAGGGATACCAAAAGCCAGTAAGTGGCAGAACTGGAATTTGAACTCAGCTCCCTTTCAAGGGCATCCTTAGTTATAATCTGACCTGCTGTCTCTAATTTTTCATCTTTTTAAGTCATTCATTCATTTGGCTCTCTAGGTGGTCTTAAGAAGTCAGCCAAAATGCACTTTAAAAATTCTCCTTTAATAGATCAGAAAACTAGGACTAATAACTTTCAGAATAGAAGAGATAATGTAATCCCATGAATTTCATTTGGGAGAAAACTGACCCCTAGGGACACTGACATATTTTAGGTTGTCGCCAATGAGGGTAGGTGCTACTTGCATCTAGTGGGTAGATGCTACTAACATCCTACAGCACACTGGGCAGCCCCCACAACTAAGAACTACTGGACCCAGCACATGACTAGTGCGATATTGAGACAATCTATTCTAGTTCAACTCCTTCAGTTCACAGATGAGAAATTGTCCAAATTCTTCACAGTGATTATTAGTGAGCAGGAACAAGAAAGATAGGCTCCTTCCTTCCTTCCTTCCTTTTCTGCTTCTTTCCTTTCTTCCTTCCTTTTTTCCTTCCTTCCTTCCTTTTTTCCTTCCTTGCTTCATTTTTCCTTCCTTTCTTCCTTCCTTTTTTCTTTCTTTCCTTTTTTCCTTCCCTCCTTCCTTTTTTCCTTCCTTCCTTTTTCCTTCATTCCTCCCTTCCTTCTCCAGGATAAACTTCTCTGGCTCCATCCAATGTTTACAGCATTGGTTGTCACACGGGATGGGTTGTCAACAAGGACAGTTTTCTCCTGCAGGCAAGGTCTGGGCTGTTGCAGGCTTACCTGATCTTCTGATCTTCTGTTTTGCATTGCTATTGAAGGTAAATTTCTCAAAGAATGCCAAGCTCTGAACAATGATGTTTGGTGTGCCTTTCCAAAGAAGGCGGGCCTCTCCTCTTTCCTGTTTCTTGGTTTATCTGCTTCCCCTTCTAAGGAACTGCATTGTGAGACTCTCTGTTAGGACAAAGGATGGTTGGAATCAGAGAATGTAGGGAAGCACAAGCTTGAAAAGACATGTGCCCCAGTGGTAAGAGCCAGACCTGGAAGATAAGCAGGACCCAGGGTTTTAAAAATGGACAGATAATATTCTAGGCTGAGAAAAAGGTGAATGCAAAGGCTGTGATGCAAGAATTAGCTTGGCAGGCACTTAATTTTCTTGGTAGCTCAGGACTGAGAGCAATCTCCAGAAGTTGCTTCCCAACCAGTGAGTTTGAAGGCTTTTCAACCAAGAAATTTGTTAGTAAGTAGGCTTTACAACATTTAAGATTGGGTTGTTGCTTCCTTTTTCCCTGCTCGGAGAGGAATTGGGGTAGGTAAGTGATCCTGAAAAAGAGCTATGAAGGAGGCATTCCTGAGCATGGATGAAAGGGATGACTGTTCTTAGATGAGATGTGGATGGTCCTCATGTTTGCATCCACAGTGTCCCCACTGATTGAGCTTTGTCAGCAGAATCACGTGCTCTGGTCATGATATCTTATTGGCTAAAATAGATATCATTTGTGGTCCCCTGAAAAATCACATGGCTTTGAAGAAATGCTTTGGATTTTGTAGTGTAAATGAGCTAGGGTGTAGGAGCTCTGTGATGTTCAGCTGGACAATCAAGAAATATGGTTCTTCTAGGCCCTGGAGGAAATCAGGAGCAGCAGAAAGTGGGAAGGGCCTCTGTTAGAACACTTCGGTACTCTGGATCCTGTCTCTGGGAATCAGAGGTACCTTTGAAAAGGTTGTCAAACACGTACATTTCAAAAGTCAAACTAGAGGTTAATTAAGACCAAAATCTGGAGGAAAACTGGGCTACCCCTGTTGACTTTCTGCATTTCAATTTTGGAGGCATAAAATGGATCTTTGATGACAATTGACCCACAGATGCAGGCCTTGTTCTTGCAAATCCTCAACCACATGGTGCGAAGACTGAGGCCTCTCCATTAGGGAATTCTCTGGGCAACATTTCACATGTTAAAGCTGGGAGAAAGCTGAGAGTGAGGCTCTAGCTTGGAGGTTATCCATCCTACCTAATGGAAGCAAGAGGCTTATAAAACGACTCTCCCTCTGGTAGCGATACAGGCCTTAGCTTTGGAGCCAGGCAGAAATAATTCCAAAACCCACTTCTGCAACTACCTGAATGAATTGCTTTAGGAAAATTAATTTTGCTGTTCTTAGCCTCAGTTTCTCATGTATAAAAAAGGAGACAATGACGGTATGTATCTTGGGG
The DNA here is from genome assembly GCF_029281585.2 of Gorilla gorilla gorilla. Classification (NCBI taxonomy): domain Eukaryota; kingdom Metazoa; phylum Chordata; class Mammalia; order Primates; family Hominidae; genus Gorilla; species Gorilla gorilla. The sequence goes on along the minus strand of NC_073242.2, from coordinate 20,161,462 downwards.
TTATAAGAACAAAAGGACTTAATTTTTGTCCACTGCTTAGCTAACTGCCTGGCACACACTGAGTGCTCAATACACGTTAGCAACAGTAGATTTTAGAGTGCTTATCATGAACTGGAATCTGCAAAAAGTACCTTAAATATGCTATCTCCTTTAATCAATATCACAGTTCTATAAAAGGATGTATTTTTCATACTCCATTTTACTTTTGAGAAGCCCGAGGCTCTCAAAGGCAAAGTAACCTGCGTAAGATCACAGAGCAAGTGAGCAGCAGAGCCAGGATTTGAACTCAAACATGCTGACTACATCGTCCACACTCCTAAGCCTGCCTCTTAGCTTCCTCACTCCTCCCTCCATCTTTAATTCTCCATCTATGCTCTAACATAATAAACAAGACATCTGTCCCTAGAAGTAAAATAGAGCAAATCAAAAAGGAGGAAATGAAGATGTGACTGAGAAAAAGAGTTCCACAGAAATGCTAATAAGGTAGTCCAGGACTGGCTCAAAAGACCACACCTCAGGCTCACTGGCTTTCAGTGACCCAAAGAGTCTACAGAATTTTGAAATGATGTAATTTCTCTAGTGTTTGGAATTTCTGTTATACACCATGGAATACTATGCAGCCATAGAAAAGAACGACTTCCTGGCCTTTGCAGGGACGTGGATGGAGGTGGAGGCCATTATCCTTAGCAAACTAATTCAGAATCAGAAAACCAAATACCACATGTTCTCACTTGTAAGTGTGAGCTAAATGATGAGACCACATGGATGCATAAAGGGAAATAATATACAGGAGGGACTATGGAGGGTAGAGGGTGAGAGAAGGGAGAGGATCAGGAAAAAGTAAATAATGGGCACTAAGCTTAATACCTGGGTGATGAAATAATCTGTACAACAAACCCCCATGACACAAGCTTATTTATGTGACAAACCTGCATATGTACTCTTGAACTTAAAATAAAGTTTAAAAAATCCATTGTTACTTGTATTAATAGTTTTTAGCAGTAAAATTTTTGCGCAGGGAGCAGAGACATTGAAAGAATTTTATTCTGTTTTTAGAGGACAGTGGGTGGTAGGTCACAGTTTGGGGAGGAAAGCCAATACAGGAACCATGCAGTCAAGATAAAGCGATCTATATCTGTATCTATATATGTGTATGTATGTGTTTGTATGTATATATAGATGTATGTGTGTGTATAAGATACAGATAATGTATAAAGATGGATAGATAGATATTTATCTCAAGAGAGGTGATGTGAGCCAGCCTCAAAGACAGATAAGAGAAATGGGAGCTCTGCCCAGCAAGGTTAGGCAATAGCTGTAATCTAGCTGGGATTTGAGCTCAGGTCTGTCTGACCCAGCATTGTGGCATCTCTGTACCCACTCTTTACTCCCAATTCCTACTTTTTTCCTCTCTATTTTCCACCTCATTGTTTTTTTCTGAGATAGGGTCTTGTTCTGTTACCTAGCCTGGAGTCCAGTGGCCTGATCACTGCAGCCTCAACTTCCTGTGCTTAAGTGATACTCTGGTCTCAACCTACTGAGTAGCTGGGACTACAGGTGCACATCACCAAGCCCAGATAATTAATTTTATTTTTGTAGAGATGGGGTCTCACTATGTTGCCCAAGCTGGTCTCAAACTCCCAGGTTCTGCAACCTCCTTATGGTACCTTTGGTGAAATTGAAAGACCAGCCTACACAGCCTTAGAACTACACTCCCTGGAACCAATGTATGTGGAAACAACAAGTACAGCAGCTGTAATTTATAAAGTGGTTGCATTAGCCCCTGTTCTCTAGGTACATAGTATTCAAGATGTATTAGCCAAGACTCAATTTAAAGAAATAGATGTTACTTGCATTTGTCAGCATTCACTACAGTTACAAACATCCCGAACATCTCAGTAGCTTCTAACCATATGTATTTTCACCCCACTGTGGGTCTCTGCATTGGAAACGGTCATGCTAGACTCAGATCAGCTCCATCTATGGCGTCAATATTCTGGGACCCAGGCTGAAGACTGAGCTCGTCTTAGTCTACTTTTAGTTTTGCACTTTGATAGCAAGGTAGATTGAAGAAATATTTTGCCTTTCTATTAGTCCTATAGTCGATAAAATAAGAGTGAAAAAGCTTTCTAGGGTTGGGGAGCAATCTGTGCCAGTAAACTCTACAAACAACTGTTCAGCGAAGTCATGGAGGCTGTGAGACAGAGGGTAGGAGGAGTGGAACCAAGAACCCAGTCTCTGCTATTGAATTTCTGTACCTGGCATCTTCAGTTTTTCTTTCTACCAGCAATTTATGCCCTCTGTCCTATAGTCACTGCAGGGGACTATACAGCCTAACTGGCAGGAAACTCAACAACATGAGGAGTATTCCTGACTCAGGAGGTGTTAATTTGCTCCCACATCATTTCCTCTGTACACAAAAGACCAGGCTTCCTCTTCTGGGCAGGGAAGACAGCAAACTCCAATACTATGGGCCATAGGATTCAGTGGTCTAGCAACTCTCCAAAACATTGGAGAAAGATCACCCCAATAAAATATTTAAGACAAAGGGGACCACAAGCCCCAATAACCCCCAAACCCAAGAAGTAATGATTACAAGCTCTGTGGCCGAGCATGGTATATTCTCAACATCTCCAGTCAATCATTAGGTCTAAAGGATTTCCAGACTCTAACTGGGAAAGTGCATTTGTGGATGTGTTGATGGCATGAGGTGTCCCAGACTTCATGCTGTTATCTGTAGATAGAAAAGGAACTTGCACATAAATATCCTGGAGGAGGGGAGTAACTTCAGTTACACTCAATTTTATTTCAGCATCAGATTCAGCTTGTAGAATGACAGAGGAAATGGTCACTGAATCATATGATAAAGAGTTTGGACTTTATCTGGAAAGTAATGCTGAGTCATGAAAGTATCTTAAGGAAAGCGATGCACTTAATCAACTATGTATTTTAAATGGTTACCTTGGTAGCTGAGCAGTCATTTATTAAAGGGGAATTTGATAAATGCTTAGAAGAACAATTCCTTCCTCTTATAAATTGGTGACTTAATGACTCAATATGGGAGATGGTGTAAAGGGAAAGGGGGCATGGAAGGAAGGATGATGTCTAGGGTTTTTATTAAGTACACTCAGGTCTTTCCTTATAGCCCTTTCTCAGTAGAACAGGTTTTGAGGCAGAAGCATTGAGTTCATTTGTGGTCAGGCTAACTTAGAGTATCTATATAAAGCCAATATGATATATATTTAGTTGGTAATTGGTTAGATATTTAATTTGAAATCAGAGAGAGGTCAAGGCTTTAAATGTGTTTTAGGGAATTAGCTACATAACAGGAGAGAATGAGACAAACAAAGAGCGCATTTGGAAGGAGAACTGTTGGTTGAAGATGAGCCTTTGGAGAACAGTAATATTTAAACAATATTGAGAGGAAGATGATCTCATGGACACTACTGAGAGCAAAGAATCAGAAAAGGCAGGCATGATGACAAAAGGATGAAAGACAGCAATTCAAGAAGAGTTGATTAGCACTGCTGTATTAGTCCATTTTTATACTTCTATAGAGAAATACCCAAGACTGGGTAATTTATAAAGAAAATGAGATTTAATAGATTCACAGTTCCACATGGCTGGGGAGGCCTCACAATCATGGCAGAAGGTGAAGGAAGAGCAAAGGCACATCTTACATGGTGGCAGGCAAGAGAGTGTGTGCAGGGGATCTGCCCTTTATAAAACCATCAGATCTCATGAGATTTATTTACTGTCATGAGAACATCACAGGAAAAACCCACCCTCATGATTCAATTACCTCCAACTTGGTCCCTCTCATGACACATGGGTATTATGCAAGCTACAATTCAAGATGAGATTTGTTGGTGGTGGGGGAAGAGTCAAACTATATCAACTGCCGAGAACGCCATGAGTAGGAGCCAAAAGGGATCTATTGCACTTGGCAGCAAGAATATTAGATAAGTTATTATCAAAAACCAAACAAAAATAGTTAAGTTGAGTAATTATGGGTAGGAGACTGATAGTTGTGAGCTTATCAGTGAAAAGTGAAAAGAAATAGGAATCACTAATGTAGTTCACTCTTTTAATAAACATGAAGGGGAAGGAACAAAAGAAAAGGTACAGAATCAGGGAAGCAGCTTATGAAAGAGAGGAAACTGAAAAACTGCTGCAAACTCATTTTTCTCCTACCCAACAGCCACTCCCCACAACCACCTACCTGCACTACACCTTGTTTCTTGCTAAAAGGACTCTAATTTTGGTCAGAATAGCAATGAGCTCACCACTAGGACATAAATTATGATTGGTCAAAGGCAGTCCTTTTCCAGTTCTTTTCAATTACGCCAGAAAGTTTATTTTGATATTTCTATACCTTTCCCTCCTTTGTGGTAGAGTATATTTGTTATTCAGCAAATATTTAATCTCTATTTACTGTGCAACCCACCCCATGGGAAGAAAATAGTTCTCTGTTCCTCTGAGGTTGAGCTGGTTTGACAGCTTTTTGGCTACTGGAATGTTTGTGAGCATAACATAAGTGGACTTTTTAAACATGTGTACATGGTTTGAATTTATTTGTGAGGCATCTGCCATCTTCATGAGAGCAGCATGCCTTGGAGAGTCAGAAGTCTCCCAAAGAAAGCCTTCCAGAAAAGACTTAAACCTGACCCTTTGCCTAAAGCAGAGCCTCCCCAGACAACCTGCAGACCCGTGAGAGAGAAAAAATGCGTTGGTATAAGCCACTGAGATTTGAGAGTTGTTTGTTATCCAACAATATGATAGTGATAAGTAACTGATAAAACCTTAGTTTTTTCTTTAACAAAAAGAGAACAAGACTAATCTCAAATAATTGGCAGGCAACTATACCCAAATGAGACATAATAACACTAACATTTGTGATTTTATCGTATTCACCTTTCATTTTACCTGTTTGTGGCATGTAAAACTTATGTTTTAATTATAGTAGGAATTCACAGCATTTTCATTAATTTTTTTCTTTGAAAAGTTTTTTAAGAGAAGCAATGTAAAAATATGGAGTAAATAAAAACAGAGGTAATAGTGTATGATTGTAGCAAAAAAACAAATCAATGCAGGTGAGGAATCGATGGCTGAAGTTTGAGAAACATTTGAATAGGAGGAGAAGGGAAGGATGGAACCACGAGGAAAACCCAAAAGGCAGGGCAAGTAGTGTCATTTTACCTAAAAGGAAGTAGTCAAGGATCCATGGGAAAAGTAGCTAACTTTTAGAATTGAAGGCTATGAGTCTGAGTTCTAGTTCTATTACTAATGGGAAGTGCCTGCCCACACTGAACTTAGGGTACCTCATCCAGTCAATAAGAATGATCCAGCATCACCACCAAGATGCAGTAGAGATTGCTGCAGACGATGTCTGTGGAAGCACCTATCAGGGTTCGGGTAAACAACTAGGAAGAAACGAATGTTTAAGAGGTGCGAGTGTGAAGGACGGGTTGGGACAAGTGAATGAAGCTGCCTCTGCAATCTAGGGGCTGTGTGGACTATGAACAGAATAACCCTTTGCTTCATTTTGTATACCTTTGGTCAGTCAATCAAGAGAGGCTGCCTGCCCACAGAAGAGGATGTGAAGGGAGAAATTAGCAGACATGGGAGGTTGGGTCGGGAGAGGAGGGTATGCACAGATATGAAGATCCAGCTTTTTGATGGAGTCAAGACTTTGTTTTGGTCATTTTTTTAATCCACTCTTGGGTGACCTCCCATCTCCTATGTCCATACAGGAGCTGGATACTCTAAAAAGAAGAGGATCCTGGAATAAGAGAAACAGAGATTATGGGACTGGGAGCTGGATGAAGAGCTCATCTAATCAAATGACCCACAATTGATTTGTGTCAGATGGAGGATTAGACACCCCAGTGAGCTGAGCAGAAGAATTTATGAGAGAACATGATATCTGAAACTTGTAGTTCACAAAGGGGCCTACTAAGTGATAGCACCATGCTCAAAGAACCATCATTGCCTTCTCTTGTCATTTTGTTTACCTTGCCTATACCTAATACCAAAGGATGCTCGGAAGCTGTTAAAGAATTTTAGTAAAAACACTCACCCACCACTATCGCAGTTCTCCTCCCTAGCAGGAAATAATGCTGGCTATTTGTGAATCTTTCCAGTGATATCTGAGGGAGAATCTGGAGAGAGCCAGATGGTGGAGAGCTTAGTTATCTTCTCTCTTCTTACTTATGTGTGCTACGGTTAGCACTCTTTGGAGCTCCCTCTGGCCTCCCCTGCAAGAGAGAACTCGCTAGCTGTCAGGTCCTTTCTTCATCTCTCCAGCAGTCTGAGCAGAACAGGAAAAGCCTCAAGAATGTCCATCACTGTGATTCTGACCTGGGCACATGGATCAGCATTTCAGCTGGTATTACCCTAGAAGCTAGATGCTGTCTTGGTGTTCAGGGGCTCTCTGCCTGGGCATGGTCACCTTGGAAGGGGATAGGCCCAGGGACTCTCACCTCTCAACAATTGGCTTTTGTAACAGACTTGGGTTTCCTGAATCACAGTATGGGGTACAGAACAGCCCAGACAGTGAGCTGGTTCTGGGTGGCTCCAGGGCCAATCTAGTAATAATGTGATTAAATGGCATTAGGACAGATCTCAGCTTTAGCAACTTTATTATTTTCTGAAAATGAAATCTTTATCCCAATGCCCTTAGCTACCTTAGTACATAGTGCCTTAACACTGTAGAGTTTCTTGTTTGCAGTGGTCCAGCTGATTTCCAAGTTAACTGTTTCCTTCTAAGGATGGTACTAGCCAAAGATTAAGCTTCTTTGGCAGAGCCAGACCTGATAAATATAGCTCAATTAGCCAAAGGTAGCGACAAGGACACACCTGGGCGAAGGTGTGTCGTGGTCGATACCCCCACCACTCCTCCAAGATTCCCAGACTCACCCAACCGATATAGCTGCAAAAGAAAAACAGGAAAAACCCAATTGCTAATAGCTACTTTTTCCACCTGGTGGCATCCAATGTCTTGCTTTCATTTATCTGACAAGCGACTACTGCTACTGCCTGGTATTATCCTATGCCCTGGGACACAGCTTTTTAAACAATAAAAACAACAACAGTTTCCGGCCAGGCATAGTGGCTCACCTCTAATCTCAGCACTTTGGGAGGTAGAAGCAGTAGGATCACTTGAGTTTAGGAGTTTGAGACAAGCCTAGGCAACACGGGGGACTCCATCTCTATGAAAAATAAAAAATAAATGAAATTAACCTTGCATGGTGCTGTACATTTGAGCCCAGGAGGTTGAGGCCACAGTGCCACTGAACTCAAGCAAGACCTGTATCTCCATTAAAAAAAAAAAAGAGTTTTCTACCTCACAGAACTCAGTCTACTTGTAGGGGGTGTGGGAGGCAGAGGCAGACAATTATTAAGATTTATAAGCAAAACATAAAATAGGACAGGCTGTGATAAGTAGCTTGGAGAAAATTAAGCAAGTAAGAATCAGTAATTGCTATTTTTTTCTTTTTGAGGGATATAATATTTCTGGGATATAATAATATAATAAAATAGAGTACTGTCTTGTGTTTTCCAGTTGAGAAACTGGATTCATGTACTTTTAACAGTTTTTTGTTGTGTTTTTGTTTTTTTTTTTTTAAAAAAACAAGATCTTGCTTTGTCACCTGGGCTGGAGTGCAGTGGGGCAATCACCACTTATTATTGTGTGACTCCTAGCCTCAAACAATCCACCTGCCTCAGCCTCCCAAGTAGCTGGGACTACAGGCACACACTATCACTCCCAGATAATTTTTAAATTAGCTACACATTTTTAAACCATCAGATCTCATGAGAGCTTACTCACTATTAAGAGAATAGCAAGGGGAAAATCCACCTCCATGAGCCAATCACCTCCCACCAGGTCCCTCCCCCAATATTGGGAATTATAATTCAACATGGGATTTTGGTGGGGACACAGAGCCAAACCATATCAAGGCCCTTCATAGGTAGTCTGGCTTCTTTCATGGTGGTCCAGACTCCCCAAGACCATGGGAGAAATTGCCAGTCTTGATAAAGGTTAGGCCTAAACCAGCATAGCTATGTCTATGACATTCTATTGCAGAAAAGAAATCACAAGCCAGCCAAGATTCAAGGGTGAGTAGACAGCCAGAAATAGCCCCATCTTTCAATGGGAAGGTTGCCAAAGAATTTACAGCCATCTTTAAATCCACCTCAAGGACTTACTAAGCACCAAGCTCTGTAGTAGGAGGTGGGGCACAGCTGGAATGAAAAGGGTCCAAGTCCCTGTCTTCATGAAACTTACATTCTATACAGGAACACGTGCAACATCAAGCAGGCAAATTTTAAACGACTATTTTAGATGATGGATAATGTGACAAAGAAAATAATACAGGAAAAATTGATACCTTGATGGAGCAGAAGGAGGGACTGATCTTGGGTAGGTTGGCCAGAGAAGACCTCTATGAGAGATAAGAGTGAAGAGATGGAACCGCCCTGTGAAGATCTGGTGAATGTTCCAGGCAGAGGGAAGAGGTTAGAGTGAGCCCCAGGAAAAGAGATGGTGGTGAATTGTAACACCTGAAAAAAAATGTCAAAAGACTAAAGGAGAGAGAGTAAGAAAAGATGGAGACAGGGAGTGAGAGAGAAAGAAAGAATATGCTGTACTTTTTATGGGTTGAATTGTATCCTCCGCCTCCCCAAATTCATATTTTGAGGTCCCAACCCCGAATACCTTAGAATGTGACCTTATTTGGAAATAGGGTCTTTACAAGGATAACTTTGTTAACTTGAGGTCATTGGGATGGGCCCTAACTCAGTATGACTGGTGCACTTATGAAAAGAAGAAATCTGGACACAGAGATGCACATTAACGAGGCTTACAACACATGAACATGAAGATAGGCATCCACAAACCAAGGAGAGAGGCCTGGAACAGATCCTTTCTTTCTCCATAGCCCTCAGAAGGAACAAACTCTGCCAGTATCTTGATTGTGGACTTCCAGCATCCAGCACTGTGAGAAAATCAATTATGTTGTTTAAGCCACCTATCCTGTGTTACTTTGTTAGGGCAGCCTTAAAGCAGGATATGAAGGCTTTCTCCCCAGGAGATAATGGCAGGACAGTTAGTCAGAGGGCAGTGTAGACTGAATTACAGAGTTCAAAATTTGCTCCAAGGGCATTTGGAAACCACTGTAGGGTTTTGTTTTGTTTTTGTTTTATTTTAGGTTGGAGAATACATGTCCAGGTTCATTACATAAGTAAATTGGATGCTATGGGGGTTTTGTGTACTGATTGTTTTATGACCCAGATAATAAGCATAGTACCCAATAGGTAGTTTTTCGATCCTCACCCTCCTGTCACCCTTCACCCTCAAGTAGGCCCCAGTGTCAATTGTTCTTATCTGTATGTCCATATGTACTCAATGCTTAGCTCCCACTTGTAAGTGAAAACATGCAGTATTTGGTTTTCTGTTCCCGTGTTAATTAGCTTAGGATAATGGCCTCTAGTTCCATCCACGTTACTGCAAAGGACGTGATCTCATGCTTCTTTATGGCTGCATAGTATTCCACAGTGTATATGTATCATATTTTCTTTATCCAGGCCATTATTGATGGGTATTTAGGTTGATCCCATGTCTTTGCGTTCTTTAACAAAGGCCTCTCCATTTCCCCCAACTCACTGTTACCCCTACCCAACCCCCTGGTAATCAACATTCTACTTCCTGGCTCTATGAGTTTGACTTTTTTAAGTTTCACTTATAAATTGGATCATTAGATCATGTGACATTTGTCTTTCTGTTCCTGACTTATTTTACTTAGCATAGTGCCCTCCAGATTTATCCATGTTGTTGCAAATGGCAGGATTTCCTTCTTTTCAAAGCCTGAATAGTATTTGTATTAGTCAGTGATACAGTTTGGTTCTGTGTCCCCACCCAAATCTCACCTTGAATTTTAATAATCCCCATGTGTCATGGGAGAAAGCTGGTGGGAGGTAATTGAATCATGGAAATGGGTTTTTCCTGTGCTCTTCTCATGATAGTGAATAAGTTTCAGAAGATCTGATGGTTTGATAAAAGGGAGTTCCCCTGCAGACGCTCTCTCCTGCCTGCCACAATGACAGATGTGCCTAAGATGTCCCTTTGTTCTCCATCTTCTGCTATGATTGTGAGGCTTCCCCAGCCATGTGGAACTGTGAGTCCATTAAACCTCTTTCCTTTATAAATTTCTCATTGTCAGGTGTGTCTTTATTAGCAGCATGAAAATGGACTAATACAGTAAGTTGATACCAGGTATTGGGGCACTGCTTTAAAGATACCCAAAAAGGTCAAAGCAACTTTGGAACTGAGTAACACACAGAGGTTGGAACAGTTTGGAGGACTCAGAAGAAGACAGAAAAGTGTAGGAAAGTTTGGAACTTCCTAGAAACTTGGAAGCTCCAAAGACGGGAAGATGTGAGAAAGCTTGGAACTTCCTAGAGACTTATTGAATGGCTTTGACCAAAATGCTGATAGTGGAATGAACAATAAGGTCCAAGCTGTGGCGGTCTCAGATGTAGATGAGGAATTTCTTGGGAACTGGAGTAAAGGTTGTTCTTGTTACCCAAAGAGACTGATGGCATTTTGCCCCTGCCCTAGATATCTGTGGAACTTTGAACTTGAGAGAGATTATTTAGGGTATCTGATGGAAGAAATTTCTAAGCAGCAAAGCATTCAAGAGGAAGCAGAGCATAAAAGTTTGAAAAATTTGCAGCCTGATGATGCAGTAGAAAAGAAAAACCCATTTTCTGGGAAGAAATTGGTTATTTTACATAAGTAAAGAGGAGGCAAATACTAATCTCCAAGATAATGGGGAAAATGTCTCCAGGGCATGTTGGAGACCTTAATGGCAGCCCCTTCCACCACAGGCCTGAAAGTCTAGGAGGAAAAAATGGTTTCTTTGGCCAGATCCAGGGCCCCTCTGCTATGCGCAGCCTCAAGATTTGGTGCCCTGTGTCCCAGTCACTCCAGCCATGGCTAAATGGGGCTAAGGTACAGCTCAGGTCATGGCTTCAGAGCGTGCAAGCCTCAAGCCTTGGCAGCTTCCACATTGTGTTCATCCTGCGGGTGTACAGAAGTCAATAATTGAGGTTTGGAAAGCTCCGCCTAGATTTCAGAGGATGTATGGAAATATCTGGATGTCCAGGCAGAAGTCTGCTGCAGGGGTGGAGCCCTCATGGAGAACCTCTGCCAGGTCAGTGCAGAAGGGAAATGTGGGGTAAGAGTCCCCACACAGAGTTCCCACTGGGGCACTGCCTAGTAGAGTTATGAAAACAGGACTACAATGCTGCAGAACCCAGAATGGTAGATCCACTGACAGCTTGTATCATGTGCCTTGAAAAAACACAGACATTCAATGCCAGGCCATGAAAGCAGCTGGGATGGGGGCTGTATCCTGCAAAGCCACAAGGGTGGAGCTGCCCAAGTTTGTGGGATCCCCCCTCTTGCATCAGTGTGTCCTGAATGAGAGACATGGAGTCAAAGGAGATTATTTTGGTACTTTAAGATTTAATGACTGCCCTATTGGATTATGGATTTGCATGGGGCTTTTATCCCCTTCGTTCTGGCCAGTTTGAAATGTGTGTATTTATGCAGTGCCTGTACCATCATTGTATCTAGGAAGTAACTAACTTGCTTTTGATTTTACCGGCTCATAAGTGGAAGGCGCTCACCTTGTCTCAGATGAGACTTTGGACTTGGATTTTTGAGTTAATGCTGAAATGAATTAAGACTTTGGGCTGTAGGGAAGGCATGATTGGTTTTGAAATGTGAGGGCATGAGATTTACATACCCAGTAGTGGGAATATATACTATTATATATGCAGTAGTGGGAATAGAGCTATCATATGATAATTCTATTTTTAATTTTTTGAATAACATTCATAATGTTTTCCATACTGGTTACTGATTTAAATTCCTACCAACAGTATATTCTTATACACTTTAAGTTGTTCCCTTTTCTCCAATCCTCTCCAATGCTTATTATTTCTCATCTTTTTTATAATAGCCATTCTAACAGGTGTGAGGTAATAGCTCAGTGTAATTTTATTTACATTTCTCTGATGATTAGCGATTTTGAGCATTTCAAATATACCTGTTGGCCATTTGTTTGTCCTCTTTTGTGAAATGTCTATTCAGATCTTTTGCCCATTGTACAATCAGATTATTTGTTTTCTCACTATTGAGTTGTTTGAGTTCTTTATATATATTGGATATTAACTCTTCGTCTGATGTATGGTTTGCAAATATATCCTCTAATTCCGTAGATTGCCTCTTTGTTCTGTTGATTGTTTTCATGGCTGTACAGAAACTTTTCAGTTTGATGAAATTTCATTCATCCATTTTTGCTTTTGCTGCCTGTGCTTTTGGTTTCATATTCAAGAAATCATTGCCCAGACCAAGGTTATGGAGATTTTCTCCTATGTTTTCTTCTAATACTTTTACAGCTTCAGATATCACATTTGTAGTCCATTTTGAGTCTATTTTTGTATATGGTGTGAGATAAGAGATCCAATTTAATTATTCAGCATGTAGATATTCAGCTTTCCTAGCACCTTTTTTAAAATTATACTTTAAGTTCTAGGGTACAGGTGCATAACGTGCAGGTTTGTTACATATGCATACATGTGCCATGTTGGTGCCTAGCACCATTTATTAAAGAGACTGTCCTTTCTTCATTATGTTATCTGAGGAAGTTTGCCAAAAATCAATTGACTGTAAATGCATGAGTTTATTTCTGGGCTCTATTCTATTGCACTGATGTATATGTCTGCTTTTAAGACAATAATATGCTGTTTTAATTACTATAGTTTTGCAGCATATTGTAGTATATTGAAGTCAGGGAGTGTGTTGCCTCCAGCTTTTCTCTTTTTGTTCAAGCATATTTGGAGTATTTGAGATCTTTCGTGGTTCCATATGAATTTTAGAATTGTTTTTTCTATTTTTGTTAAAAATATCATTGGAATTTTGACAAGGATTACATCGAGTCCATAGATCACGTTGAATAATATGGACACCTTAACAATATTAATTCTTTCAATCCATGAACACAGGATATCTTTCCATTTATTTGTGTCTTCTTCAATTTTTACATCAGTGTTTTATAGTTTCCAGTTTGCAGGTAATTTACTTTCCTTAGTTAAATTTATTTCTAAGTGTTTTATTTTTTCACTATTATAAATGGAATTGTTTTCTTGATTACTTTTTTAGATAGTTCATTGTTAGTGTATAGAAACACTATTAATTTTTGTATGTTGGTTTTGTGTCCTGCAAAGTTACTGAATTTGTTTATTAGTTCTGTTGCAGATGACAGGATCTTATATGTAGAAAAATTCTAAAGATTCTATTAAAAAATAATTGTACACTGCCAAAAGGTGTTATTGTTGTTGTTGTTGTTGTTTTTAAGACAGGCTTTTACTCTGTCACCCAGGCTGAAGTGCAGTGGCACGATCTCAGCTCACTGCAGCCTCCACCCCCTGGGTTCAAGAAATTCTCCTGTCTCAGCCTCCCAAGTAGCTGGGATTACAGGCATGTGCCATCACACATGGCTAATTTTTGTATGTTTAGTAGCATTGAGGTTTCACCTTGTTGGCAAGCCTGGTCTCGAACTCCTGACCTCAAGTGATCCACCCGTCTTGGCCTCCCAAAGTGCTGGGATTACAGTCATGAGCCACCATACCCTGCAAGAAAAACTTTTAGGCGTTGTTGTTTTTCAAATTTCATTTAGTTGTTTAGGTGTGTTTTCTTGCATCTCATTGACCTTCTTTAAGATAATTATTTTGAATTTTTTTCAGACAATTCATAGATATCCAATTTTTTGTGGTAGGTTGCTAGGGCTTTGTTAATTTTCTTTGGTGGTTTCATGTTTGTCTGATTTCTGGTTATTCATGTAACCTTTGCATCTGTGCATTTGAAAGAGCAAATACTTCTTCCAGGCCCTAGAAACTGGTTTTGGCAGGTTTGTGTTCTGTTAAGTTCCCAAGCAGATGAGTTTGCCTATGGGATTGTAGCCAAATGCTTTTGGAGCCAATTAACATGACTGCTGCTGGGTCCACAGTGGAGTCCACAGTTGGTGAGCCTACTATCAGGGGCCCTAGCAGGCATGGATCCTGTCTGGGCCCAGGGTGGTCTCTACTGTCTCCAGGACCTTGGTCCAAAGGGCTGGTACTGGGCTGATGGTCTACTTCAGGTGGACAGGAATAGGCCTGTTGCCCGGTTTGTGAATGGGTATGACTCCTCCAGGTCCCCAGGAGGGCTCTTGCTGGACCACTGGGTGAGACCTTGGGCAGGCAGTACTGCTCCAGTCTGCAGCTGAGAGGGGCGGAAACCAAGTTGCAGGGCTGCTTCAAGGTCTACAACTGAGACCGAAATATTCAGGCCTACCTCTGGTGTCACTGATGGGCATGTCTCACAGTGGGTCCCTGGGCAGGCAGCCATGCTCTCAATCTGTAGCTAAGTGAAGTTGGAGTTGAGATTCAGGGCCTTTTCAGGATCTGCTATGGGGACTGAGTTTGGCAAGTATGACCCTGGGGACTCACATGGACTTGTCTCCCAGCTATTCCCTGGCTGGGCAGAACTGCTCTTAGACCTCAGCTGAGGGAGCCTTGGGCTGAAATTCAGGGTCATTTCAGGATTTGCCATGCGACTGAAGTTGGCAAGGCTGTCCCAGTGGCACAGATGGGCAAGTCTCTCAGCAGCTCCATGTACAGGCAAAATTGCTCTTGGGCTGCTGCTGAGAGGGTTTGGAGGCAAGATTGAGGGCCCTTTCTGGTCTGCCTGGGGACTAAAATCCAAAAATCCTGCCCTAGGGACTCATATGGGCATGTCTCTCTCTGGGTCCTTATGCAAGCAGGACTGATTGCTTACTGCAGCTGAGATGGGCTGGAGTTGAGTTAGATGGTTGTTTCAGGGCCTCAGTTGAGAGCAAGTTCAGTGGGCCTGTCTTCTGATGTGCTACTGTGCATGACTGCCTCCTGTCAGACCCCCAGGCAGGTGGTTTTGGTAGCAGGATCAAGTCCAAATAGGGCTTTCACTAAACATGAGGCAGATGGGGCCATTTCCAAATCTGGAGTTAGGACCACAGTCAATGAGTTTGCCACCTGGGTGTGGGTCTACCCTCTCAAAACAACTCTCCTAGGTCTTGGGCTCCACTGGGGTTTTACAATTCCTGCCTAATTCCTCAGGTTCTCACGGAGGCACTTTTGCCTGTGAATGGATGAGACATTTTTGTTGCTATTGGGGAATGTGAGTGGGAGACAACCTACTCTGCCATCTTGCTGACATCACTTCCTAGCTTCCTTTGTTTCTGTTGAGAAGTCAGTGGTAATTTGAACAATTGTCCCACATGTGTAATGTATCATTTTCCTCTGTCTTCATTCAAAATCTTATCTTCTTTTTGATTTTAAGAAGCTTGATTATGACATGCCTGAGTATTGTTCTTTTTTGTATTTCTCCCATTTTAGATTTTTCTAATATTCTTGGATCTGTAAATTTATATCTTTCACCAAAATCTGGAAAACTTTTGGTCATTATTTCTTAAAATATTTTTTCTGTCTTTTTCTGGAACCCCAATTATATATATATATATAGATATATATATATATCTATATATATACATACACAATTATATATATAATATATACAATTTGTATATATACACAATTATATATATATACACACACACATTGTTCCATGATTCACTGAAGCTTCACTTTTTATAAAAATATTTTTCTCTCTATTCTTAAGACTGCTAACTTCTTTTGAACTAATTTCAAGTATGCTAAATTTCTTAGATCTCCAATATTCTGTAAGGTCCATTAAGTTCATTTTTAATTTAGAGTAATACATTCTTAGTTAAATAGTCTCAATTTTAAAATCATTTCTATTTTTCCACTAACTTTTTTATTGTTCATATTGAACATATTTATTTTAGTCCTTGAGCATAATCATTACAGCTATAGCACTGTTATTGAAATCCTTCTCAACTAATTCCAACATCTGAGTCTTTAGTTTTCTCCATTGATGTTGTTTTTCTCTTGCAAATGAGTATGTGTTCCTGTGTCTTTGTGTATCTAGTAATTTTAGATTTTATATTGACCATTGTCATTAATATACTGTAGAGATTCTGGATTTTGTTTTGTTTATTCATTTCTTTTAGCCTGAGGCTGCATGGATTCTGTGTATTTCAGGGATCAGCCATGGATTTGGGAAGAATTCATACACAAAATTTGAAGTTCCTCTTCTCTGACTCTCTCTCCTGAAATTTTTCCATAAAAATTGAAAACTCACTCCATGCCATTTATTTCTTCAAAGGTAGATTTTTCCTAATTTATTTTTGTGCTGCCTAATCTCTAATGCATTCTGAAGTTGTTTTTTTTTTGTTTGTTTTGTGTTTGTTTGTTTGTTTTTGAGACGGAGTCTGGCTCTGTTGCCAAGTCTGGAGTGCAGTGGCACTCTCTCTGCTCCGTGCAAGCTCTGCCTGCCTGGTTTACGCCATTCTCCTGCCTCAGCCTCCCGAGTAGCTGGGACTACAGGTCCCATCACTACGCCTGGTTAATTTGTTTGTATTTTCAGTAGAGATGGGGTTTCACCGTGTTAGCCAGGATGGTCTCGATCTCCTGACCTCAGGATCTGCCCGCCTTGGCCTCCCAAAGTGCTGGGATTACAGGGGTGCGCCTCCACACCCGGCCCTGAAGTTGTGATTTATATTTTGTGCAGGGCTTATAGTTGGTACCTATCAAAAGATTGATCCTATGGAAAATACTACATAGTACATTTCACTTCAAGATTCTTGAAGATCATGATACTTGAAGTGAAAGCCCCATAATTAAATTCTAGTAGTGAATTATTTGATTTATCTGTGCCACCAATACTCATTGTGAGCATGTGAATTTTAGCTTACCTAGAAAAATCAACTCCCAAATCATCCTCATTCATAACTTGTCTATACTTTTATGATAACTTGGCTTTAGTTGGCTGTACTTTCATACTCCATACTTTTGTACTCCAAAATCATCCTCTTTTATGAAGACATCCTGCTTTATGACTTGGCTATACTTTTATACTCTCCTACATTGTCTTGGGAACTCTTAATATGTCTTTTATATGCCTCTTCTTTTTTTGTCTTTAATAAGACATATTAAGAGTTCTCAGGACAATGTAGGAGAGCATTTTGGATTGGAATCAGTATTCAAGATTCAAGCTAAGTTGTATTCTGCCTCAGAGCATTTTCACTTCCTGGAATTCTGACATGTTGATTCTAGAATCAAAATCAAAACTGCATTCCAACCTGGGTGACAGAGGAAGAAGCTGGTTCTAAAAAGAAAAGAAAAGTACACCTTGCTTGAGTAATCTAAACAAAATATGTACATAATGCACCAAGTTACAGATGCGTTTGATTCAGGGGCTGATCCTTTAGCACATCACCCTTGTAGCCAAGTCAAATTCCAAGCTAGTAGAACAATAAATGCCCTCAAAAAATGCATAGTTGACTGAGTTCATTGGTCTGCTTAATATACTTTCATGAGTCACCTTACTTTCCAAATAAAGTCCAAACTCAATATCATGCAATACAGTGACCACTGCCTCTGTCATTTCTGTAAAGTTGGACCTGATACTGAAATAAGACTGAATGTAAATGAGCTTGCTCCTCCCCTCCAAGTTATTTACGTACAAGTTCCTCTTCTATCTACAGATAATAGTGTGAAGTCTGGGGCACCTCATGCCATCAACACATTTACAAATGCACTTTCCCGGTTGGAGCCTGGGAATCCTCCAGAGATAATGATTGATTGGGGAAGTTAAGAACATACCATTCTGCATCACAGAGCTTGTAATAATTATCTCTTGGGTTTGGGGGTTATTGGGACATGTGGCCTCCTTTGTCTTAAATATCTTATAGGATGGATTTTCTCTAATGTTTTGGGAAGCTGCTATAGCAGTCTCTATGAAGCCCTCTGAACATACAAACCTTGCCTTAGACTGAGATGGTCATTGTTCCATTATTAGTGTAAATTGGATACCTCCTCAACGGGACCATGCCATAGATGAATTGGTGGGGTGGATCCTAAATGCAGATTTTGAACGTGTTGCCTCAGTACATGATTACATTGAGGAAGTATTGTGGTAGTTTTACATCACATCCACTAATTCTTTGACATACCTCCCATCCAGAGCTGGAATCTGTCCCTTCTCCTGGAATCTGAATTGACATTAGTGGCTCATTGATTAGGTAATTTCTGAGACTAAATCTTCATAGGTGATTTAACCTTAATTGCATTTGTAGGTTCAAATCACCTAGTAAAAGTCTGAGGCCACTGTGCTGTGAGGAAGTCCTGGCCACATGCAGGTGCCTCTTGTAGGTGTTCCAGCCAACAGCCCCAGCTGAAACCCCACATGAGTGAAGCTTCCTTCCGCTCATCCCAGCTGGAATACTTCAGCTTGAGTTACTATAACAAAATATCATAGACTGGATGACTTCAACCCCAGACATGTATTTCTCACAGTTCTGGAGGCTGGGAAGTGCAAGATTAAGGTGCTGGCTGATTAATTTCCTGGTGAGGGTTCTCTTCCTGGCATGCAAACATCTGCCTTCACACTGTGAGCTGTCCTCAGCATACCCTTTGGATTCCCTCCTGTCCAGAGGGGGCCAAGGTGGCAGGGGGCTGGTGTGTCAGCAGTGCCCCAGCCTGTCCACACCTACCCAGGCTGTGACAGTGCCAGGGCTCAGCCCCAACCATGCTTGGATATCAAAGTGAGCACCAGGAGTGGGGAGAGGCCAGGCAGCAGGAGTAGACATCCCCAAACCTGTGGGGACAGGAGGCACCTTCCCGGGCACCTCAGGGGACAGAGTGCAGACACACTCCAGTGTAGACCCATGGCAGTGCAGCTGCAGCTGCATCCAAGGGGCTCTCACCTCACCAACTTAGAAGGGGTGGGGCTCCTGTTTGTCCCTGGCTCCCGCTGGCTCCATGGAGCATGCAGCTTCAGCTGTGCCTCCTCACAGCCTGGGGTGGGGAATCCAGGTCCTCGCTGGCCCTGGGCTGGTGTCTGGGGCAGGGGTGACTTTGCCATGAGCTCCCCTCCATGGCCCTGGTGCTCAGGGCTGGCCTGGGGCTCCACCTTGCCTGGCTCATGGCCCTGCCTTGTGGGGGCACCTCCAGGAGTGAATTGCAGGTTCCAGGACTGGCCATCAGGAGTGTCAGGCTTAGTAGTCACCCTGATGTGGGGTGGACCCTGGGGACGTGGCCCTGGGTGGCCCCAAGCAGGGCCTCTTTGCGAAGTGCAGGAACCTGGTGCCCTCAACAAGTGGGTATGGTGGCCATACTGCTGGCCAGGTCCCCGAAGCGGATGCTGCTCCAACCTCTTGCTCTGGGCTCCTGAAGTGCTGCCAAACTCCATGCCCCAGGCCTGGCACCCATGTTCCATGTGCAAGCACTGCACCACCCTGGGCCCAGTTCCACCTTGGGGCCCCCTTCTGCCAGACCTCACTGCTCCTCCGTCAGCGGGCAACTCATCCTTGACCCATCGCAGCAGCTTCCAGGGCTTCCAGGGCTTCCAGGGCTCCCAGGGCTCCCAGGGCTCCCAGGGGCAGGCTCAGGGCCTGTCTACCTCTTGTCCATGCCCTTCTTGCAATGGCAGAGAGCAAGAGTGGTGATGTGGGGTCAGGGTCTGGAGTGGTGGAGGCTCTGGTCCTGGGGGCTGGTCTTGCCTGGCCACACAAAGCTGGGGTTGGTGCAGTTGGCTGCCTTGGGGATGTGGGGCACAGGAGTCTCCCCACTGCCACTGCTGTTCTCACAGTTGCTTCTGCCACCACTGCTTGCACCTCCCCACTATGGCTGGCAAAGTGGCAGTGGCCATTCCAGATGGCCCACCACTGCCATCAATCCCCCCTCTGAAGACGTACATCTAACTGCTGTAAGGATAGGGATGATGACCACTCTTAACTGCTTCATGCTGACATGGGGTGTTGTTTTGAGGAAAATGGCAGTTGGATCTCTCTCAGAGACCTATCTAAGGATCCCTGGTAAAAAGGGAGCTTTTGTGTGAGGCTCCAGTTGCATTACCGCTTGGAGTTTGATGGGCCATCCCTCTTGTCTCTTCTCAGCTGCAGTCATAAATCACTGGTTGGTTCACAAGAATATACTTTACTCAATTGTCAAAAGCTGCAAATAACTCAAAAGAACAGCTTCTTTGACTCTGAAAAGCAAAACAAAGGATTAGCAATGTTCTAAGCAAGAGGTCAAAAATATTACTTCAGTCTTCCATTAGTTCAGTCCACGCAGTCAACTCTTGTTCGCAGTCTCTAAAGTTATCAAAAACCTGCCCTTGAGGACTATAATCCATCTTTTGAAGAGGATCAAAATAAGACAATTGTCTGTGAATGTCAAAATGTCCTAGGGTAGTTGCAGTCAAAAACACGATTGACAAAGAAATTTAGTCACCTCTGTGGTCTACAATAACCCAACACAATAACCCTAATTATGATTAATAACACATACTCAGACATCAGAATTTTAGAAATCCCATACTATTTTAGAACACATATTAACATTATTCGCTAAAATATAACCTGAAAATTAAACACCACTTTATTTGGACAATCCTGTGTAACTAAACGTGTCTAATAATCCTGTTTACTTCTCCTTTGGATGCTCCAGGGGCCCTCTGTAGCATCCAAATTTAAGGGTTAGAAAAGACAATTTCAAAGCTGAAACTTGATATTGGGAAGCCTACCAAATACGTTGAAAGCTTAAAACACTTAATAGAATTTCAGATTACCATAAGTCATCCATTTAGCTAAAATAGATAATTTAAATTTTGAAAAACAAAAATCTTCACTCATTAAGAGAGAAGACCAAGTTTTCCAAGCAATCTAACTTTTGTCCTTCCCTTCTTTTTTTGGAAGTTTATTCACAAGGCAAACAAAAATCTTCCATTACACTAAAATCTTGTTCAAGCAAGAGAAAGCCAAATTTCACCCTTGCATTAGTCAACTATTAATGTTAACCTCATTTTTTTGTAATGAAACCTTACAGAAAAATCCATCCAATCTGAGTTTGACCATGAAGTGAGATTCTTATAAACCTTTTATAAGCCTTTACACCTTCCACAATTTGTTCAAACCTTTAACTTTCCAGGAATTCTTTAACCCTCTAAACTTAGACAGAAATTTACATTCCCGTGCCTTCTTATAATCTTTTACCAAAACCATATTTTACACTCCTTACAAACTTTGCATGTAAATCTATTTTCAGTAGTCTCAGCTACATATTACAAAGTTAACTCTCAGCCATTTTAATTTTGGTTTAAAACCTGGTAAGTTATTTTAATTATGTATTAGGTGTGGATAAGATCTGACTTTTTCCCGCATAGTTAGTGGCGTGGTTAACTCCATATGTCCCCAAGCCTTACCAACTGTAAAGCAGTCAAGTTGAACAGTTTTCAAAAGCCAAAGAAGCAGTTTATGACCTTAAAGCATTTAGCAAGCCTAATATCTGAATTATTTCAGATATGAACTGCATGTCTACATAATTTGGATCACATGTGTACATTTTGAAGACATTTTCATTTTATGAATAATCTTTAAAACTCTTTTTATTTCTCAAAGATTAAAGTCATGTCAACTAAAAGGTATTACAGCTTCTATTTTTTGTTAAGAATATTTGATATAAGCACTTATTTTCCCTCAGCCAATCAATTAGAGCTCTTTTATATAAACATCACACACATAACACATATATAACTACAAAGACAGACAGAAGGAAATCCAGGAGTTGTCAGATTTTTCATGTGCTAATCTCTTAATGGGATTACTGGCCTCAGGGTTGAGCCCTTCAAGAAACAGAACTAGGAAAACATGCAGTTTCTAAGGCCTAATAGACAGGCACAGATTTTGAGAGAGATTCCTGGGGTTCTGTGAGGGTAACATGTTTTTCCCAAAACAGGGTCAGTTGTGCCTCCTCCATTTTCCCAAGGAGTCCCAGGCCATCAGAAGTTATCTTGGGGCCTCTCATGTGTGCAGTAAGACTGGCAATACAAAATGGGGGAAAATAATTCAGTCAACTGAGAAGAAAATCCTTTTTTTCCAGAAAAACAAGATCTACAAAGAGACATCAAGTCCTGTTAAATATACCTATAGCTTGGATATCCATTTTAATTAAGCTGACTTTTAACCATAGCTCTCCTTTTTAAGAAGTCCTTTTAAATCTCTTATTACCTAACCTTGGCCGTGCCAAATGGCCAATACTTCTGGCTTTTGAACTCATAGAGAGGCAGAGAATACAGTCATTTTTCACCATTCTTGCAACCACTTTGTACAGAGACACAGAGAGAGGCCAGAAGTCTGACTGGTAGGAACTTTTACCCTTTGCCTGCATGTCAGGCTTCTGGGTTCCCTTCCCCTGAGCCATGGAGTCCTGTGCAGGGGAACAGACAAAGAACAGCTGTCCCTCCTCAAGAGATTGCCAAGCAGTTTAAGATTTGAGAAAATTAAACTCTTCCCAGGATGCATCTGAGGGGAGTGTCCTGTGGTACAGAGACATGATTAACCATCTGTGAAAAGAGGACAGAGGAAGAAAAGAAAAGCTTTTTTCCCTCTCTGCAGAGTCTGAGGTCCAAAGGAGTTTCCATGATTTAGGATGCACTCATGAGGAGTGCAGTGCAGGCTGAAGATGATTGGTTACTCATCTGGAAAGAGGGGAAAAAGGCATCTCTTTGTTCCTTTCTCTTTCTAACGAACACCCAGGATACATAAGGGAGGGAAAAGAAGGCATTCCTTTCTTTCTTTTGACCTTATATCCCTGAGTCCCAGTGACCTGTGAAGGTGCCGACCATGGGGGCAAGAAGACCTTCACCCACGAAATAGGGAAGCATAGCTGGCAGAAATATTCACACTCACCTGGGCAGTGCCTAAGCCTCCCACTGTCAGTAAGCTTTGAGTTTCCTAGATCTTATCTATGTCATGGATGTGAGCATGACCTCCATCCACGGAGTGAGAGGGCCTAATCAACAGCAATATTCATGCTCACCTGTGCTGTGCCCCTTGATTCCCACTGTCAGTAACCTTTGGTCTAGTGCTCCATTCCAGGACTTCAAACCAAAGCTTGGGAACAAAAGGTGCCTCAGGAGGGTGTATGGACCCATTAAGTTAGTCCCAGGTGGCCCTCACCAAATTGCAGCTAGGAACTGGAGGGGGCGGCTCCTCTGTTGCTTCCCTATCATAAGCAGGTGGAGCTGTGGGACCAGGTCCTCCTCAAACAAGGGAGAGAAAGGGAGTCCCAAGAATTGGGCACCTGGCCTAATAAGGTTCCTCCCAAAAGGAAAAACAGCTAATCCCTCACATAGAAAAGCTCCATGTATCCACAGGACTATGTTGACTCCGGACATGGTGGAGGAAGGAGACCTGATGCCCCTCATGGTTGTGCCAAGAAAGGAGGGGGTCCTAGATTGGAGAGGAGAACTGAAAGGCCCACTCCAGAGTCCAGGAGGAGGTCCACCCTCTTTCCTTTGACCCCTAGAATCACCTGGGGCTCCTGGATGGCATTGGCCTTCTGAACTACCAGAGCTGGGGAGAGGAACCCTGGGACCCATCAGTACTACTGCACCATTTGGAATACTGGCCCTGGACTCAGTGACCCACATCTCTGGGGACAGTTTGCTTTCCAATGGTCCTCACTGCAAACTTGACAGGGTCAAAGTGGCTTCCCCCTGCTGTCCTAAAGTGCCCTAGGCTACCACGTTTGCAGCAGTCAGCAGGTGCATCTCAGGGACTCTGGAGTCCATGAGCCCACAAGACAGCTCTTAGAGCCTCTGCCTTTTTCCTGCAACTCTCCTCTCTTTTCTGGACTTCCTCCCAATTCCTACTGCAAAAGATGGAGGTGGCCACTCCCAGGAGGCCCTCAAAAGTACCATCTGGTCCCGCAGGCCATTTCTGCAGCCCCCTCCTGACATCAGAGGCCACCTGTGTAATAAATTCATCCCCTGGGACCAGCTGTCCCTCTACTAAATTGGGAGATAGAGAGGTGTATTTTGCCAAGTCCCTTCTTAGCCTTTCCATGATGGCAGTGGGATTCTCATCTAATCCCTGGATATCCACCATGGATAGCTTGGTGTCATTGAGAGGCTTAGTCCTAGTCCTTCATAAGCTCTCCAGTATCCACATCTGAAAATGTTTCCTCTTCCACTCTCCTATTTCATCATTGGGGTCCCATTTAGAGTCCTCCAATGATATTGCTATTCTTCCAATCAGATAAGTCTCATTCCCTTCCCTGGCCCAATATGAGATAGAAAGCTCATCCCCCAAATTGCCTGCTGCTTGCAGGGTGGCCTGCTTTTCAACGGTAGTCAGGGTTTGATTCAAAAGTAATAAGACATCCTTCCAGAAGAGTTCAAATACTTGGAAAGCCTCTATATACCTGTCAGGGCCTTCTGAATACTTGTCAAGATCCCTTTTAATTTGCCCTAAGTCCTGAAAAGAAAAGGGGACCTGGAACTTAATGGGGCCATATTCACCAGGCATGTGTTATGGGGACAGTTGAGACTGGATCTTGCCTAAAACCAAAATTTCTAGGCTAAGTCAAGCTTGAGAGACAACCCAGATAGGGAGGAGCAAAGGGAATTGATTCCCCTGCAGGAGGTAGCTCTAAGGTTTGCTTTCCTAGTTCCCTGGGATTGACCCTTCCAGCCTCTCCCAAGGTGGCCACTAGGAGAGTTGAATCAATACTACAATGTTGGCCAAGGTCCAGATTACCCTGCAAAGCAAAGAAAGCCTGCATATATGGGACCTCAGAACATTTGTCCCTGTGTTTACAGAAAAGGACTAGCTGTAGGATGGTATTGAAATTAATGCTTCCCTCGTGAGGCCATACTTCTTTTCTGTGCCTCGGGTGCTTGGCACTAAGTTGGCAATGAAGGAAATGACAAGAACATTTCTGCCACAAATTTACATACAGATACTAAGGCACACTTTGTTTCATCTGTGCTAATCTTAGCCTTCAATTTTATACATTTGACCACTAAGCCAAATGCTCATTCTACCCAGTAATATTATCTCTGTGGTTTGCAACATGCTTAACATTTAACATTGTACATAAAGAAGAGATAGGAACTATGACAATCATGAAAGAAAAAACAATAGAAAAGACTAGACACCTTAACAGGTGGTCAGGGACCAGATCCATGGGCCTTTGGATAACACAGGTGTAGCCTCGGCCAGATACCCTCAGTTGCCCCAGGACCTCCTTCCCGTCCCACCTGAGGGCTAGACCGCCATGAAGGGAAACTGGATTGGAACAAAGCCAACATTCCCAACATCTGAGGATGATGGGGGATTGACAGCATCCTCCCCAGCAAGCCTGTCCTCCGTGTTGTAAGTCTGGCAGCCACACTAGGCTCTTTTAACTGACTGAGACCCAGTATTTTTCTTTCATCTTCATTATTGTGGCATTTAGGGACTCCAAGAAAGGATGGAAAGAACAGATCCATTTTTACTCACCCTTCTGCAGATTCCAGACAAGCCCCCAAAATGTTACAAGATCTTGGGGGTGTTGCTATTCTGGCAGGAATCTTTTGTGCCCCTGCTGCAGCAGGGCGGACAGCTCCCAGGTGCTGGCATGGGCGCCAGGCTCGAATGGGCACCTTGGCTAGCACCAAGGGGCACCTGCAGACCAGTGGCAAGCTGCCCTCAGCCCCAGTCTCGGCCGTCCCCCCACCGAGTTCGTTGGCGCCCAAAGGCCACAGGGTGCTGAGGTGGTAGGGGACTGGAGTGTCAGTGCTGCCCCAAGCGTGCAAAAACAGTGCCCGGGCTCAGCCCCAACCTTGTGGGCACTGGGATGGGGAGAGGCCAGGCAACGAGGGCAGACACCCCCAAGCCTGTGGAGGAAGGGAGATCTTCCCAGGCCCCCGAGGGTGCGGAGTGCAGAGACTTCTGGCTCAGAAGCCCCGGCAGGTCAGCTGCAGTTGCACCAGATGGGGAGGTGGCTCCGACCCCACCAACTCAGAAGGGACAGGGCTCCTGCTTGTCCCTGGCTTCCACCAGCTCCGTGGATCGTCTAGCCTGGGTCGCGCCTCCTCGCAGCCTGGGGCCGGGGCTCCAGGTTCTTGCTGGGCCTGGGCTGGTGTCCAGGGCAGGGGTGATGTCGCCGTGAGCCCCTCCAGTGGCCCCAGTGCTCAGGGATTGCCCGTGGTTCCCCATTAAGCGGCCCTGCCTGCGGGGACGCCTCTGGGAGTGGATCGCTGGTTCCCAGGCCTGGCCGTTGGGAGTGTCAGGCTTGGCGGTCCCCTTGATGCACGGTTGACCCCAGGGACACTGCCCCTGGTGGCCCCACTTACAGCCTCCTCCCTAGGTTCAGGAACCTGGGGCCCTCGGTGGGGTGGGCGGGGCGGCCGCACTGCTGGCTGAGTCCCCGAAGCGGGCACCACTCCCATTTCCTGCCCTGGGCCCCTGAAGCACGACCCCAGCCCTAGGCCCCTGGCCCAGCGCCCAGGCCCCGTGTGCAAGTGTGGCACCACCCCGGTCGCAGCTCTGCCTTGGGGCCCCTCTCTGCCCGAGTTCTCTGCTCCCCCTCCAACTCGACTCGGACCCATTGCAGCAGCCCCCAGGGCGACAAGCTCTGGGGAGCTCCAAAGGGTCCGCTCGGGGACTGTCTGCCTCCTCCGCACAGCCTCCCTGCAGTGGCAAAAGGCGAGAAAGGCGACACGGGGCCAGGGTCCGGAGCTGTGTAGGCTCCAGGCCTAGGGTGGGTCTTGCCCAGCCATGCAAGGGTGAGGGCAGTGCAGTCGGCTGCCTTGGGGACGCGGCACAGGAGACATGAGGTACAAGGGTCCCCCTGCTGCCACGGCTGCTCCCGCAGCTGCCCCTGCCACCACTGCTGGCACCTCCCCAATGCAGCCCGTGCAGCAGTAGCAGCAGCAACCGCCCCAGACCGCCTGCTGCTGCCATCAGTCACATGGTGAAGAGAGGATCATCTCTTTCTCTCTCTACTTCTTATAAAGCCACAATGCCATCATGAGGGACCTACCCTCATGACCTCATTCTATCCCACCTTCCAAAGGCCCCATCCCCAAATTTCATCACACTGGAGGTCAGGGCTTCAACATATGAATTTGAGGGAAAGGCACTGCCTTAGGCCATCAAGTCACCACAGGTTTCAAGTCCTCCCAGCAGGGGCCCTAGACCTTGGAGCAGAACGAAACCATTTCCACTATTCCCCTTCCATATTCTTTACCCACAGAATTTGTGAACATAAGGAAGTGGTTATTTTAAACTGCCATATTTTAGTGTAACTTGTTGTACAGCACTGTGTAATCAGAATAGGTGGATATATGTGTGTATGTAGGTGTGGATGAATCTATGTTTTCAGAGCGACTCAAAAGATATTGTTTGGAAGTAAAGACCAGAAAATGAGCAGAAAGGATAAAGTGGTCTAGCTTTGCCTCATCCTGAGAAAGGCGAGTTGGTGATTTCATAGTAGTCACAGCAAACCAGTCTTTGTGAAAGATACAGGTTGAATATTATGATTGCTTTGTCAAAGTCATAGGCAGAAGGAGATTAAAGTTGGGGGTGAGGAGGGAAGGGAGGCAGATTTTATACTGTGGGTAGGGTATAGCTTTCCTTTAAAAGTGATGTGTTTCCATCATCAATCATCCCTGAGCCTGGAGAAGTTAATGAACTCATGGATTGGGTGGTGAGTAAGGAGATGTGATCAAAAATATATTCTCAGTACAGAATAAAAATAGCAGGCCATAGGTTAAACGGAAAGACAGCCAGAGTTAGCAGGAAACCTCCTTCAAGGGGCATGGCACACAGATAATTAGTATCTAGGAAATCAGATTCTAATCACTCTACTAATTAAATCCTCTCAGTGCCTTTCACAGTGAGAGAGAGCCTGACTAGACAGATATTTTCTCCAGCAACTGGGGTCTCATTAGACAGGGTCCTGGGAACAGTCAGCTGAAGTCTCAGCCTTTATCAAGATTTCAATGAGACTGAATGGGCAGAAGGTCTATATATGGAGAGAAAGGCTTTTAGCAAGAAGGAGGAAAGAGGCATTGAGGAATGTTGGAAGGTAGGCTCAATCTTTGCAAAGACTTGCTAGTTTGTGTCTAAATGGGAAGTCAAATTAGGAGGTGTCTCATGCCACCCTTTGTCCCTTTTCTCTGAAAGTTTTTCCCAGTCCAAATAAATTGGGCACCTGTAGCCGTATTTGTACTCTGTGATAATCAGAGTACATGTGGGCAACTCACATGAGTTAGATCAATCAGATTTATTCTCTCTGGAATTTAGGTAGTGGCACTGAAGCTGGAGGGTGATGAAGCCAGAGGGTGGGAGAAGCCACTTTATGACATTAGTCTCAATACTTACAAGGAAAAAAAAGGATACACAGAGTTGAGGGGGAAAAAGAGATAGACATATTGTAATCTGTTCCCACAGAGCTGGATAGAGTGGCTTCCTGGGCTCCTGATGGTTTTTTGTTTGTTTGTTTTTGCTTTTTTTTTCTTTTTTGGTTTTCTAACAAGTAGCTGGTTATGCCCTTATGAGGGCTGGTTGGTTGCTATATTCCTCAATCCTGTGAAATTATCCACGGGTCCTTGAAATAGAATACTTTTTGCTAGTCTGAATAGGTTTATACATCTTGCAACTTAATGAAGCTTATTTAAGACAACATTTATGACAGACGATGGGCCAGGATTTACTCCCAAATCTCACTTGCTTACTTAAAAGTTTCCATTCTTACTAACGACACCTTTATGTGATCCTCACATGATATGCTAACCAATGTATAATCCTAATAAATACTAGGAGCCTATGTAGTCTAGTCTTTGCATAATTTGGCAGTCGTAGAAACTAGAGTTCAAATCCTCAAAACTCAATGTTTGCTAAAACAGAAACCAGTGAAGTTTATTTAGACAACATGATAATGAATTGGGGGTTCACACTGATTTTAATTGGAAATCTTCCTTTAAAAATTGGTTAGTTTCCCTCTATATCCAAAGTTTCTCAGTTATGGCATACTCTAAAATTTCTCCAACTCATTGGCCCTACATATCTCTACCCATCATCATTTTCCACTGCTGCTGTCTTCCACTCCACCTCCAAAACGGAAGTCACCTCATGAATCCACGTCAGGTGTTTCTAAGGCAGCACCAAGATCTCCCAGCTGGGTATACCCCTTTCTTCCTTGCTGTCCACAGAGGCATCTATAAAGTATAATTCTTTTTCACATCTCTTAAGGTTGGGAGATTGAGGGGCTATTGACACTGGGAAAATGGGGGTGAAATGTGAGGCCTTATCGGCAGATCATCATCCAGCATGAAGAGTGATGGTGAGACCTCTTGCTGCCTATGCAAGCACGCAGTGGACAGAGAAAACTAAACACGAATCCAAGTGTCAGAATGAGCAATCTGCCTCATTTTAAATTCTTGGAAGCTTTCAGTTAAATGAGACTCCCTCAAACACTGATAAATTCAGATTGAGAAAAACAAAGTTTTGTATTTGATTAGCAGATTGCATTTCTCTGCTATGGGAAACAAATATCTGCTGCATTTCAGTGAACTACAGGGGGAGCATATTACAGTATATCTGCCTTCTAGTGTATATTTTGTAAGACGACTGTGTGATGGTTAACTTTATGTGTCAAGTTGACTGGGCCACGGGGATCTCAGACTTTTGGCCAAACATTATTCTGGGTATGTCTGTATTTCTGGATAAGATTAATATTTGAATCAGATTGTATAAAGAATATTGTAGGGACATGGATGAAATTGGATATCATCATTCTCAGTAAACTATCCCAAGAACAAAAAACCAAACACCGCATATTCTCACTCATAGGTGGGAATTGAACAATGAGGACACATGGACACAGGAAGGGGAACATCACACTCTGGGGACTGTTGTGGGGTTGGGGGAGGGAGGAGGGATAGAATTAGGAGATATGCCTAATGCTAAATGACGAGTTAACGGGTGCAGCACACCAGCATGGCACAAGTATACATATGTAACTAACCTGCACATTGTGCACATGTACCCTAAAACTTAAAGTATAATAATAATAATTAAAAAAAAAGAATATTGCCCTCCCTAGTGCGGGGGTGGGGTGCTCATCCAAGCAATTAGAGACCTAGATAGAACAGAAAGGCTGAGTAAAAGGGAAGTCCTCCTGCCTGACTTCTTGAGCTGGAACATTGGTCTGCTGCCCTCAGACTGGGACTTACACCATTGGTTCTTCTGGTTTTCAGGTCTTCAGACTAAGACTGGATATACACATTGGCTTTCCTGGGTCTTCAGCTTCCAAGCTGTAGATCTTGGGAATTCTCAAACTACATAATTCTTTGAGCCAGTCTCTCTCTCTCTCTCTCTCTCTCCCTCTCTCTCTCTCTCTCATTCTGTGTGTGTGTGTGTGTGTGTGTGTGTGTGTGTGTGTGTACAGAGGATTCTTGACTTACAATTCTTTTGACATTATGATACATTTATCGGGATGTAACCCCATCCTAAGTTGCGGAGTACATATATGTATATATTGGTTCTATTTCTCTGGAGGACCCTAACAAGTACAGACTGAGAGAGTGGCTTTGTCAAGGGCCAGAAGCCAAGACAAGCAAATTGATGGAGTATAGAAATTGAAAGCATAGCTCTTGCATGCAGCTTGGCCTGTGTTAGAACCCGGCTCTGTCATTTAATATCTCTGAGACTTAATTTGCTCCTTTGTAAAATGGAAAAAGTAATAGTGCCTGAACCAAAGGGTAATTGTGAACCTTAAGTAGGATTAATATGTGCGTTTGCTTAGTCAGTTGCTCAGCACCTGACTCTTGGCAAGTGCTTGACGAACGATCAATATTATTATTACTATTGTTGTTATTATTACTAAGTCTTCTTAAGAAGAGTCATGGGCTCTCAGAGAACCTTTGCTTTCTTCTCCTACTTACTTGAAATTGCTAGGAACATTCTTCCTCCATCTCTGGGTTGTAGGTGAAGTCCTCATAGTGCTCACCTCTCTCCATCTCCTGGACCATAGATCTGGTGTCCTAGAAGCCCCAGGAATTGAGGTGCTGATTGTTCTTTCAACAAAACCACCTCCCCAATCTCTCTCCATGGATTCCCCAACTCACAAGCTGTTGGAAGCGTACATTTACCTCATCCCTGACTTTCTTTGTTTTTCCCAAAGACTATTGTCAGGACCTTGGTTTTAAAATTATTTTAATATTTGATTCTAGGAAGAGTAGATAACTTCAAAAACATGAGATATGGGTAGCTGATAACTTTGGCAGTGCTTACGTTGTTCTCACAGCTATGATCTAAGGTCTGTAGATGCCATACACAGGTGAAACAACGTGCTATTTATAATGTGTCTGGGTCAGTGCCTGGCACATGGCAAATGCTTAATAAATGGTGGTTCCCCTCTGACCCTGACAGTTCCAAGGTTTGGAGTGACTTGGGGATGATTCTAATGTACCAATCCTGCACACAAGTCTTCCTGTATGGAGTTCTTCTCCTAGGGTAAAAGAAGGTGCCACGGCCTTTCATTTCCTTCTCAAGCTCCAGTTTTATGCTTGACTTTGTCTATCTGTGGGAATATTTATAAGTTTTCCTCTTTACTTCCTTCTCTTCCTTTCTTCCTGTCTTCCATTACTTTTCTTTATCAGTTTCTTTTACTATTTTTATTTTTAAAATCTTTTTCCTCTCCCTTTCTCCCTCTCTTTCTCCCTCTATTTCTTTCTTGTGTTCTTTTGCTCTTTCTTCTTTCTCTTTCTCTCTTTATTTCTTTCTTTTCTTCTCTTTATTTTTCTGATTCTCCCTTCAATTATTTTTCTTCTATCTTTTCTCCCCCTTTCATCTCCTCTTTCCTTTCTTCCTCCTTCCCTTGCTTCCTCTCTCCTTCCTTCCCTACTTTATTTCTTTTTCAATTGTTTTCCCTTGCAGTTTTAATATTTCCCTGACTTACTTTTCTTTCCTTTTTTTTCTGTTACCCTCTCCTTTTCACTCTCTCTCAAGCCTTCCCTTTCTTCTTTCAACATCTAACATGGTAAAGTTTTGTGCTAATAACCAAGGCAAGACAAAAATTACATTCATGTTCTTTCATAAAGAATCTCATATCATCATAGGAAGGCCAAGGGCCCAAAGGGAAAAGAAAGAGAAAGAAGAGGGGAATCCAAATGAATGTCTCCTAGACGTCTCACTGCGCATGGGTTTTTCCGGACATCTTCCACTCCTTGTCTCGAAGCTTGGCTCGTTGAATTTTCCCTGTGACAGTCTTGGGCAGGTTCAAGACAAACTCTATCTGTTGAAAAACAAATCGGTCCAGGGTGGGTAAACTGTGACAACAGTGGGTTGCATTTTTCAGAACTGCTGTAGGGTGAGGGGAAGTTCTTCAGGCTGGAGCCACTTCAGGGCAGCTGCCCTGTGCAATAAGAAGCTTCAGAAAGTGCTCTGGGATGAGGACAATTAGAGGATGGCTAGAATTGGGCATAAAGGTCTTTGACATATTCTCAGACAGAGAAGGAACAGCATAGCAGACACAACATGGCACAGCAGTCAGCCAGCTGAGCCTTGACATCAGTCTCTCTGGACCCCAGCTCCTCCTCTACCAATCATCTGGCTTTCGCCAGGTCCTTGGCTTTGCTAAGACTCAGTTTCCCCACTGAGTAAGATGGAGGATAATAGTAACTTCATTGGGTGATTATGTGGACAAAAGGAGATTATGCAGGCTAAGTTACTGGCATGGAGTAAGCAATGAAAAATACTAGCTGTGGTTATTAATCTGGGTTAATCTGAGGTCTTTAGACATCTAAGAATTAGGATACCTCATTTTGAATTCCACATCAATCATTTCCTATCAATGTACCCTAAGCAAAACTATAAAATCTCTCCAATTTCACTATTTGCTCTTGTTAAAAGGAATGGTTGAAGTTGAGGATCCTCTATCTCTAATATTCCCAAATCCAAAGATATGGATGGTGAAGATGCCTCATTGAGGCTTCCAATGATGTGGCTCAGTTGCCATGCCATTGGTTTAAGTGTTAGACGGTCTTCAATTTAATAAAAATTAACCCTTTATTAACTTTAATTTAATAATAGGGATACTGAGATGGAAAAAGTATCTTCTTAGTGGCTGATATAAGAATTCTTCTATAAGTCAAGCCTGACTTTGTTTAGAAGAGTGTGTTCAAAACACAATGAAATGGAGGAGAAGTCAGCAAACTATGGCCTGCAGGCGAAATACAGCCCACTTCCTGTTTTTATCAACAAAGTTTCATTGAAACAGTCATACCCATGCATTTAGAAACTGTCAACCTTTAGCATTGCCTGGGCAAAGTTGAGTAGTTGCAACAAAGACCACATAGCCTAAAATATTTACTATTTGGGCCCCAAAGGGTAGATAGAGAGTGGATGAAAGCCACAGGAGGTATCCAGATTTAATGCTAAGAAGGAAGCTACTCTGTTTGTCATGAAGAGAGAAGCAGAAGGGAGAGGATGTAGTTGGTGGAAGGAGGGGGAAGGTGGAAATAATCTGCTGCCTTGAGAATTCTAGAGGAGAGACTTGCAGAAAGAGACACATCTATTGAGATATTTGAGTAAGACACTGCACACTGTGTGGTAGGACTCCTTGACTCAGCCTTCTACAATATTCAGTTATACTTAAACGTTCGTAATATTTTTGGTGTGCCTGGATTTCTAAACTCCTTTGTAAATACTTATTAAATGCTTATTATGTGCCAGTCACTCTTCTAAGTGTCTGATGCCTTCTTAAATGAACTCATCCTTAACAATCTGTGAAGGGGTAACAGCGTTATTCTCATTTTGCAAATAAGGAAACTGAGGATCACAGAGGTTATTGAGTAAGTGGTGGAGGTGAATGTTGAACTCAACAGTCTGATTCCTGAGACTGTGCTATGCTGCCTCACTCTCAGAGGCTGCAAGTCCATGTGGTGGACTCTGATATGCAGCTGAGATCATCCTCCAGCGACAAAGAAGTCCCACTCCACCGCCAGACCCCTGTGGGGATTGCCTCAGCCAAAGACAGCTGTCTTGTCCAAGGTCACACTCCTTCCCAGGGCAGCCTACATCCATACCTGATCCACCTGTGACCGTAAAGACCCCCTTCCCTTCCTCACCTTGCCTTAGGACAACACTGAAAGGTTATACTAGCTTCAGAACTCCCATGGGATTGGCCGGAGTTCCCACTGAGACTAAGTTACAGTGCAACTTCACCCTCTGTTCAGTTCTGCTCCTTTCTTTCCCTTCCTCTCCCTTCCCCAGGGGTTGATTCCAAAACACTCCCTAACAAGCCTTTTGCATGTTAACCTCCTTCCCTGTGGCCTGCCTCTCAGAAGACCTATGACAATTAGCCTATGCTGAGGAAAGGCAGGTGGCATCTGGGCTACGTAAGAATCTAAGGGACTCTAAGCTCAGCATAGTTGCTCTCACCTTCTACCCTAGACTCAGTTTTTTTCTTTCTCTGGGACAAGCTCCTATCTGGGACCCAAATCCAATAACTGGGTTCTCCTGCCATGTCAACCTCTGTGCCTCAGTTCTCTGTCCCAGAATGAAAGAAGATGAAAACTATGCTTTTGTCTTTTCTCGTAAGAACACTTCCATTTTCCTGTGGGGAGCCACCCCTCCCTCTCAGTCCATGTCATGGGATAGGGCAGCTCTGTCTCCCCATCCCCCCTGCACTTTCTCTGAGGATAACATGGCTAATCAGTGTGACATTGGCCTGGCTACAGGGATTCATTTAGCAATGGACACATGGCCCAAGTTGGTCCAGTGAGAGTCAACCCAGAGAATTTTGTTGAAGCCTTTGGAGAAAAACATGCTCATTTTCTAGTGGAGTTTTCTAAGCTGCTGAGAATATATGTTTGGAGCTGAGAGAGCCACAAAGAAAAAGCATTCCAAGAAATCAAGCCACTACAAAGGAAGGAGAGTCAAAGGGTGAAAGAGAGACACCTGACCACATCCTAGGAATACCTGGGACCAGCCATAATGAAAGCTTTCTCCATCCCTGGACTTTTCAATTGCATAAGCAATAAATGTCAAGCTAGATTTCTGTCACTTGCAACTGAGTGTTGCACAACCCTGAATACTATAGCAAGAACCCAGTGCAGAGAATGGGAATACAGGTAAGATACTGGCTAGAACTTATTCCCTTGACAGCATTTGGCTTTTAATTCAGAGTGAGTCAAAAGCTGAGGTCATTTTTCAGGCATCAAGCTAGATTGTCTTTCTGGGCTTTCTTGATCATAGGAAGACTTTTTTTTTTTTTTTTTGAGACAGAGTCTCACTCTGTCACCTAGGCTACAGTGCAGTGGCATGATCTCGGCTCACTGTAACCTCCACCTCCCAGATTCAAGCGATTCTCGTGCCTCAGCCTCCTGAGAAGCTGGGATTACAGGCACATGCCACTACACCGGGCTAATTTTTGCATTTTGGGTAGAGATGGGGTTTCACCATGTTGGCCAGGCTGATCTTGAACTCCTGACCACAGGTGATCCACCAGCCTCATCCTCCCAAAGTGCTGGGATTACAGGCATGAGCTGCTGCGCCCAGCCCAGGAAGACTTTTTAAAATTAGAGGACTGTCCTCCTCCTGAAGAAGATAAATATAACAGGAGAACAATCTATTTCTCAAGTTTGAGTGACTTGGGAGCTCAAAGGCCTTACCTTTCTTGGGTACTTGTATGGGGCTGTCACCGACTTCACATGCTGCTGCAGCTCCTTGGTGAGCTGTTCTGGGTCATGGGACAGGAACTGCGAGGCCAGGACCACAAATGCCTTCACCACCTGCAAAAAAGATGAAGGCCAGAGATAAGGGATTAGAGTGTGCAGTCATCTCCCGGAATAAAGTGAAATTGGCATTAAGACTTCCATCACCCTTGTATCTCCTCATTTGCACCCCCGGTGATCCAGGTCAAGGGAAAAGGAGAAAACTGGGGACATGAATGAGGTTCCAGCTCTCTCTGAAGTCATTTATTGGAGGAGCAGGTGGACAATAGATTGAGACTAGGCTCGCCTCATACTCCAAGGACAATACAGACAGATAAGGAGAAAGAAGATACAGGGGGAGAAAAGAGAAAAATAGACTGAAAACCATAACCCTAAACAACGTGTTAACTCCTCCAAACTTCAGTGTTCCCATCTGTAAAGTGGGGATAAAATTGACAAATTTAACTTACGGTAAATAAAATGAAATCATATACAGCAGGGCTAGCTCAGAGCTGGGCACACAGGATTTTCTCAGCAGGGGATCCCCCTTGGCCTCACTGCTCAGTGGTTCCCATAATTTTCTGTGTGATGTGTTCTGTACGTACCAGAGGTATGATAGTGCCAGGCTTACACCCTGCGGGAATGTACTAGGACGCTGATCCACACATCCCACCTTAATATTTTCCTACACACACATCAAAGTCCACTAGACCCCATCTGAGCCTATTTCTATAACCCTGGCTTTATAGGGGTCTTTCTTTTTCCCTTTATTTTCACTGCGAACTCTGTGGCACATGGGCTCTGTCCTTTGGCTCAAATCCCTCGTCTGTTCTTCTGGTCGGGAATCAGACTCTGATTCAAATACCAAGCAGCAGGATAGAATCCTTCCAGCCTCATCAAAATAGACATTATATAGTACTTACTATGTGCTAGGCCTTGTTCCAAGCACTTCACTTTCTTTTTTTCTTTTTCTTTCTTTCTTTCTTTCTTTTTTTTTTTTTTTGAGACAGAGTCTCACTCTGTCACCCAGGCTAGAGTGCAGAGGCGCGATCTCGGCTCACTGCAACCTCCGCCCCCCGGGTTCATGTGATTCTCCTGCCTCAGCCTCTTGAGTAGCTGGGATTACAGGTGCCCGCCACCGTGCCCAGCCAATTTTTGTATTTTTAGTAGAGATGGGGTTTCACCATCTTGGCCAGGCTGGTCTTGGACTCCTGACCTCGTGATCCATCTGCCTCCGCCTCCCAACCAAGCACTTTACTTTCTAAAAATTTTTATTGATTCATAATATTTGTACATATGTATTGGGTATGAGTATATTTTGTTACATGCAAATATTGTAATTATCAAGTTAGGATACTTGCGGTGTCCATCACCTTGAGTATTTATAATTTGTGTGTGTTGAGAACATTTCAAGTCCTCTCTTCTAGCTATTTTGAAATATACAATACATGGTTGTTAACTATAGTCACCCTACTCTGCTATTGAACGTTCAGATTTATTGCTTCTATCTAATTGTATGCTTATACCCATTCACCAACCTCTCTTCATCCCCCACTTCCCCACCCACACACCCTTCCCAGCCTCTGGTATCTATCACTCTACTCTTTATCTCCATGAGATCAACTATTTTAGCTCTTACTTGTGAGTGCAAACATGTGATATTTATCTTTCTGTGCCTGGCTTACTTCACTTAACATAATGACCTCCAGTTCTCTCCATGTTGCTGCAGATGACATGATTTCATTCTTTTTTAACACCAAATAGTATTCCATTGTGTATATATACCACATATTATTTATCCTTTCATCCATTGGATACTTAGGTTGATCCCATATCTTCATATTGTGAATAGTGCTGCAATTACCATGGGAGTGTAGACATCTTCTTGATATGCTGATTTCTTTTCCTTTGGATGAATACCCAGTAGTGGGATTGCTGGATCATATGGTAGATCTGTTTAGTTTTTTGAGAAATCACCATACTTAAGTACTTTACAAATATTAGCACATTTAACCCTCATAACAATCCCTCGTCTTATAGATAGGGAAACTGAGAAACAGAGAGGCCAAGTAGCTTGCCCAAGGTCACATAGCTAGTAAGTGGCAGGGCCAAGATTGGGTCTCAGAGTGTTCAGCCACACAGTCCCTGTTCTTAAATCATCATACTACACTGCCCTTGTGTTCATATCTGTTCACCCCCAGGCTACTTCCCCATCACCTCTCCTCGGACGGGGTCTGGGCTGCTGATCACAGCCGTCTCAACCACAGCAGGGTGCTCCATCAGTGCATTCTCTACCTCCGAGGGTCCAATCCGGTACCTGCAGAAGAACCTGTCCTTCAGAGAAGACTGGACA
This sequence comes from Gorilla gorilla gorilla, assembly GCF_029281585.2. NCBI lineage: Eukaryota > Metazoa > Chordata > Mammalia > Primates > Hominidae > Gorilla > Gorilla gorilla. Next base: position 20,123,390 of record NC_073242.2, on the reverse strand, counting down.
CCGAACCTCTAGGCCATTCCAGAAGTCTGGAACCAGCCAGAGTAAAGACCCAGATTTCCCTTCCCAACCCAGAAACCAAGCTCACCCACTGGAGTTAATGATATCATCTGCCCGTCCCATAAACTGGAAATACCCATCTTCATCTTTGATTCCCCGGTCTCCAAGGAGCCAAAAGTCTCCTCGAATGTTGGCTGCTGTCTTGTCGGGATTGTCCTGGTGACCACAGAAAGACAGAGTCATTGTGCCTGCAAAGCCTAAATCCCCTGCCCTGGGGCTGCCATGAACAAATGCTATGAGTCTTATTAAAACTACAGGTGTGCAGTGTATAACCTGAACATGGCACACATGCCCTGAACCAGCAAACCCTAGGCCACAGGCAGAACTGGATCTTTCCCATTTATTGAAGTTATTCCACCCAGGGTGTCTCAGCTACTCCTCTAGGTCCAGTCTGATAGATATTATTGATGTATTCATTCATCCATGCTTAGGGCATTTTCCCCAATTGATTCCATCTCACCTTTCATAGATATCCTAATCTCTGCTCACTCCATAGCACCACTCAAAGCTATCATTTTGATTAGGTACTTTTCTTAGCTTCTTTGTTAAATTTGAAAGTTCTAGAGACATTAGCCAGGAAGCCCCCTGGGACCCTGGCTAATGTGCATATTTCTACAATAGCTGGGTCTGTCTATTCAGCTGAGGCACTTGCTTATAAGTAATGAAAAGGCTTGAGGTTTATCCCTTGTCAGTGCATTTTCCTATCTGACTCAGGTATAGGGGCATGGGCTCCAGACTGGAAGTTCAGTTACTGGATTATATATGGTGGCATAAAGAATTCTTAGCCTCACTCCATCATTGGGAATATAGGGATACTGATGACCAGAGACATCAAGAGGTTAGTCTGAAGCTAAACAGCCATTACAGAAGGTAGAACTGAGACCAGAAGCCAGGTTTCTTGGCCACTGGATTGACTTTCTCATGGACATCATGTAGCCTCTGTGGCCTTGGGAATCTGCCCCACAGACGCTTCTGAGTCTGTTTCCTTTTCTATCAAATGGGGAGAAGCCCATGACGTAATACTTCACTGGCATTTGAGAATAGAGTGGGACCGCACAAAGGAAATGCTTGGAGAAGGGGACAGTGTGGCTCTGCCCTGATTGCTGAGGCTCAGTTTTCCTCATCTGTATAATGGGAATAATCATTCAGTTCTACAACAATTCTTTTATTTAACACACTCACGACACACAACTTACAGATGAGAAAACTGAGACATGACAGATAGGTAACTTCCCTAAGATCATGCAATACATAGTAGAGCAGGGTTTTGAACTCGAGCAAACTGAGTCCAAAAACTTTATAGGGTGGCTGGGAGGATTAAAGGAGTTTAAAGTTTAAATGAGTTTAAAGTTTAAAGATTAAATGTGTTTATAGGCCAATGCTTGCCTCGTGGTATGCATTCAATAAATGGTAGAAACTATTATTATTTGATTTATTATTTATTTAGTTTATTAACCAATTCTCTCAGGGATCAGAAGGCATGCCCTTGGAGTCTTCTCTGTCCACTTTCTAATGGTTGTGAGCTTGAGCAAGTCTTGTAATCTCTGGCTCCACCATCCTCACCTGTCAAGTGAGGTGGCCAGATTCAAGGATTATCTGTCTTTACCTTCCCAAGATCTGAAGATAGGGATTCCTCCAACTAGATGGTGAAGTCTCAATGTAAAGTGCCTGGCATGGCTCTAAAGAATATCAACGGCATAGATCATGGGGATGATACCTAGGGGAGAGGGAAAGGCAGCCCTTGGGGGAATGGTGCTGTGTATAGTTCAGGGTCAATAATATTTTGGGCATGAAACAGAGAGTTCTTGAGGAGTCTAAGGGCTAACTGAAGAAAAATAAGTCTTCCAATGAGATCACAGTGATAGGCTGAGGATGGCAAGGCTGAATAGCCACTTTTCTTCCACTGGCAAAGCATACATTCTTGAAAACTGGACGCTCTTTGTCTCCACATCTAGTGCCTCTTGGAAGTTTCAGGACATTAGGCCTCCCTCATCCCATTTAGTGCTCCCATCCTCACTGGAGAACAGAGGAGAAGCACAGTTTCTCACCATATAGCCAGAGAAGATGCCTATAGGCCTGATGGGTTTGACCCTGATGCCAATGTCTCCTTCTGTGCCGGGGGGCAGGACGTTGCCCTTATCATCTATGATCTGGAGAAAGAAGCATATTGGAAGAATGACGCACACAGCAGGAGATGGCTTCGATGGCAGCATGAGATTGCTGAATTGGTCAAATGAAAGACCCTCTTGCTCTAGTGGAGACTGAAAACAACAACCAGAAGCCAGGGGAACCCGAGAGTCTTAAACTCAGATCTCTGATCTATCTGCCTGGAATAGTTTAGGTGAATCCTTTTATTGACACTGGCCCAGATGAGCCTGGGGAGATGCTTTTGGCTCTAGGAGCTCAGATAAAGTAATAGCCTCCTCTTATCTTTGAGACCTGCCTCACCTGTGGACTTTGAAATCGGGCAGATCAAAACTCAGATTTACTCTGCTACCTTACTAGCTGACTTTGAACTACTTAAACTCTGTGCTTCAGTGCTTTCACCCATAAAACAGAGATACTGACAGCTTATTTCACAGGATTTTTATAGGAATGAAATAAGATACTAAGAAAGGGGCTTAGCAAATGGTTATCATAGTGAATGGCGTGGCAAGTAACTGGATATGACACTGAATAGAGTCTAAGTTACACTTTAGATATAGAGAACTATACACATAACACAGATACACAAACACAAATTCTAGTTCTCAAAAAAACAACAAGAGAAAGCAATAAAACTTTAGCTACTACTCATTCATTATAGTGTATTTTTACTAGTGAAAACTGCGACATCATCCCTTGGTCCGATAAAAGGCATAAACAGCAGTGGATACCTACTATTTACTACTATATCATCATTAAAAATCATGCTGCAGCTTGGCATTAATTGAACTGAAAAGATCCTTACCTAAATTGTTAAATGATAAAAGCTAGTTACAAAATATTATGTCAAGATTCACACCTATTTTTGTTTTTAAAGCATATATACTTGAGTACTGTCTAGCTAATTTGCTAGATATTCAAAGTGGGTCCTTCTGGATGGTAAGAATATAAATCATTTCCCCTTTTCCTCCTTCCTTCCCTCACTCTCTCCTTCCCCCAACCTCCCTCCCTCCCTTTTTTTCTTATGTTATCTTAATATCAGTACTTTCTATTATTTTTGACTCAATAAACAATGGAATACATAAATCACTGAAAATCAGTGTTTCCCCTAACTTCCTCCCTCCTTAGTGTCCCGAGCAAACCTGTACATCATAACAGGAAGCAGCCGTTCCCATGTATCCTGGTTTGATTTTCATTGTCTTGGAAACCCTGCAAGTTAATCCCTGTGGAAAGAAGCAGACAGATCAGCAAACCTCAGGAGGAGGTACAAGGTCACAGAAAAAGAAAAAATTTCTGCAGAGCGGGTCCTGACACTGTCCTGAACTTGGCCTGCACTTGGTGGCTCCCCCTGCTCCTCATTCCGTGGCTCTCTCCCCATTACTGGAACCACAATCCTAGGGGCTTCGCTAAATTGTTTGTTCAGGAAGCAACCCACCTACCACTCCCCAGGAAGAGGACCTAACAATCACATTATAATCTCTTTTAGGGGGAGTCACATTTTAATACGACACTATGGATACCCAAAGCCCTTTCAAACCATATGGAATCACCAATATGCAATCTGTAAGGCCTAAAATATACTACTTTTATTTTTATTTTGAATTTTTGTGGGTACATAGGTGTATCTATTTATGGGATATATGAGATGTTTTGATACAGGCATGCAATGTGAAATAATCACATCATGAAGAATGAAGTATCCATTTCCTCAAGCAGTAAAATATACTTTTTAAAGTATCTCCCATGGCAGCACCAGTTCTGCTTGAACCCTGAAATGAACCTTCCCAACAGAATAACAGATGAGTGGTGGATGCCTCACTGACAGAGACACAGATTGTCGTTTTCTCAGATCTAGCCTGGACACCAGATGTCACAGTGACCCATCTTTTCCCGCCACCCACTGTGCTGGAAAGGGCAAGTTGATTGACCCACGTCGGAAGAGAGGCTGCTGAGTGATTAAGATCATGGGAATCTGAGTGTCCTCGTAAGCATAGCCTAAACATGTCCTCCTCTGAATGGTGGGAGGCCCCTGCCAGGGTATGCTTGCCACAACTCCGTTGTCCTTATTCATATTTGCAGAGCTCTTCCTGGCTCTTTCATACCACAGAGCTGCCGTCAACCTTCTGCAAAAGTTCTTCCAAGGGTACTCATTAGCCAAAGAAGGATGCAGGGTAAGAGAGTGGAGAGGAGGAGGCAAGAAGTGCTGAGAGTCACAAGTAAGAGGCACTGGAAAAAGGAGAAGAAGAGTTGGGGAAAAGTATTCCCCATGTAGTTTTGATAAGTAAAATAGTATAGAATAGCTTAAATCCACATTGTGCACATGAGACCTCAAGAGTTCCAAGAAGATATCTCAGGAGGTGCAGTAAAGCCATGGTGGGTTCTTCTTCCCATTCCTCACTTCAGTCTAAGCAGCTTTGTACAGTGCTTGACATGTTTGATAAACTTTGGTCTCTGCTAAAATGTTTCCCCATCACAGAGGAACTTTCTGACTACCATACCTGATTTACCAACTTCTCACCCCATCTCATCTACTTTACTTTTTCCATTGCATTTCTCACCACCTGCCATGCTAGATATTTCTTAGTTTATTGTCTCTCTCCCCAAATCTCACTGGAATGTAATCTCCAAGAAAACAGGAACTTTGCCTCTTTTGTTCTGTGCTGAATTTTCAATACTCAGTACCTGTCCCTTCATAGAGGCTCAATAAATACTTCTCGAATAGATGAATGATACATGGTGGCTAACATGTTTTATTGTCAAAGAGACTTTTGAAGCCCAAAAGTGCACCCAGCCCATGGCTCCCCTGGGAACAGGTACCGTTTCTGTCTGGCCATAGGATTCTCGGATGTCCAGTCCCGTCTGGGCCCTCCAGTTCTCCAGAGTTTCTGGAAGAAGGGACTCCCCTACAGTGACGCAGTTCTGTAGATGGGGGAACTTGTAACTGAAGAAGAGAAATAAATGTTTGCCCTCAGCCTGCCTGGAACCAAAGTCTACTCAGGCCTAGACTTGGTTTCTGGGTGCTTTGATGACGCAAATGGCTTCATGGGGCTCTCTGTGTGCGAGAGATTCAGATAGATAGGCATGAATGTATGTGAGGGAGTCAGGGGGATGGGGCCAGACTCTCTTACCAATCCTCAAAGCCCCATCACCTGGAAAGATCCTGCTGTAGCAACATCCGGTAAACAATGGGGGCACCCATCATATGCTTGATTGGATAACTGGAGAGTGTCTGGAAGACAAGAGCCAGGTGAGACATTGGTCACCAGGTCAAATGCCAACTTATGGCTATGCACAGTGGTTACAGTTGTGAGCTATGGAGTTGTAGAGGTCTGGATGAAAACCCTAGCTTGTTTACTATGTCTGATTCAGGTTAAATGAGCCCCACAACTCTCATGCACCCTGAAGACAAAAACAACAGGGAAGAATACATATTATGGTAGTGAAAAAGTCTAAGGCTAATTTGAAACATTTTTGTCAAATCCTGGATGTCTGTTCCTGCCAGTTTAAGACTTGCCCTCGTTAACACACCCCTAGGAGTATATCACCCCCCAGCAACCAAGGGAAGATCAGCTGCCTGAGCACAGCAGCTGTCTTGGTTAAGTCCCTTAACTTTCTGTAGCCAGCTTTATAATAGATTGTTTGCAGTCTTATTTTCCTGAAAATATTTTTGGAATATATTTTAGATATAAAAGTTCTTTGAAAAGCTAAAGACATCTATAGACATTTCAAAACAAGTGCTACAAAAAGACCTAGTACTGAATACTTGCCATGTCCTGTGTTATCTCATTTAATTTTTACAATAACCTCACGGAGTGTGTGCTATCATCTTCATGATACAGAGGGGAAACCCATGATGTACAAAGTTAAGTAGCCGCTCCAAGGTCACCTAGTCAGCAAGTAGTGGGATCATTATTTGCAGCATGTATTCCTGTCATATAACACCATCTCCATCCCATGCTTTTCTTTATGCAGAATGTAATAGAGTATTGTCTTAATCTGTTTTCTTTTGCTGTAACTGAGTACCCGAGACTGAGTAATTTATGAAGAAAAGAAATTTATTTCTTGCAGTTCTAGGGGCTGGAAAGTCCAAGGTCAAGAAGCTGCATCTGGTGAGAGCCTTCTTGCGATGGGGACTCTGCAGAGTCCCAAGGAGGGTCAGGGCATCACATTGTAAAGGGGCTCACAAGGTAGAGCAAAACTGGCTTTTTATATAACAGACCCACTCTCCAAAACTAACCCACTAACGTGATAACCCGTTAATCCATTAATCCCTCATGAGGCCCAATCATCTCTTAAATGCCCCACCGCTTACTACTATTACACTGGGGATTGAGTTTGTTGATGAAAGGAGCCAAACTCTGTAAAATATTTGAAGAGATTTATTCTGAGCCAAACATGAGTGACCATGGCCATGACAGAGCCCTCAGGAGGTCCTGAGAACATGTGCCCAAGGTGGTCAGGGTGCACCTTGGTTTTATACATTTTAGGGAGACATGAGACTTCAATCAAACACATTTAAAAAATACATTGGTTTGGTCCAGAAAGGTGGGGCAACTTGAAGCGGTGGCTTCCAGCTTATAGGTAGATTTAAATTTTTCTGGTTGACAATTGATTGAGTTTATCTAAAGACCAGGGATCAATAGAAAGGAATGCCTTGGTTAAGATAAAGAATTATGGAGACCCAAGTTCTTATTTGCAGAGGAAGCTTTTAGGTACTGGCACTAGGCTTTAGATAGAATAGGTTGTAATCTTTTCTTTTTATCGGACTTAAAGTCTGTATTGATGTTAATACCAGAGAGATATAATGAGGCATGTCCCACTCTCACTTCCTGTCATGGCCTGAAACAGTCTCTCAGGTTAAATTTTAAAAGAACCCTGGCTAAGGAGGAAGTCCATTCAGATGGCTGGGGGAATGGGGCTTAGGATTTTATTTTTGGTTTACAAGTTTCATCATGAGTTTTGGGGGGCACAAGTATTTAAACCATGGCAATGGTTTAAGCAAAATGTCTAGAAAAAATGACAAATGTGAGTATCATGCAATAATTTCCTTCAAGTGTGCTTGATACACAGATATAAGCTATGAAAATGATCCCATATTCCTTATTGCTTTGCCTTACTAGAAGCTCAGCTTGTAACTACATACTCATTTGCTATATTTCTCCTTAATTTCCTTGGTCTTTTCCACCCTCCACCTCCAACCTACATTTTCCCAATGGGCTTTATAATTTTATGTCTGTTTTCGTTTTTTTAATGGTGGAACTTAATAAAAACCAGTTCAAATACTTTTCAGAAGGACACAGAGTAAGAATTTGCTTAAAACAGAGAATGACAGTATTATTTGAAGATAATTTCCTATGAAAATCCAGATCACACCTGACTTTTTGACTTTTGAAGATGTCATCTATGCCTTAGCTTGAACCTTTGCTGTAGCCAAATAGATGTCTGGATGGGCCATTAGAGATCTGGGGGCACAGCAGGGAAATAACCCAACCCCTCTATCATAGAGTCCAACATAGAGTGTAACTTCATAAGCAAAATGAGGTCATTTACACTGCTTTGTTGCTACAGGATAATGCATAGCTGCAGTTTGTGGGTCTTACTTAATGGCTGTACCATCAAGTTCTATAGGAAAAAATTCCATTTATTCTTCCGAATTGCTTCTAGAAAACCATCTTAAATTGGAAATAACCCAAAGTTCATTAACAATAGGATGGGGGAAGATTTTAACAGATTCACGTAATGGAATACTATGCAGCCAGCTAAAACAACAAACATCTGATACATGCAACATGTGGACTAATCTCACAGAGAATATTTTGAGTAAAAGAAGCCAAATGCAAAAGATTATATATAATTTGGCTCCATTTACATGAAATGCAAAGAAGAGATAAAATTAATCTATGGTGATAGGTATCAAATGAATGATTAACTTATAGGGGGCAGATACTGTCAGAGAAGGGGTATGAACACCTTCTGCAGTGGTGGAAATGTTTCATGTCTTGATCTGGTGGTGTTTACAGGGGTGTCTGATATGAATTGGATGTTGTGTCCCCACCTAAATCCCTATATTAAAGCTCTAACCCTCAACTTGATGGTATTTGGAGGCAGGGCTTTTAGGGGTAATTATGCAAGGTAATGAAGCAGGTGCCCCAGTGATAGCATGAGTGTCTTTATTTGTAAAAAGGAAGATATACCAGCACTGTCTCTCTCAACCATGTGAGAATATAGCAGTAAGGGAGCCATCAGCAAGCCAGGAAGAGAGGGCTTCCTCAGGAATCCAATTATGCTGGCACCCTGATCTCAGACTTACAGCCTCCAGAGCTATGAGAAGTAAATGTCTGTTATTTAAGCCACCTAGACTATGGTATTTTATTATAGTAGCCCAAGCTGACTAAGACAGTATCTAACACAGCTAAATTATTTTCAAACTGTACACATAGGATGGTGGCACTCTGTGTACTTTACCTTCAGTTTGTGTGTTATGCTGCAAATAAAAAAGGAAATGAAATGTGCACTCACAAACACACACGCACACACAAGAGGGATATGGCACCCCCTCCAATACTCCAGCTTTCCCTTTTACACGTGGTTCACCAGCATCTATCTGATAGGTGACACCAGCGGAAGAACCCATTACATTTGTTGAGTGAACAAATGGCCTACAATGTCTTTCTCCTGAACATACTCCTTTTATCTATATACGTGTCTGTCTCCTACCCCAGAACATGAGCTCTGTGAGGTCAGGGACCATTTCCATCTCGTTTACTGAACACTGTTCACCACATGGCAGGGGTTTAGCAAAAATTAGATGAATTGAAACAAACTACAATAAATTGAAGTGTGCAAACCTCGGGCTCACTCTGAATAACTGGTGCAAACTGGATCCTCTCTTACCTTTAGAATAACCAGTGGGTCAAACTTTGGCAAGAGATGAACAAATGTGCATGCTCCTAATGCCCAAGGTTCCATAAGTGAGCACAAGATGTTCAGTATCCAACCTGTGTCTGATATGGTCCACATTATATCAGAGGCTTGCATGCCTGTCCAACTGAAAACACAGACAAAACACATGTACATATAGGTGAGTGCATGCTTAGGATGCGTGGGACACGAAGGTGTAGGGGAGGAAAGGGAGGTGTGTGTGCAGAGGTGTGTGTGTATCTGCCTGCAGGTTTATAGGCATATGTCTAAGTATAAGTAGGAAGGGGGGAAGAAAAGTTGTTCTATCCATGCATCCTGTATCAACAGGAGATGAATGTTCAGAAGGTGGGACCCCGGTTGACATGACTTAATATATAATTGGGTCTCATTCTCCTTGTAACTCCAAAACTCATGCAATTCTCTGTAGAGAGAAAGAGCTCAGCTTACCCAGCATCCATCTTGGCCTTGAGGCCCAGGCTTGAGTGGGAATGTTCTGCCATCTTGGGAAGACCACTGGTCCCACTAGTGAAGTAGATGGCAGATGCTTCCTGGCTTCCAGTCTCCACACAGTGATGAGTGGTGGATGCCTCACTGACAGAGACACAGATTGTCATTTTCTCAGATCTAGCCTGGACACCAGATTTCAAAGTGACCCATCTTTTCCCACCACCCACTGTGCTGAAAAGGGCAAGTTGATGGACCCACCTCAGAAGAGAGGCTGCTGAGTGATTAAGATCATGGGAGTCTGAGTCAATCAGAGTTGGGTTTGAAAACTACTCAAGTTTCACACTTTGTTATCAATGCAACCCTAAACTACTTATTTCACTTCTCTGTGTCTCACTTTATATCTGCAAAAAAAGTGAGATCAAGTCTTATAGAGTTATCTCTACCACCAAAGAAATGAGCAAATTGCTTAGTAAGAACTCAATAGATACTAATCTAATTGTTGTGAAGAGCTCTGGCATGACACCAAGTGGACAGGAGGGGTGGAATTAATACGAGTTTTCCAAGTACTTTCTTGGCACTCTCTTCTATTCCCTGGAAGCACCTACATATCTCTTGGACATCTCCAGTGTCCTGATTTTGAGCCTTTAAAAGAAGGCATGATGTTGTTTATTTCCATGACAGCTACCTTCAAGACCATGGCATTAGAAAGGAAAAGCTGAAGTTATCCCTTCAAGTTTCCTATCATATGTGCCCCTGCTAGAGGGATTTCAGACATGTTGACAGAGAAAATCATTAGTCCAGCCAGTCTTGCTATCGGCTTTTGGAAGGACTATCAAGGTCTTTCCATGCTATCAACACATGGAAAGACCTCTGCCCTTGATCGGCCTCTCTTAGAGATACAAGAGGTGGGAAGAAGAGCCTAGAAACTTGGTATATCAGCCATCTCTTGGGTTTTCCCTCATGACCTTGGCCTCACCCCTGATTTGAGTCATAGTTCCAGTAAGTTGTTCTGGGTGGGTTTCAACCCACTTGGTGTTAACACCATGTTGTTTCCAGTGTGCATCACGAGTGATTCACTTTGTGCCCCATAGTTTCTCTGTTTTACTATAGCTTGGAACTCTGAGCCACTTTTCATGCATGAGTCTGCAGCCCAGAGGTGTGGAGGCAATAACACCCCCAGGACAACCCTCAGCCTGTGGGGATCAGATGCTAATGGTTCAGTGCTTTTCAATCCTTTAGAGGACAATCCTGGGAGGCATTCTGTATGCTGCTCAGAAGGTCCAGGCAGATCAAGCCCCATTTAGTCCTTGCAATGACTTGAAAAAAAAAAAAACCCTTGTATTAGCTTTTATTTCTTCCCAGCTTCACTCTTCCTAGTCCCATGCTGTTCTTCCTGCACCTCCTCAATAAAGCACCTGCACCTAAGTGCTTAGCTCTGTTTCCAGCTTTAGTTAAAACCCAGGCTGAGACATGTAGATACTCACTTTAGCAGTTTCTTGAAGTTCAGCCACCCATCGCAGCTTTTCTCAGACACCAGTAGCTTAATTCTCAGAGAAGGACATTCAGATGCCACTGTGTCCACTTCTTGGAAGACTTCATCCCCAGCAACAATAGCCTTGGCCTGAGACATCTGCAACCTGTACAGTATGTCAGCGGATTTCATCTGGATGGTTCCAGGCATAAAGATGAGACCTAAAGAAGCCAACAGTTTAGAGAATTGGAAAGGATGGTTTTCTTTGTTCCTAGAGAAGCCTTAGATAAACATCAAGCAGGGAGCAAGTGGGGAAGGAGAGGATGGGGAAGTAATGACCAATAGAGAGTGTCAATAAAAAAGGGGACTAAGGACTAGGGAGTGAATGAAACCTAGGATTCCCTGGGTTGTCAGAGTCTTAAGGGCCCTAGTGAGACAAAGAAAAGAAATTGAATTGCTAATGTCAAACTGTTGATAGTCTAAGACACATACAATTCTCCTCACCCACTCTCACCCCTCAAAAAAAATTTTCTGCAGGAGTTTGCTGTATTCAAAACTCTCATATGATAATTAAAGAATCATGAGGAAAGGCACTTGGAACTGTCCATGGTCTTGAAACACCAATATCTCTAGGTCCTGGCAATTTATTTCATCCCTGGGACATTAAATGCATTTTTCTTAGATGAGAGTGCCTTCAGTTTTACATATCTATGTACACACAAAGTATAGTTGTATATATTTATTGGGTACAAAGTGGTATTATAATTTTTGAAGACAATGTGAGATGATTAAATTAAGCTAATTCACATATCCATCACCTCAAGTATTTAACCTTTTTTTGTGATGAGAACATTAGAAATTTTTGCTCTTAATGATACTGAAATTTACAGTACTGAGTTATTAGCTGTGTTTAGCATGCTGTACAATTTATCTCAAAAATTAGACTTATTCCTTGCACATAACTGAGGTTTTATACCCCACGATTATCACTTTCCTAAATTCTTGTTCTTCTTTACTATTTTAATGAGACTCCTTTGATTTTTAAAATCTTCTGTAGAATAACCAGACTTAGGGCCAGGTATGGTGGCTCATGCCTGTAATCCTAGCACTTTGGGAGGCCAAGGAGGGTGGATTATTAGAGGTCAAGAGTTCAAGACCAGCCTGGCCAACACGGCGAAACCCCAGCTTTACTAAAAATACAAAAATTATCTGGGCTTGATGGCACACGCCTGTAATCCCAGCTACTCGGGAGGCTGAGGTAGGAGGATTGCTTGAACCTGGGAGGCAAAGGTTGCAGTGAGCCAAAATTGCACCACTGCACTCCAGCCTGGACTACAGAGGGAGACTCCATCTCAAAAAAATAAAAGAAAGAAAGAAAAGAACAGAATAACTACACAGGTTTCATTTTTTGTGAAGCTTAAACCACATGCCGGTCCTGCTAAATAGCTTTTAACCTTAGCTCACTTTCTTCCCACTCTCAACACTTTGGGATTCTCACTGCACACCTGTAAATATCCCCAAATGTTTCTCTACCATGGTGGCCAATTGAGTCAGACACAGAACAAGACACATCTCTTCCTCTGGGTTCTCCTTTCCTTCTGGCTATAATTTCAGTATGTCACCTTTCTCTCTGGCTTGTTCTCTCTTTCCACAGGCTTCCAAGTTCCTGCAATTGGTTTGGTTGCCTCTGATAGTTTCTAATTCCTGGCTGCATTCATGTCTTTCTCTTTACCCATTGCTTTCTCATGCTCAGCCCATTGTCCCCAGAATATGGGGTGGGTGGGAGCTTTTAATAGGGATTAGGCTGTGTGCAAGCAGAGGTGGAAAGGGCAGTTTGTGAAGGAGGTTGCTGGAATTTCTTGGGGTTCTTTTTGATACCACTGTACTTCTCATCCTTTTAATGTAAAAGTTGATGATTCTTAAATTTCTGTCTCCATCTCAAATTTTAGAGCCTTAAATCCAACTTGTTATCACTTCTTGAACATCACATGGACATCCTGGACTCAACATGCCCAAATTGAACTTGTCATATTTTCCTTTCACATTGATACCTCTTTCTATATCTGTGTTCTTCACTGCAGTGAAAGAAAGCACCATCCACCCAGTTGCTGAAATGTCTGTGACTTCTCTCTCTCTCCCTCGCATCTCCTTTGAATAACCCTGTTATTAGTTCACCCCCCAATTGCCTGTTAAATCCACTTATCTCCATCTCTACTACCTCAACCAAACTTAAGCCGTCACCATCGCTTCACCTCTTATCTGAGATTTCCAACCCCACTATTGTATTCTTCATCCCATTCCCTATTGAGCATCCAATATGACCATCCAAACAGAGGATGATCATGTCACTCAATGTATCAATGGTTTGAGTGTCACTCAATCCATCAATCATTTCCCATTCACCACTGGGTAAATGTCCACAACTCTTACCATGGACCACAAGGCACTGCCAATTTAGCACCTGGCCACCTCTACATGTTCATTCTATTGCCACTACTTTCTTTTATGGCCTGGACTTCAGGCACACAGATATCCTTTTAGGTTCTTTTATAATTTTCAAGCTTCCCTCCCTGTGGCTTTGAAACTGCCTTTGGAAAAATTATGACACTGAGGGAAATCTGACATAGCTGACTTCATCTTGTTTCCAACCTCACAAGCTATCTGTCTTTGCTCATCCCTGGACATAGTCCAAGCTAACTATGGCAGAAATCTAACTTATAGTCTAACTTTAAAATAAAAATGATAATAGCTCTTTCCTGAAACTAACTGTGTCCGTGCTTGGAGATTGAAACTGCCTTTGGAAAAATAACAAATTGGTCACAAGGTTAGAATTATAGTTCAGGAGTCATGGAGCCAGAGGTCACAAGATTTGTAACCTCCCCAATTTCTCCTATAGATTACATCATTATGGTAAACCCTAAGTCTGGTATTTGAGGTGTTCTTCAGACCTTGCGTTCTGATGGACCAGCTTGCACTACCCAGATCAGTAACTGATACCAAGAAACTAACTCAACTAGTTCTGTGATCTCTGAGGAGTTGACTCAACACAAGAAGACAGCTTCAACCCGTGTTTTCATCCCCAGCCAAACCAATCAGCATTTCCTATTCCCTAGCCCCCTGCATGCCAAAGCATCCTTGAAAAACTCTAGTCTCTGATTTCCTGGGGAGGTGGATTTAAGAAACATCGTCCATCCTTCAACTTGGCTGTCTATGCAATTATTAAACCCTTCTCTACTGCAACTCCTACTGTTTTCAGTGTTTGGCTTTTCTGGGAAGTGGGTAAGAAGAAATTATCAGATAATTACATCTTCACATATGCTGTTCCCTTTGCTTGGCACAAACCTCGCTATCTCTTGGCAAAATCCTACTCATCCTGCAGATCTCAGCTCAAATATCACTTCCATTGAGACTTAGTTGCTCCTCATATTGGTTAATTCAAGTCTTCTTTTAGAAAAGCATTGGCAAACTTTTTCTGCAAAGGGCCAAATAGTAAATATTTTAGGTTTTTTGGATAAGACACTCTCTTGTTCCAACTACTCAAGTTGCCACTGTAGTGCAAATGCAGCCACATATAATATGGAAACAAGTGGGCATAGCTGTGTTATAATAAAACTTTATTTACAAAAACAAGCTTTGGGCAGGATTTGGCCTGCAGGTCACAGTCTACCAAATTTATTTTTATAGATTTTAATAGAATTCTCATACCAGTTATCATAATTCTGATTAAATACTTACATGTGCAATTAATAGTTTAAGAGCTTTCTCCAAAGGTCTGAAAGTCCCATGAATATGTAAACTACGTCATTGTTGTTGTTCACCCTGCATAAGTGCTTGGCACATAGTTTGCTTAAATAAGTGGAAGTAGGGAGAAGTCTTTCTTCATATGAGAGAGGACAGCATGCTCCAAGGAGGAGACTTCTTTTGAGAGAGGTGGCTGCATTTCTCTGCTATCAGTTTTCTTCACAAGGAAGACAGCTCTCTGTCCAGGTAGTCAGTTACCAACCTGCTCGAATGCAGCCCAGGATCACCAGCCACCACTCAGGCACTCGGGGCAGCACCACTGCCACACGATCCCCACGCTGCAGGCCACAGGCTCCCGAGAGGACGTTGGCTGCCTGCTGGCTGTTTTCACTCAGTTCTCTGAAATTCCACATTAATTCCTTCCCCTTCCCATTCACCCACCACAGGGCTGGGCTTGGGGGTCGCTTGCCAGCCTGAAGAAAGAGAAGCCCTGTTGATTAGGGGGCATTGGTACACAAGCAGGTAGGATAAATTCCAAGTCTTGGGATTGCCAAGTTGGTGCTTAGAAAGGTTTTTTACCTCAGCACCTCCATACAATCTTAAAAAGTATTGAAAACCCTAAAGACTTGTTATTTATATGAGTTATATCTGTCAATATCTACCATAGTAGATATTAAAACAGAATTTTTGTAAGTGTATGCTTTTAGAAATAACAGTAATAAACCCATTATATATTAACATGCATAATTTTTTATAATGATAAAGTATACTTTTCAAAATGAAAAAATAATGAGGAAAGTGGCATTATTTTATTTATTTATTGCATCTATTTATTCTGCAATTCCCTTTAATGTCTTAGTAGAAAAACACTGGATCCTCTCATCTGATTCTGCATTCACTCTGTTGTGAGTACCAACATGTACCTTCTGGAAAATGCTATTGTATACTCGTGAAAGAATTAGAATAAAAAGGCAAATATCACTTTAGATTTATTTATATATTTATCTCCATTTACTTTTTTAATTTTGTGGTAAAAATACACATAACATTTCCAGTTTTAACTATTTTTGAGTGTACAGTTCAGTGGCATTAAGTACATTCTCATTGTTATGCAACAATCACCACCATCCATCTCCCGAACTTTTGCATCATCCAAAACGAAAACTCTGTCCCCGTTACACAATCACCTGTCATCCCCTCTCCCTTTAGGCCCTGATAAACACCATTCTACTTTCTGACTCTATGAATTTGACTATTCTAGATACATGATATTGTCTGAATATTTGTCCTCTCCAAGTCTCATGTTGAAATGCAATCCCCAATGTCAGAGGTGGGGCTTGGTGGGAGGTGATTGGATCATGGAGGCAGGACCCTCATGAATGGCTTAGCACCATCCCCTTGGTGATAAATGAGATCATAAGATCTGGTTGTTTAAAAGTGAGTGGCACCTTCTCACTCTCTGTTTTGCTCCTCATCTTGCCCTTTGTTGTGCCTGCTCTTTCTTCATCTTCCAACATTATTGTAAACTTCTTGAGGCCCTCATCAGAAGCAGATGCCAGCACACTTCCTGTACACTGTGCAGAACTTTGGGCCAATTAAATCTCTTTTCTTTGTAAGTTACCTAGTCTCAGGTATTCCTTTACAGCAACACAAGAACAGTCCGATACAGAAAATTGGTACCAGAAGTGGGATATTGCTATAAAGATACCTGAAAATGTAGAACTAACTCTGGAACTTGGTCATGGGAAGAAATTGAAGAGTTTGGAGGGCTTAGAAGAGACAGAAAGATGAGGAAAAGTTTGGAACGTCTTAGGCACTGGTTAAATAGTTGTGACCAAAATGCTGATAGAATTATGGACAATGAAATGCAGGCTGACCAGATTTCAAATGGAAATAAGGAAATTTTAGGGAACTGAAGCAAAGGTCCTCCTTCCTATATTTTAGCAAAGAACTTGGCTGCATTGTGTTCATAGCCTAGTGATCTGTGGAAGTTTTAACTTAAGAGTAATGACTTAGGGAATCTGACAGAAGAAATTTTTAAGCAACAGAGCATTCAAGATTTGACCTGAATGTTCGATGAATAGATAATGTTGCATATACATAACAATGGAATATTATTTCAGCCTTAAAAAGGAAGGAAATTCTGACATATATTACATGGATAAACCTTGAAGACATGCTAAGTGAAATTAGCCAGACACAAAAAAACAAATACTGTGTGATTTCATTTATATAAGGTACTATATTAGGCTGTTCTTGCATTGCTATAAAGGAATATCTGACACTGGGTAATTTATAAAGAAAAACGTTTAATTGGCTCACAGTTATGCAGGGTGTACAGGAAGCATGGTGCTGGCATCTGCTTCTGGTGAGGGCCTCAGGAAGATTACAGTCATGGAAGAAGGTGAAGGGAGAGCAGGTACATCACATGGCAAAATCAGGAGCAAAAGAGAGAGCGTGGAGAAGTGCCACGTATCTTAAAACAGCAAGATCTCTCATGAACTCACTCATAACCAAGGGGATGGTGCTAAGTCATTCGTGTGCGACCTGCCCGTATGATCCAAATGTCTTCCACCAGGCCCTACTTCCAACTCTGTGGATTACATTTCAACATGAGATTTGGAGAAAACAAATATCCAAACTATGTCACTTTGCTCCTGCCCTTCCAATTCTCATGTCCTTCTCACATTGAAAAATACAATAATCTCTTTTTTTTTGGTTGGATTTGCCTGATATTTCTTTTTTGATTATTATACTTTAAGTTTTAGGGTACATGTGCACAACGTGCACGTTTACATGTGCCATGTTGGTGTGCTGCACCGCTTAACTCGTCATTTAACATTAGGTATATCTCCTAATGTTATCCCTCACCCCTCCCCCCACCCCATAACAGGCCCAGTGTGTGATGTTCCCCTTCCTGTGTCCATGTGTTCTCATTGTTCAATTCCCACCTATCAGTGAGAACATGCGGTGTTTGGTTTTTTTGTCCTTGCGATAGTTTGCTGAGAATGATGGTTTAGTTTTTGTCTATTTGTTGATAGATATTTGGGCTGTTTGACCTTCCAACTACTGTGAATAAAGTTACTGTGAACATGAGTGTACACATATTCCTCAGAAACCCTGATTTTAAGTATTTTTTGGTGTATACCCAGAGTTGGAATTGCTGAATGGCAATTTTATTTTTTAATTTTTTGAGAAAATGTTATATTGCTTTCCATAATAGCTGTAACATTTTACATACCCATCATGATTCACAGGGGTTCTAATTTCTCTGTTTTATTGTAAAATAGACCCTTCGCATATCCCCTGAAAGAGTCTCATGTATCCTCAGGGGTTCTCAGATCATAGTTTGAGAGTAATGATGCAAAATCAAAGACAAAACATGTTAGCAATTTTATTAGATATTTCAAAATTTGCCTCCATCAGAGTTATACCACTTCCTGGTAACACATGAGAGTGTCTGTTTCCTCACAGCCTTGCCAATAGAGTTGTTAAACCTTTGTATTTTGTTCTTGCTCATTCCTGGGCAAAGACCAAGCTAACTATGGGAGGAATTTGATTTATAATTTAACTTTAAAGCAAGGATGACAACAGTCTCTTCCTGAAACCAACTCCCTTCTTGTTCAGGGACCTAAACCCCTTTGTGAAATTAATGCAATTCCACAGCATTAGAATTATGGTAGATGGTAGGGGCCTCAATTCTGCTAAGCTATAAGCATAGTTAAGCAATAACCAGCCATTGTTCCCTAGCTTGCTTACTGCTTAGGAGTCATGTAACCAGAAGTCACACTTTGTAACTTCACCAGTTGCTCCTGTAGTTAACATCACTATTGTAAAATCTAAGACTGACCTTTGAGATATTTTTCAGACATTTGCATTCTGGAAAAGTTACTGACACTACCTAGACCTGTGATTCTACAGCAAGGAACTGACTTTACCTCTCCTGTGTCTGCCTCACCCAGAAACAAACTCAGCACTTGAAGACATTTCTCACATCTCTATAATTCCATTCCCAAGCAATCAGTAGCACCCATTCCTTAGCCCCCTGCCCTCCAAATTATCTTTTGAAAACCCTCGTCTCTGAGCTTTCCAGGGGGCAGATTTGAGAAATATTTCCCATCCTTCCACTAAGATGCCTTGTGATAATTAAACTATTTTTTCTGAAAGAAAAAAACAACCTTTTGTATTTGACTAACAAGATAGGTGCATAAAAGTTATTTCAGCAAAATTATCACTTGCATTACTCTTACTATGAGGGAGGGTGAGAATTTTTTATATTTAATGGCCATTTGAGTTCACTTTTTTGTGAACTATCTGTTCATATATTTTGCCTGGTTTTATAATGAGTTGCACCTTTTTATTCTTGGTTTCTACAAGCTCACTTTATATTATTAACGTTTTTGCTGTTATATGAGTTGAATATTTTCCCCATGGTTTTCATTAGTCATTTATTTTGCTAATGGTGTTATTTGTGAATGGAAAGATTTTTTGACGTTTATATAGCAAATTTACTTTTATGGATTCAGAATGCTGAGTCATGGTAGTAAGGGCCTTCCTGAATATTTAAAGGGCCTTCCTCAATATTTAAAGGAAGTATAACTTTTAAAAAATCCAGAAATCTAAATTTCTGTTTGAAAATTTTCAATTTTAAAATGTTGAACCTTATTTTTTTTTTAAGAGTACCCACACCTAGGGCCGTCTTCAGCCTAGAGGCAAGGCATTTGCAATCTCCACACTAAGACTGTTTCATAGTGTTGGGAACTTAGGACATCATGTCATAATCATGACTGTTTTTGAGCACCAACGTATTAAGTTCATGCTGGTAGCTCCACCGCTTCCCCTACCCCTAGCCAGAATGAATCCTTCCATCCTACAGAAAGAGTCACAGGACTTCAGGTGAAGGCAATTGATGAATCAGCAGTGAATGGATTAAAATTCTAGATGCTCAGGGCTGGGAAGGAAACTCTGAAATTTCTTCATCTTTTTCTTTCTTGGATGTCTCATATTGAAGCCCTTTTGATAACTGTCACCTCGTAGCTATCTTACTTGCACACCTCTATTGACAGGGACACGTGACCTAACTTTCTGGGAAGACTCAGTCTTTGTTCAGTGCTGATTTGTCCCCCACTTTTTTGAGAGAGAATCTCACTCTGTGGAGTGCGGTGGTGTGATCACAGTTCACTGCAGCCTCCAACTCCTGGGCTCAAGCAGTCTTGCCACCTCAATCTCCTGAGTAGCTAGGACTGCAGGTATGTGCCACCATGCCTGGCTAATTTTGTTTTAAACATTTTTGGTAGAGACAGTCTCGCTGTGTTGCCCAGGCTTGATTTGCTATTATTAGATTCAAACCTGCCTCTTCTACGACCCCAGACCACTAGTCCTCATTTCACCCTGGGAGGTCACAACAGAGCATGTGCAGTCTACATACAGTGTAAACAAACTGTGTGTTGGCTGCCTGGGAGTTACCAGGTTGCCACACTCCTGTGCCTTTCTTCCTTCCAAGCTCATGCTGTCTCTCTCCCATACCATACTGCCTTCATGGAAGATGAGTGTCTTGTCCATAGCTTATTACAGTGCCTTACATGTAATAAGTACTTAACAAATATTTACTGAATTAATGGATGAATTTTAAAAGTCAACAAAATTGTCTCACTCTGTGCCTCTTTTCCACCCCATTACCTTCTCCATGTCAGCCCAGTGATCCAACACATCACTAGCAAAGTTAAACTTGGCCGGCACTTCCTGGTGGCCCCACTGCACAGACACCAGTTGCCGACTATTAATGTAGAGAGTGCGGCTGGACATCTGAGTACCCCACAGGGTGCAAAGTCCCTGAACTTTTCGCAGCCAATGCATGTTCAGGCCTGTAAAAGAAAGAAGAGACACAGGTGACAGAAAGAAGAGACAATCTGTTAAAGAAGATTGCTCTACTGATCATCAGCGGCTTCAGGAGATTCATCCCAACCTTATGGGATTCTTCTCAGGAATTAATTTGCTGTAGTTATGAGTAAATTGGCACGCAGCATCTGTTTCAGTCTCCTTGTGGGGTGCTGTTTTCTAAAGGCATAAGAGGATACAGACCCAGTCCTAGATCCTACATCTTCAACACTTCTGACAGTTTTGTGAACACCCATTTCCATATAATAAATCCCCTTGTGCTTAAAATACAGCGGGTCATAGATTGGATAGTTGTTCCCAGCAATTCACTCCCTTCCTGTTCTGGGATTATAAATCCCCATTCATTTTTAAGTGACTTCCCAGTGCATTCAGGAGGAAGAATATGTATCAACCTCTCATTGACTTTGGCTTGCTCATGAGATATGCTTTGGTCAATGAGATGTGAGTGTCTGGGATTCTAGGGTTCATCAGAAACTCTCACATTTCTCCCCTCTGCATGAGACTTTCATAACCCAGATCATGCTGTACCTTCAGACTTTGACCCAGAACAACAAGAAATGTGGAGTTGAGCTGAGCCTAGCATGGCCACTAGCAACACACCGGCCCATAGGTGGAAAATATGCATGACTAAAAGCTACTAAGATGTATAGGGTATTTGTTACTATAGCAAATGCTAACTAATACAAGTAGCATCATTTTCTTTAAATTGAATCTGGACTGATACATCCTAAATCCCAGGTCCTATCCATCTAGTGCGCAGGACCTAACACAATCACTTTAGAAATTACAGCTGTCATAATTGTTGTTTCTATGTAAGTTCTTTATTGGTGATTTGTGACATTGTTGTGCACCCATCACCCGAGGAGCATACACTTAACACTTACAGTATACACTTAACAGTATACACTTAACCCACTTTGTACCCTTTTATTCCTCACCTCCTTCCCATCATTTACCCAAAGTCCTCAAAGTTCATTGTATCATTCTCATGACTTTGCAACAATGTATAACTTAGCTCCCACTTATGGCTGAGAACATATGATGTTTGGTTTTCCATTCCTGAATTACTTCACTTTGACTGATGGTCTCCAATCCCATCCAGGTTACTGCGAATGCCATTAAGTCATTCCTTTTTATGGCTGAGTAGTATTTCATTTTATATACATATATGTATGCTATATATGATACTATATATAATATATATACTATGTATGTATTATATAGTATATATCTAAAAAATATAAAAAATTCTATTTTTATATATATTTTTGTTTATATAATATATATATGTAATATACATTGCCACACTCCTGTGCCTTTCTTCCTTCCAAGCTCATGCTGTCTCTCTCCCATACCATACTGACTTCATGGAAGATGATATATATCTATATCTATATCTATATCTATATCTATACAGATATATAGATATATATCCATCAGCTTGGAATGAAGAAAGGCACAGGAGTGTGGCTAAAAATATATATATATATAAAATATATATATTATCATTACATATGGATATATATGGATATATTACATACCATATATGGGTATTATACATTTATATTGTATATAACATATTATATAATATATAATGTAATATTATATATTATATAATAATACATATACTATATCCATATATTATATTACAAATATGTTATATATGCTATATAACTGTATATACTATCTACAGTATATAAGGAGATGTTATCTATAAATATATAATATGTATATATCTACATATAGTAGATATATACTATATATACTATATATAGATATATAGATACGATATTTTTAAATATATAATATATAAATTTTTATACATTTTTATATCTTTTATATATATACTATATATAGCCACACTATATAACAGTATAGTATATATCTATATATAATATATGATACACATTATATATAATAGTATAGTTATATATATCTATACATACCATACTATTATATATCATGTATATTATATATTATATACTGTTATATATTATATATATCTGTGTATACACTATACCGTTATATATATAAATTCACTCTGAGTATCAGAACAAGACATGAATGCTCACTCTCACCACTTAGATCTAGATATATATAATATCATAGTATATATATAATAGTATAGTATATATAGATATAGATATAATATATAGTATAATAGTATTATATATATTATATATAATACTATATTATACTATATATTATATATTATACTATTATATACTATATATAATATATAGTATAATATATAATAGTATAATGTAGTATAATATACAAAACATATATATAATATATAATACTATTATACTATATATAATATACAGTATACTATATACTGTTATACTATATATTATTATTATAATATATAGTATACTATATATTATATATAGTATACTATGTATTATATATAGTATACTATATATTATATATAGTATACTATATATAATACATAGTATAATATATAATATGTAGTATAATATATATATTATATATAACATATGTATTATATATAATATATATAATATATATTATATATAATATATATAATATATGTATTATATATTATATATAATATATGTAATATATATAATATATATAATATATGTATTATATATAATACTCAGTATAATATATAATATATAATATATATAATATCTAGTATAATATATAATATATAGTATAATATACAATATGACATATATAGTATATTATATATACAATATATTATATAATATATAATATATAGTATAATATTATATATACAATATATTATATACTATGTAATATATAGTATAATATTATATATAATATATTATAGAATATATAGTATATTACCATATACTATATATTATATAACATATAATAATAGTATCACAGTATATATGAATAATATATAAAATATATATAAAATAGATAAATAATATATAAATTATATAAATAGTATATAATATATAAATATAAATTATATGAATTATATATAAAAATATATAAATAATAATATAAGATATATAATATATAATATATAGTATATTATATCTATATCTATATATACTATGCTATTTTATATCTATACTATACTATTATATATATCTAGATCTAAGTGGTGAGAGTAAGCATTCATGTCTTGTTCTGGTTCTCAGAGTGAATTTATATATATAATAGTATAGTGTATATACAGATATACATAATATGTAATATATATGATATATAATAGTATGGTATGTATAGATATATATAACTATACTATTATATAATATATTTTATATATTATATATAGATATATACTATACTATTATATAGTGTGGCTATATATAGTATATATTAAATATATAAAAATATATAGGAATTTATATATTTTTATATATTTAAAAATATTTTATATATAAAATATTCACATATTTTTACATATGTTTTTATTTTACATAATACATATTGATACACTCCTGTGCCTTTCTTCCTTCCAAGCTCATGGTGTCTCTCTCCCATACTATACTGCCTTCACAGAAGATGATATATATATACATATTATATATATGTTATACGTTCATGAGCTTGGAAGGAGGAAAGGCACAGGAGTGTGGCAAAATATATTATATAAAATATATAATATATTATATAAAATATAAACATATGTAAAAAATGTATTTTATATGTTTCATATATACTATATATAGCCACACTATAGAACATATAGTATATATAGATATATATAAAATATATACATACTATTATATATTATATACAATTAGATAATATATATAATATATAATATATCATATATCTATATATCACATATTATATATTTATATAAACTATACTACTACATATAAATATTTAAGTATATTTATAAAAATATATAAATATTTTATATATGAATACAAGTTTCTTTACTTGTTGATTGACAGCATTTGGGCTGGTTCCATATTCCTGTAATTGCAAATTGTGCTGCTATAAACATGCATGTGCAGTGGCTTCTTTCGTATAATGATTTATTTTTCTCTTGGTAGATACCCAGTAGTGGGATTGCTGGATCAAATGGTAGTTCTACTTTTCGTTCTTTGATGAATTTCCAGTTTTCCACAGTGGCTGTACTAGCTTACATTCCCACCAGCAGTGTAGAAGTGTTCCCTTTTCACCACATCCACACCAACATCTATAATTTTTTTTGTTTTTTTATTATGGCCATTCTTGCAAGACTAAGGTGGTAGAGCATTGTGGTTTTGATTTGCATTTCCCTGATCATTAGTGATGTTGAGCATTTTTTCATATGTATGCTGGATCTTCTTTTGAGAATTGTCTATTCGTATCCTTAGCCCACGTTTTTTATGGGATTTTTGGGGCTTTTTTACTTGCTAATTTGTTTAAGTTCCTTCTAGATTCTGAATACTAGTCCTTTGTCAGATGTATAGATTGTGAAGATTTTCTCTCACTCTATGGGTTGTCTGTTTACTTTGCTGACTGTTCCTTTCGCCATACAAAAGCTCTTTAGTTTACTTAAGTCCCATCTATTTATCTTTATTTTTGTTGCATTTGCTTTTGCGTTCTTGGTCATAAAATCTTTGCCTAAACCAATGTCTACAAGGGTTTTCCTGATGTTATCTTCTAGAATTTTTATAGTTTCAGGTCTTAGATTTAAGTCCTTGATCCACCTTGAGGTGGTTTTTGTATAAGGTGATATATGAAGATCCAGTTTCATTCTCCTACATGTGGCTTGCCAATTATCCCAGAACCATTTGTTGAATAGGGTGTCCTTTCCCCATTTTGTGTTTTTGTTTGCTTTGTCGAAGATCAGTTGACTGTAAGTATTGGGGTTTATTTCTGGATTCTCTATTCTGTTCCTTCTGTTCCATGGTTCTATGTGCCTATTTTTATACCAGACCATGCTGTTTCGGTGACTATGGCCTTATAGTATATTTTGAAATCAGGTAATGTGATGCCTCCAGATTTGTTCTTTTTGGATAGTCTTGCTTTGGCTATGAGGACTCTTTTTTTGGTTCCATATGAATTTTAGGATTTTTTTTCTAGTTCTGTGAAGAATGATGGTGGTATTTTGATGGGAATTGCACTGAATTTGTATATTGCTTTTGGCAATATAGTCATTTTTACAATATTTATTCTACCCATCAATGAGCATAGGATGTGTTTCCATTTGTTTGTGTCATTTATGATTTCTTTCAGCAGGGTTTTGTAGTTTTCCTTGAATACATCTTTGGTTAGGTATATTCCTAAGTATTTTTTTTTGCAGCTATTATAAAAGGGGTTGAGTTCTTGATTTAATTCTCAGCTTGGTTGCTATTAAAGTATAGCAGAGCTACTGGTTTTTGTACATTAATTTTGTGTCCTGAAACTTTGCTGAATTCCTTTATTAGTTGTAGGAGCTCTTTGGAGGAGTCTTTAAGGTCTTCTAGGTATACAATCATATTAACAGCAAACAGCTACTGTATGACTTCCTCTTTACCAATTTGGAGGACACTTATTTCTTTCTCTTGTCTGATTGATCTGGCTAGGACTTCCAGTACTATACTGGATACAAGTGGTGAGAGTAAGCATTCACATCTTGTTCTAGTTCTCAGAGGGAATGCTTTCAACTTTTCCCCATTCAGTATTATGTTGCCTGTGGGTTTGTCATAGATGGCTTTTATTACATTAAGGTATATCCATGGTATGCTGATTTTGCTGAGGGTTTTAATCATAAGAGGATGCTGGATTTTTGTCAAATGCTTTTTCTACATCTATTGAGATAATAATGTGATTTTTGTTTTTAATTCTGTTTATGTGGTGTATCACATTTATTGACCTGTGTGTGTTAAACCATTCCTGCATCCCTGGTAGGAAACCCACTTCATCATGGTGGATTATCTTTTTGATATGCTGTTGGATTCAGTTAGCTAGCAGCTAATTAAGAATTTTTGCATCTATGTTCATCAAGGATATTTGTCTGCAGTTTTCTTTTTTTGTTACATCCTTTTCTGGTTTGGGTATGAGGGTAATACTGGCTTCATAGAATGATTTTGGGAGGATTCCCTCTTTATCTTGTGTAATAGCGTCGATAGGATTGGTACCAATTCCTCTTTGGATGTCTGGTAGAATTCAGCTGTGAATTCATCTGGTCATGGCTTTTTTGTTATTGTTGTTGTTGCTGATGATTTTTGTATTACCATTTTAATCTCGCTGCTTGTTATTGGTCTGTTCAGGCTTTCTAATTCTTCCTGACTTAAGCTAGGAGGGTTGTATCTTCCCAAGAATTTATCCATCTCCTCTAAGTTTTTTAGCTTATGTGCATGAAGCTGTTTGTCGTGCCTTGAATGATCTTTTGTATTTCTGTGGTGTCAGTTGTAATATCTCCCATTTCCTTTCTAATTGAGCTTATTTGGATTTTCTCTGTTCTTTTTTTTTTTTGGTTAATCTTCCTAATGGTCTACCAATCTTATTTATCTTTTCAAAGAACCAGATTTTGTTTCATTTATCTTTTGTATTTTTTTATCTCAATTTCATTTAGTTATGCTCTGATCTTGGTTATTTCCTTTCTTATGCTGGGTTTGGGTTTGATTTGTTCTTGTTTGTCTAGTTCCTTGAGGTGTGGCCTTAGATTGTATATTTGTGCTCTTTCAGACTTTTTGATGAAGGCATTTAAGGCTATGAACTTTCCTCTTAATACCACCTTTGCTGTATCCTAGAAGTTTTGATAGATTGTGTCACTATTATCCTTCAGTGTGAGAAATTTTTAAATTTCCATCTTGATTTCATTGTTGATCCAATGATCATTCAGGAATTGGTTATTTAATTTCCACGTATTCACATGATTTTGAAGGTTCCTTTTGGAGTTGATGTCCAATTTTATTCCAAGGTGGTCTGAGAGAGTACTTGATATAATTTCACTTTTCTCAAATTTATTGAGACTTGTTTTGTGACCTATCATATGGTCTATCTTGGAGAAAGTTCCAGGCACTGATGAATAAAATGTATATTCCATGGTTGTTGGGTAGAATGTTCTGTAAATATCTGTTAAATTCATCTGTTTTATGGTACAGTTTAAATCAATTCTTTCTTTGCTGACTTTATGTCTTGATGACCTGTCTAGTTCTGTCAGTGGAGTATTGAAGTCCCCCACTATTATTGTGTTGCTGTTTATATTATTTCTTAGGTCTAGTAGTAATTGTTTCATAAATTTGGGAGCTCCAGTGTTAGGTGCATATATATTTAGAATTGTGATATCTTCCTGTTGGACAAGACCTTTTATCATTACATAATGTCCCTCTTTGTCTTTTCTAACTGCTGTGGCTTTAAAGTTTGTTTTGCCTGTTATAAATGTAGCTACTCCTGCTTGTTTTTGGTGTCCGTTTGCATGGAATGTCTTTTTCCACCCCCTTACCTTAAGTTTATGTGAGTTCTTGTGTTAGATGAGTCTCCTGAAAGCAGTAGATACTTGGTTGGCATATTCTTATCAATTCTGCAATTCTGTATCTTTTAAATGGAGCACTTAGGCCATTTACATTCAACATTAGTATTGAGATGTGAGGTACTATTCCATTCATTGTGCTATTTGTTGCCTGTATAGCTTGGGGTTTTTTTTTTAAATTGTATTTTTGTTTTATAGTTCATGTGAAATTTATGCTTTAAAAAGGTTCTATTTTGATATGTTTCCAGAATTTGTTTCAAGATTTAAAGCTCCTTTTAGCAGTTCTTGTAGTGCTGGCTTTGTAGTGGTGAATTCTCCCAGTATTTATTTGCCTGAAAAAGACTGCATCTTTCCTTCATTTATGAAGCTTAGTTTCACTGGATACAAAATTCTTGCCTGATAATTTGTTTTTAAAGAGTGTGAAGATAGGGCCCCAATCCCTTCTAGCTTGTAGGATTTCTGCTGAGAAATCTGCTGTTAATCTGACAGGTTTTCCTTTATAGATTACCTGGTGCTTTTGCCTCACAGCTCTTAAGATTCTTTCCTTCATCTTGACTTTAGGTAACCTGATGACAATGAGCCTAGGCAATGATCTTTTTGCAATGAATTTCCCAGGTGTTCTTTGAGCTTCTTGTATTTGGATGTCTAGGTCTCTAACAAGGCTGGGAAAGTTTTCCTCGATTATTTCCTTGAATACATTTTCCAAACTTTTAGATTTCTCTTCTATCTCAAGGATGCCAATTATTCTTAGGTTTGATCGTTTAACACAACCCCAAACTTCTTGGAGGCTTTGTTCATTAAAAAAATTTTTTTTCTTTGTCTTTGCTGGATTCGGCTAAGTCAAAAATCTTGTCTTCAAGCTCTGAAGTTATTTATTCTGCTTGTTCAATTCTATTGTTGAGGCTTTTCAGTGCATTTTTCTCTGTGTTCTTTATTTCCTAAAGTTATGATTGTTTTTATGTATGCTATCTATTTCACTGAAGATTTCTCCCCTCATAACTTGTATTTTTTTTTTATTTCCTTAAATTGGACTTCACCTTTTCTGGTGCCTCTTTGATTAGCTTAATAATTGTCCTTCTGAATACTTTTTCAGGTAAATTAGGAGTTTCTTCTTGGTTTGGATCCATTGCTGGTGAGTTAGTGTGCTTTTTGGAGAGAGGTGTTAAACAGCCTTGTTTTATCATATTCCCAGAATCATTTTCCTGGTTCCTTCTCATTTGGGTAGGCTATGTTAGAGGGAAGATCTGGGGCTCAAGGCTACTGTTCAGATTCTTTTTTCCCATGGGATGTTCCCCTTATGTAGTACTCTTCCCCTTTTCCTAGGGATGTGGCTTTCTGAGAGCCAAACTGTACTGATTGTTATTTCTCATTATCTTGCTTGGCAACTGACTCAGGGGAGGCCATCACTATTGCCTCAGGCAGCACAGAGTTTACCTCCTCAGACAAAGGTGGAAAGGCTGATGGCAGCATGGGTTAGGGAGGGAATGCTGCCACTATTGGGTGGGGAGGAAGTTGTTTCTTCTGGCAAAAAAAATTCATTGGAGTTTACAAACTCAGCGTCCCCAGCTTCACCAGTGTCCTCCCATACCTCCGCATTCCAAGTTGCAGGGTCTCATTCTTTTCCAGTCTTTCAGGGGAACCAGCCCACAATATTTGAACATAGGTTCTTTCTATTTTTCCTAAGTGTTGGCCGGTCTGAGAAATAAAGAGAAAGTGTACAAAGAGAGAAATTTTACAGCTGGGCCTCTGGGGCTGTCATCACATAGTGGTAGGACCATGACGGTGACCCTGAGCAACAAAACCAGCAAGTTTTTATTAGGGATTTTAAAAGAGGAGGGGGTGTACGAACAGGGAGTAGGTCACAAGGATCACATGCTTCAAAGGGCAGTAAAGATCACTAGGCAAAGGCAAAATTAGAATTACCGATGAGGGTCTATGTCCTGCTGTACACACATTGTCTTGATAAACATCTTAACAGGAAACAGGGTTTGAGAGCAGAGAACCACTCTGACTAGAATTTACCAGGCTGGAATTTCCCAAACCTAGTAAGCCTGAGGGTACTGCAGGACACCAGGGCGTATTTCAGTCCTTATCTCAACCGCATAAGACAAACACTCCCAGAGCGGCCATCTATAGACCTACCCCCAGGAATGCATTCCTTCCCCAGGTTCTTCCATGCTGGGAAAAGAATTCAGTGATATTTCTCCTACTTGGACATCCTTCTACAGGCTTTCTGCAAGAAGAAAAATATGGCTCTATTCTGCCCAACCCCACAGGCAGTCAGACCTTATAGTTATCTTCCCTTGTTCCCTGAAAATCACTGATATTCTGTTCTTTTTCAGGGTGTACTGATTTCATATTGTTCAAACACACATGTTTTACAATCCATTTGTGCAATAGTAGTCCTGAGGTGACTTACATTCTGAGCTTATGAAGATAACAGCATTAAGAGATTAAAGTAAAGACAGGCATAAGAAATTATAAGAGTGTTAATTGGGGACATGATAAATGTCCATGAAATCTTCACAATTTATGTTCAGAGATTGCAGTAAAGACAGGCTTAAGAAATTATAAAAGTATTAATTTTGGGAAGTGATAAATATCCATGAAATCTTCACAATTTATGTTCTTCTGCCTCAGCTCTGGCCAATCCCTCCATTCGGGGTTCCTGACTTCCTGCAACACAATCAATGCCCTCACTTTAACAGTAGACACTTGGTGAGGCTGTGCATGGTGAGGCTGTGCATGCACCTTTCATTGCAGGTCAGCCACTCACATGATAAGAGCTTATGTCTATTTTTCCACAATTTCCGTTCTTTCTCTATAGGAGATTAGACTCTCACTCAGGGCAATCTTGGCAGATTTGAGGCTCAGTATCTGCTTCTGAAGCTGGGAGATAGAATCCCTGAGTTCATCATTTTCTTTCATCACTTTATCCACTGAACTTAGGAGCAAACAACCAGCTTCATTATGTTCCTTGGTTCTCCACATATGGTCAAAGTTATGATGTATAGGGTCATTAAACTCCTTACCTCTCATGAGCAATGAATCAGGAGTGTCAAATGCATTTATTTTGTATAACTCTTTAAACAGTTCACACCAAGGGCTATCAGTCTTCTCCATACTATTAGAAGTAGAGTCCTTAGTATTTTGGGGTCTAATCATATTAAGGTGCCAACTCCAGAAACCCCAAAACCAACAAAAGAACTCCATCCTTAATATTCTTTTCCTCTAGAACCACTTCTGGTACCAAAATCTGTATTAGTCAGGGTTCTCTAGAGAAACAGAACTAATGGAATATATCTATTTTATAAACTCATATGTATAAGTAATACATATAAACTCATATATATAAGTATATATATGAGTTTACTAAGTATTAACATATGCGTGTGTGTGTGTGTGTGTGTGTGTGTGTGTGTGTATATATATATATATATATACAGTTTATTCAGTATTAACTCACATGATCACAAGGTCCCACAATAGGCCATCTGCAGGCTGAGGTGAAAGGAGAGCCAGTTTGAGTTCCAAAACTGAAGAACCTGGAGTCTGATGTTCAAGGGCAGGAAGCATCCAGTACGGAAGAAAGATCTAGGCTGGGAAGCTAGGCCAGTCTCTCTTTTCATATTTTTCTGCCTGCTTATATTCTAGTCATGCTGGCAGTTGATTAGGTGGTGCCTACCCAGATTAAGGGTGGGTCTGCCTCTCCCAGCCCACCGACTCAAATCTTAATCTCTTTTGGTAACACCCTCACAGACTCATCCAGGATCAACACTTTGTATCCTTCAATTCAATCAGTTGACACTCACTA
The DNA here is from genome assembly GCF_029281585.2 of Gorilla gorilla gorilla. Lineage (NCBI taxonomy): Eukaryota > Metazoa > Chordata > Mammalia > Primates > Hominidae > Gorilla > Gorilla gorilla. Next base: position 20,091,494 of record NC_073242.2, on the reverse strand, counting down.
TTAACCATCACAGTGTCTGACATTTCTGTCTCCTTTTTTCCTATAGAATAAGAATTGAAGATTTCTGTACCAGCTTCTGAGCAGAACTACACATTGCCTTTGTACCTGCTGATCCCTCTCTTTTTCCATAATAGGCTCTTCTTCATTCTTCTGGTCTCACCTCCTCTGAGATTCATCCTTCTCTGACCACCACCCAACTACCAGCCCCCTGTTACCACCTTTTTCCAGCTTCTCTCGTCTATCCCTGTTGCTGCCATAAAGGTGCCTTTTCCTCTGCCCAGTGTTTCCTCCTCACTAAGACTTGACAGGTACTGTCTTTCATGGTCCCTAGGAATTTCTGCTTTTCTGTGAGGATTTTTGCTCTTCTCACCAGCTGTGACTCTCAAAGATTGGTGAAGTTATCATGGATTATGACCCCATCAGCCCATTCATTGAAACAGTGCTCACCTTCCAAGTCCTCTCAGGATGTCTTTCTGGAGAGAGCTTGGTCCACCCTCCTCTCCAGCCAGCAGCTCCAGAACTTCTACAGCCTTGGAAGAGAGCACAGTAACTCAAGCAGACAGCTTCAGAATCCCTGCACTGTCGGAAAGAGAGCTCAGCTAATCATTGACAGTGGATAACTTTGTAACTGCTGTTACAAAGGGTAACAGCAGTCCTCCTAGCCAAGTTTATGGACATTACAACATTAGAGCATTTGAGGTCAACTGGACTTGCACTTTCAATCCAAGGGGCGTGAGGCAGGTTTATGCCCAGGACTGATAGAAAATTATTGCTTCAACCAAAGAGAGAGAAATGGAGCTCACATAGGCTTGATGACCACTCCTTTAATTCTTTGTTTTGCTTGGTTCCAGCATACCACTTTTGCCTGGTTTTCCTCTTGCTTTCCTTCTCTTTTGCTGATTCCTCCTCATCTTTATCCATGTTCACTCTGTACACTATCTCATCAAATGTCATAGCTTGGATACCATGTGGCTTGCCAATGGCCCCCAAATGGGTGTATTCAACCTGGTTTTCTCTCCTGCATCCTCATCTTCCTGACTTCTCCACCTGGATATCTAACAGGCATCTCAAACATACTTTGTCCAAAGCTAAGAGGTTGATCACATCCTTCCCTGGCCACTCTCATTCCAGGTATGGTTTTATCCATCTCAGCAAATGTCACCCCTATTCCTCTAGTTCTTCCAACATCAAATCTTAGAGACTGCCCTGACTCTTTTCTTTCTCACATGGATGTGAAAAAGCCACCAGATCCACCTGCAGGCTACACTCAGAGTCTGACCCATTCTCTTCCCTGTTCCACCCCAACCCAACACTGTCCAAGTAAGCCCAAAACTCAACAGGGAAAAAAACTCTTTATATCTCTTCATATTTATTTTATTTTGAAATAGTGTCTCACTTTGTTGCCCAGGCTGGGGTACAGTAGTCTGATCACAGCTTATTGCAACCTCAATCTATCGTGCTCAAGCAACCATGCCACCTCAGCCTCCTGAGCAGCTGGGATTACAGGCACATGCCATTATGTCCAGCTAATTTTTTAATGTTTTATAGAGAGAGGGTCTCACTATGTTCTCCAGGCTGGTCTTGAACTCCTGAACTTAAGTGATCCTCCCATCATGGCCTCCCAGAGATTACAGGCATGAGCCACCGTGCATGGCCAACATTGTCTTATAGCTGGTATCAGCCCATGCTTCAGCTCTTCAGGCTGGAGTTGCAAACTGGTGATCCTACAGTTCTGTGTCTTGGGGGTGGCCCCACTTCCACGGCTTCATGAGGCATTTCCCTAGTGGGAATTCTTTGTAGAGGATCTTACCACCAAGCATCTATGGCTCCTACATTCTGGGTGCCTGCAGAATTAATACCATTCTGTCTTTCTTGGTCTTCTGGGCCTGTGATGGGAGGAGCAGCCCCAAAGGTTTCTGAAATGCCTTTGGAACCTTCTTCCTATTATCCTATTAGCACCAGGCCCCCTTTTAGTCATGCTTTAGCAAAGAGTTGTTCTGACATATTCTTGGACTCCTCTCCTGAAAATTCTCTTTTCTTCTCTACCACTATGTCCAGGCTGATAATTTTCCAAATTTTAATGCTCTTCTTCCCCTTTAATTATAAACACAGGCTTTAGGTCATTCCTTTGCTGTCACAATTTAGCATAAGCTGTTAAAAGTAACCACACCACTTCTTCAGCACTTTGCTGCTTAGATATCTCTTGCACCTGACACAGTAGGTCATCACTCTTAGTTCAGCCTTCCACCAAAGCCTTAGGGCATGGACACAGTGCACTCGAGTTCTTTGCTACAGAGTAACATGGGTGAATTTTGCTCCAGCTTCCAATAAGTTTCTCATTTCTATCTGAGACTTTTCAGCATGGCCTGTACTGTCTATATTTCTATCAGCATTGTAAAAAATTTAAATTTAGGACCTTCCAAATTTATCATGCAAAAGGGAAAACTTAAGGCCTGAAAGCTGACTGAGGTAACACAACTTCCCCTGACTCTGGTGCACGACCTTTGCTTTCTGACCTTTGTGTTGAGATGTTATACATTAACTAGACTCTATTCAAACCTGAGCTAAACAAAGTGAAGATAGAGACCCTTGTGACTGTCTCCTTTTAATAGAATGTTAAACTATCCCTTTAGAGTGTAATCAAAAGTAGCCAATGAAATCTTATATCTGTATGTTAGCCTTTTTTATGGAAAATGTTGTAATTTTGTTCAGCAACTTCATTTTGCTGGTATAAGCAATCCTCATTTTCCCCTACACCAGGAGCACAACACTGCTCACCATTCTTTGGAATAGCTGTGCTCCCTGGATGGCCGCACTCATACTTTGTGCTTGAATGAGCTCTTTTAACTAGATGCTGAGTCTTTTGACTATTTTAGGTTGACAGCATTTTGATCACAACCATTTAACCAATCTCTAAGAAGTTTCAAACTTTCCCTCAACTCTTTGTCTTCTTCTGAGCACTCCAAACTCTTCCAACCTTTTCCATTGCTCAGTTCCAAAGCTGCTTTCATATTTTCAAGTATCTTTATAGCAAATACCCTACTCCCTGGCAACAATTTCCTGCTGTAGTCCATTTTTCATTGCTATAAAGAAATATCTGAGGCCGGGTAATTTATTTCAGAAATGTTTATTAGGCCCATGATTCTGATAGCTGGAAATTTCAAGATTGGGCATCTGCAGCTGGTAAGGGCCTCGGGATGCTTCTATTCATGGTAGAAGGTGAAAGGGAGCTGGCGTGTGCATGGATGACATGGTGAGAGAGGAAGCAAGAGAGATAGTGGGGAGATGCCAGGCTCTTTGCAACAACCAGCTCTTGTGTGGAATAATAGGATTAGGACTCACTCACTCCCTAGGGAGGGCATTAATCTATTCATGAGGGTTTCTCCCTCGTGACTCAAACACCTCCTGTAAGGTTCCATCTCATATTTCAGTATGAGGTTTATTGAGAGCAAGCATCCAAACTGGAGCACCTCAGAACACTTTTCTCCTCGGAAATGTCTGTCCTTATCAAGTAGTCAACAAATATTGACTGAGTGTTACTCTCAGGTAGACACAGAGGTGACCATGACAGATTCATTCCTGTTCGGAAGTGACACAGATAATAACATGTAAAGTAATTAAGTTCATTTTATATACTGTAAAGGATAAGTCAGAGGTCAGATCATGTCACACCTCTGCTCAGAACCTACCGGTGAATCTCAGTTTCATGCAAAATTAACTTCAGAGTTTTTACCTCATTATTCAAGGTCTGGTAAGATTTTCACACACTCTCTTCATCTCTGGTTTGATGTGCTGTTCCTTTACCCCCTTATTCACTGCACGTCAACTACAAGGGCTTTCTTCCTGTTCCTTGAAGTCACACTCTGCCTTAGGGTATCTGCACTTGCTGTTTCCTCTTCTCAGACTGATTTTTCATAGATATCTACATGGATAACTCCCTCTCCTACTTTATTTCCTTGCTAAATATTTTTGTCAACTTCTCAATGAAGCTTACCTTGACCACCTTCTCAAAACGGCAACCCACCTCCAATTTGGTTCTTCCTCCTCCTCATTACTAGGCACTATTTTCCCTAATACTCACTACCTGCTAACATATCTACTTACTATTTTTGCCTCTCTCTCCTTCCATTAGAATCTAAGCTTCATGAGGGCAGATATTTTTGCCCACTTTGTTCAATGATTTAGCTCAAGGACTTTTAACAGTAGCTAGCACACAATAAGTACTCAGTAAATAGCTGAGAGAATGAATAAGGGCTGTAAAGAAAAGAAAACATGTTGTTATAATGTGTGGGCCTGTGTGAAGTACATAGCTGTGTATGTGAGATAGCCTAAGTGCATGTATGTATGTTTTTGTGTGTGCACATGTGACTGTGGGATGTATGTATAGCTGTTATGTGTGTGCGGTTCTGTGTGTAAAGACGTGTGTAAGGTTGTGCATGTTTGTGTCCATGTGTGCCTATGTGTCAGTACATGGATGTATGTGAGACTGTGTATGTGTACATGTGTGCAAGTGTGTGTAGAGCTGTATGCGCAGGTGTACAGGTGTTTATGTATACTTACGTGCATGCATGTGTGTTGGTAGATGTGGATGTGTGTGAATGTATGTGTGAGACTGTGTATGTAATTATGTGTGTGACTGTCATGTATATGTAGCTCTGTAGTTAAGTGTATGTCTATGTATCTGTTTATGAGTTTGGCATGTGCATAAGATTGTAAGTGTAACTGTGTGTATTTCATGTGTGTGAGTGTGGGGGGGGCTAGAAGTGTGACTAGATATTTGTGTGTGCTTGCATGTGTGAGTGTCTGTGTGTGGCAGTGAAACTGCAGATGTGTGTGGCTGTATCTATATTTGTGTGTGTGTGCATGTGTCTGAGTGTGTGTAAGTCCTAAATAGCACTCACACTATTTACAGTGGTCTGAAAACACCTCTCTGGGTGCTCCTTTGCACCTGGCCACTGGTGACACTGCCAAGTCATGATGCTGGACTTTGCTGAGTTTCTTTTCCATTCTTTCTGTTTTTCAAATTTTGACCTTTAGACACATTTCAGGACAGCACATTCCTGTGGGAAATCTGTGAGGTGGAAAATAAAAATTCTCCTGATGACTGTTTATAAAGAATAACGGCTAGCTCATGTCTTCAGTGTTTTATAGATGTGCTCACATGTAATCTAAACAAGAACTCTACAAGAGAGGTATCCAGAGCCCCATTTTATAGATAAGGAAATTGAGGCTCAGAGAGGACAAGTGACTTGGCTAAGCTCCTGCAGCTGGTAAGTGCTACAACAGGACTCGAATCTAACTTCAAAGTCCAGTGTCCTTCTCATAGGGAACACCGTGTTTCGGCAAAGAGGCATTTTAAAAGAAAATGATTTGAAATGGTCACTGTTGGAGGCTGTGCACAATCAGCTGGCCACCTCTGTGTCCCTAGAATCTGACCCACAGTGGGGATTCAATGTTGGGGGAAAATAGAAAAAGTGCTGGAGTTGCTGGGGAAATGCTGGGAGCAGAACTCCGTGGTGGGGGCTCAGAATTTCCCAGGGCAGGGGGTTTTCAGTCAGGAATCATCGCGGGAAAAACAGATTTTCTTTATGACACTCCACCTCTGATTGTTTCAGGAAGTCTTTGGTGGTCTGGCTGGATGGAGCCAAGGTTTTGGAGGCAGCCTGGAGCAAGAGACAATGCCTGAGAATTGCCTTCAGAAGACCCATTTTAAATCTTGGCTGTACCACTTACCAAAACAACACACCCACTGACCCACTGTGCCTCAGTTTCCTCCTGTACAAAATGGAGCTAAAAATAGCATCTGTCTGGTAGGGTCATGGTAAAGCCTGAGTAAGACAATTCTGGAGGCTTCTCAGTAGTCCGGCTGCCAGAGGGGTGGGATGCTGCTCCCCTAAGACTCGTAGACGTGGAGAACAATGCAAAGTGCTAGACTTCTGCTAAGCCTTATGTTTGATCTGAAAAACCTGCTCAAAAGTATCCATGCGCTTCAGGAGATAACTTTGTCTCTGCTTCTCACTTTCAGAGTTGGGGGCTGCATCTGACAAGTGGCTGTGGTTTCAAGTCTCTGGAGTCCCATTTTTTTCTCTTCCATGGAGTTTGTTTGCTGCAGTTTGAGGAGCCGAGGCATATGATAAATACCAGGTACATAATTAGTGGTTTGGAAAGAAACTGCTATTTCAATGGTTATTGGGAGCTTTCACGAAGCAACTCACCCAGAGACCCCTTGCATGAAGGTGGGAAACTCACCAGTCTTCTGGGGTGCAGAATCTTAATGTCCCCTCTGGAAAATGGGGCTGTAGACTGAGTAATAGTAACTAGGAATAACATTTATTGGTTGGGCGCAGTGACTCACACCTGTAATCCCAGCACTTTGGGAGGCCAAGGTGAGGGAATCACCTGAGGTCAGGAGTTCGAGACCAGCCTGGCCAACATAGTGAAACCCCGTCTCTACTAAAAAAAATTTAAAAATTAACTGGGTGTGGTGGTGGGCACCTGTCATCCCAGCTACTCAGGAACCTGAGGCAGGAGAATCTCTTGAACCTGGGAGGTGGAGGTTGCAGTGAGCTGAGACAGTGCCATTGCACTCCAGCCTGGGGGACAAGAGGGAAACTCAATCTCAAAAAAAAAAACAAACAACAAAAAAAACAAACAACAACAAAAACACATTTATCGAGAGAGCATTTAGTGTGCCACAAACTGTGCAGGTGTTTCGTTCAACCACCTCTATAACCCTAGCAGTTATCTATTATTATCCCCAATTCAGCATGTGGAAACTGAGGCTCAGACAGTTCAAGTCAGCCACCCAAGGAGGTAAGTGGCACCACAAAACCTGAACCCAGGTCTGGTTCACATCACGTCTAGCTCTTAACCACTCTGCCGATGCTCCAACGCCTACATCCTCAGTGTCTGAATTGAAAAATATGAGAAAATGAGAAACAAATGCAGGTTTTGGTGGTGTTGGGCCTGGCATTCGAATCCCAGCTCTGCCTCTTACAGCTGTGCAAGTTTGGATGAGTGACTCCATCTTTCTGAGCCTCAGATCTCTCTTCTGTAAAATGGGGATCACCAGGCGATTGTTTCTGTCTCAGGGCCTTTGAACCTGCTCTTCTGTCTCTGGGACAGTGTCCTCCCTGACCCCCACATCTGCACAGCTCGCTCCCTCACCTTTCGGTTTGCTCAAACATGGTCTTCACAAACCCCTTCCTGGCTACCCTATTTAAAATCCTGCACCACCATTCCGTAGTCCCTATTCTCTACTTGTACTTTATTTTCCTCCTTAGCACTGACACTGTCCGACATACTCTAATTTTTAAAATTAGATTTGTGCAAAAGTAATTGCGGTTTTTACCATCAAAAGGAATGGCAAAAACCCCAATTGCTTTTATACCAACCTAATAGTTCTTTGTTTGTTATCTCCCTTTTCACAAGGTTGCCATTTCCAGAAGGCAGGGGTTTCTGTCTCTTTCATTCACTGCTGTATCCTCAGTGCCTAGAACTGTGCTGGGTACAGAGTAGGAATAGAATCATTTTTTGCTAAATAAAGGAATGAATGAAAGATACCTACTTTATTGCTTTTTGCGGGGCTTAAATGAGATAATGTCTAGTAAGCCCACAGTGAAGTTCAACAGTTAAGAAAGAGCTCAACCAGTGGTAGTGGTTTACCATCATCATCATCACCACCACCACCCTCATAACCCTCTTCATCTTTATTACTGGAAGTGTATAAGGTGAGCTGTGGATTCTCAGGCAGAAACCCTGAAATGAAAGGATCAGTGCTCCCATCTTGGCATATCCTAGACTTCCTTGATTCTCTCCTTACATTAAAGATGTTGCTTGTGAGGCTGGACACGGTGGCTCATGCCTGTAATCCCAGCACTTTGGGAAGCCGAGGTGGGTGGATCACTTGAGATCAGGAGTTTGAGACCAGTCTGGCCAAAATGGTGAAACCCCATCTCTACTAAAAATAAAAAAATTAGCTGGGCATGGTGGTGCATGCCTGTAGTCCCAGCTACTCGGGAGGCTGAGGCAGGAGAATCGCTTGAACCTGGGAGGCAGAGGTTGCAGTGAGCTGAGACCATGTCACTTCACTCCAACCTGAGCGACAGAGTGAGACTCCCTCTAAAAAGAAAAAACCAAAAGTTGTTGCTGAGATTTACCACATTGCACAATAGGAGGTTGGGCCCTTTCTAGCTAAGGATTATTTATCAAAACCAAGATAAAAACTGAAACAAGAAAAATAAAATAAAATTAATAGCTAACATACAAGCATCACTACCCAATAAAAGCTGACACCACCTCAAATTCTGATGGACATAGTGGATTGGAAGAAGTATGAACTTTGAGAGAAAATCTTTCCAAACATGATGGCAGAATGATAGAAAGGAGTCCACAGCAATGGAAAGGCTGGGGAAAGTAGGTCTAGTATTACACTCCAGCACCCAATATAGAGATGTGGAAAAAGAGGCCTAGAGAGGGAAAGTCACCTGCCTGTGTACAAGATAGAACTGTTAGGTTTCTATTAAGAATTTTTCAGCACTCAAGAAAAGAAACAGATATATTCATTTGGAAAGAAAAAAGAGGTGAACGGTCTGCAGGTGTAATTCTTGCTTGATGCCTCTTCAGCTGCCTATTCCCCTCAATTAGTATCTTATTTTTCATTCATTCATTTATTCATTCATTCATTCAATGACTATTTACTGATATCTACTAGGCAGCAGGTCCTGATATTGGCACTGGGAAGACGGACAAGACTATCATCTAGCCTATGATCTAGAAGATCCACAATCTACTAGGAAAGACAGGCAAAACAAACCTAAAATAATAAGCAATAGCAATGAGCTATGACACCCATGAAAGAGAATGTTAAATGGGACTTCCTCTGTTGTCTCAGAATCTTGGCTGAAGCTCCAAGTGGAGACCAGGGTGACAGATAACCACCGTTTAATGAGAGGGTGTTACATGACATGCTCAGAAGTAATCCCAACTTGACTTTGGAGCTTCACTCACCTCCAGCCTGTGTATGCAAAAGGCTGCTGATAAAGCCAGCAGGTGGGCTTGATGGAAGGGAATTGTAACTGCTGAGTGGGTTCACCTTGCCCACTGCCTAGACAGAGCCGATTTATGAAGTCTCATTCTGTCACCTAGGCTGGAGTGCAGTGGCGTGATCTCAGCTCACTGCAATCTCTGCCTCCCGGGTTCAAGCAATTCTCTTGCCTCAGCCTCCCGAGCAGCTGGAATTACAGGTGCACACCACCACACCCGGCTAATTTTTGTATTTTTAGTAGAGACGAGGTTTCACCATGTTGGCCAGGCAGGTCTCGAACTCCTGACCTCAGGTGATCCACCTGCCTCAGCCTCCCAAAGTGCTGGGATTACAGACATCAGCCACTGCACCCAGACCAGGGACTTTCTTATAGAAGCCTCCCTGATACCCTCAGTCCCTGAGTCTTGATCATTTCCTCCAGTCTGTGTCTTAAATGTATTCTTTTCTTCATGGCATTACAATTGTACATTTATTTGCATTATTCTGTGATAAATAATAATGACCTTCCTACTAGACTAAACTCCACAAGGGTTTGGGCTGAAATGTGTTTCCCCAAATTCTTATGTTGAAGTCCTAAGCCCAGATACCCCAGTTCCTCCCAGTACCTCAGATTGTGACTGTCTTTGGAGACAAGGTTTTTAAAGAGGTGATTAAGTTAAAGTGAGGTCATGAGGATGGGCCCTAATCCAATCTGACATGATAGGTGTCCTTAGAAGAAGAGGAGATTGGGCCCCAGACACACATGCACAGAAGAAAGACCACGTGAAGACAAAGGGAGAAGTCGGCGATCTACAAAGCAAGGAAACATCCTCAGAATGAAACCAACCTTGCCAACCCCTGATCCTAGACCTCCAGCCTCCACAACGGTGAGAACATTAATTTCTGTTGTTTAAATGGCCCAGTCTGTTGTACTTTGTTATGGCAGCCCCAGAAAACTCACATAGGTAGGGACTAGGCTGGCTTTGGTGCATCACTGCAGTCTCAGAGCTCAGTACTGAGCAGGTGCTCACTGAATTTTCCCTGGAGGGTGTGGAGGTGCTGGGGGTGGGGTCAGCAGCACCGGGACTGCTTCAGTTTCCATCTGCTGCTTTTCTTCCAGGGTTGCTCCCAGAACCACCCTTTCCTGTTTGCAGGCCTGAGCCGTGGCTGCAGGTCTTTATGCCCCTCCTGGATAAGACATTGTGATGGTTAATGTTAGGTGTCAACCTGACTGGGTTAAGAGTCCCCAGATAGCTGTGAACATTACTTCTGGGTGTCTCTGGGAGGTGTTTCCAGGTGATATTAGAGATAGAGCCAGAGACTAAGAAAATCTGCCCTCACCCACATGGGCAGGCATCATCCAATCCATTAGGGCATGAAGAGGAGAAAAAGGAGAAAAGAGGAATTTTCTCCTTCCTTTTGGGCTAGAATATCTGTGTTTTCTTGTCCTCAGACGGTGAAGCTCCTGGTTCTCGATCCTTTGCACTCAGACAGGGAGTTATACCATTGGCTCTTCTGGTTTTCAGGCCTTTGGACTCAGATGGAATTATACCATGGGGTTTCCTGGGTCTCCAGCATGCAGATGGCAGATTGTGGAACTTCTCAGCCTCCAAAATCGAGTGAGCCAATTCCCATCATAAATCCCCTCTCCTATGTCTAAATATGTCCTATTGCTTCTCTTTCTCTGGAGAATGCTGACTAATACAGACATAATACAGCAGTCTTTGGGGATGATGTATGAGTATGTGGAGGAAGAACTAGACATGAAGCAGAGTGTGCTTTCTTTAACATAACTTTTTCATTAAAATAGTTGTATGTGCTTAGTACAAAAACTTGGAAAATACAGAAATGTAGTGGAAAAAGGAAGAAGAAAAACTACCATCCATTATTTTCTCTCCCTCCCTCCTCAGTCTCCAGGAGGATTACAATTAACTACAGTTTTCCCTTTATTTTTCAGAGTTGGGATTCTCCAGTATGCAAATATTTTTGCTCTGATTTTTAAAATTAATATAGCTTACGCTTTTCCCAAGACATACTAAACTGCTCTCAAATATTTTAGTGGCTACATCTTATGTTATTGAGTTAATCTACTACAACTTTGTTAATCATTTCCTTGTGGTTTGGATGTTAATTTGTTAATTTTTTTTTTTTAGTTTTAATGCTGTGTGATCATCTTAGTGCACCACACATTTTCTGCATTTTGATTTTTTTCTTTTGTGGTGACTCCCAAAGGTAGAATTTCTGAGCTAAAGGATATTTTATTTTATGTTCCTGCATACTTTTGCCAAATGGTTGCACACAAAGGATGAAGCCTTTACATTCCCACTGGCAGAGAATGAGTACCCACAGGAGCCCCAAGGCTATGGTAACCTGTCCTATGGAGGGAAATCTGAAAGCTCTTAGTGAGACCAGTGGGCAGATGCTGAGCCTGCCCCCAGACAGAGGGAGAAGTCAAACCACCAAGCATTTGCTAGGCGGCGCAGCATCTACGTGGTCAGGGACAATGATATTCTTTTGCTCTTTCCAGCATTGCCCAGTGATCCTGGGTATGCCATCTGGAAGCTGCACACCTTTGACATCTTTAGGGTCAAAGAGATGATGCTCCCCGTGGGGGCTGACCAGTGATCCATTAGTTTCTTGTGGAGTCTTCGGAGGTCTACGGGGCCTTCCTGGGGTTGCACCTCATTTCCCCCACTCCTGACTTCGCAATTTACTCCTTTGGATCTTTCCAGAAACCGTCTTTGGCAGTTCTGAAACAAAGGCCACCTAGTGAACAAACACAAAACAAAAAACACTTGGAAATCATCATTTCTCAAAAAGACTTTTGTTTTGAAAGAGACAATACTGTCTGCCTGTCCTTGGAAAGCGTCCTTGATTCAGGGTTTCCCCCTAAATGGCCAGAAGCAAAACAGCTGGAGCCTGGAGCACAGGATCATTTTGACAGCATTTGAGCACTACCTCTTGTATCTGATTTGTGGTAGGGATCACGCTGTTCTTAGAGCAGGAACAAAATGTGCTTTGGGGAGAACCCAAGTGAAGAAATACAGAAAAAAGCTGAAGCGGCAGCCAGGGTTACAAGTTTCTCCATATCCCCAGTGCCTGGCACAGGGCCTGGCTCTGAGTGGGAGCCCAGGCAGAGCGTGCCCATCTGATTCCCAGATCACTGTGCCCTGGAAACCCTGACGTTTACCTTCCTCGGGTATTTGTACGGAGCAGTCACCCTTTTCACATGCTCCTGGAGTTCCCGCGTTAGTGCCTCTGGGTCATGAGAGGAGTAGGCTGGAGTAAGGACTATAAATGCCTTTACCACCTGCAGGAAAACAAAATACCCAGAAAAGATCAGGCCTTGTATAACAACTCTTTTCTCCTTAAGTGAGCCTTGAATAAGTGCCTACATTAACCTTTGCACCATGAAAGTTCTACTAGGTTTTTTTGGGCACAGCCAGTGACACAAACAACATCAATTTTTCTTTTGCTGGCCCTTCCAAGTGTGACTATTAGGAGGATTGACCTTTCTGGGATGATTTCAAACTCCTACCTATTTCTCAAATTACTCCCCATACTTGGAATGACACCATTTGAAGCCAACATCGCTTCTCTTAAGAAGCAAATATTTTGGAGAAAAGAGGTTCATAAACTCCTAGGGCCATTTTCTTCTAGATTTTCCTAATGAGAGAGGTAGGTAGGCATGAGTTTGAACAGGTGGGATTGAGGAAAATGCAGGCACTTTCAAGGGGAACTAGGTCTTTGGGGGTCTGCATGGATGAACATTTGCAATCAGCAGACCCTGAACTGCACCACTTCTGTTCCAGACATCCCAAGGGACATTCTGCACCTTGGGTCTCTCTGCCCACAACTTTCCTGCGGGCTGTCTTATGCCAGGCAGGAGGAAGTGTCCCAGACTCAAGCACAAGAAACATAGTTTCTGTTAGGAATGGAAGGTCACTTGGATGCTTATTAATTCCAGCATTCCTATCTATTAACAGTATTCTATTAAAGGGGTAGCTCACTGTCCTTGCACACTTCCCAAAGGGAGGAAGGCCACTATCATTTCGTGTTCAGACAGATATGCTTTTAGAAAGAGCTTCCTCTTACTCTTACTACTGTAACTACTAAACATTTGTTGGACACTTTTTTTTTTTTTTTTTTTTGAGACAGTCTCACCCTGTCGCCCAAGCTGGAGCTCATTGAGATGATCTCAGCTCACTGCAAGCTCTGCCTCCTGGGTTCACGCCATTCTCCTGCCTCAGCCTCCTGAGTAGCTGGGACTATAGGCACCCACTGCCACGCCCGGCTAATTTTTAGTATTTTTAGTAGAGATGGGGTTTCACCGTGTTAGCCAGGATGGTCTTGATCTCCTGACCTCATGATCCACCTGCCTCAGCCTCCCAAAGTGCTGGGATTACAGACGTGAGCCACCGTGTCCGGCTCATGTGTTGGGCACTTTCTACACACCAGACTCAGTTCTAAGCACTATACATGGATTACGTTTGAGCACACAACCATTTGTCACAGTCCCAGTTAACTCACGGCATGCAGAACTAGGCATACGTTTGAGGTATGATTTCTTCAGCACATCAATGGGACTCCACACCTCCCTTATTATACATTAATGGCTTTGGATTTTAGAGGGGAATCACTTGGCCAAGAATGGCTGGCTAAAATGCAGATTCTCTGGGCTGCATTCCCAGTCATCATGATGTGGTAAGTCTGACTTTATGTCTACAAATCTATATTTTAAACAAGAATCTCAGATGATACAGTTGCAAGCAGTCCAAGAACCAGACTTTGAGAATCTCTCCTGTGGTCCTGATGCTTCTGAGAATGCAGGCTGATGTTGCACTAACTTTCAAAAGGTAACTGTTGTGCTTTAGGATTATGTTGGATGTAAGCCAGTGAAAAGTACCTAAGTCTGCCTGTTAGCTGATCTTTCCCATAATATGCGTTCCTCTGGGACCCACAGAAAGATTTCTCCTGGCCAGGCACGGTGACTCACACCTGTAATCACAGCACTTTGGGAGCCGGGGTGGGTGGATCACCTGAGGTCAGGAGTTTAAGACCTCCAACCTGGCCAACAAGGCAAAACCCTGTCTCTACTAAAAATACAAAAATTAGCCAGGTGTGGTGACATGTGTCTGTAATCCCAGCTACTGGGGGGGAGCTGAGGCAGGAAGATCACTTGAACCTGGGAGGCGGAGGTTGCAGTGAGCTAGGATCATGCCACTGCACTTCAGCCTGGACAACACAGCAAGACTCCATCTCAAAAAAAAAAAAAAAAGATTTCTCCTATGAAAGCCCAGCTTATTAAATTTGGCCTATCTTTCTGGTATATCAAGGTCATTTTGGATACATATTCTATCCCCCTCAGGTTACAGCCATCAGCAACTATTACTGGTGTGCTTGCTATGTCCTCATCTGCAAATAGAAAATGACTTTTTATTAGACAGGATGGATAACAGAGCCTGCACCTCCCCCTAAGATCTCCTGCCCCATAGCCAGCCTCTTTGGGATGAAATTGTGTCCATTTAAAAGCAAAGTGTTGGTGTTTTCCCATTATGTCCCTTTAGAGAGTAATCGTATCTCTAAAGACATGAAGGCAACGTGTGTCTGATGGTGGCATTTCAACTTTGTGGCACAAGGATGGAGGTGAAATACAGGACATTCTGAGCCTTCCTGCTTGTTCTGCTGGGTGCTAATAGGCACAGAAGCAGGAGGCCATGTTCTTGGGTGCACTGGTTACCTCTCCCCTGATGGGGTCTGGGCTGCTGACCACAGCTGACTCCAGGACAGCAGGATGCTCTGCCAGGGCACTTTCCACTTCAACAGGCCCGATCCGGTAGCTGGAAGGGAAAAACAAACTCTTCCAAGTGGGCTTCCCTCAACCCCCATGAAACTTCAAAGGAAGGAGGAAAGTGCAGACAGCTTGACCTTGAAGAATTGATCACATCGTCGTTTCTTCCCATGAACCAAAAGTAGCCATCCTTGTCCATGCGAGCTCGGTCCCCTGTGATGTAAAAGTCCCCTTGTTCTGACGCAGCTGTCTTCTCAGGATTGTCCTGAAAGACAAAGACAACCCGTGAAGGACCCTCTGGGAACAACCGCTAAGGCCAGTTACTGCCCCAGTAGCCCCCTGTAGGAAGCTGGAGACCACTCAACAGAAAGTTCAGCAGTTCCTAAAGTCCCGGCTGCCCAGAGTTCCCCAATGGACAGGGAGTTATGGCCCTGTTTAGTTGTGGGATTTCCCTCTTTTGATTGGAATCAAGCTGCCAGCAAATGGTTAAGGGCAGTCACCCATCACCATCCTTAGAAGGGGGTCTCGAAAGCATAGTTGAAAGCAGGAGGGTGGGCACACGGCCACTGGCTGTGTTTTTTAGGACAAGAGAACACATGAATACTCTTTGTGCTCAGGAATCACTAATGGTAAAAAGTGAAGGGCTAGGCCGGGTGTGGTGGCTCATGCCTGTAATCCCAGCACTGTGGGAGGCTGAGGTGTGTGGATCACTTGAGGTCTGGAATTTGAGACCAGCTGGCCAACATAGTGAAACCCTGTCTCTATTAAAGATAAAAAAATTAGCTGGGTGTGGTGGTGCATGCCTGTAATCCCAGCTACTCGGGAGGCTGAGGCAGGAGAATTGCTTAAACCTGGAAGGCAGAGGTTGCAGTGAGCTGAGATTGTGCCACTGCACTCCAGCGTGGGCTATAGGGCGAGGCTGTGAGATTGCACCACTGCACTCAAGCCTGGGCTACAGGACAAGACTTCAAGTAGGAAACAAAGGAAAGGAAAGGAAGGGGAGGGGAGGGGAGGGGAGAGGAGAGTGGGGAGGGAAGGGAAGAGAAGGGAGAAAAGAAAGAGAGAAGAAAAGGGAGGGAGGAAAGGAGGAAGGGAGGGAGGGAGGGAAGAAGGAAAAGAAAGGAAGGAATGAAAGAAAGAGAGAAAGAAAGAGAAAGAAAGAAAAAAGGAAGGAAGGAAGGAAGAAAAAGGAAGGAAGGAAGGAAAGAGAAGAAAGAAAGAAAGAGAAAGAAAAGAAAGAAAGAAAAAAGAAAGAAAGGAAGGAAGAAAGAAGGAAAGAAGGAAGGAAGGAAGGAAAGAAAAGAAAGAAAGAAAGGGAGGGAGGGAGGGAGAAAGGGCTCACCAAAAAGCTCATTGGTGTGGGGCAAGAGTAGAGGAAAGAGAAAAACAATCAAACTCTGATTCTCAAAGTTTCAAAGAAAAAGCTACTACTCAGCAATAAAAATACATGAAACCACACGGATGACTTGCAGAAACATCATACTGAGTAAAAGAACCCAGACAGATAAACTGGAATAGTTTGTGATTCCATTTACATGAAGTTCTTTTTTAAAAATGCAAAATTATTATATACTGACGACAAACAATGTATCAATTGCTGGGTCTGGAGTGGAGACTATTGCCTGTCAAGGGAGTGAAAAATGTTCCCTATTCGACTGTGGTTGCAGTTACACAGGGGCAGACATGTGTTAAAAGTCATCGACTTACACACTTAACATGGGTGAATTTTACTGTAGGTAAATTATATCTCAATTCAACAAGGACCTTCTGAGAAAAAAGGAAAAATATAAGCTACCAATACCTAAAAATACATCTAACACAAAATCTCTGAGATGTGTATGGAGAAAACTTAAAACTCTACACAACATTAAAGAAGATATAAATAAAGTGAAAGAAAGACTTAATCGGCCCGGTGCAGTGGCTCATGCCTGTAATCCCAGCACTTCGGGAGGCCAAGGTGGGTGGATCACCTGAGGTCAGGAATTCAAGACCAGCCTGGCCAACATGAAGAAACCCCATCTGTACTAAAAATACAAAAACTAGCCAGGTGTGGCGGCAGGCGCTTGTAATCCCAGCTACTTGGGAGGCTGAGGCAGGAGAATCACTTGAACCCGGGAGGCGGAGGCTGCAGTGAGCCAAGATCACACCACTGCACTCCAGCCTAGGTGACAGAGCAAGACTCTGCCTCAAAACAAAACAAAACAAAAAAGACTTAATTAATAGAGATGTCAATTATCCCTAAATCGTTTTATAGACAATACAATTCTAATCAAAATGCTAGCAAACATTTTCCAAGGAACTTGACAAGTTGATTCTAAAATACAACTGAATGAGCAAAGCGCTAAGAATAGGTAAAACACTTCTAAATAAGTTGAATAACAAGGTTAGAGTTGTTCTCCCACATATGAAGACTTATGGTAATGCTTTTGTGGATAAGACTTTATGGTATCAGTACAGAGACAGAGTAAGTGATCAAGGAAATACAAGAAAGTGCCAAAGCCTATGTATGACTATATCAAACTTTTAAAAAATGATTTATTTATTTGAGATGGAGTCCCACTCTATTGCCCAGGTTGGAGTGCAGTGGTGTGATCTCAGCTCACTGCAAGCTCTGCCTCCTGGGTTCAAACAACTCTCCTGTCTCAGCCTCCCAAGTAGGTGGGACTACAGGTGCCCGCCACCACACCCAGCTAATTTTTGTATTTTTAGTAGAGAGGAGGTTTCACCATATTGGTCAGGCTGGTCTTGAACTCCTGACCTCAGGTGATCCACCAGCCTTGGCCTCCCAAAGTGCTGGGATTACAGGCGTGAGCAACCACACCTGGCCTGTATTAAACTTTTATATCTGACAAAATTAGCATGACAGATAACTGGGAAAAGGAGCATTTATTCAACAAATTGGCTTTTTATATAGAAAAAAATAAAATAGACCCCTATCTCATACCATGCATACATCAACCACAGATGGATTATAAACTTAAACGTCAAAAGCAGAATTATAAAACTATTGGAAGAAACTATCGAATATGTGTATTTTCTACCCCAAAGTTGAAAATGATTTTATAAGACACAAAAAGCACTATCCATAACATTTAAAAACTTAATGATTTGATGACATGGAAATAAACGCTTCTGTTCAACAAAAATAGCTTAAAGAAAGTGAAAGAAAGTGAAAAGATAAGCCACAACCAGGGAGGAAGATGTTAGCAACTCTTAAAACAAACAAAGGACCGATATCAAGAATATATTAAGAACTCCTATAGTCTGGGAGTGGTGGCTCATGCCTGTAATCCTAGCATTTTGGTGGGCTGAGGCAGGTGGATCACTTGAGCCCAGGAATTCAAAACCAGCCTAGGCAACATGGTGAAACCCCATCTTTACAAAAAAAAAAAAAAAAAAAAATTAGCCAGGTGTGGTGGCGTGTGCCTGTAGTTCCAGCTACTCGGGAGGCTGAGGTGGGAGGATCATCTGAGCCCAGGAAGTCAAAGCTGCTGTGGCCATGATTGTGCCACTGCACTCCAGCCTTGGTGACAGAAGGAGACCCTGCTTCCAAAAAAAATTTTATTAAATAGTTGCATAATATTTCTGTGTGGTGGTGATATTATGTATTTGAACAAATTCCTGATGCCTGTAATCCCAGCACTTTGGGAGTTGCCTGAGGCGGGCAGATCACTTGAGGCCAGAAATTCCAGACCAGTCTGGCCAAGGTGGCAAAACCCTGTCTTTACTAAAAATACCAAAATTACCCCAGTGAAGTGGTGTGCGCCTGTAGTCCCAGTTACTCGGGAGACTGGAGTGCGAGAGTTGCTCGAGCCCAGGAGGTGGAAGTGCAGTGAGCCAAGATCCCACCACTGTACTCCAGCCTGGGCAACAGAGTGAGAAGACACTGTCACAAAAAAAAAAAAAAAAAAAAAAAAGAATGATCTGGAAAGAAAACTGTTGGTACAGGTGACGGAAAGAAACAGTCAAAAAAACTGAAGATTCTTGTCTAGCAAATAACTTTTCAAATTACTTTAGTACACTCAGTGGAACAATCTCACAACCAGAAAGAAAGTGTACAAGTGCAGTAAGTACCAGAGTCCTGCTCCACACCGAGTGGCACGAAGTCGACAATAAATAATGAATGAATACATTTTTTTCAGTGGGGTCAAAGATTTACTAATGTTTCCAGGACTGATTAGCAGAAAATACATTAAATGTTAACATGATCTCAGCTTGGCATGATTACTATGTCATGGTTTTTTGTAAGTTTCTGTGATTTTAAACAAAATAAAGTAGAAGATTATTTCTCTTGTAGTGACAGAAAAATCACTAAAATGCAACATTTTGAAAAGAAATGGACTGATTTATTTCTGCTCCTTCTAATTCTGTAGCTGATTGACAGCTTAGCAGACACATGAGATGGCATTTCTATTATGCAGTGGCTCTCAGGCTTGACATTCGAATCGCCTGGGAAACTGATCCACACCATCAGAAATGTTGATTTTAATTAAGCTGAGGTGGGGCTCAAGCATCAGCAATAACTGAGGCTTGCCAGGTGTTTCTAATGCACAGCCAGGTCTGAGAGTTTTATAGAGAAAGCTGTGAAGAAAAGAAAGCCCGACATAAACACCAGCCAAGATGAATACAAAAGAGAAGCAGTTACTGAATTATCCCAGAAACTTGGACTGAAATCCCAGGTTTGTGCCCTGCTAGCAAACCGCAAAGAGAATCCTGAAGACAGCTCTGACACAATAGTGCAGTTTGACCTTTATGTATTTATTTTATTATTATTATTATTATTATTATTATTATTATTATTATTATTATTATTTGAGACGGAGTCTTGTTCCCTCGCCCAGGCTGGAGGGCAGTGGCATGATCTTGGCTCACTGCAACCTCCCTGGTTCAAGCGATTCTCCTGTCTCAGCCTCCCAAGTAGCTGGGAATAGAGGCGTGCGCCAAAATGCCTGGCTGATTTTTGTATTTTTGGTAGAAACGGGGTTTCACCATGCTGACCAGGCTGGTGTTGAACTCCTGACCTCAGGTGATCCACCTGCCTCGGCCTCCCAAAGTGCTGAGATTACAGGTGTGAGCCACTGCACCCGGCTGCAGTTTGACCGTCAGAAGCTCCTTTCCTTTACTCTACCTCGATTTTCTCCTCATTAAAACAACGGTGCTGCCCTCATGTCATGTTTACGCTTTCAGACACACCCACGTTTAAATCCCACGTCCTGCCTGTACTAGTTGCATGATGCTGGATAAGTCACTTCCCCTTTGTAGTAGCTTCCTTATCAATAATAGTCTTCCTTATCAATAACAGAACTTTATTAATAATAGTAGCAACCTACCTCATGCAGTCATTGTTAAGGATTAAACAAATAGATATTTATAAAGTGTGGTGCACAATGCTTAGCACACAGTCACTGTCATGAGAACAGCTGTTCCCCGTCTCTTACCAAATAGCAATTGAAGAAACAGAAGGGCCGGGTGGGTCTGATACGGATGGCAACATTCCCCTCTTCTCCAGGAGGCAGGACGTTGCCCTCATCATCCACAATCTGGTAAGGAGATCATCACAGAGGTGCATACATGAGTGTCTACACCCTGGGCCCCTCCAGCAGCCCAGCAGCCTGTGCCAGCCAGGCCTGTGTGTCTTTCTCCTCTCCACGCCAGGCCTTGCCAGAAGTTGGGGGAGGCTGCTACCTGCACATCGTAGGGTGGGGACGCCTTCCCCATGGATCCAGACTTGATTTTCATGCCTTTTGGATTGGCACAGATGACAACCTGGGGAGAATGCAGTACAGATAAAGAAGAGCCTTTCCACTTAGCTTCTTTCCTGGGCCATGCCTGTCTCTCACCCTGCCTGATAACTCTTTCTCTCATCCTCTTTTTTCTCCTCCCTCACTTTCTTCTTTCTTTCCCTTCTCCTCTCTCCATTTCTCTCCGTTCTTCCTCCCTTCTTTTTCTTTTTTCTTCCTCCCTCACTCCTTCCCTTCCTTCTTTCCTTTCCTCTTTCTTTCCTTTCTTTCCCCTTTCCTGTTTTCTTCCTTCCTTCCTTCACTTTCTTTCCTCCTTTTTTTCATTCTTTTCCCCGTTATTTCATTCTCCATTTTCCTCTCTCCTCCCTTCTTCTTTGTTCCCTATTTCCTTCCTTCCTTTCATCTTTTTCCCTTCCTTTCTTCCTTCTTTTCCTTTCTCTTTCCTTTATTTCCTCCCTCCCTTCCTTCTTCATTTTCTTCCTATTTTCTTCCCTATTTCTTGCCTGTCTTTCTTCTTTTCTTTCCATAGTTAGCAAACAACTATGGGGCACTCCAGTGGGCACTCAAACATAAAGAACTTAACCCATCTCTAAGCCAAAAGACTCAGTTGATCCCCAGATCTCTTCCTAGATGACTATAGAGGACGCTGCTTAGAATCTTGGACTCTGAACAGTGGCAGATGTAGACTGTCTTGGTGGAGACAAACAATGCCTTCAGCAGTGAGGGTTGGTTTGCTGGTCATGGTATAATTGTAAAAGTACTTTAAATTACCTTTTTTTAATTTTTTTTTTAATTTTTTTTTTTTTTTTTTTTTTTTTTTTTTTTTGAGACGGAGTCTGGCTCTGTCGCCCCGGCTGGAGTGCAGTGGCGCAATCTCAGCTCACTGCAAGCTCCGCCTCCCGGGTTCACGCCATTCTCCTGCCTCAGCCTCCCGAGTAGCTGGGACTACAGGCGCCCGCCACTACGCCCGGTTAATTTTTTGTGTTTTTAGTAGAGACGGGGTTTCACCATGTTAGCCAGGATGGTCTCGATCTCCTGACCTCGTGATCCGCCCGCCTCGGCCTCCCAAAGTGCTGGGATTACAGGCGTGAGCCACCGCGCCCGGCCCCTTTTTTTAATTTTTAAGAAGTATGTGTGTGTGTGTGTGTGTGTGTGTGTGTATTTCAATAGCTTTTTGGGTAGGAGCGTTTTTTTGTAACATGGATGAATTCTATAGTGGTGAATCCTGAGATTTTAGTGCATCTGTCACCTGAGTAGTGTGCATTATACCCAATATGTAGTTTTTTTACCCGCACACCCCTCCTCTCACTTTCTTCCTTCTGAGTCTCCAAAGTCTTTTATACCACTCTGTATGTCTTTGCATCCTCATAGCTTAGCTCCCACTTATAAGTGAGAACATATGGAAATCAAAAGGGAAGGAAAGCTGATGGAATTTTGTTATCGGCTTCTCCCCTGGGGGCAGGGTGATCCCTGAGAAGCTTCAGGGAGAACCTTCAGTCAGAGAGGCAGGAAGCTCTCGAGGGGACCTGGGGGGCAGGGACCTGGCCCCTCCAGCACTCACCGTTTCAGACTGGCCATAGCCTTCGTACAGCTCCACACCGGTCTGGCGTTTCCACTTCTCCCTCACGTCAGGGTTGAGGGCCTCTCCTCCGGTCAGACAGTGCCTCAGGCTCTGAAACTGGTACCTTTCTCAGGCAGGAAAACAAGGCCACCTATGTCAAGATCTTCATACCACCCCGCCCTCTGGTGCCACTGCCCAGATGCAAACACCACAGGCACTAGAGGGTAGATGCCCCTGCTTTTTAATCTGCTGTAAGTGAGTCCATCCACTGGCTTTGCAACCATGCTCCTCATGGACAGATAATTTTTAAAAGATCCATCCTATCTGAGTTTGAGATAAAATCAGAAGCTCATATAATAGGTTTTGGCATAATATGGTGAGTTCCAGTTAACTTGGCCAAAATAATTTAGTTGGAAAAAAACTGATTGATAATAAATTGGTTAGGACAATAATCTGATTGAAAAGGATAGATCAGTTAGAAATTGAAAAGATAGGCCAGGCACCGTGGCTCACCCCTGTAGTCCCAGCACTTTGGGAGGCCAAGGTGGGCAGATTGCATGATCTCCAGAGTTGAAGACCAGCCTGGTCAACGTGGTAAAACCCCGTCTCTACCAAAAAATACTAAAACTTAGCCAGGTATGGTGGCACATGCCTGTAGACCCAGCTACTTGGAAGGTTGAGGTGGGAGGAAAGCTGGAACCTGGGAGGCAGATGTTGCAGTGAGCTGAGATCATGCCACTGCACTCCAGCCTGGGCAACAGAGCAAGACTCTGTCTCTAAAATAAATAAATAAATAAAAATAAAAGAAAAAGGAAAAGAAAGGAAAGAAAAGAAAATTGAAAAGATAAAAATTAGACCCCTAAGAATCCCAAAAATTCCTACAGATATTAATTATGTTGCAAAATGCCCTCTCTGTTCAACAAATCATCCAAACTATAAAAAAAAAAATCAGTGATTGCAAGTACATTTTTAATCTTGGAGGAGAGGGGAGATCAAATTGGCTTGATTAAGTTACTTATTATTACCAAAGAGCATTCAACGACATTGTTCTTAACGAGGTACTTGGAGCTTGCTTTCAGCCAAAATCATCATGTGGAGATGCACACATCAGATCAATGAATGGGATGATTTTCTTACATTGGAGAAGAATTCACTTTTAGAAGCATGTAAGAACTCCCTCTTTTGGACACTTGGTGGGTAGATTCATGTGATTAGGATAGATGAGAGGACGACTCCTCATGACTTGAGGGAGGACAAAAGAGGGAGAACAGATCAGGGTTGGTGGATACTGAAGGATGGTGGGCCTCTCTCCATATACCCCAGCAACCAGCCCTGTTCTGCTAGAAGATGTTGCTTTGGCTTCACCCAGGATGGAGCCATCATCAGTGCCTTGTCCCTTTCTCTTGGGTGCCCAATGGCATGTGCTCAGAGAACAGTTGGCTGGGGTTAGTCTGAGGCTGAGAGTTGGGGCATCTACTGTGGTGCGGGCTTGTTAGTTTCACCACACCTGAGGGCCCTGGCCACAAACCGCACTCCATAGATGGCTAACAATTGTCCAATCATTTCTCTTCCCTCACAGAAGTAGCAGACACACTGCTGACAGAATAGCCCATGGGTGTATGGTGTGAGGAGAAGCCTATCTCAGGTGCTAAAATTTCAGTCTGACTTAAATCTATTTAGTTCCATCTGGATGCAAATTTTGGGGGGCCAGAAGCTTGTTCTTGAGGGGCATCTGTGAGATTTACAGGTATGTTGACTTGTCAATGTGTACGTGTATAAATGTATGTGCGAGAGAGAGACAAAGAGAGAGGCAGAAAAATATATAGAGGGAGAGACAGAGAAAGAAAGAGAGTTGGAATGAGAGGGTAGTTGTGTGTGTGGATACCCATGCTATATATTCACATACTTAGGCCCTCAAAGCACGAAATAGATGGGCTGTACCTGGTCAGATCCTCCTGCACAAGCAGCCGAAAGATGGTTGGGACACAGCAGAGGGTGGTTATCGGGAATGTGGAGAGAGTCTAAACAAAAACAAAGGGTGAAAGCTGTCCTAGAATCACTGGGGTGGGACCATGAAGATGGAGCCAAATGCATCTTTATAGTCTCAGTACCAAAGCAGAGAAGCTGAAAACTATGTGTGGAATCCAGCAGCCAACATGGTGTCCAGTGACCCCTACTTCCTGGCATGTGCAACTTTGGAGGCTCCCCTCTCACCTCATACCAAAGTGGGTCTGTGACAGCAGCGGCATACGGCCAAGGTGATGAATACCACTTTCAAGATTCGGTTATACAAAGACTATGGCTTCTGTTTTGGATGTTCTTTCTCTCTCCCTTTCTTGGATCCCCTGTTCTGGGGGAAGCAAGCCACCATGTTTTGAGTATGCTCAAGCCATCCTATGGACAGGTGCACACAGTGAGAAACTGGAGACTAGCAAACACCCAGTGAGAAATTGAAGTCTGCTAAAAACCACCAGTGAGGTTTTTGTTTTGTTTTTTGTTTGGTTTTTTGAGATGGAGTCTCACTCTGTCACCCAGGCTGGAGTGCAGTGGCAAGATCTCAGCTCACTGCAAACTCTGCCTCCCGGGTTCAAGCAATTCTCTGCCTCAGACACCCGAGTAGCTGGGATTAGAGGTGCCTGCCCCCAGGCCCAGCTAATTTTTGTATTTTTAGTAGAAACGGGGTTTCACCATCTTGGCCAGGCTGGTCTTTAACTCCTGACCTCACGATTCACCTGCCTTGGCCTCCCAAAGTGCTGGGATTACAGGTATGAACCACTGTGCCCGGCCACCAGTGAATTTTTATGCAATTTTCCAGCTTCAGTCAATCCTTAAGATGATTGCAGTCCTAGCAAATATCTTCTTTAAAATTATTGTGGCAAAATACACACAACATAGGATTTGCCCATTGGAACGGTTTTTAAGTGTATAGTCCAGTGGGATTAAACATTTCCAGAGTGTTGTGCAACCATTGCTACCATCCACCTCCAGAACTATTTTTATCTTCTCAAACTTAAACTCTGTACCCATTACACAATAATTTCCCATTACTCTCTCCCCTAACTCCTGGTAAACACCACTGTACTTTCTGTCTCTATAAATTTGACTACTCTTGGTATCTCATGTAAGCGGAATCATACAGTATTTGTCCTTGTATGACTGGCATGTTTCACTTAGCATAATGTCCTCAAGGGTTATCCACGTTATATCATACAACAAGATGTCCTTCCTTTTTAAGGCTGGGTAATATTCCATTGTACATATACACCACATTTTGTTTATTCATTCATCTGTGGATGGACACTTGTGTTGCTTTCACCTTTTAGTTATTGTTAATGCTGCTATGAACATGAGCATACCTTGCTGACCTCTTGATTGCAACCTCATGAGAGACCCTGCTCCCAAACCCCCTCATTAAGCTACCTCCAGCTTCCTGACCATCAGAAACTGTGAGACAAATGCTTGTGTTTTATAGTGCTAAGTTTCAGTATAATTTATTACATAGCAATAGATAATGAAAACACTGTATCAGAGCTGGGGGCAGTGCAAGGAGAAGGTCCATACATTGGCTGATCAAGCACTACATGGATAATGATGGTGATGAGTTTGATCATGATGATAATAATCAATATGGGTTAAGAATCTACTATATTTGGTCCACCATGTGATACCAGCTTACTCCTGCAAGAATGGCCATAATCAAAATATCAAAAAATAATAGATGTTGGCATGGATGCAGTGAACAAGCAACACTTCTACATTGCTGGTAGGAATGTAAACTAGTACAACCACTGTGGAAAACAGTGTGGAGATTCCTTAAAGAACTAAAAGTAGAACTACCATTTGATCCAGCAATCCCACTTCTGGGTATCTACCCAGAAGAAAAGAAGTCGTATGAAAAAGATACTTGCACATACATGTTTACAGCAGCACAGTTTGCAATTGCAAAAATGTGGAACCAACCCAAATGCCCATAAATCAACAAGTGGGCAAAGAAAGTGTGGTATATAAATATATATAATGGAATACAACTCAGCCACAAAAAGGAATGAATTAATGGCATTCGCAGGGACCTGGATGAGATTGTAGACTACTATTCTAAGTAAAGTAACTCAGAAATGGAAAACCAAACATTTTATGTTCTCCCTCATAAGTGGGAGCTAAGCTATGAGGATGCAAAGGTGTAAGAACGGCACAATGGGCTTTGGGGACTTGGGGGAAAGGGTGGGAAGGGGGTGAGGGATAAAAGACTACAAATTGGGTGCAGTGTATACTGCTCAGGTGATGGGTGCCCCAAAATCTTACAATCATCACTAAAGAACTTACTCATGTAACCAAACACCACCTGTTCCCCAATAACCTACGAAAATAATTTTTTTATCAAAAGAATCTACTATGTTTTGAAGCAACCTAAGTGTCCATCAACAGACGAATGGATAAAGAAAATGTACATATACACAATGGATCCATAAAAAAGAATGAGGTCCTGTCATTTGCTGCAACATGGGTGGAATTGGATATCATCATGTTAAGTGAAATAAGCCAGGCACAGAAAGACTAACTTCACATATTCTCACTTATTTGTGAGATTTAACAGTCAAAACAATTGAACTCATGGAAATAGAGATTAGAAGGATGATTACCAGAGGCTGGGAAGGGTAGTCGGGGGCTGGGAGAAAGGTGGGGATGGTTAGTTGGTACCAAAATAACAGAATGAATGAATAAGACCTGTTATTTTAAAGCACATCAGGGTGACTATAGTCAATAAAAACTTAATTGTATATTTTAAAATAACTGAAAGAGTATAATTAGATTGTAACACAAAAGATAAATGCTTTGAGGGGATGGATACCTCATTCTCTATGATGTGATTTTCACGCATTGCATGCCTACATCAAAACACCACATGTACCCCATAAATATATACACCTACTATGTATCCACAAAAATTAAAAATTATTTCAAAAAAGAACCTATGATGTGCTGGCCCCTTTGCCTTGTATCATTTCATTCTCGCAGCAAATCTATAGAGATATGCTATCCCTTTCTTACAGATGAGGCTGAAACTGCAGCTCAGGAGATTAGGCAACTTCCCCAAGGCCACACAGCTAGCGAATCAAAGGTGTAGGATCAGAGTCCAGGTCTGACTCTTTGACTGATGGCACAGCCTATGCAGTTAGCTACCATGTGATACAGCTTATCTCAGTACAAATAATAAGAGCAGAAGGGTCCTCTGACATTTTAAGGAATGACAGTTAGGATGTGGGGGGGCAGAAGAAAGGTGACCTGTATCTTGACTGGGGCCACCAATCTCCTCCCTCCCCATGAGAAGACCCTGAGAGGCTGAGCAGGAGTCACCAGGACTCTCTAGTTGGGCCAACTACTCATGTTAAGCATCATGGACAGTAGCATTTGGAGTTGAGGCATAGACTGATTTTGCCTAAGGGTTTGACAAATACCTAGGGTTTTGGCAGGAGCATAGGGAAGAAAGTGGTGGAGACAAGAGCACCCCATGCAAAAGAAATAGCAACAAAATGGTCTTACATCTAGGAATGTAGCTAGAGCACAGGCAATGATTGAAGGGAACCAGGTGGTCAGGAACCAGATTATGGAAGGCCGGGGAGCCACACAAAAGAAGCCTTAAATTCACTGATTTATGTGTTTTCTCCTGCAGTCTGAAATCTATATCCCACTCATCTCATTTGTACCCAACACATATGGGGTATTATTGGTTTTTCCTCTTACATTCAGGATAACTTTGGCATCAACTCGGGGCAGCTCATGCACAAAAATGCAAGATCCATTAGGCCAGGCAGAGAAGAGAGTCCAGGCTGCCTTCACCCAGCCAGTGTCAGTCGTGTTCCAGAAGATGTCTGATTCGGTCAAGGCCACCCACCGTCTGCCAAAAAATTAGAGAACATCAGTAACCTTAGCAATGACTCTACCTTTAAAAAGGATTGTATTATCTATATCACCACATTTGGAGCCCTGCTCAGTGGGTACTCATTTATACTTGTGAAACCTGAACAAGACCATCAAGTCAACTATTGTCTCAACCAGCATCTTCCATGTACCTATGCCCTAGGCTAAGAATACAGAAGCAAAAAGAGTTTCCAGAAAGTTCACAGTCCAGTGGATGTGATATATAAGGGAAAAAAATTAACCTCAATACTCTGTGCTAAGGTCACTTTATTTAGCCAACATTTATTTAGCATTTAGTCTGGACTTAGCACTAGGGATCTAGAAATGAACGATTAGTCTTACTTTGAGGGCCTTATAGGAAGCCCCTGGAGAGCATGTTTTAATAGAGCTAAACACAAAGCCTTGTGCAATTATAGAGAATAGGCACCTAACCCAGAGCAATGATGGACATGGGTTTCTGAGAAATGCTCTGGTAGAGGAAGTGACACTTGAGTTAGACATAAAGAATAAACAGGGATTATATAGGTGAGGCAGAGAAGCAGGAGCATCCCAGGAATGGGAAACAGTGTCTGCAAACATGGAAGACATAAAAAGCGGTCATGCACTTGAATCCTGGGACATGCGCACTCCTGGTTCTCCCCATTTCATTGGCTGTTCCCTTCTCAGTCTCCTCTGCTGAGTCCTGGTCTTCCCCTTCAGTGCAGAAATGCCTCGGGCACTCAGTTCTGAGACCCATTCTCTTTTCAGTTTATATTACACTTTGCTGATCTCATCCCATCTCATGGTATTAAATACCATCTTTACACTGATAAGGTCAGCATGAATCTTTCTCATTAACTTCAGACATGTGTATCCAAATGCCCACTCAACATCTCCACTTTTAACAAGGGGATGGAGATTTCTAAGAAGACTCTCAAATTGACAACTCCATAAACAAACTGTTTTCTTGCCACCAGACAGCTCATCCCACAGTTCTTCCCCAATCATT
The DNA here is from genome assembly GCF_029281585.2 of Gorilla gorilla gorilla. Classification (NCBI taxonomy): domain Eukaryota; kingdom Metazoa; phylum Chordata; class Mammalia; order Primates; family Hominidae; genus Gorilla; species Gorilla gorilla. Next base: position 20,062,469 of record NC_073242.2, on the reverse strand, counting down.
TAGTGCTTCCAGTTGTTCAGGCCATTCCTCTTAGAGCTCTCCTTGACTCCTCCTTCTCATTCCACACTGATTCTGTCAGCAAGTCTTATTGGGTCTAGATTGAAAATACATTCAGAATCTCATCTCTTCTCCCACTACTTCTCCCCGGGCAAGCTACCATGCTTGCCTCTTAATGCACCGGTCATCTTCTTTACCTGTTTCCCCTATAGTTACATTGTCAACACAACATCCTGAGTGAGCCTCTAAAAAACATATTAGATTATGTCACTCCTCTGCTCAAAATACCCAACACTTCTCAAAAAAATTAAACATAGAATTACCATATGATCCAGCAATTTCATTTCTGCATGTATACCCAAAAGAAGTGAAAGCAGAGACTCTAACAGACTCACATGTCATTGTTTATAGCAACGTTATTGACAATAGCCAAAATGTGGAAGCTACCCAAGTGTCTATCAACAGGTGAATGGATTATTTAAAATGTGGTCACGGCCAGGTGCAGTGGCTCATGCCTGTAATCCCAGCACTTTGAGAGGCTGAGGCGGGAGGATCACGAGGTCAGGAGTTCAAGACCAGCCTGGCCAACATGGTGAAACCCGATCTCTACTAAAAATACAAAAATTAGCTGGGTGTGGTGGCAGGCACCTGTAATCCCAGCTACCTCGGAGGCTGAGGAGAATTGCTTGAAACCGGAAGGCAGAGGTTGCAGTGAGCGGAGATTGCACCACTGCACACCAGTCTGGGCAAAAGAGCAAAACTCTGTCTCAAAAAAATAAAAATAAAATAAAAAATAAAAATAAATAAAATGTGGTCTATCCATACAATGGAATATTTTTCAGTCTTAAAAGGGAAGGAAATTTTGACACATGCTATGACGTGGATGAAGCTTGAGGACATTATGCTAAGTGAAAGAAGCCAAATTGCAAAACAAAAGGACAGACTGCATGATGCCAGTTACACGAAATACCTAGAGTATCAAATTCACAGTGATTGAAAGTAAAATAGAGGTTACCAGGGGTGAGGGGAGAGGGTAATGTGGTGTTATTGGGTAATGGGGGCACAGTTCTCATTTGGAAAGATAAAGTAAATTCTGGAAATGGATGGTGATTGTGGTTGCACAACAATGTGAATGTATTTAATGACATTAAACTGTACACTTAAAATGGTTAAAAGGGTACATTTATGATATATGTATATATATGTTTATATGTGTATGTGTGTGTGCATATATATATATATATATATATATATACAGCCACGATTTAAAAAGAAACCTCCCATGGCTTTTCACCTCACTCAGAGTAAAATCCAGAACCATCAAGATCCTTCCTAAGCTGCTCCTATTGGCTTCTCAGTAATTCTGTTGGCTCTCTGACCTCAGTTCCTGACACCTTTCCCCTCACACCACCCCTTCCAGACCACTCCCCACTTTCTGTTCTTGGATCCTCTAGACAAGCTGCTCTAGTACCTTCCGCTGGCCACAAAACCCAGTCCGTAGCTGCTCTGGGAGTGCTCGACCATCTTGGGGGCCCCGGTGGTTCCGCTGGTGAAGTAGATGGCCAGTGGGTCTCGACTCTTTGTCCTCACGCAGTTGTGCTCTGTAGATGCCTCCCTGTAAAACGTAAAAACACTAGGTGGCACTACCACAGTAAAAACAGTTGGTAGCACCAATAATATGTATAACAACAATATGACTACCGTTTCATAAATACCACGTGTGAGGTGCTGTGCTGAAAGCTCTGGCTTGGGTAATCTGCAACCACCTCAAGGGGCAGGTACTATCATTATAACCCTTTTGCAGACCAGGAAACTGAGGCTCAAAATGGTTACATAACTCACTCAAAAGAGCCCATGCTTTCTTACCAAGGTATGAGGACTTTCTGGTAGAACACACACATGTCCATGTCTATAATTCTGCACATTTAGGCACAGCTTCCACCCCATCCCAATTTCTAATAATTTAGAACTCTTTTCTAAAGGTTTCCCCCAATATGGGGTTTTGAGATCTAGGTAATTCCCAAAGTTCTGTGATCTGGATGATCAGCTAATCCACGGGCTCTCATCCCTGGCTGCACTGTGAAGTCCCCTGGTAAATTTTTGGAAGAAACTTGTCTGTGTCCACCCTGAACAAAATAAAATCAGAATCTTTGATGTTTTCTTAAATGCTTCTCAGTAATTCTAGTAACAGCCAAAATTGAGAACCACTGATCTAGGCCCACCTGACAGCTCTCAAAATCATATGAGCCGATTTTTTTTTTTTTTTTTTTTTGAGATGGTGTTTCGCTCTTGTTGCCCATGCTGGAGTGCAATGGCATGATCTTGGCTCACCGCAACCTCTGCCTCCTGGGTTCAAGTGATTCTCCCGCCTCAGCCTCCCGAATAGCTGGGATTATAGGCGTGCGCCACCACGTCCAGCTAATTTTGTATTTTTAGTAGAGACGGGGTTTCTCCATGTTGGTCAGGCTGGTCTCAAACTCCTGACCTCGGGTGATCTGCCTGCCTCAGCCTCCAAAATTGCTGGGATTACAGGCGTGAGCCATGGCGCCTGGCCCTATGGGCTGATTTTTTACAAAAGATCCCCAGGGCTCTTGCTCAGCTATGTCTGGTTAAGTAGGTCAGATGTGAGGCCTTGTCATCTGTATTCAAAACAGCACCTAGGTGAATCTGATGCAGGTGGTCTGTGGGGTGAGCGTGTGTGACTCAATGGTTCAGGCCCCTGAGAGGCTCCTTTTGGGTTCTGGCTTCCAATCAGGACAAAGTCTCAAATTCTGAGATGGGTTTCCACCAGGCCCTTGCTCCAAGGCACATATGGTCTCAGCTCTGCCCACTCCGGACTTGACTACTTTTTAGCACCTTGGGCAAGTCACTTTAGTTTTCCAAGTCTCACTTTCCTCATCTGTAAAACTGAGTTAAAGGGCCCATCACAATGTCCTGTTCAGGGATTAAATAAGATGATGTTTTATCCATTATGGTGTTCTGAACACCAGACACAATGCTTGTCGTGAAATAGATGTTCATTAAATCTTTGCCGCATGAATGAATGAAGGTGAAGGCTTACATAGCACAGTATCTAGCAATACACTAAGTACCCAATACATGGGCACTAGTTTATTATTAACTGACCACCTGCTATGTGCTAAATGCACCATATAGGTTATTTCATGTACTCTGAATGGTAGCTCTAATAACTACCACCGCATTATAGAAGCAAATGAAGCACAGAAAAGCTGCTGACAAATCCAGCACTGACTGAATGAGGGACCTTGAACATTAAGGTAGGGACCAGGATTATGCTCAGGTCAGCCTGGCTGCCAATGGGAGTGTTCCTCTCTGATTCGCTCTCTATGTGTGGAATTAGCAATGCATTTCATCTTTTGTTGCTTAAAGGGGAAATGACTTCATTTTTCTGCTGTTCTCCTGGAGAGCCCCAATTCACCGGAGGAGTTCCCTGAAGTTCAACCAGCCTGGCCGACTGCTGTCTGACACCAGCAGCTTGGTCTGGAGGGAGGGGCATTCGGCGCTGATGGCGTCCACCCTTGGAGCTAGGGAGTCACTGGTGATAATGGACTTGGCCCTGGACGCCTGCAGCCGGTACTTGAGGTCCTTCTCCGTCAGCTGAGTGACACCCGGAATCATCACAGTCCCTGGCATAAAACAGAAGGGGATGTTGAGTGGATAACGGGGAAGGCCTTGGGTATAGAGGTAAGAGATGAAGGCAGGAAGGGGCTGGGGAGGGTTGGAATGCATGAGTTGGAAGAGGTAACAATAATAATAATAACAGCCTAAAAACCCTAGCCGTCTGAATAAGTGCATGATCACTTATTCACTCAGCATCAGCGGAGGCTTGCTAGGCTCACTGTGGCCTCTTTCCTCCTCTGTTTCTCTGCTGAAGGAACCATTCTAAGAAGATAATGTTTCACTGCCTGGACATTCGTGACAACAGGAGGACCTGTCCCCCTAACCTCCTGCAAGGGATAATATCACTGGTTCTTTTATTTCATCTTTATCTTCGTTCCTTTGGGAGCTGGATGATGCTGTGATAATGAGAATCATAAAGTCTAACAGTGAAACTAACACAGATTGGTTATAAGGGTCCCTCATCTATAACTGCATTGTTCGGGTAAAATTCTAGCAACTAAAGCAAGGCTCCCAAACCACAATCAGCAGAAAATATGCTTGATTTGTTCCAGTCAGGACTTTTTAAAATGATAGATGCCAACATTAAAAGACAGGAGGATTTTTCATAAAAATCCAGAGTTTTCCATTACAAATCAGAAGTTCTGATAACACTGGTATTCATTCTGTCATGGGAACATTTGGTTCGAGTTGAGAAGCAGCGACCCCATTTGATAAAGCATGTGATCTCCAGTTTGCCACAGTCCTCACCACTCCCTACTGCCTTGCATTGGCCTGCTTTTATCAATTACATCATTGTCTGGCCCCTATTATACGATCAAGTCTGTGATTGTTGGGCAAATAAGAAGTAAACACAACTCCACATAGGATTTATTTTTGCTCCATCTTCAAGACCCTGTGGACACTGCAAAGCTCTGGCAGGTTGTGTCTGCCCCCAACTAAAATTCCCAGCCCTGCTTACTGACCTGTCCTCATACAAGCCACACTGACCAGCCACCACTCCGGGAGCCGTGGGAGTACCAGCATCATTCTGTCCCCAGGCTGCAGGCCGCATGCACCCCCCAGCACATTGGCTGCCTTCCTGGACTGCTTCCCCAGCTCCTCAAAGCTCCACTTGATCTCTGCTCCTGTGTCATTGACCCACCAGAAGGCAGGATTTGGGGGGCGGTGTCCAGCCTAGATGGTGGTACAGGCACAAAAAAAATAGAAGCAATTTATTGAGAATTTTTGTTTGCTTGTTGCTGTTGTTTAATGTTTTATAATAGTTAATATAAAATTCACAGGGTTCAAAAAGCAAAGCAATATGGAAAGACATGCATTGAAAAGGCTTGCTCCCCTCCCTGTACCTACCTGCCCTGTTTTCCACTTCCTCTGCCTCACTAAGTAACCAATTTTATTAGTTTTTTGCATATCCTTCCATAGTTTCTTTAGGCAAACACAAGCATGTATTTTTTTTCTACTATCTTTTTAATGCAAAAGGTAGCACATGATTTGCACTGTTTTCTGTTTTTCCCTTTTTTATTGAAATATAATTCAGGTATCATAAAAATCACCATTTTAAAGTGCACAACGCACTGGTTCTTAGTATGTTCACAAGGTTGTGTAACCATCACCATTCTCTAATTCCAAAACATTTTTATTGCCCTAAAAAGAAACACTGTACAAATTAGCAGTCCCTTCCCATTCCCTCCTCCTCCACCTCCTGGTTATCACTTATCTACTTTCTGTCTCTATGGATTTGCATCTTCTGGATATTTCATATGAATGGAATCATATGATATGTAGCTTTATGTTTGTTTTCTTTCACTTTGTACAATGTTTTCAAGATTTATCTATGTCATAGCATGAATTGGCATTACATTATTTTGATGGCTGAATAATATTCCACTGTATGGATAGACCACATTTTGTTTATCCATTCACCAGTTCATAGACATTAGGGTTGGTTCCACTTTTTGGCTATTATAAATAACACTGCTATGAGGATTTATGTACAAGTTTTTCTGTGAGCACATGTTTTCTATTGTCTTGGATATATACTTAGGAGTACAATTCCTGGGTCAGTATTATAATAACTCTATGTTAACTTTTGGAGGAACTGCCAAACTGTTTTCCACAGCACTGCACCATTTTACATTTCCATCCAGCCATGTCGGAGGGTTCTAATTCTCTGCATCGTCTCCAACGTTTGTTATTTTACCTTTTTTTTTTTGCCATGCCACTGGTTATGAAGTGGTATCTCCTTGTGGCTAGGATTTGCATTTCCCTAATGAATAAAGATGTTAAGCATCTTTTCATGTGTCTATTGGCCATTTGTTTATATTCCTTAAAGAAATGTCTCTTCAGATTCTTAGCCCATACTTTAATTGGGTTATTTGTCTTTTTCACTGTCTAGTTTGAGTTCTTTATGTATGATAGATATTAGACCCTTAACCAATATGTGATTTTTCAGATATTTTCTCCTATTCTGTGAGCTTTTTACTTTGATATATAAATACTATTAATTTTCATGAAGTCCAATTAATCTATTTTTTATTTTGTTGCTTTTGCTTTAGAAACCATTGCCCAATCAGAGGTCACAAAAATATACTCCTATGTTTTCTTCTAAAAATTTTCTTATACTTTTTGTTTCTTCATTTAGGTCTTTGATACATTTTGAGTTAATTTTTGTATTTAGTGTCAGGTAGGAGACTCAATTAATTCTTTTGCATGTGAACACACAGTTGTGCCAGCATTTTTAGTTGCAAAGACAATTATTTCACCCATTTAATTGTCTTGGTACCCTTGTTGAAAATCAATTGATGATAGATTTGTTGATTTATTTCTAGACTCTGAATTCATACCTATTTATCAAAGTCTATCCTTATGCTAGTGCCACACTGTCTTGGTTACTGTAACTTTGCAGTAGACTTGAAATAGAAAAGTGTGAGTCTTCTTTTTTTTTTTTTCAAGGCTGTTTTGGTCCCTGTGGGTCCCTTGCATTTCCATAGGAGTTTTTGAATCAGGTTGTCTATTTCTGTAAACAAGTCTCCTAGGATTTTGATAAAGTTTGCATTAAATGTGCAGCTCAATTTGGGGTGTATTTTCATCTTAACAATATTAATTCTTTTAATCCATGAGCATGGGGTGTATTTCTATTTGTTTACATCTTTTCCAGTTTATTTCAGTAATGTTTTGTCATTTTCCATGTACAAGCCTTATACTTCTTTGGTTAAATTTATTTATATGTATTTCATTCTTTTTGAGGCTATTAGTAAATGAAATCATTTCTTAACTTCATTTTTTATTGCTCCTTACTTGAGTATTAAGTTATCTGCTCTTAAAATACAATGATGAAGTAGGGATACCATAATAGTCAGAGACATATCCATTCAAACAATGAATTAAAATAAAAGGAAAACAATGAGTCACCAATCCCAAGCAACTCTGAATCCAACTGAGAAAACTCTATTATGTTTCAAAGCCCTTAATCCTCTGTGATTGTGGCTTTGCTTTCTAGTTGCTCAGCTCCACCCTCTGGGCTCCCAATTCCACATTCTTGACTAAAAACTCTGCCCTCAATCATCTTTTCTTTTACAAGAAGGGTAACACATATTTGCAGCTAAGTAGATTTAACCACCTGTTTCCTGCCTGTAGAATTTGGGAAGTCCAACAGCCTTCTTTTATATTTTCCTCTCTCTGTCCAGTACAAGATGGCAGTGTTTCTGCTGATAAAACATTCTCAAGAAACTAGTGGTTCTCTCGTGTATTTTTCAGTGATTCACCCCATTAGGGAAGTGGCTCCTCCACAGATCTTTTCCAGATAATCCCATCTCTATTGCTGGTTTCTGCCTCCGTGGCTGAAGGAACTGAGGAACTTTGTCTAATCTCTTCAAAAAGCTCTCTGTGACTTTTTGATACTCGAATTGCTAGCAAAAGATTGTCCAACCACACTCTTGGATTTCCCTTTGCAGCATACTTTTCTGACAGTGAATATCCTAACTTTAATGTCTTTTATAATATAGGAAGGCTGAGAATCGTTCCAACCACCAGGTTCTGGCTATATTTTTGCTTAACAATTCTTTCCTCTGTGTATTTCTTTCCTTCAGCATTGTAATATAACCAGCAAGAAGAAATCAGTCCACATCTTCAACACTTGGCTGGGAAATCTCCTTAGCTAAATATCCAAGCTTATCCCTTATAAGTTATTCTATCCATATAGCTCTAGGACACCATTCAGCCAAAATTTCTGTCACTATATAGTAAGGATCCACTTTCCTTCAGTTTCTGATATTACATTTTTCATTTCCTTCTGAGTTTTTATCATCTGTGCCTTTAATGTTCATATTTCTACTAACAGTCTTCATGATTCTTTAAAACAATACAGTCTCATCTATCATACTCCTCCTCTCTTTTTGAGGTGTCCTAGCAAAATCATTAATATCTGCATTTCTACTAACAGTCTGCTCAAGGCAATCTAGGCTTTTTTCCATGCTCCTCAAAATTCTTCCAGCCTCTACCCATCACCTAATTCCAAACCTACTTTCACATCCTTTGGTATTTATTACAGCTCTCATTACTACTCTTGGTGCCAAAATCTGTATTGGTTTTGAATAATCCCATCTATTGCTGCTGTAATAAATTATCACAAACTTAACTGCATAAAACAACACAAATATACAGCCTTATAGTTCTGGAGATAAACAGTTCAAAATCAGTCTTAGTGGACTAACATCAAGGTGTCAGAAGAATTGTTTTCCTACTGGATGCTTTAGTGGAGAACCTGTGTCCTTGCATTTTCTAGTTTTCAGAGGCAATTCACATCCCTTGGATCATGGCCCCACATCACTCCCACCTCTGTTTTCATTGTCACATCTCCTTCTCTGACTCTGACCCTCCTGCCTTCTCATAGGGTACCTTATGATTATAATAGGCTCTTCCAGATAATCCAGAATAATCTCCTCATATGAATATCTTTAGTATAATCATGTTTGCAAAGTCTCTTGCCATGTAAGATAACATACTCACAGGTTTCAGGGATTAAGATATAAAAATCTTGGGGAAGGGGTGCATTATTTTGATAACCATTGCCATGCTCTTTCTAGAGTTTCTTTGCGTATCTTGTAAATTTTTGTTGAAAACTATACATTTAAAATTACATCATGTGATTACTCAGGAAATCAGATCCACCCGCACCCATTCCCCACAACTCCCCAGAGTTTGGTTTGCTGTTGCTGCTTGTTGTCGTTTGTTTAGTGATTTTTGTGAACCATTTCTGTGAAGTCTGCATTATTTGTTCTGTGTGGCCACTGAGATATCTACTTGGTTATCTTAGTAGTCATCTTATGATTAGACAGAAATATCTTTAAATGCCTGAAACCAATAAATCTCCCAGTCTTTGGGTGGGTGTTGGGGCACACCTTTAGCACTCAGCCAGGCAATTAACAATCCTGCCTTAGTGTTAATTTCCTGCATGCTCCAACTCTCAGTCTGCCAGAAGTGCGAGCTTAGAGTTTCCTCACATCTTTCCTAAGCATGTGCAAAGCCCTGGGAAAGCACACAGCCTTACTTAGGTGTGTTGATTTCTAGATTTCCAGGAATACAATAGAATTTTTTAAAGCTCCCATAGACATTGGATTCTCCAGCTTTTCTTTTTTCACTCTTTGGTGAATCTATTGTTTGTCCCACTGTTATCCATCACCTTAAGCAACAATGAAGCTAAAACATTTGTCTGTGATTGTTTTGGACAAAAACCCCCAGGGAAAAGGCTTTTCTCATTGGTTGAGCTTCAAGTTGATTCAAATACAGTTTTACAAGTAGGGTCTTCCAAAGAACCAATGGGCAGCTCAAATAACAACAGTTCTTCATAAGTGAAGCTTTGAAAACACTCCAACTCCATTCTGGCCCATCTAATGGTTGCTATGATGCACTGGAAATGGGGGCTGTTATTTTTCAAGGCTACCACATAGCTGGAAAGTCCTTATTCTACCATTTTTTTTCCTGACCTAATCCCGCTTGCTTGTTTTTATCATTAGGAGAAGTCTTCTAAGGATACCCCTAGTCTTGCAAAAAGAACTTCGATTTTTGTAGGCCATCAGTAATGGAGCATCCTGGCTTCATGTCTTACATGCAATTCTCATTTAATTCTCACTATTACTCTAAGTAGCATATGGTCTGACTGCCATTTTACAGATGAAAAAGTTGAGATCTAAAGAACTTAGGGCACTTGTCCAAGGTCACACTTCAAGTACATGGATGAACAATGTCTATCTGACTGCAAATCCTGCTTTTAAGTCTCAGTCATCCTCATACCACCTTCATAAGTTTCACTACATCTGCTGACAGTTAATTTTATTGTATCTACTAACAATGCCATTTACTTCATATTTTTTCTTTAAACAATCTCTTCTTATAATTAACATGAATACAATTCTTTGAATTAAATTTTATATTTCCAGTTTTGTATTCTCCAGCTTTTCTTTTTTCACTTTTTGGTGAATCTATTGTTTGTCCCTACTGTTATCCACCACCTTAGGCAACAATGAAGTTAAACATTTGTCCTTAATTGTTTTGGACAAAAACCCCTAGGGAAAAGGCTTTTCTCATTGGTTAAGCTTCACACTGGTTGAAATACAGTTTTACAAGTATGTCTTCCTCTTATAAATGAAAAGTTAGTATCATGTAACACAAATAAAAGGTAACCATGAAATAGAGAGACCCAACAGACACAGATATAAGGGAAAATAAAGAAGAAAGCAGATGCACAGAGACACACAAAGAAATCAGGGTTATCTTATTCAATTCTATGTATCTGTTATGATCTGCAAAGAGCTTTGAGCCTGAGCCCTATTCTTTCCTTATTTTATTTTGTTTTGTTGTATTTTATTTTATTTTTTGAGGTGGAGTCTCACTCTGTTGTCTAGGCTGGAGTGCAGTGGCATGATCTTGGCTCACTGCAACCTCTGCCTCCTGAGTTCAAGCAATTCTCATGCTTCAGCCTCCAAAGTAGCTGGGACTACAGGTGTGTGCCACCATGCCTGGGTAATTTTTTTTAATTTTATTTTTAGTAGAGACGGAGTTTCACCATGTTGGCAAGGCTGGTCTCAAACTCCTGGCCTCAGGTGATCTGCCCTTCTCGGTGTCCCAAAGTGCTGGGATTATGGGCATGAGCCACCGTGCCCGGCCTTCTTTCCTTATTTAGAAGAGAAGGGCATGACAGTGAGAGAGAGACATCAAAGACAGAGTAGCAGCAAAACAAAACTTCCTCCTTCAGTTGATGAACAACTGGAAGGGAATCGGAAGGGACATAACTGTCTCACTGTGTGATTTGGGCTCAAGAATGCAGGACACTTCAGAGAAGGAACAAGCATGTCTAAGGCTCACAACACTGACTCAGAATTTTTTCCTAAGTCTCAAATGCCAACAGTTTACATTTTAGAACTAGCAAAATTCCCAGGTCCAAATTTCCTCATCAACATGCTTAGAGCCTTGAGTCTCATTGTGGTACATGAGGGCAGCCTCAGATGCCCCAGATGGATTCTAGGACAGAACAGGCTTCACCTCTTCCAGCCGACTCCACACATCCAGCACATCATGGGCGAAGTTGAAGTACTCAGGCACCAGCTGCCTTCCCAGGCTGATGGCTTCCCAGGTGGCCACGATCTTCTGAGGAACAGGTAGAGGTGCTGGCTGCCCACGAGACCCACAGAATGCCCTGGAGTTCCTCAGTGCCTGGAGGACTAGGTGTCTCAGCCATGGTCTCATGCGGTCGCCTCCTGTCTGTCACCAAAGAGAGGAAAGAGGGCATTGTCATAAATTCTGGGCTTTGGGGACAACACAGAGGTTAGGAGAAACCTGTGGTCAGTGCTGATGGTGACTGTGGTCCCTACTGACTTGTAGAACAAACTCTCCACATTTCTGAGCAGAAAGTCTCAGTTCTGCTGTGTGATGGTCATTTCTCTCCTCTGACCCCGAGGTCCATCCTTTTGACCTCTCACTGACTTGTGGGTATCTGGGTCTGAGGTCAGAACTCAGATCCCACTTCTCAAGGCTCAATACTTCAAAAGGAATCCCTCAAAAAGGCTTTGGCCAATCCTGAACTGACCTTGCAAAGCTGAAGACAGCTCTAGGGCAGCACTGTCCAGTAGAAATAGGACGTGAGCCACCTGTGCAATTTACAATGTTCTAGTACTTCCATTAAGAAAAGTAGAAACAGGTGAGATTTATTATAATAATACATTTTATTTAACCAGATAGAGCCAAAGTACGACCATTTCAATGCCTAGTCAATAGAAGAATAAATTGTTAAAGAGATATTTTACATACTTTTATTTATTTTTTGTTTTTTTGGTACTAAGTCCTCACAATCTGAAATAGATTTTACCCTTACAAACATGTGTCAATTTGGACTAGCCACATTTCAAGTGCTCAAAAGCCACAAGTGGCTCCTGTATGGCATGATGTGCTTTTAGTGACTTTTTAATTTTTTTAATTTAATTTTATTATTTTTAAAATTTTTATTATTGTTGTTTTTGAGACAGAGTCTCACTCTGTTGCCCAGGCTAGAATACGGTGGTGCCATCATAGCTCACTGCAGCCTCAAACTCAAGCAGTCCTTCCACCCCAGATTTCCTAGTAGCTGAGACTACAGGCACTAGCCACCATGTGTGGCTAACTTTTAAAAATTTTTTTGTAGAAACAGGATCTCACTATGTTGCCCAGACAGGGCTTGAACCCCTGGCCTCAAGTGATCCTCCCAACTCGGCCTCCCAAGTGCTGGGATTACAGATGTGAGCCACTGTGCCCAGCCCAGTTCTAGTGTCTTGCTACTCAAAGTGTGATCTTGGGACCAGCAGATGGGACCCCACCCTACATATGTAGAATTAGAATCTGCAAGTTAACGGGATCTTCAGATGAGTCATATGCATGTTAAAGTTTGAGAGGCACTGGCTCGGGAGCTGCGTGTGACCTCAGTTTCAGTTTCCTTGCGTTAAATTCCTCTTAGTAATAATAATAACAAAATATGGTAATAACAACCAACAATAATAACGTGGCACAACAAGAAAAACCATAACAGCTTCAGTCTATTGAAGGCCTACTGTGTACCAAGCATTTTAAGAGTGCTGAGAGGCATTATTTCATGAAATCTTTATAATAACTCTATGCTGTAAATGTTATTTTCTCCATTTACAGATGAAGAAAATGAGGCTTAAAGGGGAAAAGTGACTTCCAGGTTTCACTTCCTGGAAAAACATAGGCCCCAGCCTCTGCAGTGGCCACCAGGCCTAGGCCTGCAGCCTCAGAGACTTCCTTTCTCTGACCCACCTCTCCCGCCCCTCACCTCTCCTGAACTGAGCTCTGCCCCAGTCCTTTTCCTCAGTCTCCCACCCCTGGATTCCTCAGCCACCTAAACAGCTGATAATTTAGAATCCCCAGGCCTCCTTCCCATTCCCCGACACCATTTCAGATGTCACTTCTTGGTTTAATCAGCAAAGGCCTCAGAGGCAGCTGATACATTGGTCTGAAAAATTTCTTTCCAAATTACCTTGCTCTTGAACCAAAGTAATGCAAAAGGTCTCTGTTTTCTGCTTCAGCTGAGCGGAGTAGGGCTGAGTGGCTGTAAACACTCAGCTCCCTCAGAAAACAGCCTCCCACAGGGAACTTCAGCCCCAAATGCAGCCAAGAGTGGGCAGAGCCAGAACCCAGCAGCTGACACAGTGGCTTCAAGTGGTCAGGGTGCATTGAGCCAGTGAGAGTGGCCCCCTGCCAAGTTTTCTCAGTACTCACAGTGGCTGGAAGATCAGACCTCAACTGTCGTGCCTGGTGGGTGTGCCCAAACTGGTGGATGTATTCCCTAAAAATTCAAGTCGCCATCTAATCGGAAAAAGCAACAGGAAGATTATGATGGGTTTTTTTGTTTGTTTGTTTGTTTTGAGACGGAGTCTCCCTCTGTGGCCCAGGCTGGAGTGCAGTGGCGCGATCTTGGCTCAACCCAAGCTCTACCTCCCGGGTTCGCACCATTCTTCTGCCTCAGGCTCCCAAGTAGCTGGGACTACAGGCACCCACCACCATGCCCGGCTAATTTTTTGTATTTTTTAGTAGAGACGGGGTTTCACCGTGTTAGCCAGGACGGTCTCGATCTCCTGACCTCGTGATCCGCCCGCCTCGGCCTCCCAAAGTGCTGGGATTATGATGTTTTAACAGAAAAGGTGCAATAGTGATAATAATATAAGTTAGACTTTGTTTCTTTTCTGCTTAGAACCCTCCAGTAGATACAGAGAGAACAGAGGAGTGGTTCCAGGGAACGGCTCTAAGACATCCCTTTGAAGTCATAGAATTGTTCTAAATTTGGATTGTGGTCATGACTGCAGATCTCTGTAAATTTACTACAAAAAATAGTAATAATAATTGTACACTGCCAAAAGAAGTTTTTTGGGTTTTTTTGTTTGTTTTTGGAGACAGGCTCTCGCTCTGTCGCCCAGGCTGGAGTGCAGTGGCGCAATCTTGACTCACTGCAACCTCCACCTCCCGGGTTCAAGCGATCCTCCCACCTCAGCCTCCCGAGTAGCGGGGAATATAGGCACGCACCACCATGCCTGGCTAATTTTTGTATTTTTTTGGTAGAGATGGGGTTTCAACATGTTGGCCAGGTTGGTCTCAAATTCCTGACCTTAAGTGATCTGCCTGCTTTGGCCTCCCAAAGTGCTGGGATTATAGGTGGGAGCCACTGCACCTGGCCCAAAGGTGGTTTTTTGAAAAAGCTTCCTACAACTCCCTATCTCACTCACAGTCCAAGCCAAAGTCCTGACAATTGCCGGGTGGGATGGCTTACGCCTGTAATCCCAGCACTTTGGGAGGCCAAGGCGGGCGGATCACGAGGTCTGAAGATTGAGACCATCCTGACTAACACGGCGAAACCCTGTCTCTACTAAAAATACAAAAATTAGTCAGGCGTGGTGGCGCCTGTAGTCCCAGCTACTCTGGTGGGCGCCTGTAGTCCCAGCTACTCAGGAGGCTGAGGCAGGAGAATGGCATGAACCTGGGAGGCAGAGGTTGCAGTGAGCTGAGATCGTGCCACTGCACTCCAGCCTGGGAGACAGAGTGAGGCTCCGTCTCAAAAAAAAAAAAAAAAAAAAAAGTCCTGGCAATTGCCTACAGGGCCCCACAGGAATTCCTGCGAGCCTTTCTCCTCAAACCTCCTGTCTCAGTCTGCTCCAGCCATACCGGTCTTTTTGTTGTTTGTTCTCTGAAGTTCTTTTTAAATTATTTTTAATTTTTGTGGGTACATAGTAGGTTTATACATTTATGGGTTACATGAGATATTTTGATACAGGCATGCAATGCGTTAGAATCACATCAGGGTAAATGGGGTGTCCATCACCTCAAACATTTATCCTTTGTGTTACAAACAATCCATTTATACTATTGTAGTTATTTTAGGTGTGTGGTTACATTATTTTTGACGATAGTCATCCTATTGTGCTAGGAAATACCAGGCCTTATGCATTCACTCTTACTACTTTTTTGTACCAATTAACCATCCCCACTTCTCCTCCAACTCCCTGCAACACTTTCCAGCCTCTGGTAACCGTCCTTCTACTGACTCCATGAGTTCATTTGTTTTCCTGTTTAGCCCCCACAGGTAAGCGAGAATGCGCAATGTTTGCTTTCTATGCCTGGCTTACTTCCCTTAATGTAATGACTTCCAGTTCCATCCATGTTGTTGCAAATGACAGGGTTACGGGTGTCCTACAGAGAGGATGCTGAGCCATTAACTGCCTATCTTTGCAGTGATTCAAACTTCACCCTGGATTTTTATCCATCACTGTATGTTGTTCCCCAGTGACTCTGTCTCATTTCCTGGCCTGGCCAGTTTGGCCCATTTCCACGCAGGCAGCTCCTCTCCCTTGCCGCCAAGCTTGGCCACAGGGAACCATCTTATGAGCCCTCAATGTCCATTTGCTCAGCATTCAGTCCTCTACTGCGACCCAGGATACAACCTCATCTCTGAATCTGCAGCCAGATGTAAAGATACAATCTCTACCCTCAGAGGGGTGGACGGACTGTTGAACATTATTTCTCCAGCAGTCTAATCTCAATATCGTTACTCTCAATCAGTACTTTTTAGAAGAATATATAATCATAAGTCATGACAAATGTTTCGTAAATGTTCAATGAAAGAACTGGATACACTTTATAGACAATATAATCACAACCTTATTTTTAAAAAGTATATATTAATCCCATACGTAACAAAATATGAATGTTTCTCTAAGTAAGATGATGTATGATTTCAATTAACTCATTTTTTCTGTATGTTCTATGTTTTAGAAATTAAATCCTGTTCTTTGCTAATCAGAAAGAAATTAATGTTATTTTATAAAAAGAAGCTTTAAGCCGGGCACAGTGGCTCACGCCTGTAATCCCAGCACTTTGGGAGGCCGAGGTGGGTGGATCACCTGAGGTCAGGCGTTTGAGACCAGTTTGGCCAAAATGGTGAAACCTCGTCTCTACTAAAAATACAAAAATTAGCCGGCCGTGGTGGTGCATGCCTGTAATCCCTGTTACTCAGGAGGCTGAGGCAGGAGAATTACTTGAACTCAGGAGGCGGAGGTTGCAGTGAGCCAAGATTGCACCACTGCACCCCAGCCTGGGCAAGAGAGCAAGACTCTGTCAAAAAAAAAAAAAGCAGCAGCAGCTTTATCAGTAAATGAGTACCATCATAAAAGTGCCTATGTTATGTCAAGAAACAACTGTGTGCAAGAGTGAAGGAAAATGAATGAAGGACATTTGGGATAATAACCCAAGTGTTTTAGTTTGTGACTAACAGTTGACAAGTGTGAAAGATGTCAAAATAATATATGCCAGACTAGATTGTTGATTTAGGCCTGGGAGAAAAAAGAGTCAAACACATCCCAGGAATTATTTGCAAACACAACATCCAGAAAAGGAATAATTGCCAAGAAAAGTTGAAAGGGACATGATGAGTTCAAATTAAGACATTCAGATATTCAGTGAGTGTGGTTCAACCAAAAAGAGCTTTTCTAATAGGCAGATGGAAAACGGTCTTAATAGTAAATGTAATCAATTGATCAAATCCTGGAGAGTAAATGAGAGAGTAACTTATAAAGGGGTGTATTTGAAGTCATGCATTTAAACAAGCCAACAAAAGTATGGAAGTTAAGTATGGAAAGAGAAGAGTGGGGCCGCGTGCCGTGGCTCACGCCTGTAATCCCAGCACTTTGGGAGGCCGAGGCAGGCAGATCATTTGAGGTCAGGAGTTTGAGACCGACCTGGCCAACGTGGTGAAACCCCGTCTCTACTAAAAATACAAAAATTAGCCAGACGTGGTGGTGCATGCCTGTAGTCCCAGCTACTCAGGAGGCTGAGGCAGGAGAGCCGCTTGAACCCTGGAGGTGAAGGCTACAGTGAGTGGAGATCGCGCCACTACACTGTCTCAAAGAAAAAGAAAAGAAAGAGAAGAGCAAAGCGCTAGGACTAAAACCCACAGATGTTAAAATTTAGTGAAATGAATGTTAGTCATCTCCATCAGTATTTAATAACAGTTGGGCAGCAGATAGCCAAAGGCTGCAAACTCTGACAGTAATAACAATGCTAATAATATCAACAGCCTTTTCTTTATTCATTCAACGAATATTTATTGAGCACCTATCACCAGGTAAGCAAAGTAAATTATGTGGAGTTTAGAAGAAAATTAATGCTATGAAGGAAAATAAAGCCTGGAAGGAGGATGAGGAACGCCTGAGAGGGGGATGGGGCACTTACAAATTTAAACAAAGTGGCCAGGAAAGGCCCAACTGTGGAAGTGACATTTGGGCAAAGACTGGAACGAGCTAAGGGGTGAACCCTGAGTCCACCTGGGTGAAGAGCCTCCCTAACAGGGGAAACCACAAGTGTAGAGGCCCTGACATTGTATTGGAGGACTGGCAGGGACACCAGTGTGGCTGGAGCAGGGTGAGTGGAGATCTTTCTCCCCTAGGAGATGAGGCCAGGGTGGTGATGCGTGAGGGGCTCCTGCCTTCTAGGTACTGAGCTGCTCATTTTGCATAAATCATCTTATTTTATCCCATCCCCCTCTCAGGCGTTCCTCATCATCCTTCCAGGTTTTATTTTTCTTCATATCATTAATTATCTTCTAAATTCCACATAATTTACTTTGCTTACAACACCCCTATGAGTTAGATGCCATGTAACAGGCATGGAAACTGAACCTCAGAAAGAGTAAGTGACATTATCAAGGCCATACAGCTGTTCAAGACAGAGCTGGGATTCAAATTCCAATCTATAGGCATTGAGTTCAGAGCCCTCCTGGGCCATACCCAGCACCCCACACTGAGTTTTGTTTCTCGCCCCTCAAGCAAACTCAGCAAGGGCTGCCAGGCAGGGCCCCCCTTACTCAACAATGGCCCATTCTTCTACAGGGTCACCCCTGGTCCTCTAGAACCCCAGAATTCAGAACTTTGCTGCTAAGGCTGCTGTGGCCTCTGTGTGCCCAGGAAGGGACTTCATTTCTGCCTGTGGATTCTTTAGAATGCCCAGTCGTCTGCGGGTCCTGCCCTGATCACAAGGAGAAGCCAGGAGCCTCCTCTTCAGGCTACAACCTCCCTTCTTAAGGGCCACAGAGTTTGTGGCCCCACCCCCAGCACAGCCCCAGCTTGGCCCCAGGAACCCTGGGAGTGGCCTTGGCTTCCTGCAGGTATGAGCTTCAGTGAAAATGGGAAATCTGACTGATGGGCCCTGCCTTGGGAGGCTTTTCTCTACCAGGAGTCACCAGTTTAAGTTTTAAGTGTCAGTTTTGGTGTATAGATGGCTACACATTAGGATCAACTTGAGGATTTTAAATAATAATAATAATGCCCAGACTCACCCAACCCCAGATCAATTAAATTAGAACCTACTGGGTTTGGGTTTGAACATCAGTATTTTTTATTAAACTCTCCAAGAGATTCTCAGCATAGTCATGGTTGAGAACCACTGAAATGAACCAATGGGGTTTGCTGTAAGAGTTAAATTAGGCCATTCATTCATTCATTCAACAAACATTCATTGAGTTCCAAATCTGGTACAGGCACTGTTCTGGAGGGGAGAAAACAGCTGTGAACAATGGTATTTACATTAAAAAGTTCAAAATGACAACAACAACAAAGTACACTCATAAATAATAATACAAAATATGATGCAAACAATGGTGATATGGCAGAGAGTGCTGAAAGCTGAGATGGGGTGAGACAGAGCGGCCCGGGAAGACCCTTCTGATGAGCGTGGATTCGAGCCAGGACCCAGAGAACCAGAAAAGGCTGACGATGTGAGGGAAGGGTGCCCCAGACAGAGGCAAAGGCCCCGGGTAGGGTGTGCTTGGGAAAGGGAAGAGGCCAGTGTGGCTCCCCAGAGTGCGGGAGGAGAGAGAGAGAGGAGGGCGATAAAGTCAGATGGGTCCAGAGCCAGTGGGGCCTGGTAGACCACAGAGAACAGTTTGGCTGGTGTGCGGTTTTGCGAATGGATTGTAAAAAAAAAAGAGGCAGAAGCTTTTTTTGCACACCATATAAAAGTGAGCACCTTTTGATAGGCAGAGTGGTGTGATGGAATTCCTGTGTCGAAAGGAAATCTCTGCTGGGCATGGTGGCTCACGCCTGCAATCTCAGCACTTTGGGAGGCCCAGGCAGGTGGATCACCTGAGGTCAGGAGTTTGAGACCAGCCTGGCCAACATGGTGAAATCCCGTTTCTACTAAAAATACAAAAATTAGCCGGGCATGGTGGCGGGTGCCTGTAATCCCAGCTACCAGGGAGGCTGAAGCAGGAGAATCGCTTAAACCCAGGAGGCGGAGGTTGCAGTGAGCCAAGATCATGTGATTGCACTCCAGCCTGGGCAACAAGAGCAAAACTCTGTCTCAAACAATAAAAATAAAAATAAAGGAAATGTCTGATTGTTGTGTGGGGAATGGGTTGAGGTGAAGCACAAAGAGTAGAAGCAGAGGCAGGATCAGTAAGGAGGTTACCACACCCTCTTGGCGGGAAACCACGGTGGCTGGGACATGGGGTCTCTCCACGGCATACAGGGAGAATGCACACAGGGAGAATGTGGAGGGAATGCACACAGTTGACACTCAGCACAATATGGCTGGTGACCAGCCCCTCGATTTTGGCTATTCTCATTAATAAAAGTTTCCCATGACAGCCACTCTCCTCTGAGTATGGGGTAGGGAGCTGATGTTGGAGCTGAGCTTGGACTTTGTGAGGCTGGGGGACACAGCGGAGCCACAGTGGTGTCAGGCTAGAAAGGCAGGTGCCGGCAGAACCAAGGGCCAAGGCTGAGAGAATAAAGGGGCAGGTCAGGGCAGGCTGCAGGCAGGATGGCTGAGAGCACAGTCCCAGGGCTGGACAGGGTGGATGCTACAGTCTCAGGGGAGCCCTGGGATGCTGCAGAGCTGAGCCAGGTATTGTGGGAGAGATTGGGAGAAAAAACAGGAGCAGGGCAGAGAGAGACTATTTCTCCCACACTCCCAGAAATGCAAATACAGTAGTTCACTTCTTTGCTTCCCTTAGTCAAATGTCAACTTCTAAATGAAGCTTTCCCACGGTCACCCTATTTTAAAATATCAGCCAGGCACAGTGGCTCATGCCTGTCAGCCCAGCACTTTGGGAAGCCGAGGTGGGCAGATCACCTGAGGTCAGGAGTTCCAGACCAGCCTGGCCAACATGGCGAAACCCTGTCTCTACTAAAAATACAAAAATTAGCCAGGCATGGTGGCACGCGCCTATAATCCCAGCTACTCCAGAGGCTGAGGCAGGAGAATCCTTTGAACCAGGGAGACGCAGGTTGCAGAGAGCCGAGATCGCGCCACTGCATTGCAGCCTGGGCGACAGAGCGAGACCCTGTCTCAAAAGAAAAGAAAAGAAAAGATCAACACTCCTCCCTGACTCCAACACTTTTGAATCTTCTCTTATCCACCTTTTCTCCTTTGCATTACCATCATCTGACACACCATTGATCGCATCTATTCATCTCACTGCATTTCCCACTACTAAGATGTAAGGAATATTGTTTGTATCCCTAACACCTAGAATGGTACTTAACATGTTTTAAGACTTCAAAAATATTTGATGAATGAATGAGTGAGCAAGTGAGTAAAGAGGAGCTGTGGCTGGCTCTGTGGAGCCAAAGGGAAGCCTGGTGGCCAGAGTCTGACCGACCGTGGAGGGCTCTGCTCACCAGCCAGTGGGGCTTGATCTCCGTCCTGTTGGACATGAATCACTGGAAACATTTGAGGCTTATGATCCAGCCTGCCCAGGTTAGCAGGAAACCTGACACCTCCCACTGCCCCTTCCTTGATCAGGAACTCAGGGCGAACACTCTGCCAAAGGCCTGGGAGGCGAGGACATGAGAGGGAGCCCACTGTAGCTCCTCCCGCCTGGCTTTTGCTCAGAGGCTCAGCCCTCCACGGTGGCTGAGCTGGGCCCATGGTTCAGCTCTGTACCCTGAAGCTGTCCAGCTGACTCAGGGTCACTGGCCCAGTGTCCTCTGTCCTCCAGCAAGTGCCATCCACACCCCTCAGAGAGGGTCTCACAATCTTGAATTTCAAGGTTTCTTCTCTGAAGGCCCCTTGAGGCTTTTGCAGATCTGGCCCCCTCCTGCCAGGCAAGGGATTCTGGGCACCGAGGAGGTTTGGAAGGTTTGAAGGGACTGTCAGGCCTAGGACGGTTCTGGGTGACCCTCCCTACCTTACGTTTATGTCACAAAGGAGGGGTTATTCAAGTGATTTTCTGTAGAATAAAAACTAACTCTCTAGTACTTTGATGTCTCCAGCTGGGCAAAGAATTCTTAGGCAGCCGTTTCTCTCACAAGTAAGTGAATCAAAGAACAAATAAACAAGGAAGTAAATTATTTCTAAGAACAAGGGTTCTACCTAATAGTCATCATGCTGTACCAGACTTAGTCCGGGCTGATAAGTGGCATGACACCTGGTGAATTCTGGGACCTTGAGATCATCAAGGACTCAAGGCTGGGCTGACAGTAATGAGCCCTTTGGCTGAGACACAGATTTAAATGGTCTGTATCATTTAGCTGTCCAGAAAACCAGGTTATCCACTTGCCCTTCTTCCTTTTCTCCACTTGCCCTTTGTTGGTTTCATTTGACCACGTGCTTCTCAAGCTACAAACTGAATGATAGATTTACCTGGGAGAGGCTCAGGAGACAAAACAAGCAATGACAATTCATGGATTTCATTTGAGTCCTGATTTAAACAGACTTAAAATTTATGAGGCCATCAGGGTAATTTGCACACTGTCTAGATATTTGATGATATGATGACATTATTGTGCATTTCATTAAGTATGATCATAGTATTGTGGTTATTGTGTTGTTTTGAAAAACCCTTACCTTTTAAATATTTATAATAAAATATTTATGGGTGAAATGACATGATTCCCGGAATGGATTCAAAATAATCCAAGGCAGAGAGTCAAGAATATAAATAAAATAACATTGGTCATGACAATAAGTGAAGTTGAGTGATGGGTACCTTGGGGGTATCTTGTACCATCTCTCTATTTTTGTACATATTCAAAATTTCCCAAATAGAAGTTGAAATAAAACAAAAGAATCATCTGGGGAGCTTTTGAAACGTGTAGGTATCCAGACCCCAACCTGAGCAATTCTGAATTAATTGGTCTGGAGTGAGATTGAGTGTCAGTATTCTCCTAAAAGCTCCCCAGAGGATTTTCATGTGTATCCAGGGTTAAAAAGAGCTAATCAAGCTGCAAAAAAAAAAAAAAAAAAAAAAAAAAAGTATCATCTGATTCCATTTATATTTAAAAATATACATTCAGGCTGGGTGCAGTGGATAATGCCTGTAATCCCAGCACTTTAGGAGGCTGAGGCAGGCGGATCACTTGAGGTCAGGAGTTCGAGACCAGCCTGGCCAACATGGTGGAATCCCATCTCTACTAAAAATACAAAAATTAGCCAGGTGTGGTGGTGGGCATCTGTAATCTCAACTACTTGGGAGGCTGAGGTGGGAGGATCACTAGGGTGAGCCTCTGGAACCCAGGATGCGGAGGTCGCAGTGAGGTGAGACCGTGCCACTGCACCCCAGCCTGGGTGACAAGAGCAAAACTCCGTCTCAAAAAATATATATATATATATATATAGATAGATAGATAGATAGATAGATAGATAGATAGATAGATAGATGATAGATAGATAGATAGATAGAGATATATTCAAAGGTATGTTTACATAGGTATTTTCAATATTTGTAAGGATTCATTCCATTCTTCTAAGAGTCACTTTCTCAGCAGTGAGAGAATGGGAGAGATTTTTACTTCCTTCTTGACATTTTTATTGTATTGCTTGAAACTTTTACAAGTGTGTATTATAGTTATGACTTTTTAAATATTTACACTTGATAAAATTTGTTCAAAAATTAAACAGGGTACACTGCAGGTAGTGAGCTTCCCTTCACAGGGGCATTCAAGCAGGAGCTGGAGGAGGGTGAAGTAGGGGCATTGTAGGCAGGGGGATTCCTGGGGGGCTGTGATGGGGGATTGAACCAGTTATCTCTGAGATCCAGAGGCTCACCCTAGGACTCTGAAATGGGACCTTATCTTTGCACAAGTCTCACCTCGTGGCTGGGAAGTCAGTGGGCTTGAGTGGTCTGCGTTTGCTTCAGCATCCAGCTGCTCCCAGTGGGTTCTTGCTGCTTTAAGCTTTCCGCATACAGTCACTACTGGGCCTGAGGGCGACCTAATACTTTGCTTCTTCTCCAGGGCTGCTGCCAAGCTGCAGGCATTGCTGGGAGGCAATGCTCAGGCCACATTCACCCTACATGGACCAGCTGGACAGGGAAGTGGGGGTGATGACGTGGGGCTCCACCACCTGCGTTGATAAGGTCTCTGTTCCTTCTCCGGCCCCTGCAGGACAGCCATGGACCTACTCTGGATGCCCCTGCTGCTGGTGGCCGCTTGTGTCTCTGCTGTCCACAGCTCACCAGAGGTTAACGCCGGTGTTTCCAGCATCCACATAACCAAGCCTGTGCACATCCTGGAGGAACGCAATCTCCTAGTGCTAACGCCCGCTGGCCTGACCCAGATGCTGAACCAGACCCGCTTCCTCATGGTGCTTTTCCGTGAGTGCCCCCATCCTGGGTGATGGATGATAGATGGGATGAGGCCTGCCTCCTTGTGTGTGGGGACCAGAGGAGTTTTATATATTGCTAAACACATAAGAACACATATTATTTAAAACAGACATTTAATATATATAGACAGCATCATCTCCAATCTCCAGATGAGAATACTCCAGGGAGGTTAAGCAAATTGCAATGTATTATGCCATCCCTGTAGTCTTGGATTTGTATGTGGCTCCTCTGTCCCACTGAAGAGGAGCCAGGCTTTAACCCGAGGTGTCTGTATTATTCCGAGCCTCAGTCTTTCTCCTCTGTAAAATGGGTGTGAACCTAATGACACACTGGATTATAGTGAAGATTAAATGAGATGTGATAAGTTCCTGGAACACAACTGGAGAGAAATAAATGATGGCCGCCTGGGGCAAGCTCTGGAGACAGTTTTTAGACCGTCACTTTTTTGTTTGTTTTGAGACAGGGCCTTGCTCTGTCTCCCAGGCTGGAGTGCAGTGGCATAATCCCAGCTCACTGCAACCTCCACCTCCTGTGTTCACGCGATTCTCATGCCTCATACATCTGAGTAGATGGGATCGCAGGTACCCGCCACCACACCCAGCTAACTTTTGTAATTTTTGTATTTTTAGTAGAGACAGGGTTTTACCACGTAGGCCAGGCTGGTCGCGAACTCCTGACCTCAAATGATCTGCCCACTTCAGCCTCCTAAACTGCTGGGATTACAGGCGTGAGCCACTGTGCCCGGCCGAGACCATCACTCTTGCTGTCAGATTTGCATGGCCACTTTTGTTCTTTGGACATTTTGCATCAGCAGACATTTTGGGGGATAGAGCAGGCTGCTTCTTCCTGAGGCATTGGGACCAAGCCATGCCCTGGGACAGAATGTAAGGGATTTTCATAACAACTTCCCCATAGTGAGCATTCATGGTGTGCCTGGCACTGTCCTAAGCGCTTCATTAAATGTGACATCATTTGATCCTCACAACCCCGTGTGATGGGTACTAGTCATCTCCCTATTTGATAGTTGAGGAAACAGAAACTCAGAAAGGATCAGCAATTTGCCCAAGGTCACACAGCACAAGTGGCGACCACAGACCCCATGTTGTCCCATGTTCTGTATGGCAGGATTTGGAGAATTAGACCGCAGGTGTGAACACTGGATTTGGAATCCTGTGTTCAGAGCCACTCCTGGAAAATTGCTGGCTCCGTGTCAGTCCCTAAGGCCTGCTTCCAGGACGTGCCTGACCAGCACCAGGTTCCCAGAGGCTAGGCAGAGCCTAAGGTTCCAGGGAAGAGCAGGGCAGGGGAGGCAGGGTGCCTTTCCCTTCTTGGTTTTCACCTGCTTCCCAAGCTGCCCCTCCACCCACACTCCCCTATGCTCCTCCTCGTGGCTGTTGTTCTGAGACAGCCCTTTCTCCCTTCTCTGTGTGCTGCCCTCTGACCAGAACCATTTACAGACTCCCTTTTATTTCTAGTCCAACCAGTGCAATGTAGTGTGATGAGGTCAGCTTCAGGGGTTCACAGTCCTACGTTCAAAGGCTGAGTTCTGCCACTTACTGGACTGGTGGCCTTGGGCTGGTGATCTTGAGCATTCTGAACTTCTGTTTACTTGACTGTAAAATGGGGAATTTAATAACATTTATAGGCCGGGCATGGTAGCTCATGCCTGTAACCCCGGCACTTTGGGAGGCCGAGGTGGGAAGCTCTCTTGAGCTCAAGTGTTCAAGAACCAGCCTGAGCAACATGGCAGAACCCCATCTTTACCAAAAAGAAAAATACAAAAGTTGGCTAGGAATGGTAGCACACACCTGTAATCCCAGCTACTTGGGAGGCTGAGGTGGGAGAATCGCTTGAGCCCAAGAGGTCAAGACTGCAGCGACCCGTGATCATGCCACTGCACTCCAGCCTGGCTAACACAGCGAGACCCTGTCTCAAAATAAATAAATAAATAAATATGTACATACATAAAATTTATAACTCCTAGGGTTATTGTGGGGATTAAGTGAAATAATGTGCTTAGCACAGTGACTGATGCATAATAAGAACTTAAGAAGATGTTGGCTTCCACTATCATTATCCTCGCCAGTTTTCAAACCTGTACAACAAGGTTAATAATTCCTCCCTTGCAGGTTGTTGTGGTGATGAAAGTGGGCTCAGATATGCAGTCCCCTGTCACAGGGGGCACTCCACAGGCAGAAGCTATCACCATTGGGTTCTTATTCACCCCACATTTATGCAGCTCAATGCCAGGCAATGGGTGGGCTCTATGAGTGTCTTGGTTTCTGCTCTCAAGGACTTTACAGTTTAAGCCAGGAATGTCACAAGGCATGAGAAACCCTTTAAAACAAAGTGTGATAAAGTCATGCAATTAAAATAGTCTAAACTGTATACTTTGGGTGCTCTGAAGTGGAGAAGTAATGGTTTGAACTTGTCCTCAGAAGTGGTTCTTCCAACTGCAGCAGCTGAGTGACGTTCTCTGGCTTGGTTCCTGCTCCCTCATGTCTTTGAGTGCACAAGGGATTCCCAGGCCAATGCAAATGCATCTGGAAGCTTGAAGTTTGCCTTGAAGTGAGAGACATCATCTGTTGGGCTTCCACGTAATGCCCAGTGATAGATAATCAAAGCCAAAGAGTTAGTAGAAGTCATTGAAATTTATGGTTGTTGATATCAATATTTAATCAAAGACCTCATGCCAAGCATTAGTAAGTTCTAAAGAATCTCTCTTAACCTGAATCACTCATGCATCTTGGTTCTTATGCAACATCAAGGTTTGGTGTAACATATATTGGGATCCAGGCAAGACTGAGTGTAAAGCCGAGTTCTTCCATAAACTGGATATGTGGCCTTGGGTGAGTTTCTTGGTGTCTCACTTTCACCTGTAAAGCGAGAATATTGAAAGTGGTATAGTCATTATAGGGATTAACTGAGAGGTTATTACCTGACATGTGGAAGTTGCTCAATAAACATGAGTTCCCATTCTCCCTTACCCTGTGGCACTGAGGCAAATGCAGTTCATCAACCCTGTGTCAGTTAAGACAGAGTTCAACTGCAAGTAATTAAGAATCTGCTAATGGTGATGTCTTTGTCTGTTTGTGTTGCTACAAAGGAATACCTGAGGCTGGGTAATTTATAAACAATAAAGCTTTATTTGGTTTACAACTCTGCTGGTTGGAAGTTGGGCATCTGATGAAAGGTTCAAGCTGCTTCTACTCATGGTGGAAGGTGAAGGGGGAGCTGGTGTGTGCAGCAATCATGTGTGAGAAGGGAACAAGAGAGAGGAGCAGCGGCTGCCAGGCTCTTTTCAACAACCAGCTCTTGCAGAAACTAATAGAGTGAGAACTCACTCGTTACCTTGGTGACAGCATCAAAACATTCATGATGGATCCACCTCTATGACCCAAACACCTCCTATTAGGCCCCACTCTAACACTGGGGAACAAATTTCAACATGACATTTAAAGAAAGTCGAACTAACCAAACTATAGAAGGTGGCTTACTCCAAGAGTTGATCTCACACACTGTGTGAGGCAGGATAGGCAGTCAATGCCTGACATAGCAGCTCCACATTGTCAGGGACAAGGCTCCTTCTATTTTCTGACTCCCTCATCCTTGACACATTACACTCATGGTCACAAGATGGCTGCTGTTCTTCGTGCATTGCACTGCACGTTCCAGCTAGAAACAAAAAGGGATGGGCAAACAACAAAGGGATAAAATACGTCAGCCACCTATGTCCCTTTAAAAAAATCAAACTTTCCCAGAGCTGCACCCAATCACTTTGGTAACATCTTATTGGCTAGAACTTGGGCCCATGGATGTTTCTAACTGAGAAGTCTGGAATGGTGAATGTTTTAGGTTTCCAACCTCTTTAGTTGAGAAAGCAAAACAAAAGGAGGTTATAAATGGCTGATTCTCAGTATTTGCCATAAGATCCAAGGTTATAGGCTAACTTAAATGTGTCAAGCATCTTATTAGTTCTTTACATATCATGGGGTCAATTAATATGAGATCAATGAAATCCCTTAAAGAAATAAATTCTAGAATGTATTGCCCACTTTAATACTCAAACTTCTTCTTTGCTCTAATTTTGACTAGTTATCTTAAAGATCACTGTGTTTACTGGGAAAGCTAACTGCTATAACAATCACCAAATCTAGGTTCATAAGGGTCCATATCATCTTAGTCCCAGGTGGGTCTGCAGAGAAGCTCTGCTCCATACAATCATTCAGGCAACCAGTCTCCTTCTACCTAGGACCTCAGCCATCCCTTAGGGCCTAGAGTACTCCACAGAAACTTCTACCTCCAGCCAGCAAGGTGGAAGGGAGACGAGGATGTGCCTCTGGGTCAGGCTAGGCCTGGAAATGATGCCCATCTATGCTACTCAATGTGTAGGCCATAAGCCAGCAATGTCAGCTTCACTCAGGAGCTCATAGAAATGCAGACTCCCAGGTTTCATCCTAGAAGCACTGAATCGGAATCTGCATTTTAACAAGATTCTCAGGTGATTCACATATATTAAAGTGTGAGAAGCACTGGTGTACATCATTTCTACCCACATTCCATTGGCCTGATCACTGCCCTATAGCCGTGCTTATCTGTAAGAGAGGCTGGGAAATGTAGTATAGCTGTATACACCAAGAGGAAAAAGAAACCAGGCCTGGGGAACCCACAACATTGCCTTCCTTTAGTCACATTGCACCTGCTTTTTGCTATAAAAGCCTTGAAATGACCTTTGTTCAGAAACAACTCAAAGCTGGGCAGGCTGAGAGACAGCCTGGTGGAATAAGCTCTTTCAGACAGTGAACCACCAGAAAAAGATTTCTCTTCTGGGCAGGAATGTCAAAAACTATTTTCTCCAAGAGATTGCCTTGGCTCAGGCTAACTTTCAAGGGACAGCTGTTTCTCAAATCCCATGGACACTTGACAGCCCTCACCTTCCTTGACCTTCTTTGCATATTCATGCCAAGACCCCCTAGTGCCTGGTTTCGGTAAACTCAGTCTCTTCTTGTTCCTGTGTATCTCTCTGGCTCCTTTTTCACAGTTCTTTTCTATGACTCTTCCTCTTTCCCATAACATTGAAACTAAGGATATAACAGGAAGCCCAGGAACTGAGCCCATGAGCTGGCAGCTGGCCCATGCAGTGTTTAAAAGAAATGAAACATGTCACAGTTAAAACTGAATTTGCATCAGCTCTTCAAAAAATCAGAAGACCTGGGAGCACTGGCCCACAGTCCTGCAAGGTGACAATTGGCTGAAGCTGAGTTGTGATTTTTCCTTGTGGTCAGAGAACATGCTTATCAATTTGCCATATTCCTATCCAGCCAACCTCACACTGTCACACTCTCTGCTTTACACCCATGACATTTGAGTCTATGTCCCCTGCCAGAAATTCGGTCTTCCAAAGCTCCTTCCTCAATCCTTGTCCTTCTCATTTGAGGTATACTCTGTGAGTGGTGCCACTTAAATGAGGAAATTTGGGGATGTGGGAGCATGACCAGCTCAGTCCCCCTGAGTCCTGGTGCCTCCCCAGCTAGGTTATGCTGCCATTTCATAGAAGCATGAATCACCTTCTTTTTGTACCCTTAACACTTATACTTCCCACAAGGAATGTCCAATTGGGTCATTTTTGCCTCCATCCAATATTGAACATGCCTGTTGCTTGAAGTTTCATCAATGTAGTTCCAAGCTTGTGACCTCCCTCTAACTCAGGCTGTTCATCAGGATGCCAGCTTGATTTTACTTCAAAGCCCTTCAAGCAATACCTTGTAAGAGAAATCCAACCTAGGCCATTTTCTTTACACGAGCCTGTGAGCAGGGCAGGCATTTCCACTTTGCTGAAAGACTCCTGCAGCTAGTTCTGCACATCCCTCATCCACACTAGAATTCAGGCCAGCACTTGTGCATCTATTTCATGGTTACTTTTACAGGGAAGAGCAGAGAAACTTGCAGTCTCACTCCACTTGCTGTGGAATTGGTAAACTAATGGTTTACATAGATAAAACATGCAAACCATCTCTTTTGCTGTAGCCCTAATTTCTAATCTGAGACCCTCAATGGAGGTGTTAAAAGGCTTAGAGCCATACATTTACACAAGCACATAACACACCTCAACACATTCCCCTTCCAAAAATGGTGTAGTGGATGGATAAGGCTGGGAAACCTGTCCAGTCCACATGAGAAAAGAAGGCTCTGCTCTGTTTTAACCAGGGCAGAAGGGTGAGTTCATGGTTCTTTAATTCTTATGACTTAAGAACTGACACTAAATCTGAGGCTACAGAGGGAACCAATCAATTTCACATTCTTGAATTGCATTTGACACAACCAACATGCATACTTTAAACCTAAAGCCTTTCCACTAGCAGGTATTCCAAAGCAGTGAACTCAACAACAGCAGAAATTTTCTTATCTAAAAGGGACACTCAATTAATCTCATTACATTTGAATCTTTGATTCCTGCCAATACACAATTAAATTCAAAATGAGTTCTCAAAAAAACTAGCCGGACTTCTAAAGTGGCCTTTGGAAAAACAAATCACTTGGGGAAAGCATTATGAAAGCTTTCTTCAAGGGTAAATGGGCTCTTCGCAAAAGAGATTATTTTCAGACACTGCCCCCAGGGACCGCCCCAGTCTCAGATCCTTAATGGGTGACCAGCTTTCTCTTCTCTCTGAGAACTCCAGGCCAAGAGCCAGTGGTTAGGGGAGCTTTCCTCTCAATGTTCTTTGCAGTCCCACATTGTCCACATTTGGACATTGCCACATGCCCATGACAGACCTCAGCATCTTTGATTTGGTCCCAACAGTCTGCTGCTTCTTATGTCCTGCCTTCACTGAAAGTACCACCATCCACTCAGTGTCAAAGTCAGAAGCCTCAAGGTTGTTCTTGATTCCTCTACTCTCACATGTAATCCATCACCACGTCCTGTGGATGCCACTTTCTAAATCCTTTTGCAATCTCTGTTCTCCCCATCCCACCACCACTGCCTTGATTCAGGCCTCATTATTCCTCACCTGAACCACTGCAGCAGCCTCTGAGATGGTCTCCCTGCCTTCTCCAATGCTGTCCTGCAATGCATCCAGAGAGACTTCCTCTAAAATGCAAATCTGATCAGGTCATTCAGTAGCTAAGGTCTTCTGCTTGATCTAGCCCACAGCTACAGCCTCTGGGCCTTTGCACTTGCAGCTTCCATAGTATCCTTCCTACACTCCTTCACCTAGATTGTGAAGTTTATGCCCCTCATTGGTAGGCTGTACCCACCTTCACTCCCACTTAGTCTGGCTGGGAGGCCTTCCTATGCTCCCACTGCCTTCTTTTTACCCTCTCTCTCTCAGCATTCGCTATATGGTATCAAAACTGCTTTTCATCGTGTACATTGCATGATGTTGGGGGCCAAATCTTATTCATCTCCTAATTCCTAACATTCAGCATTGTGCTTGGAGCATGGTAGGCTTCCACAGATGTTAAATGAATGAATAGATGATTGAATGAGATTTCCTTTCGCCCATAATTTTCTCCATCTACATTAACTTGAATGAATCAAGGAGAGAAGGACTAACTACCATTAGTGGAGAGAGGTCAAGATAAGATTAGGAGCTGTCTAGGGTCCTTTATCACTTGTCCCTAAGGCAGAGGTGACAAGATTCTGTCCTAGGAATAGGTTAGATGATGAGGGTGAGCATGATGTGGAGACGGTAATGTGGATGGAATGATGATGAAGATGATGATGATGATGACAATGGTGATGATGGTGATGGTAATGATTGTTAACTATAGTGGTGATGATGACAATGGCGATGATGGTGCTAATGGCGATGATGATTAACTATGGCGATGATGACAATTTCGATGATGGTGCTGGTGATGATGATTATGATGATGATGATGACAATGGCAATGATGGTACTGGCAATAATGATTATTAACTATGCTGATGATAATGACAATGGTGATGATGGTGCTGGTGACGATGATTGTTATGGTGATGGTGATGACAGTGGTGATGATGGTGCTGGTGATGATGGTTATGGTGATGATAATGACAACAATGGTGATGATAACAAAGGCCATTTATCAAGCACCTGTGTTTCAGGCACTGCACTTGAAAACCTTGTCCCCATCTTGTATATGAAGCATGTAAGTGTCAGAAAGGTTAGATCATTTGCCCAAGGTCACACAACTGGTAAGTGGTGAAGACTGGATTTGAGACCAAGCTTGACACCAAAACTGGTGCTAAATTCATCTTCTTGCACTGTGCTGATCATTGAACCTTCATTCCTTCAGTATTTATTGAATACTGGTTATTTGCCAGATATATTGTAGGCACTGAGGATATAGTGGTGAACAAAACAGGTGATCATCCTTGCCCTCCTGGAACTGACATCCTAGTGACAGAAGACAAAAGATAAATAAATAAGTAAAATATATAGTATTTCCTATGGTTAAAAGTACTATGGAGAAAAATACACAGGAGTGATAGGGAATGCATGGGGTGGATGGAGATGGGGCTGTAGTATTAAATAGGATGGCCAGGGACAGCCTTCCTGGAAAGGTAACACTTTAGCAAAGATCTTAAGGTGGTGAGGCAGTGATCAATGCAGATTTAGGGCAGAAGGAACAGAGAGTAAAAATACCCTGGGGTGAGGGAGACTGTGCCCATGTGGCTAAAGATATAGGGTTTCTGAAGAGAAGAGGAGTAAGAAATGAGGCCAGAAAAATAGGGAGGTACAGATCTTTTAAAAACTTAAAGGCCATTGCAATGGTCAGAACAAATTGGTGGCTGGCCCCTGAGAAACAAGAAGAGATTGATGACAATCCTGAAGTCCCTATCAGCTGTGAGCACCTCTGTATACTGTACATGGCCCTATGGAATGGGGAGAGGGTTATTCTCAGAATATTTTTTTCATGCTTGATCAGAAGTTGGATCTAAAGTAGGGTTTCTCATCCTAAGCCCTATGGACATTTGACTAGATAATTCTTTGCTTGTGGGGCTGGGGGCTGTCCTGAGCATTGTAGAATGTTTAGCAGCATCCCTGGCCTCTACCCACTAAATGCCAGTAGCATCTCTTTTTCCAACTGTGACAACCAAAAATGCCTCCAGACCTTGCAAAATGTCCGCCATTGAGAACCACTGGTCTAAAGAAAGGTAGACTCAAGTTCCTTGTGCTGGGATCAAACTCCAGTCCCTATACTCATCACCTCCCCATCACCCATCAGCCCCTCCTCTGACTCATATTCACTGCTCAGAGAAGGAAACCTGGGGTTTTCTACTAAAGACCAGGCAAACGTTAATTCTAGGTCCATTAGCCATTAACACATCTACACACCAAGCAGACAGTCAGGGAGCCACTGCCTATTCTGACATGGCCCTGAGTCCCACGTGCTTACCCTGAAACCCATGTGATAGCTCCATAATAGGCCTAGAACTTGTGGTGGATGGTTTGGTGATGGTCACTGTTGTTCCCTTTCATCAGTAGCCGGAAGATCTTTGGGGTTCCTGACATTGCCATGGGACCCTCCCTTCCCAGAGAGAATCTGGTCAGAGCAAGACCAAAGAGTCTCCACCTATGTCATCAAAATAGCTAATGTTTATTTGTAGCAAAGTTTTGCACACCTTGTCTTATTTTGTAGGATCACTCTGAGATGTAGGATCTATTAATAACCCCACTTTTTATGAATGAGGAAACTGAGTCACAGAGACTTAAAAAAATAAAAACAACTTTCCTGGGCCACAAGGAAAGTAAACCACCATAACTGCCTCTGTTTGATGAGATAGCCTAAGGAATTCACATTCATTGAGCATCTAGTATATGGCAGACAATGATCTAGGGCCTGAGAGAAGTTGGGTCCATGGGCACCCTTGGCCTCTGCCTATCTGCAGCCCACTGGGCACTGCTCAGCCTAAGTGCCAATATACACGTGAATTGTCTCCATACCTGGCCAAACTGGCATTTCCAGTTGACCAGGGCAGAATGTAAATGCTGAGACATGAGGGGTGTATACATTCATTTCACACCTACAAACTTGGAATTCAAGGTTCCAGAGCCCAGAAGGAAAACCAATTTGCAATTTTTTTTTTTTTTTTTTTTGAGATGAAGTTTTGCTCTTGTTGCCCAGGCTGAAATACAATGGTGCAATCTTGGCTCACCGCAACCTCCACCTCCCAGGTTCCAGCGATTCTCCTGCCTCAGCCTCCCAAGTAGCTGGGATTACAGGCATGTGCCACCACGCCAGGCTAATTTTGTATTTTTTGTAGAGACGGGGTTTCTCCATGTTGGTCAGGCTGGTCTCAAACTCCTGACCTCAGGTGGTCTGCCCGCCTCGGCTTCCCAAAGTGCTGGGATTACAGGCGTGGAGTCACCATGCCTGGCCCAATTTGCAAAATTTTTAAAGAAAGAAGCCAGAAAATCGGACTCTAAATTTTAAAGAGTGGCGTTGGCTGTGTGGGTTGTCTCTGCTCTGTTGGGAACCACCTGTAACAGAAGAAATGAAAAACATGCCCCCATTAATCTGCTCCAAGAAAAAGATTTTTCAGACCAGCTGGCCAATTTGGTCATTTAGAGCATGAACCTTGGAGCCAGTCAGCCTTCGAGTTGACTCTCAGCCTAACTGCATACTAGCTGTAAGACCTCTGGGTTTCCATTTCGTTATCTGTGATATTCCTGCTTGTAATCATAGATAACTCAAAAGGTTGCTCTGAAGATTAACCAGGGTAATGCATGGAACACTAAGCAAAGTGCTTAGCACAGTAAGGGATCAATACATGTTGTTATTATTACTACTCTCATTATCAACATCGCCATCAATATCATCATCATTATGGTGATGATAGTGACATCATCATCTTTCCATGGAAGATCCTACATAATCCTATGTCACTCAGATCAAAACCTCAGAGACACCCTTGACTCTTCTCTTTCACCATGTTCCATATCCAAACTCCTCCTCCCAAATCTCTCTAGAATGGAATCACTTCTCAGCCCCTCCATTACCACTCTCCTGGCCCAAAGCCATCACCATCTCTTGCCTGGATTACTGTAGTAGCCTCCGACTGGTCTACCTGCATCCATTCTTTTTCCCTTTTTGTCTAATCTCCATATAATATTCAGAGAAATCCAGTTAAAAAGTAGCTCAGATCACCACCTAAGGTCAGGAGTTCAAGACCAGCCTGGCCAGCACGGTAAAACCCCGTCTCTACTAAAAATACAAACATTAGCAGGGCCTGGTGGTGCATGCCTGTAATCCCAGCTACTCAGGAAGCCAAGGCAGGAGAATCACTTGAACCCAGGAGGTGGAGGTTGCAGTAAGCCAAGTTGGTGCCACTGTACTCCAACCTGGGCGACAGAACAAGATCCGTCTTAAAAAAAACGAAAAAAGAAAAAAGAAAAAAAAAAGTAACTCAGATCACCTCCACCTCTGCTCCAAACCCTCTGGTACCATTCCATATTCTGGGAAAAGTCAAAGTCTATTCAGTGGCTTGCGAGACCCTACATCACCTGTCCCCTGGCCCCAGCTCACTCTGCTCCAGACCCAATGGACTTCTTGTCATACCTTGAACATGTCACACATGCCCCACCTCAGGGCCTTTGCATACACTGACCCTTTACCAGGAATTCTCTTCTGCTAGATGTCTACATGGCTTGCGCTCTCATTTCTTTCCATCTTTATTAAAACATTGCTTCTCAGTGAGCCATCTTTAGCCTCCTACTTAAACTTGCAATTTCCCTAATACTCCCAACCTCCAACTCTCCTGTTCTTTTCCAAAGCACATATTATCTAACACAGCACGTATTTTACTTTGTTATTCTGCTTATTTTCTGCCTTTTCCAGTGACAGCAGGGGTTTTTATCTGTTCACTGTTATATCCCCAATCCCTAGGACAGTGCCTGGCACATGGCATATCCTAAAAGTTTCATTGTATGAATGAATGAATGAATGAATGAATGCATAAAATGAATGAATGAATCTCCATTTCTATTATCATAGGCCCCATCAATCTAGCTCTCAGAACCCAGCACTCCGGTTGCCACAATCTCTCTCTGTCACTTGCATTTCAGACACCCAGGGGCACTGGGTTGTGTGTGGAACCTCTAAAATTTGCTTTACTATCTGGACAATCATTCCAAGTGTTTCTCTTGCCCTGAGCTTCCGCCCTTAGAAACTCAGATTCGGATTCTATGTCAATCAGCAATCCTGAGCCCAGCATGGCCACATCCACGAGGAAGCCGGGGAGAGCCCCATGGACCAGAGCAGCCAGCAATTGGCCAGTGCATGCTGGTGATGATGGATGGGGGATATCGAAGGCGATGACGGTGACAAAGCAGGCAGTGGAGGGGCATCGATCCAGGAGGGAGGCACAAAGTCCCCACTTCCCGTCCATTGACCGGGAGTTTAATGAAAGCGATCGTTCACTTTCCGATCCCATTGCAGGAGCAGGCGTGCTGACCAGCAACGGGGCCGCGCCAGCTGTCCCGGGGCCCTGCTTTCTGAGCGGCACTTTTCAAAAGACCTCTCTGTTGGACTTGGAACTTGTCCTCCGCAGCAGAGGTCATTTGCACTTTCTCCAAGTGCTCCAGATGGACCAAGGGGGTGGGCGGCAGTGAAAAAGATAAAATGTTCTGGCTTGAAAGGCAATCAACGACCCCCTGCCCTGGCTCAGCCCCCTTCCTCAGTCATGGGGTAGCGAGGAACCTGCAGCCTCACAATGTTACCAGGAGGAAGAAAGGCAAACTTGGGCGCCTTTTTGTCCCCTCCGTTTAGCCAGAAAAGCCTCTTGCACTGCCAAGGTCACGTGCCAGCTCCCTGATACCGCTTCCAGAAAAGGGCTTCCCCACTCTCTCCCCACTGCCCAGCAACGTGAGGGACCAAGGCGTCCAGATCAGATCGCTTAATGGAGAGTTTCAGGTCTCTTCGAGACAAGAGGGTGGACTCAGGGGAACACCACAACCTCCCCTTTTCCCGCCCTTCCCACACCTGGTTTTCCTTACCTGCGAAAGTCCCCTGTCCAATTACACGCAGGGCAACTGCAGGGGCTCAATTTGGCCTGTTAGCTCCAGGACGTTCCACCAGATGGCGCTCATGAGCTCTCACGCTTCCTCTCTGTCTCCATAATTTCTGACCACAGAATTTTTTTAAAACAAAACATTTTAATAGTTTGGAAAATTTCCCTCTAGACTTCTTTTGCCCTGGGCATACACTTTTTAACAATTCCATAAATGTGATCGTCGTGTCTATGCTATTGAGTGGTTTGTTTTTGTTTATTTCAATAGCTTTGGGGGTACAAGTGGCTTTTGGTTACAGGGATGAATTGTGTAGAGGTGAGGTCTGAGATTTTAGTGCACCCATCACCTTAGTCATGTTCATTCTACCCAATATGCAGTTTTTTTTAATCCCTCACCCTGCACCCAGCCTCCCCGCATCTGAGTCTCCAATGTCCATTATACCACTCTGCATGCCTTTGTGTAATCATTGCTTGGGTCCTGCTTTGACCACAGGAATTTTACTATAATAATGGAAGCAGTAGTAAGAATGCACCATGTACTTAACTTGTGCCAGGCATTATGCCAAGTGTTTTACATGCCTAGTGGAGATTAGAAAAGAACTCTACAGCCAGACGGAGTGGGTTCTTATCCTGGCCTTACCTCTCACTGTCACAGGGCTTTGCGCAAGTAAGTCATTTGTTGTGCTTCAGTTTCCTCATGTATAAAATTGAGATAATAATAATACCTATCCCACAGAGTTATAGAGAGGAGTAAATGGCTTAATGCATGTAAAACTCTTAGAAAACAATAAGCAATTATAGCTGATTGTGACATAAATCTCATTTGACGATTCCTTGAAGTAACCACTATTATTTTCACCCACTTTACACAAGAGAAGTGGAGCTCAGAGAGATGGAGTAAAGTTGCCCATGGCTGTGTTGTTTCCAATGCTACTGAATCCAAAGAACCTTGATAGACATCTCCCAGATTGTCTAATTTCATGAACCATTGTGTCTCACATCTTGTCACATTTATAAAAATTCAGCCATTAACAGCTGAGCACAAGAAAGGTTCCAGGAGCTAAGCAGGCCCAACAAATAATCTACCGTTGGAGATGGGGAGCGAGGAAAGTCCTCTCAAATTTTGTCTTCATACTCTTTCAGACAACCCATCCTCAAAGCAATCCAGGAATCTGGCGGAAGAGCTGGGCAAAGCTGTGGAGATCATGGGCAAAGGCAAGAATGGGATCGGCTTTGGCAAAGTGGACATTACTGTAGAGAAGGAGCTTCAGCAGGAGTTTGGGATTACCAAGGCCCCGGAGTTGAAGCTGTTTTTTGAGGGCAACAGGTCAGAGCCCATCAGCTGCAAAGGTAATGGTGCTTGTGTGTCACACTTGTTTCATGCTCATGGAAAGTCCACTTAACAGCCATAGGGTAAAGGTGGGAGGCTCTGCTCCATGCAGCTTCTCGGGGACCCAGGATCCTCCAGCTTGTGACTCTGCCCTTCTCTAGGGCCTTGGAGCCACCTGCTCTTTCCTCTGTATCCAGCCAGTAGTTGGGGTAAGGGGTAGAAGGTCACCATGGGTACTCTTCATGGCCCTGGCCATGAACAATGGTAAGTATCACTTCTATTCACATCCCATTGACCAGAATTCTGTTACATGGCCCGAACCAGCTGCAAGAAAGGCTGAGAAATACACTTCAGCTCTGTCTTTAGAAAGAAAACAGGTTTAGTGAATATGTGGCTGCCTCTACTACAGCTTGAAGCTCAGCTGATGGGCCCTAGAAACACCAAGAAGTGGGAGGGTGGGGTGCATGGCTTAGAAACTACCAGACACCAGAGATTAAGTTCTAACTCCACTTCCCACTCCCAATCTTTGACTTTAGAATGATTTGACAGAGTCCTAGGACTAGGGAAGCACTAGTTAGCCAGAAGGGAAATTGGGAGATGATGGAACAAGACAGGCTTGGGATGCAATGTCTACCAAACACCTTACGTTCTATCATATTTTTCATTCATTGATTAACTCGTTCATTCATTTATTCAACATCCATTTATTGACAAGCTACCATGAGCCAAGCCCTATCTTGATGTTGAGGATGTGTAGAGAATAAGGTACTAGTATGGCACATATGGTAGTCCCAACTTTTAGAAAGTTACATATATGAAGGCATTCATGGATGCAGGATGGATGAATGGATGGAAGGATGGAAGTAACAAAACTGATGAACACAGAAGTGCCTGTAACAGCCATGCCAGTGGAATGTTCCCATTCTATATGTTAAATTATTGAGTCTTGAGTAGCGGAAACTGCCTTCCACTGGATCTGGTGTATAGCCAGCTTCCAATAAGCTGGATTCAGTGTTATTTGCAAGAAACACACATCCAGGGGCTGCAGGATGCTTTGCAGTTCTCAGAATGGACACAAGAGGGCATGAAAGACACAGGATAGACCCAGAAAAGGCGCCACAAGAGAACCTCGGAGCAATCACCTAAGGGCAGGGCTGCAGCTCCCAGCAGGCTTGTGGGAGGGTGGTGGCTGCGGGGGCCAGAGAAGAGATGGGGAGGGAGGGCGGGAGCAGTGAGAGAAGCAACAAAGGATGCTGTTTCCTATAGATACCAGGGGATGACCCTCAACAAGGCGGACTTGCTGACACCAGCAAGGAGCCCTTTGTGATGTGTTTGCTCTGGAG
Organism: Gorilla gorilla gorilla; assembly: GCF_029281585.2. Classification (NCBI taxonomy): domain Eukaryota; kingdom Metazoa; phylum Chordata; class Mammalia; order Primates; family Hominidae; genus Gorilla; species Gorilla gorilla. The sequence goes on along the minus strand of NC_073242.2, from coordinate 20,023,026 downwards.
AGAGCTGTGAGGAAATGAGAGGCCCTAGGTCATCGGAGCCCATGACTGCTAATGGAGTGGCCCAGGTGCTGCAATGACCTTCCCTCCTGAAGGGCAGGAGAGACCTGACTCCACTTAGAGGCGACAAAGTAACAATATGGCAACTTCCAGACTGTGGGTGAAACTAGCAGAGAAGGTCCCCAAGGCATTTGACCTCTGAGCCCCCTTCATCAGGGAAACCAGTGCCTGGGACCTCGTCTGCCATACAGGAAGTTTCATCATCACCCCGTCTAGGAAGTCTCCCCTGACTGCCCAGGCCAGGGTGCCTGCTCCACCTCTGTGGCCTCACAACATCTGTGTTTTCCCCATCAAGGCCCTCGCCTCAAAGAATTACATGTGCAACTTACTGCTTGTTCTCTACAGAGAGCATCACAAGGGCAGTGGCTGATCTCACTTGCACTCCTGGGTCCTCTAAAGAGACTGCCAGAATTGACAGCACTCCCCTCTGCATCCAAATCCTTACCACAGGCTTAAGAAACAATCACTGCCGCTCGTCGAATCTCAGTTTCTTCATCTGTTAAATGGGGATGGTGAAAAGATCTACCCCTCTACACTGTTGGGAAGATAAAATGATGTTTGCAAGGCACAGGGCCTGACACATACCTGTAGCATATACTGTGTTCCAGGCATTGTTCTAGACCCTTCTCCTATGTCATAACACCCCAATATAAGAGGTGCTTTTACAGATGGAGAAACTGAGGCACAGAAAGGTAGAATAACTTCCTCAAAGCTGCCCAGTGAGTAGTGGTGGAGTCAGCAAATGTTTTCTGCAAAGGTCCAGATCATTAATATTCCAGGTCCTACAGGCCAGGCAGTCTCTGTTGTAACTACTCAGATCTGCTGATGCAGTGTGAAGGCAGCCACGTGTTAACAAACGGGAATGACTGTGTTCCAATAAAGTTTTATTTATACATTCAAACAGCAGGCCAGATTTGGACTACAGGCTATAGTATGTTGAAATCCGCTTTACATTGCGCTGTACTCTAAGCAAGAGGCAGATGTGTTCATTATTATTATCAGACTATTAGTTTTCTGATTCTAGTCCAATGCCTGGAACAATTAAGTTCTTAACAAATAGTTTTTGAGCCAGGTGCAGTGGCTCAACCTGTAATCCCAACACTCTGGGAGGCTGATATGGGAAGATCACTTGTGCCCAGAAGTTTGAGACCAGCCTGGTCAACATAACAAGACCCTGTCTCTACAAAAACCTTAAAACTTAGCCAGGTGTGGTGGCAGATACCTGTATTCTCAGCTACTTAGGAGGCTGAGGTGGGAGAATTGCTTGAACCCAGGAATTTGTGACTGCAGTGAGCCATGATTGCACCACTGCACTTCAGCCTGGGTGACAGAGATCCTGTCTCTAAATTTTAAAATAATAATAATAAAAGTTTTAGATTTTGAATACAATGGAATTGGAAGCACCCACTGCAGGTGGGCATAGGGTAAATTACCCACCCATATTTCTGCTGGGCTTGCTTCCTCAGTATTACTTCTAACCAGAGAAAGGGCAAAGGGAATGCCAGGATGAAGCTGGGACAGGGATTGAGGATGCCTGGATTTTAGGATGAGCAGTAGCCATGGGAACTTCAACGAGCCTTTTACAACCAGGCTTCCAATTTCTCTTTTTTTTTTTTTTTTTTTTTTTTTTTGAGATGGAGTCTCACTGTTTTGCCAGGCTGGAGTGCAGTGGTGCGATCTCGGCTCACTGCAACCTCCGCCTCCCGGGTTCAAGTGATTGTCTTGCATTAGCCTCCCGAGTAGCTGGGACTACAGGCATGCGCCACCACTCCCAGCTAATTTTTAGTATTTTTAGTAGAGATGGGGTTTCACCATGTTGGCCAGGATGGTCTCAATCTCTTGATTTCATGATCCACCTGTCTCGGCCTCCCAAAGTGCTGGGATTACAGGTGTGAGCCACTGCACCCGGCCCAATTTCTCATTTTCTAAACAGGATGAGTAAGGCCAGTTCTGCCTACTTGCCAGGGCTCCTCTGAGCTGAGAGGAGACAGTGCTTTACGCATCTTCTGCAATGTGACTTTGATGAATACTCCTCTTAGGACGCTGGTGGGATTTAGTCCTTGCAGGGTCAAAGCCCCAGTCCCGTTCTCATCTAATCTCCAAGGATTGATGGCAGGAGACTTGGCCATGGCCATTGCTCTGGAAGGAGGGAGACTCAGGTTGCCTCTAGGCCTCTATTAATGATGCAGCCACAGTTTGTGCCTGGAAATATGCAGCCCAGTGCTGGTCCTAGTCAATCATTGACATTGCATTCACACCTCAGTTGTCACCGTGTCCTCTGGCACAGAGCCAAGCACCAAAGGAGGTCCCTGACAAGGGCAGTGCCTGATCTGCAGGCACAAAGGAATCAACAATTTGCAGAGTTCATAACTACCTCGGTCCCACAGGGGCCAGAGGGGCAAATGGAGCTCACACATCCCCAAGAAGATGGCCCAAGATCAAGTTTCCTCAAGCCAGCTTCCCTGATGATTCATTCAGCCCATTCATTCATTCTAGAAAGATTTCTTAAGCATCTACTATGTGCCAGGCATTACAGGAGCTTACTGGGAGCTCACAGTGAACAAGCTAGTGAAAAATCATTCTAATAATTTCAAGAAGGGACAGACTCAATGAAGAAAATAGAGTAGCTCGGCTGGGCATGGTGGCTCACGCCTGTAATCCCAGCATTTTGGGAGGCCAAGGCGAGTGGATCACGAAGTCAGGAGTTCAAGACCAGCTTGGCCAAGATGGTGAAACCCCATCTCTACTAAAAATACAAAAAATTAGCTGGGTGTGGTGGCGGGCACCTGTAATCTCAGCTACTCCGGAGGCTGAGACAGAGAATTGCTTGAACCCAGGAGGCGGAGGTTGCAGTGAACTGAGATCACACCACCGCACTCCAGCCTGGGCAACAGAGTGAGACTCCATCTCAAAAAAAAAAAAAAAAGAAAAGAAAAGAAAATAGAACAGGTCATAAGACAGAGAGTGATTGGCTAAAAGAAAAGAAGAACCAACTGAGAATTGAACAGGCAGAAGAAGGCACTGCCCTTGAAGAGCTGAGGAAAGGGCAGCCCATCAGGAGGGACAAGCCAAGGCTGAAGCCAGTGTTCTGGAAGATAACTGTAGCGTTGGAGTGTGGAAAGGGCAGAGGGTGGCACAAAGTGACATCAGAGCAATGGTTCTGATGACCCGAAATTTAAATTCATTTGGCAGGTTTTGTTCTCCTTTTTTGGATATTTTCAGATTTTGTAAATCAATTCTTTTTGGACCACTTACAATATACTTTTGCCAGACAAATGCATATAAGAGAAACCATTTGTTTCCAAGTGTGCCTTATTTTTACCTAAAGATGGCTGGAAACACTGTAAAGAAACTCAGTGTTGAGGCTGCTATCTCAGAGGAGGGAATTACAGCAGAGGTGGGGTACCAAGGTCTGAGGGTGGCATGATGCCTCCTCCTTCTCTCTTCTCTTGAAGCCAGCATATCAGCTTCACATGAATTTCCATAGGTTTGACTCATTGTGGCTTTTAACATGACCTTAACTATATCTACTAAAGTTGAACATGGCATCTGCTATGACCAGAAATTCTCCTCCTGGCTCTACACCCAACAGAAGTGCATACAGTGTGCCCCAGAGACATGCACGAGAAGTCATTCAGAATAGCCCCAGCCGGGCATGGTGACTCATGCCTGGAATCCCAGCATTTTGGGAGGCTAAGGTGGGAGAATTGCTTGAGCCCAGGAGTTCGAGACTGGCCTGGGCAACATAGCAAAACCTCGTCTCTACTAAAAATTGCTTAAAAATTAGCCAGGTGTGGGCTGGGCGTGGTGGCTCATGCCTGTAATCCCAGCACTTTGGGAGGCCGAGGCGGGAGGATCACCTGGAGTTCGAGACCAGCCTGGCCAACATGGTGAAACCCTGTCTCTACTGATACTAAAAAATTAGTGGGGTGTGGTGGCACATGCCTGTAGTCCCAGCTATTCAGGAGGCTGAGCCAGGAGAATCACTGGAACACAGGAGGCAGAGGTGTGGTGAGCCAAGATTGAGCCCTTACACTCCAGCCTGGGCAACAGAGCAAGACTCTGTCTCAAAAAATAAAAATTAACCAGGTGTGGTGGTACATGCCTGTAGTCCCAGCTACTCAGGCGGCTGAGGTGGGAGGATGGCTTGAGCCTGGGAGATCGAGGCTGCAGTGAGCCACGACTACACCACTGCACTCTAGCCTGGGTGACAGAAGGATAAACTGTCTCAAAAAAAAAATGCCCTAAAATGAGAGCAACTTAATGCCCATTAGCAGAGAATGGACAAATAAATTGTGGGATATTCACAGCAGTGGAAATGAATCTTCAAGTACATGAAAAACTGTGGCTGAATCTCACAAACATAATGAAACCAGAGCCAAGAACATTTATATGAAGTTCAGGAACAGGCAGACTAATGTAATCTGTTAGAAGTTAAGGTGGCAATGGAATACTACAAAGCCATAAAAAGGAATAAGATCGTGTCCTTTGCGGGGACATGGATGAAGCTGGAAGTCATCATTCTCAGCAAACTAACACAGGAACAGAAAACCAAACACACTCACTCATAAGTGGGAGTTGAACAATGAGAACACATGGACACAGGGAGGGGAACATCACACATTGGGGCCTGTCTGGGAGTGGAGGGCGAGGGGAGGGAGAGCATTAGGACAAATACCTAATGCACGCGGGGCTTAAAGCCTAGGTGATGGGTTGATAGGTGCAGCAAACCACCATGGCACATGTATACCTACATAACAGACCTGCATGTTCTGCACATGTATCCCAAAACTTAAAGTAAAATAAAAAGAAGAAGAAGGAGAAGAAGAGGAAGAGGAAGCAGAAGAAGAACAAGAAGGAGAAGAAGGAGAAGAAGAAGTAGTTAGAGTGGCGGTTACTTTTGGATAGGGGGGAGTAGAGGCTGGGAGTGGGCACAACAGGGACTGCTGAGGATCTGGTGATGTTCTAGTTCTCGATTTGGGTTGTAGTCACACAAGTGTGTTCGTTTTGTAAAAATCCATCTAACCATACATTATCATTTATGCACCTTTCTGCATGTAAATATACTTTATTATAAGTTTTTGAAAAGCCTTCATGTTCTCATGAAATAAAACAAATATAACGAAGGTAGAGCCTTTGCAGTTGATTTAGTAGCTCAGGGTGCATTCATCCAGCCTCAGGTAGCAATTTGTCCTGCTGCAGGACTTTGTATAGGCTGTTTGTCCTAGAAGACTTTCCCTCTCCTTAATGCCTCCTAGTTAACTCCAGAGCATTCTTTTCTTTCTTTTCTTTCTTTCTTTTTTTTTCTTTTTTAAGACAGAGTCTTGCCCTATCTCCCACGCAGGAGTGCAGTGGTGCGAACTGGGCTCACTGCAACCTCCACCTCCTGGGTTCAAGCGATTCTCCTGCCTCAGCCTCCCAAGTAGCTGGGATTACAGGCGTGTGCCACCATGCCTGGATAATTTTTTGTATTTTTAGTAGAGACGGGGTTTCACTGTGTTAGCCAGGATTGTCTCGATCTCCTGACCTTGTGATCCGCCCGCCTCGGCCTCCCAAAGTGCTGGGATTACAGGCATGAGCCACTGCGCCTGGCCCAGTGCATTCTTTATTTTACAGCTCATCCATAATTTCCTCCAGGAAGTCCTCCTTGACTTCACAGTCTAAGTCAGGCATCTTTGCTACAGACTCGCAGAACTTTGATTTCAAACATTTCCTTTGGGTGTAATGATGCCCTTGTTCATGCATTTATTTGATTGTTGTCTTCCTCGACAGAATGAGAACTGTGAAATGGTGGTAATGTGTTTGTTTCTGTTCATCCTTATATCTCCAGGGCTGAGTACAGCACTTGATAGTAAGCACTCGATACATATTTGCCAAGTAAATAAATGAGGGAAGAAATAAATGAGTGAGTAAATGAATAACAGTCTGTGGATGTAGTTCAAAGCTACTCACAACGAATATTGCTTTATCTCATAAATTTATTTATTTATTTTAGAGACAAGGTCTCACTCTGTCTCCCAGGCTGATTGTAGCTCACTGCAGCCTTGAACTCCTGGGCTCAAGCAATCCTTCTGCCTCAGCCTCCCAAGTAGCCGGGACTACAGACACATGCCACCATGCCTGGCTAATTTTCTTTTGTTTTTTGTAGAGCTGAGTGTCTCGCTATGTTGCCCAGACTGGTCCCAAACTCCTGGCCCCAAGTGATTCTCCTGCGTTAGTCTCCCAAAGTGCTGGGAAATAGGCATAGGCCACCATGCTTAGCTCATAAACTTATTTAAAATGTTCAGTTTTAATGTTCTATAGCAGATACAAATATATAATATTTTACATTACTTTCCATCATGTGAAACTGATAATCCTAGAAAAACACATGTTCACCTGTGTATAGCCTTCTGTACCTTCTGGCTCACCAATTTGTCTTCCCAGATATAATATATGTGTCTTAATTTTGGAAGCTAAGACTTTTGTGTGCTTGACACCAACCATGCTATAGCTGAGAAATGGCAGTCAGGAGTGGATGACCTTAAAGGGCATTTGGATCTCAGCTGAGGAATGGGGGCTGCAGGAAGATAATAGGATTTTCCCAAGGTTACAGAGCTATGTGGTCTTTCCAGTTATATTTTATTGAGATTTTAAAATATAAATCAATCTTCCTGTCACCTTGGAGAGTTCATAAGAAAAGAAGTCTGGAAATGCCTCCTCCTAAATTTGATCTTCAGGTTCTCTAGTTGGGTGCCTGTTGGCAGTTGAACCTTGGTTTCTTCATCTGCAAAATGGGGAGAGTAAAAGTGTCTATTTCATAGGATTATTGTGAAGATTTAATATATGCAAAATGTTCAGCACAGTGTCTGGGCCCTGGTGAGTGCTCAGTAACATTTAGCTGCTGTTGTTAATGTTCGTGCTTGGAGCTTGGGGAAGGGGAATGGAGGAACTGACTTTGGCCTTCAAGGGGTGGGAGCCTGAGACAAGAAGCTTCTATGCATTAAACTTGAGAAAGACCAGCTTCTTGCTTTGGTTCAAGAGGAAACTTCTCTGGTATCTATTTGACTGTGTCTTTCTCCAGGAGTGGTTGAATCTGCTGCCTTAGTCGTTTGGTTGAGACGACAAATTAGCCAGAAAGCATTTTTGTTCAACAGCAGCGAGCAGGTGGCAGAGTTTGTGATATCCAGGCCATTGGTCATCGTTGGCTTCTTCCAGGTACTGGGACCAAGAGGTGGGAGGAGGCTTTCAACTGGTGAGAAGTGCTGTGTCTGGGAGGGGGTGGTGTGAGGAGACTCTTCCGTTTTGATTGCCCAATTTTCTCCATCCAATGATCTGGTTTTTAGGGGAAGCTCCAAGGGTTCAAATGAACAGAAATGGAAAGAAAAGAGAGAAGATTGGCATCTGTATTTAATGGGTTTTAACAGTGTGGCTAATCATTTTAGGGGTGCATTTAGAACATCACTTAATAAAAGGATGTCTTAGTTTCTGGTTTCAGAGCCATTGTTCTCTATGAATCTGAAGGCCACAAGCCATGCTTGGGCCAGGCCAGTTTCTCTCCCTAACCTCTTTCCAAGCATCCTCATATATTAAAACCCATAGCACAGGATAAACATGCATTCATTCGAAAATACACCAACCCTTAGAGGTGCAGTAGGAGATGTTTGGGGAAGAACATAAGTAACTTAGATACAATCATGAAACGTCTCATAATAGCCTTACATGTAGATTTTTTAATGTTTATAAATAACTTGCTAATTGTTTTTGCTTTAGGAGAATGAGTTTCTCATGTGTCCTAATTCTTTTGCTATAAGTTGGTGACTTCTCTCCTCCCAGTAGAAGGCAGAACTTGGGCATTATATTTAACACAGAGAGACTATCTGCCTCTCTCCCTCACCCCTTGTTACTTCTTTGAGAGGTGTTTGGCCTTGATTTTCTTTCAAGCTAAAGAATGAAGGCTGAAATTCTTGATATTAAGTTCACATTTTGTATTACATGTGGTAAAATCAATTGCCTCTTCTGAAAGTAACTAAGGAATAGATGTTAAAAGTCTCATTGGGTTAGAACACCCTTTACTCTAGTGATTGGAAAAGGTCACATTTATCATTTCTCTCCGTTGATCTCTGAGGACTTGCCTATTTTGGCTTTATTCATAGCCAGAGAAGCATTTTGAGTATGAAATACTCATGAAAGAGGATTTGGGTGACCCAGGCAAACCCCAGAACTTGAAAAAGTGAAGAGACGAATCAGCCACCACTGCCGTCTTTCCCTTATATAAACCAGGCACCTTGATTTCTACCAAAGCCTTTCCAAACATCCTTTCCCAAATAGGATTTAGAGGAAGAAGTAGCAGAGTTGTTCTATGATGTGATCAAAGACTTTCCAGAGCTAACGTTTGGAGTCATAACAATTGGCAATGTCATTGGGCGTTTCCACGTCACCCTTGACAGCGTCCTGGTGTTCAAAAAGGTAGGATTTTGATCCTATTGCTAGTGAGGGGTCTCTGGTTCAAAGTAGTGGAATCGTATGAGCTTTGGGTACAAATTCTGGTTCTGCCACTTGTGAGCTCAGTGGCATTGGACTAGTTGACTTCTGTGAAGTCACAGTCTCCCAGTGTTGCTCCAACCTTTCTAGCCATTTACCATCTTAAGCTCCTTCTCTTTACTTAACTAGTAAATGCAGTTCATCAAGGCTCAATCCTATGCCCTCTTTTCTTCTACTCCATGCTTCCCCTTCTACCCTTCTTCAGCAATTACCATCTATGCTATACACACATCTTATAAATATCCATCTCCAGTGAGATTTCTCTAATCTGCAGACCTTTATGTGCAACACCAGGCATCTCAAAATGGCTAAGCCCAAAGTCATAATCTCCTCTCCAGGTCCTCTCCCAGTGTTTTCTCTTGCTCCAGGAATGATGCAACCACCTCTCCCATCCAGTTAAACAAGCCAGAAAACCCAGGCAACATCCTAACACTTCCCTCTCCTTCACCTCTCATAAGCAATCCATCACCACAACCCTACTGATTTTATAACCAAAATATCTCTTTAACCATTCATTTCTATCTTTATTGATACCATCCTAGATCAACAGTATAAAATGAGGGAAGAAGCCTATGCCTAGGGTTCGAGACCAGCCTGGGCAGCATAGTGAGACTACATCTTTAAAAAAAAAAAAAGTTATTCAAGCATGGTGGCAAGTGCTTGCAGTCCTAGCTACTCAGCAAGCTCAGGCAGGAGGATTGAATCTGGGAGGTTGAGGCTGCAGTGTGCTGATTAAACCACTGTACTCCAGCCTGGGCAACAGAACAAGACCCTGTCTCAAAAAGAAAGACAATAAATAAAAAGAATAATAAAGATAAAAGAAAAACTTAAAACAAGTTAAATTGAAGAGCTTAATTGAGCAAAGAACAATTCATGAATCAGGCAGCCTCCCAAGCCAGAGTAGGCTCAGACAGACTCCAGCAAAGCCAAGTGGTGGAAGATTTATGGACAGAAAAAGCAAAGTGATGTACAGAAAACAGAAGTGAGGTTCAGAAATAGCTAGATTGGTTACAACTCAGTGTTTGCCTTATTTTAACAATGATTGAACAGTTGGCCACCTTTGATTGGCCAAAACTCAGTGATTGGCACAAGTGTAGGCTATGACAGTCTAGTTACACCTCCATTTAGGTTATAGTTCACTATGTATAGTGAAAAGTTTAGGCTGAACTTAAAACATGTAAGGAGGCAGCTTTATGCTAAACTTGATTTAACACCTATCAGAGAAGTCCTGAATCTCCTGGGACTGGGTTTGTCTTAATATGAATGAGTCGTCAATCATTAGTTGGAGCAGTATGTGAGAAATTTCTCAGCCCTGGCACAGATATTTTAATATTTGATGGATTACACAGCATGACAATGGCTGGGGCTGTTAAGTCAATTACACTCCTTGTGGCCTGCCGTAGATCTGAGATTTTCATGGCTGTCACCTACCCAGATTCTACCCACTGACTAATCTGGCCAGCCCCTCCTGGTTATTAACTACCTAGATTACAGATTACACCTGATACCATTCCTCAGTGCTTTCCTTTTATCCAAGGAGAAAATTGTGCTATTTATATTTATTAAGTGGCTATATCATGAAAGCTACTGTCCTCCAATATGTTTCTCCTTTTGTACAAGGGAAAAATTGTGAACCGCCAAAAGCTTATTAATGACAGTACCAACAAACAGGAACTCAATCGTGTCATAAAACAGCACCTTACAGATTTTGTGATCGAATACAACACTGAGGTCAGTGAGTAAATGGTCCCCGGAGGAAGGGGAGCTGGGGCCACTGTGTGTGCTTGGGATGACATATTTTCCCGGTCATTTCAGAATAAGGATCTGATTTCCGAGTTGCACATCATGAGTCACATGCTGCTCTTTGTCTCCAAAAGCTCCGAGTCATATGGTATCATAATTCAGCATTATAAGCTGGCATCAAAGGAATTCCAAAACAAGGTTTGTAGAGTGCGCCATTGCTCTCTGGGACTCCTGGATGAGGATCCAAGACCTGCAGACCCTGAGCCCATTTGCCTGCCCTGCTTATTATAAATTGAATCAGGAAAGATTGGCACTTGCAATTAATTGCCTGTCAGTTTTCTGATTTGCATGTCAATGCCACATATCATTTACTATTTAATTTTAAATATGCCTTCCCCATTCTTCCTGCCCAGTGTCTCTTCCATGCCAAATCTACACTTCTTCACTCTTCTTTGTAATGAGTCTACTCTGAGAACATGAAGGCTTGCCTGCTTTTTTGATGGACCACTAAGTGGACTCCATACACTAAGAGTGGTATCATTTGGCCTGGAGGTGGGGGCAGGAAAGACCACTGCTGTCTGAGGTCAAGGACTATGAAAGCCTGAAGGTGGGGAGTAACACAGATTGTCTGGCAAGTAATTGCTAAGATTCTGGGCTTTAACATTGTGCAGACCCAAGTTCAAATTCTCTTTCTCTGGCAAACTGCACTGTCTTAGGTGAGTTTCTTAACCCCATATTGAGGTCTCCTCATGCATGAAATGGACTGTTGTAGTAAGAATTAGAAAATATATATGTAAAGCAATGAGCTTTACAATCAATGGTGCTTTTTATTATTATCATCATCACCATTAGAAACAAAGGTTTCCCCTAAGCGCTGTTCCTGTATTTAAGGTAGTTAGAAGTACCTGAACTATGGAAGCTAGTTGATTAATTTTTCTCTTCATCTTTATAGGAAGTATAATCATGGCAGGGTTTTTTTTCTCTTTTAAAAAAATTAATCTGAAATTAAATAAAACAATTGAGAACTTTGTAACCTAAAATAAAGAAAGCCACTAGAATATAACACATGTAATGGTCATGCTACATTCCACCACATTATTTTCAAAAAAGATGGTTCAAATCACAGAAATAATTCCTCTTGTTAAATATATTTCTTGGGGGTCTTTTTTTTTCCAATTTTACTCTAAGTTTTTGGATATAGTTAAATTGATTGCAACCTGATTGCTTTTTCTCTGTTTCTCCTATTTTACAGTAGTCAAAGCTTAGCCATTATTTTCTTCCATTTTTTTTAACTCTTCAATCTCCCTGGTATTTATTTTGGCTTACATCAGAAGATGAAGTTCTAAGTTTCAGTCACCCTAGTGAATTCCCCAAACGCCTTTTATAGACTGTGATCCATTTCACAGACAACGCTAAACAGTTGAATTAATACTGTTTTAACAGATTGCACCTCTTATCTTGTTCACCTCTGTGCTCCAGTGCCAACAGAAGGTAGCAAATATTTATTGAAAGTACACAAGGATGGTTTTAATATGTTTGCTGTGTTTTTCAATTTCCCTGGCACCTAGAAGAGGAGCACACAGTGAGGCCTTTAATCTTCTGATGAATGAATGAACTGCAAGTATCTGACCCTAGGTGGCTGCAGTGGTCTCTAACTCATCTCCCTGCTTCCACTTTTGCTTCTTCTCCGCAACCAGAATGACCTTCTCAAAATTATTATCATGTCACTTTCTAGCTTACCATCCTTCAGTGGCCCACCATTATATTCAGACTAAACCCAAGCTCCTTACTGGACCTCTGACCTCATCTTCGACAGTCTCGACCTTTTCTCCTTTGTCTCTCTCCCTCATGGTGCTGAAGCTGTTACTGGAAAGGGGTCCCGATCCAGACCCTAAGAGAGGGTTCTTGGATCTCGTGTAAGAAAGAATTCAGAGCCAGTCTGTAAAGTGAAAGCAAGTTTATTAGGAAAGTACGGGAATAAAAGAATGGGTACTCCATAGACAGAGCAGCCCCGAGGGCAGCTGGTTGCCATTTTTATGGTTATTTCTTGATTATATGCTAAACAAGGAGTGGATTATTCATGCTTCCCCTTTTTAGACCATATAGTGTAACTTCCTGACATTGCCATGGCATTTGTAAACTGTCGTGGTGCTGGTGGGAGTGTAGCAGTGAGGATGCCCAGAGGTCACTCTCGTCACCATCTTGGTTTTGGTGGGTTTGGGCTGGCTTCTTTACTACAACCTGTTTTATCAGCAAGGTCTTTATGACCTGTATCTTGTGCCGACCTCCTATCTCATTCTGTGACTAAGAATACCTAAATCGTCTGGGAAAGGAGCCCCGTAGGTCTCAGCCTCATTTTACCCAGTCTGTATTCAAGATGAAGTTGCTCTGGTTTAAACACCTCTGACAAAGCCACACTGACCTTTCTTTTCTATTCCCAGAACACTCTAAGCTCTCTAGGTGTTTGTTTTGTCTTCAGGCCTTTGCACTGGCAGTTTCCACCACCCGGAATACTGTTCCATGACTTGTTACTATCAACTATGTCCCAGCTGAAATGTGACCTCCTCAGGTTCTCCTCTTGACCACCCTACCTGATCCTGAGCCCCTACCTTACCCCATCGGGGCAGTTACTCTCTATCACATTGCCCTGTTTTATTGTCTAACTGGCACTCATTGCTGTTTGGCTTTGTAAGTTCATTCACTCATTTGTTGCCTGTCTTCTCCACTAGAACATAAACTCCTTGAGGGCAGGGATTTTGTCTGCTTTGGGCAGGGTTGTGTCCTCAGTGCTGAGTAAAATGGCTCACACATAGTAGACACTCCATGAATGTTTGTTTAATGAATGAATGAATGAAGTCATGAATTTCCTTGATAGAATAATTTTGAATAATAATTATTCAAATAAAAAATAATAAGAATTGTCATGTATTGAACACTTTCTACCTGCCAGTCCCTGAACTAAGCCTTTCCATACATTGTCCTGTTTAATTCTCACAGCAACCCTATGATAGGCACTATGATAATCATTTTACAGATCAGGAAACTGATGAAACAGTTTGAAACAGAATGAAAGCTCAGGACTTCCTGACCTCCTGAAACTGTGTGGATGGAGCACAGCACAAGGAGGCTGAAGCCAGGCTGGTGGCTACTGCCTGCCATGCATTTCGGTGCAGAGCTGCACCTGCCTTTGTTACATTTTGCAGAGGTGCTCCACAGACCCCACCATGTGCATCCCCTTAGTCCACAGCCTTTCAGCAGTTTTTCTCCACTGGCAAAGGATCCAGAGAGACAAGAGTTTTGTTTTCTTTGGCAGATCCTTTTCATCCTTGTGGATGCAGACGAACCCAGAAATGGACGTGTCTTCAAGTACTTCCGGGTCACAGAGGTCGATATCCCATCCGTCCAAATCCTAAACTTGAGCTCTGACGCCAGGTACAAAATGCCTTCAGATGACATAACCTACGAAAGCCTCAAGAAATTTGGCCGCAGCTTCCTGAGTAAAAATGCCACAGTAGGTTTTTTCTTGGACAAGGTTTATCCAGAACCTCAAAATCATCTCCTTCTCATAATTCTGTTGGCCTTGATAATTCTCCTCACCTGTATGTGGAGGCAGAATAAAGATCAACTTTGTGGCTCAATGTGGGGAAATCCCCCATCTCCCCACCTCAAATCTATCCAACTTCTGACCTATCCCAAGCCTTTAATTCCTCCACTTATTCTTAGTTGTAAAGTGGAGGCATTTCCTTTGCAGGAATTCACAATAGAAATGCAGGCACTCAGTATTGTTAACTTGCACTCTGAAAGGAGGCTCTTCTTCTCCTATCACCTCCAATGTGAAAGATCTACTTGGTCCAAGAGTAGATGCTTGCTTTGAGGAGGAGAAGGGGGATGGAGCCACAGGGCAATCAGGATGTAGCCTTAAAAGCTTTAGGGACCTTTTGGTTGGATGGGGTTAGAAGGGGCCTAGTCTATTTCGCTGACAGGAAGGAGAGGCTGCAGAAACACATGGAACACGTAGTCACCCACTGTCTATGTCTCCACAGCTACTCTGCTGAGTAAGGTAACCATATTATTAATTTTCCAAATTGGGACATTATGGGAGTAAAGGATTCTGGAATGGGCCAGGTGCGGTGGTTCATGCCTGTAATCCCAGCACTTTGCAAGGTTGAGGTGAGAGGATCACTTGAGCCCAGGAGTTCGAGGCCATACCAAGATCACATCTTGACAAAAAATTTAAAAATTAGCCAGGTGTGGTGGTGTGCATCTGTAGTCTCAGCTACTTAGGAGGCTGAGGCAGGAGCATTGCTTGAGCCTAGAGATCAAGGCTACAGTGAGCTACGATCACACCACTGCACTCCAGCCTGGGCCACACAGGAAGACCCTGTCCACCACCACCCCCCCAAAAAAAGTCTGGAACAATAGAAGTAAATCGAGACTCCAGACAAACCCAAATGATGGTCCCCTTACCTGAGTCTTCTACAGCCTTTTGTCCTTTCTCCCAGAGACACAGCTGCCCCTATAGCCTTTTCTGTGGAAGCTGTCTCGTGTGCACAGCATTTTCATGGGCTGAGCGGTCAGGCTGCTGTCCTTCTTTCCAATTCCAACCCATTTTCCTTCTTTCATCTTCAGAAACCCCAGATGCCTTGGATCCCATGCTTTTTGACCCTGTGCTCCCACCTCCTTGTTGCTGTCCTCTGACTATCTGCCTTCACTCTCTGAGGACTTAGGCTCCTGATGGCAGCCTTTCCCTAGCCCCAACTCTGCTGTCATTTCCAGAGATGTCAGTGTCTACGACCCTGGTCTCTCTTCTCCAATAGCTGATGTGTCCATGCCATGTCAGCTCCCTGCTCCCATGCCCACAACCCGGAGATTGCAGTACCTCCCAATGCCTGATTTTTCCCTCCAGGACACACATGGCTACGATTCCTCATCCTTCTCATTGACCTCACCCTCCTGATCCCATTTCTCTTTAGTGCCCCCTCTGTGAACTTGCATTCCATCATTCATTGCTCTGATGATGATTCCCTTACCTCCTTTATCCCCTCCATCTTCCACCTCCTGTATACCCCATAGTACTCACCAGGCAAGTTCCAACTCTGGTTGAACCCCCTTAACTTCCCTGCTTCCAGACCAACATCACCACAAGGGTGACTAGCTTCATGGCATTGCAAACCAGGCTCCCATGGACTCTGAAAAATGTCCTGGCATCCATATGGAAATTTCAGTTAGTGTGTTCATTTTTAAATCTCAGAGTCTCTCTCTCCTCATATCCCATTCCCACTCACTCTCAGCCGAGTACTGTACCCCTAGATCACTAAGAAAATAGATGTCTTCACATTGGGGGCCTCCTCCCTTTCCATTACCACATCTAAAATCCTACCTATCCTCTCTCTATTCCTTGCAGTTAGATCTGAGGTGGTGTCTGTCTCCCTCGCAAAGGCCAACATGTCTTCTTATGCTGTTAGAGCAGAGATGGGCATCCTCTACAAGATCTATGAGATCCACCTGATCTGAGCCATTCCCAATTCCCCACAATTGTCACCATTTTCTATCTCCCATGCCCCATGGCCACCCCATGTGTGCTCCCACTGAAAGAATCTTTAAGTGCTTTCCAGAGGCTAGAGCGGGTGTGGTGAGGGAGGACACTGTGGAAGAAGAGGCTGTGAGCCAGACAGAGGCTGCACAGCAAGGGTCAACATGGTAAAACCCCGTCTCTACTAAAAATACAAAACATTAGCCGGGTGTGGTGGCACGCACCTGTAGTCCCAGCTACTCAGGAGGCTGAGGCAGGAGGATCGCTTCAACCCGGGAGGTGGAGGTTGCAGTGAGCCCAGATCCCACCACTGCATTCCAGCCTGGGTGACAGAGCGAGACTCTGTCTCAAAAGGAAAGAAAGAAAGAAAGAAAGAAAGAAAGAAAGAAAGAAAGAAAGAAAGAAAGAAAGAAAGAAAGAAAGAAGAAAGAAAGAAGGAAAGAAAGAAAAAAGAGAGAGAAAGAAAGAAAGAAAGGAAGGAAGGAAGGAAGGAAGGAAGGAAGGAAGGAAGGAAGGAAGGAAGGAAAGAATTTGGTTTCCTAAGAGAAATGAGAGAAGCCAGATTTGCATGGTAGAAATAGAGCCCTGCTTATAGAGAATAAAGGTGTGGGAGGATTGGGAGGAGACGGGGGGAGAACATCTGGAGGCTCTTCTGGCAATCAAGATGAGAGATGGAGGCTACCTGGATTTGGTCAGTAACCACACAGATGGAGAAAATGATGTGGATTCAGGAGACATTCAGGAGGCAATGGTTGTAGATAAAAAATATGTTTTGAGGTTTCCAACACTTACTTCAAAAAGAAGCAAAAGCTGAGCTCATTTTTTGTTCATTCAGTTGCAAAACATTTATTGAGGATCTACTATGTACCAGGCAGTGGATGCTCAATGGCGAGGAAAGAAAAATCTCTTATGACATTCCATCTATTATGGTAGAGACACATTAATCAAATAATTAGAAAAATAAATATAAATAGTAAATGTGAATAAGCGATACAAGAAAAAGTGCTGAGCATTATGAGAATTTATGGCAGCAAGTCCTCATCTAGATGCAGGGAGGGTCAAGGAAGTCCTCCCTTGGGTCATTCTGAGACATACATTTTGAGTTACCCAGATGAAGAAGGGAGAGTAGGAATCAGGAGTGGGGAGGCCTGTCAGCCAGAGGCAACAGCATTAACAAAGGCCTGAGCTGGGAGGAAGCTTGGCCATTTGGTTAAGCTGAAGACCAACATGGCTGAGGAAAGAAAGAGAAGACTTCCTTTATTGTAGGAACCAATCAAAGTGTGATCAAGGTTTTATAGGTCATGCAAATGGTCTTGATCTTGATTCTTAGAGTAATTGAGGACAACTAATTTTTTTTTTTTTTTTTTTGGAGACGAAATCTTGCTCTGTCAACCAGCCTGGTGTGCAGTAGCATGATCTCTGCTCACTGCAACCTCTGCCTCCTGGGTTCAAGCAATTCTCTTGCCTCAGCCTCCTGAGTAGCTGGGATTACAGGTGCATGCCACCATACCCAGCTAATATTTGTATTTTTTCTTTTTTTAGTAGAGACGAGGTTTCACCATGTTGGCCAGGCTGGTCTCAAACTCCTGACTTCATGATCCACCCGCCTCGGCCTCCCAAAGTGCTGTGATTACAGGCGTGAGCCACCGCGCCCAGCTTAAATCTTCTTTTTATAAAATCTGAGAATCCATCCCAGTTTGAAGCTTTGTCTGCTCCTCAGTCCCCTGACCCCAAATCGCCCTGAACCATCCAGGGTTGACATCAAGCTCATGATCCATCTCAGTATTTCAAACCCTTTCCTAAGGCTCTTGTGAGAAAAACACGAGAAAACCTTTAGTGGTTTCCAGTCAAGGTGGGGAGCCCCACAACTTCAAGACCCTTTATGAAGACTCTTAGCCCTCTCAAATGTGCTTCCTAGAAACATCAATCCAGTGAAGAGATTCCAAAATACTGGGACCAGGGACTGGTTAAGCAGCTCGTGGGGAAGAACTTCAACATAGTCGTCTTTGACAAAGAAAAGGACGTGTTTGTGATGTTCTGTAAGTACCTCCAAGACGGGTTCTGAGGCAACGGGTGCCAAAATTATGTTTCAAGTGTTTCTCCTGAATTGTTGGGCACTGAAATCTCTAAAACCCATCAATGCACCATGCCAAGGATGGTCTTCAGATACCCAAAGGGATTGACTCAAGATGCTATCAGGAACAATGCAACTCTTTCCCCCAGAAATGTAATTATTGGAATGTATGCAATGCCTTCCACATAACCCAGGCCTATGGCTGTTTGTGAAAACAATAATGCTCATGGCTGACAATGTTTGCTTGGATGCTGTAGTATATTGGGCTTTATTCTAAGCCATTGCATACATTATCTCATTTAATCCTAACGACATCCTTTTGAAAGTAGCTACTTTTATTGCTCAGACTTTGCAGATGACTAAATAGGGTCTCAGGGAGGAGAAGACATTTTTCCATTATCTTGCAGTCAGTAAGTGCTGGAACTGGGATTTGAACTTAGGCATCTGACTTCAGCACCTACACTCCTAACTGCTGTACAGGATTTCTTTGCTTCTGGCTTTAGATGACTTATCAAATGGCCCATAGGAGGTGGGGACCCCAATCCTCCATGTACAGTACTTAGCACAGCGTCTGGCATATTGTAAGCACTTGATAAGTGACAATTGCTACTGCTGTTGTTATTCCTATTATTATAATTACTTCCAGGGCTTATCTAAGGACTAGTGCCCTTTTCCCATTGTTTCTGATTTGCACGTGGGAGACAAAGCCAGAGATGTTCTCTCCCACCCTGAGACACAGAGAAAGGTGGTACTGAAGTTCCTTCAGACATTTCTTTTATTTTAACATTTAGTGAGCCCTTACAATGAGTCAAGCATGAGTTTGCTGTTGACACACCTGCTCTAATGAGCTGTGTAACAAGTTTGTGAGGAAGGTATGGTGGTTTTCCCCATGTCACAGATCAGGGAACCCCATCTCAGAGAGGTTAATGATCTTACCCTAGGTCACACAGTAAGTAGCAAGACAAGAAGTTTAACACAAGCTCTGGTGCTATTACTTTCTGGAGGGTAAGACAAGGGCTACACTGCATCATGCAGGCCTTTTACAATCACTCTGAAAGGGACTGTTATTCACAGAGTGAGGCGCTTAAGGTCTGTGGCTGAATCACCAAGATCCGCTGCCTTTCAATGAGAGGCTAGATGCAGCTGTTCTGTACTTACGTCACACCCAGGGTTGTAAGACTGTCCATTTCATTTTGATAAAAGGCAAAAGCAGCTTCATTTTCTTGGAAGTAGGGCCATGGGATTGGCCCCCTGGGGCTGCAGCCATTATGCCCCCTCCTGTTCTGACCCAGGACCCGCTGAGTGCTGGGGGGGCTGCCAGAGATGCTGCAGGCAGGGGGGATGGCCATGGAGACACTTGGCTTGTAAATGGGGTATGATCATCCAAAAGTGGCGTGTCTGGGGCGTTTGAGGCCATTTCTCTTACAGAGCCAGAAACTGAGCTTTGAGCTCTAGTGGAAGGAAAGCAGGTAAGATTTGCTTTCCCTTGGGTTGGAGCTGGTCTCTGGTTTCCAGAGGCCCAGGAGCGTGGACCACACTCAAAGACCAAAGAACTGTCCACAAGAAAGTTCAGTGTCCCCTGTCCAAGAGTAATTATACCTGTCACACTTCTTGGGGATGTTCTCCTCCTCTGAATTATATATGTATAATAACATGACATGTAATTACCTATAAATGACATGACATAACATAACATAATATCTGTATGTTATGTTATATTAATGCCTACCTGTGGTATAGTGGTCACAGGTCAAAGCAGCCTGTCTTTAAACCCCACTTCTTCGGCTTAATTACTCTGGTCTGAAAAGTGCAATTACTGCATAGCTTTGGGCAAGTTCCCAAACCTCTATTGTGAAAACCCCCCTGTGCTGTAACACATATGCACACACACACACACACACATACACAAAAACACACACACACTTTTTGGAAGAACATTAAAGTCATCTAGCATAAATATTGTTCTTGGCTTTCTTCTTCTACTAGAGTGGAACACTATGTTAAAAGAAAGGAATTTGAAAAAAAGAAAAAAAGCAAGCTGGGCACAGTGACACAAGCCTGTAGTCCCAGCAACTCAGGAAGCTGAGATGGAAGGATCTCTTGAGCCCAGGAGTTTGAGTTTGAGCCTAACCTGGGCAACATAGCAAGACCTTGCCTCTAAAAAGCAAAACAAAAAAATAGAAGAAAACATGAACACACTAAAAGTGTTAGTATTTAGGTGGAAGAGGGCTAAGCTATTTTTTTCTTTTTGTTTTCTTTTTCTTTTTCTTTCTTTCTTTCTTTCTTTTTTTTTTTTTTTTTTTTTTTGAGATGGAGTCTCTCTCTGTCACCCAGACTCGAGTGCAGTGGCGCAATCTCGGCTCATTGCAACCTCCACCTCCCGGGTTCAAGCAATTCTCCTACCTCAGCCTACTGAGTAGCTGGGATTACAGGTGCACGCCATCATGCTCGGCTAATTTTTGCATTTTTAGTAGAGATGGGATTTCACCATGTTGGTCAGGCTGATCTCGAACTCCTGACCTTGTGATCCACCCGCCTCAGCCTCCCAAAGTGCTGGGATTACAGGTGTGAGCCACTGCACCCAGCCAAAACTATTTTTTTCTAATTTATCGAATAACAGTTGGGAACTATTGCTGAAATGTAAAAATAATCTAATATATGATTAAAAGAAGGAGGGAGTGCAATTGGCAAAACAGCAGGACCACAAGTGGAACACAGCGATGCCATGTGTAGGGTGGCGCCAGCTTTCTGGATCTTCATCAATGTGAGCCTGAGCCATGGACCTTCTCTTCCAGATGCACCCTGGTCTAAAAAGTGCAAGATGCTGTTCCCACTGTTGGAGGAATTGGGCAGAAAGTATCAAAACCACTCCACAATTATCATTGCCAAGATCGACGTCACAGCAAATGACATTCAGCTGATGTACCTGGACCGGTACCCATTCTTCAGGCTGTTCCCCAGCGACTCTCAACAAGTGAGGGGCTCTTGGGACGCACATGGCTGAAAACAATGTTATGTTATTATCAGGGACTCAGTTTCTCCCTACCTCCAGCTGCGCTTTCTACCAAACCAGTTTTATTCTCAGCTGTAGCCACTATCCATCCTCTCACATTCAAGTTCAAAGAATATTTTCCAGTAGTTTGCACCAAAGTCCTGAGACTCACTATCATTGGGTGTAGCTTGCATATCCCTGACCCAACCACTGTGGCCAAGTGGATGTGGGTGTTTTGATGGGCGGGCCTGGTTTTATATGGTTCCTGCTAGCGTTGGGGCTGAGCTCTGCCCTAACTATGTGAAATAAGGTGGGAGGAATCTCCATGAGAATATTGGATGTGGGGTATTACCAGGTGAAGGCAAAAATACATGCTAGAGACAAACAATGTCATTTCCACCTTGGGATTACAGTCATCAGCCATAACCAGTGTTGATACAACCCACACTCCATGCCATGTCCATGCATGGGAAAGAGCATCAGTCAAAGAAATGTGAGCCCAGGTTCCTGCTCCTTAGAAGAGTATGGATGAATGCAATTGAAATCAAGGGGGAGGAAGAGCTTCTGGAGGGCAGATATGGCTGCAAGTCTCCATGCAGACCCAGGACTCTGCAGAATGGTGGGGACTTAAATCAGGTTAGAGGAGGGACTGTGTACTACAGGTAGGAAGTGTGGTCTGAACAAAGAGGTGGGCAGAAGGGTGACCGCAGCACTGTGGCAAGATTCCACTGTGACCCACTCTTTGCTCAGTCCGCGCTGCAGAGGATGCATGTCGGGGAGTTGTGTTACTGAGGCTGGGCTGAGAGGATGAGGCTAAGGTAATAATCTCAAATTATCTGAAAAGAAGCTTAGGCAACCTGTGGGCATTAAGCAGCTTCTGAACTTTCCTAAAGAGGAAAGGGGGTTGGGCGTGGTGTCTCAACGCGTGTAATCTCATTACACTGGGAGCCTGAGGCAGTTGGATCACGAGGTCAAGAGATCCAGACCATCTTGGCCAACATGGTGAAACCCTGTCTCTACTGAAAATATAAAATTAGCCGGGCGTGGTGGCGCATGCCTGTAGTCCCAGCTACTCAGGAGACTGAGGCAGGGGAATCGCTTGAACCTGGGAGGCAGAGGTTGCAGTGAGCTGAGATCGCGCCACTGCACTCCAGGATGGTGACAGAGCAAGATTCCATATCAAAAAAAAAAACAAAAAAAAAAAGAGGAAAGGGAACTTGTGATAATGGAGCACTGACCGTGTACCAGATGCTTCCGAAAAGAACTATTCTTCCTCTTATTATTGTTGCTATGATAGTAGTAGTAGTAGTAATAATAATAATAATAATAATAATAATAATAATAACAACAAACGCCTATCATGCTCATCATGAACCAGGCGCTGTTTTCAATACTTCACATACATTACCTCATTTAATCCTTATAACAACCCTACGAGGTAGGTACTATTTTGTCTCCATATTAAAGATAGGAAAAGTGAGTCAGAGAAATTAAATAAGCAGACCACACTGCAGTAATGCAGCCAAAGTTTAAGGCTTTGCTGTGTGGTTTTACAGTCCATGCTTTGATCCGCTACATAACAACCCTATGTCAGAAGCATTTTTATTATCCTTCCCTTGGAGCCATGGCACTGGAGGCTAAGAGAGGTTAGGGAACCTGCATAACATACCCGGGGTTGTTAGGAATTTGACCCTGGGTTTACCTAGGTAGCAATCCTCGAGCATCTCTGCGGGAAGAGGATCCCATCCTGACCCTGTTCCATTTTCGTCCTAGGCTGTCCTGTATAAGGGAGAACATACCCTGAAGGGCTTCTCTGACTTCCTGGAAAGCCACATCAAAACTAAGATTGAGGATGAGGATGAGGTAAGGGGCAACAGAAACACTCCGGATTATTCTGTCCCACACAGAATCCCTAGGAACTCAATGGACAACAAAAGAGTATGGCTGGAGTTCCATAGTCTTGGGAGATGGTTGAGGATGGATGGAGAACCATCCAGGTTGGGTGACTCTACTAGTCACCTTTATTTCAAAGGCACTTACTATGGGAAGCAGAAATGGCAAACTTTAGAAACATCTAGAAAGACCAAGGCTCTGAGGTAACACACAGCTCCTTGCCTTGGGCCGCTTCCCTGGGACTGACCAGATGTCTTGGTGGGATTCTGCCCTCTGGCATTACTCTCCTGATGCACAGGACCACAGTCCCCTTTCTCCCCTAGCCATGCCTCAGTGAGGCCCTCTGCTGGACAGTGCCCTCTGTATTAATTAAGACTTCCACTGGAAATTTCAGACACTACTCTTTGCTTTAAGCAACAATGGGAATTTATCCCAT
Organism: Gorilla gorilla gorilla; assembly: GCF_029281585.2. NCBI lineage: Eukaryota > Metazoa > Chordata > Mammalia > Primates > Hominidae > Gorilla > Gorilla gorilla. The sequence goes on along the minus strand of NC_073242.2, from coordinate 19,999,775 downwards.
ATAACTGGTAGAACATCAGGTGTGGGTGGATCCGGAACCCAGACTTGCTTTCTGTCTTCCCATCTCTGTTTTCCTCTATGTCGGTTTCATTCTCAAGTAGTCATTTCCCCACAGAAGTTCAAAGATTACACCACAGCTGCAAACTAACATCCTCCCAGTTTAGAAAGCAAGCATCTACTTCTTAGATGTCCCAGAAAATGTCCTGGACAGAGATCTCATTAGCTAAGACTGGTCACCTGTCCAGTCCTGGAGCTAGCGGTGCAGGAGCCACATCTATAGACTTAGAACCTTTGGTTCCCCCAAAGGTCCTCTTACCTGAAGGGTGAAACCACAGTTGGGCACTTTACCACTGAAACCAAACGGATCTTTAGCATCTGTGAAAACCCTGCAGTCCAAAGATTGATTCTCTCTGGGCACTTTCAGAAAAAGTAGACTTGACTATTACAACCACAATGATCACATATTTCTTGCCTCTTTGTTTCTTTCTCCCTTTCTTCCCTCCCTCCCTTCTTCCTTCCACCTTTTCTTTCGTAGCTGTTGTCTGTTGAGCAAAATGAAGTGATAGAAGAGGAAGTGCTAGCTGAGGAAAAGGAGGTGCCTATGATGAAGAAAGAGTTACCTGAGCAGCAGTCGCCTGAGCTGGAGAGCATGACCAAGTACGTATCCAAGCTGGAAGAGCCCGCTGGGAAGAAGAAAACATCTGAGGAGGTGGTGGTGGTGGTGGCTAAGCCAAAGGGACCTCCAGTGCAAAAGAAGAAGCCAAAAGTCAAGGAAGAACTTTAGCTTCTCCAATACCAGGAAAAAAGATGCTCATTTTCCAGATCCTGGCATTATATTCTGAATGGATTGATTCCAATAAAAGCATATATCATTGTGGTAGGGTAGGTGGGGCAGGGGTAGGGGTGGATAATAAAGCCTCTGAGTGTCCTTTGCTCTGTTTTACTCATGACCTCTTTTTCCTGGTTGGTGCAGTCTTAGAAGAACTGTTTGACCTAGAATTCAGACAGGACTGCAAGGGAAGCCACAGTAGCAACATTCAATGAGTGTGTGCAACGTGCTCAGCATTCATCTGGTTCTCACACCATCACTGAGCTGGGGTTCCTTATCCCCATTTTATAGATGGGAAAAACTGAGTCACAGAGAGGTTAAGCAACCAGTCAGGATCACACAGGTAGAAAGCTGTTGAGATGCAACGAATCCCAGGCAATCACACTCCAAAGACTGTGCATTTAACCACTATGCTACCATCTCCTACCAGGTTAGGTATCCCCAGAGTTTGGCTGTCTTTCAAATAAGGTGGATTGATTGGCTTACGCTGCATTTGGGCACAGTAAGAAAACGATCAAATCCCAAACCTGTCCTCAGACTTTCACATTTCAGTAAGTGGCCCATTCACTCAAGCAATCACTCCAGAATCATCAACAACTGACTTTTTCTTTCTTCCTTTTTTTTTTCTTTTTTTTTTTGGAGACAGGGACTCACTCTGTCACCCAGGCTACCCTATCCAGCCACCCACCTACCCTACCACAATGATATATGCTTTTATTGGAATCAATCCACTCAGTGCAGTGGCATGAACACGGCTCACTGCAGCCTCAACCCCTAGGCTCAAATGATCCCTCCTTCTCAGCCCCCAAGTAGCTGGGACTGCAGGCACGCACCACCATGCCCAGCTAATTTCTGTGTGTTTTTGGAGAGATGGGGTTTTGCCATGTTGCACAGGCTAGTCTTGAACTCCTGAGCTCAGGCAATGCACCTGCTTTGACCTCCGAAAATGCTGGGTTCAACTGCCTTCTTTTACTATCATAAAAGTAGCTTATCCATCCATGTGATTCTACCCACTTCCCTTCATCTCCACTGACTGTCACCCACCATTTCTCAGCTGAAGTCTCCTAACTGGTCTTTTTGCTGCCCCTCTGTGCCTCCCTCCCAGCCCCCATCCCAAACCCCTCCATATTCCATACAACCACTGAGGCTATCTTTTAAAAACCCATAGCCTTAAGCGCTTGCAACATCACCTTGTCTAATTCTGTAATGTAGAACGGATCGCTGACCCGTATGGGTAGGTGTCCTGTCAGGAACCCGGCGGCACAGCAGGAGGTGAGTGGCGGGTGAGTGAGCATTACCGCCAGAGCTCTGCCTGGGTATTAGATTCTCATAGGAGCCCAAACCCTACTGTGAACTGGGATATGAGGGATCTAGGTTGCCGGCTCCTTACGAGAATCTAATGCCTAATGATCTGGCATTAGATCTGTGCCATTGAACAGGTTCATCCCATTTCTTATTTCCTAGTTTCATACCATTTCCCTCCTGACCCCCCACGACACCCTCCTACCCCCTCCACCTTCCCACCCCCATCCCTGGAAAAATTGTCTTCCAGGAAACCAGTCCCTGATGCCAAAAAGATTGGGGACTGCTGCTGTAATGGCATCTTTATTGCTTTTAGAATAAAATCTAGTCTGCCTACCATGCCTTCAACACCTTGAAAGGTCTGGCCCCACAGATCTCCTCCTCTCCCTCTCCCCCTCACATTCTAGGCCCCAGCCACACTTCCTGTCTACTCTATGAACAAGCCAAATTCACTCTGTCCTCATGTTCCTTCTGCCTAAATGCACTCCCTTCAAAATACATTTCCCCCAGTTCCTCACATAGCCATGTTCTTTTCTTGGTTCAAATCTCGGCTCACCTGTCACCACCTCCAAAAGGCATTCCTGGAGACCAATAATTGAAAGCATCTTATTTTGTTGTGCAATGATATATTGCCTGATTCTCCAATTAATATGTAAGCTCCACGAAAGCAGATATATCTGTTGTTTTTTTTTCTTGCCGTATTCCCTTTGCCTAGAACTCTGCTTGGCACATAGTAGATGCTCAATAAATGCTCATGGATCAATCAAATATTCCATTTTAGGTGAGAAATACATAATTTCATAGTCATCCCAAAAGGCAGAGGTGCTGACAGTGTTGTCCCCAGATCCAAACTGGAATCTGTATTCGTTCCCTATTTTTGCTCTGACAAATTAACACTTAGTGGCTTAAAACAACACAAACTTACTCTCTTAGAGTTCTGGAGGCTAGAAATTAGAAATCAATTCCACTGGACTAAATTCACGAGTTAGTCCCTTTTGGATGAATTCCCTGCTATGTGTTTTCTAGCTTCTGGGAGGCCCCTGCATTCCTTGGTTTATGGTTCTGTCCTAGAATCACTCTGACTTTTCGTTTCATCCTCACACCTACTTCCTCTGACTCCTCCTGCATCACTTTTATAGGCACCACTGTGATTGCATCCAGCCTGCCCAGACAACCTCTCCATCTCAGGATCTGTAATCACACCTGCACAGTCCCTTTTGCCATAAAAGGCAACACACACAGGTTTGGGGATTCAGAGGTGGATGTATTTGGGGGTCATTATTCATCCTACCACAGATTTAACTCATGGATTTGTGTCATTCATTTCAGCCAGGCCTTCTCTTGAGAAAAGAAGGGCAGCATTCTTTTAGAAATTGAGGTCTCTAGAAACCACCTGGGTCTCTCCACTCCTCACCTGTCATGTAAGGCAAAGGCTATTTGTGCTTTCTCATACCTCCAGAGACAGCTCCCATGCCCCTCACCCTGAACCTGGCCTGTCCACAACCAGAGGAAGCAGGGAACAGCCTGCGGCTCTGGAACTCACCTGAGCCGAATTCCCCAGCAGGAGCAGGTGTTAGTATTCAGGACACGGTGTAAGGCTCACCTGCCTCGGCCTTGAGGTCACGTGGCTGCCAGTTGAAGGAGGGTTACGGGGGGCTGCCTAGACTAGATCATGTGGCATAGAGCCCCTGACAGGCCACGAGCCAGAGAATGGGTGTGCCACCTCCAGGTCCCCCAGGCATAACTGGAGCCTCAGGAGGTGTGTGCTCAGAGAGGTAGGTGGGACAGGTGATACCCCTCTTTTGGGGGATCTTCTCCCTTGGCTCATTTTTTGCCCCTTTCTGACACACACCAACCTCTCATTCTAATTTTTTGTGTTCTGTTTGATCAATTTTTCAAAACTCTCCACCCTTTAGTTTCACTCTTTCCAAAACTACCTAAAACCACTTATCCCTCTAAGACCCTGTCATGGCTGAGCATGGAATGTTCTGTAACCCAAGGAATGCAGGTAAATCTGAGTGAAATTTGAGTTTTAGTCTGGATTTAGCACTAGCTAGCTGTGTAATCTTGGGGGAGTTGCTCCATCTCTCTGAACTTGTCTTCTTCCCTGTGACGTGGGTTGCTGTGTTTCATTGTTTGAGACAATGGAGGCAAAAGCACCGAGCACAGTGTCTGACCCAAGAGAAGTGCTCAGTGGGTGATTGTTCTCAGCATTATTAAGATCAAGTCTCCTACCCATGTTTGAAAGTTAAGAGAGAAAACTGTTTCAGGCTGGTTGTGGTGGCTCATGTCTGTAATCCCAGCACTTTGGGAGGCCGAGGCAGGCAGATTACCTGAGGTCGGGAGTTCGAGACCAGCCTAGCCAATGTGGTGAAACCCTGTCTCTACTAAAAATACACAAATTAGCCGGGCATGGTGGTGTGCACCTGTAATCCCAGCTACTCGGGAGGCTGAGGATTCAAGGATTCAAGAGAATCACTTGAACTTGGGAGGTGGAGGTTGCAGTGAGCCAAGACTGAGCCACTGCACTCCAACCTGGGCGACAGAGCAAGACTCCATTAAAAAAAAAAGAAGAAGAAGAAAAAGAAAGAAAGAAAGAGGAGTGTTTCAAGAGGGAAGTGCTGAGAGATTAAGGTTCGTTCAAAAACAAATATTTATTGTGCACTGTCCTAGAGGTAAGATAAAGAGAAAAACATTGATGGCATTTGGTAACATGGATGTCTTTGGTGAACTTGATGAGCAACAGAGCAGGAAATTATGGCCACTGACAACTTGTTATACTCACAGATCCCAAGAGAAGGGGACACACCACACTGGGCAGAGGGGCTGAAGGGAGAGGAAGAGCTGCTGGGAAGTACCAGGGTCAGTCAGGAAGCAAAGAGAGCAAGGGAAAAGGCAGGAAAGAGCCTTTATTGTAGTTTCTGCAGGAAGGAATGGGAGAGGCAGGGTAAGCAGATTTAGGATTGGCTTAGTTTGAATAATTTCAGAGACCTCTGGGCCATAGGAGTTGTCTCTAGTTGTCTGGTACCTGGTCCCTTGGGGTGATTTAAAGCAGCAAGTAGTGACCCTAAGTGTAAAAGCCCCATAAAGGAGGCCAAGGGTTGGGGGTATGTGGTCTGGATTGATTGATTTGCAGTCGGAAAGGCACATTCACAGATAAGTCGTTTTTGATCTCTAGTAATTATTGAGCCCTGGGAGGGGCAGTCCCTCCATGATCAGTAAGGCCCCAAAATGTACAAGCACCAAATACAGAAACTAGAAAGCATGGTGATTACACTTATGAATTGATTCCAACCCAAACTCCCCATTTTCCTGCCCAAGTCTTTGTCAAGAAAACTCCAGAAGCCGCCTGGGGTCACCGTCTTTAATCCTTTGAAGACACCCATAATAAGGTTTAGACAAGGCCTCATGAAAAAGGCATAAGATAAAAACGACTAGTTCAGAAAAAAAAAACAGTAAATAAATGAAGAGATAACTTCCCTTTTCATCAAAGAATTGCAAAAATGAACAATAATGAGATCGTTTCCACTTATCCTTTTGGCAAAGATGAAAGCAAGTTACCAATGCTCAGAACTGGTGAGTAGTGTTGGTGGGATTGTAAACCAATTTTTAATAATTCTCTGGGGTGCTGTTTGGGAAGAGGAGTCAATATCCCTACAGCTGTGCTACCTCTTTGACCCAGAATTTCCACTCCTTGGACATAATCCTGAGGAGATGACAGCACCAGTGCCAGTGGTTACCCTACCACTGAGTGGGACAGGATGGAGAAATGTCCTGAAAAGAGCAATTCACAATAGCAAAGACTTGGAACCAACCCAAATGTCCATCAGTGATAGACTGGATTAAGAAAATGTGGCACATATACACCATGGAATACTATGCAGCCATAAAAAATATGAGTTCATGTCCTTTGTAGGGACATGGATGAAGATGGAAACCATCATTCTCAGCAAACTATCGCAAGGACAAAAAAACCAAACACCGCATGTTCTCACTCATAGGTGGGAATTGAACAATGAGAACACCTGGGCACAGGAAGGGGAACATCACACCCAGGGGCCTGTTGTGGGATGGGGGGAGTGGGGAGGGATAGCATTAGGAGATATACCTAATGTAAATGACAAGTTAATGGGTGCAGCACACCAACATGGCACATGTATACATATGTAACAAACCTGCACGTTGTGCACTTGTACCCTAAAACTTAAAGTATAAAAAAAAAATCAATGCAGTGATCATGGTGATATTTTCCTGCTCAGCCCAAGTTCACACATATTTTATTTTTCTCAACACGATGACAGCCACTCTCACACTGATTTTTGGAATGTCATGTATGTTGAACTGGGTCTGAAGACATGGTTTTAACTCAGGCTCTGTCATTTTCTACCTCAGTGATTGCACAACAGCAAAGCAGAATTTTCACTACTTCCATGAATATAATCACTACTATACGACTTTACTTGCGTCATCTCCTTTGGTTACTATTACTACTGTGGGAGATGGGTATTCTCATTTTATAGACAAGGAAATTGACCTCTGGACCTCAGGAAGGTTAAGAAATGAGCCCACTGCCACACAATAAACACCAGATAAAGGAGGCAGACTGACTCCAAAGTCAGTCTATTTAAGTGCAAAGTTATTTCGCCTCCAAAGGGACCTCCCAGTCATCAGACCTGATTCTTTGTTGTACAGAGTGGGTCAGGTCCAGTAATGTCTGAACTACCTTCTGGTTCTGACTTTCAGCCATTCTCAGCTCCTCTCTTGCTTGTGTCTGGATTCTAAGGCTGATCTCATGAGAATGTGTGTTTCAGAAGGGTGCCCTCTCCAAGACAGGTGCACCTCCCGTCTGGGGCAGTGAATATCCCTTTTGTCCTTATGCAGCCTGGCTTCAGATACTGGCTTATGCCTGGCTCCTTGGGCCCACCCTGCCCTTGTCAGTGACCAAGAAGAAGCCCAGCACCTTGGCACTGCTTTCCCAGTTAATTTCTAACTAAGGAATCTCTTGCTGTGAGAAGGTGCGAAACAGTGACCTTGTATTTCCGGGCACAGGTGTGACCCCCCAATGTCAATCATTTGGGGTCTCTAGCTATTAGGAAAAAGAACAACAACAACCTCACAGCTTGGACTAGGCAAACATTATGCCAGGAGGAAAAAATATTCCACCCCCAAGAAAACAATATCAAAAAACAGAACTAGAGACTAATTGGAGGAGAGATTGCCAGCCTGGGGCAAATGTGTATATATAAGTATGAGGCACATCATGACCAGACTAACTCTACCTTTCTGGCTTCAGGTAAGGCTATCTGCAGCTGTCTTCTCCTAGCCCAGCTTCTCCCCATCCTATTTGAGGGAGGTAGGAGAGGAAATTAAGACCTTGGACACTGGGGTCAGTCCTGGATTTGAGTCATTATTCTGCCTATTATTGGCTTCATGATCTTTAGTAAGTTAGTTTTCCTCTCTTTGATCCTCTCTGTCCTAGTAACAATGACTACTATTTTTTGACTTATTCCATGAATATTAGTTATGCACCTATTATGTGCCAGGTACCAGGGATACAACAATGAACAACTTGCTATGTGCTGGGCCCTGCTCGACATATGTCATCTTAGTTAATCCCAGTGACAATATGCAGTGTTTTAGGTCGCAACTTATTAGCGGGTCATAAAATCATTCCTTTTGTGGGTTATATCCAGGGACTTCTTTTAATTAAATATAATAGAATAGGTCAGTAAGCAATACAAATTTGAGGCAAGCAGTTAGCCTCTTTGTCCCCCTGTTTTCTCATCTGCAAACTAGGATAATACTTATCTCATAGGGTTGTGGTAAGAATTAAATCACTTAATATAGTAAGGATATCAATTGTCTTATAAAAGTTTCATGTGTGTGTGCACATACATGCAGAAGCGACTGCACTAGATCATGACATAAAATGTTTTTCCTTCTTTCTTTCTGTCTTTTTTTTTGGTGGGGGGATGGACTCTCACTCTGTCATCCAGGCAGGAGTGCAGTGGCACGATCTCAGCTCACTGCAACCTCTGCCTCCCAGGTTCAAGCAATTCTCCTGTCTCAGCCTCCCGAGTAGCTGGGATTACAGGCGCCCACCACCATGCCCAGCTAATTTTTGTATTTTTATTAGAGATGGGGTTTCACCATGTTGGCCAGGCTGGTCTCAAACTCCTGACCTCGTGATCCACCCCCTTGGTCTCCCAAAGTGTTGGGATTACAGGCATGAGCCACTGCACCTGGCAACATAAAATGTTTTTCTTTTAGTACATCATGGTCACGAAGATCTGGAAAACGTTGCTCTAGGACCCAATGCCTTTGAGCACACGAATGTCTTTGAACTGAGCCTGGCCCATCATAGATATTCAGTTTGTGAAAGCAACAATCTCCATTTCACAGACAAAAACGGAGACTTAGTAAACTGAAATACCCACATCACAGTGTTAGTGATCAGTAAAGCAGGGATTTGAACCCCAGGTGCAGGCTGCAGCTCCTACATACTTAACCAACATGCCACCCTATTTTGCTGCTATAAACACTGGGGTAATACTGGCATCCACCCTGGACTATTTTTCCAATTGGAAGAAATAGTAAGTGACCACTCCAGAAACATTTAAATGCATTGTGAAGGTTAATTACCTCTCAAGTTGCTTGTCTCAAGCCACTTCTTTACGATATGTGAGTTGCATGAAGGAGCAGACTGCCATGTTCATTGTTCTCCATGGTGACTAGCTCCCTGTTTGGCACAATGTAGCTACTCAATAGATGTTTGTTGAATGAATAAGTGATCCAGGCAAATTGAAAGTTTCCAGGCAGAGGATCAGTTAAAATCCAAAGCTGCCTTCAGTAAAGTGGTGAGTCCAGAACACTATTCCATCTGGCTACTTCCTGCTCCAAATGACTGAGTTCTTCAAAATGTGCAATGTGCTGAGAATTGGGGAGCCAAGACTGGGATGTTGGTGAGGTAAGGAGGGGGAGTACAAGGGGTAAAGTCCCAGCAAAACAAGGGCTGCAGTGTTATGCAATTTTTTAGTCCATATAAGTGACACCTCCTGGAGTTGTATACTATACAATCAAAGCACTCCTTCCAGCTGTGGGGAGGAGAGTTAGATCATGCATTTGTCCCATCCATCTCTGTTCACAGGACACCAGACATCAGAGACAGAGAGAAAAATTCAAAGGGCCAACCCGTCTTTCCTTTGGGCAGGTGCTATCTAGACCTGAAGTAGCGGGAAGAGCAGAAAGGATGGGGCAGCCATCTCTGACTTGGATGCTGATGGTGGTGGTGGCCTCTTGGTTCATCACAACTGCAGCCGCTAACACCTCAGAAGCAAGTAAGTGAAAAGTGTGTGTGCATTGTATATGTGTGTATGCACGTGTATGTGTGAATGTGTGGGGGAAGCAATGTAGCACCTGTCAGAGGTGATCTCAATCCTCCTATCGCACTTGAGACTTGCATTGTCTTCATTCTAAGTCCATTTCTTAGACTCAATATGCACAGGACTGACTTAGAAATTTTGCTAAAGTGCAGATTCTGGTTCAGCAGATCTGCAGTAGGACCTGAGATGCTGAATTTTTAACAAGCTTCCAGGCGATGCTTATACTGGGGTCCCTGGAGTACACATTGAAAAGCAAGGGGCTAGAACATCTCTAAGGCCTGCAGGCCCTTTATTGGAAGTCAGAAACATACTCTATCACATAGGAGATTTGAACCCATGCAGGAGGATCCAAACACCTTCCCTTTCAACCTTAAGAGGTCATTCCATTGGGTTAAGATTTGCTGTCACCCCACTTTCATTTTCTCCCTGGAGTACATTGGGGCACGATGAATACTATTGCGGTGTCCTGGTTAAAAGCACATATTTTGTGGTCCTGCCATCTGCGTTTTTATCCTGGTTCTACTTCTTACCAAAGGAGTAAGGGGCTTAATCCCTCCGAACCTCAGTCTCCTCATCTTTAAAATAAGGACACATAAAAAACTGACCTCATGAGGCCCTTGGGAAGTATTCAACAAGATAGTGAGTGAAAAGTGCACATCCTATTGCCTGGCATATAGTAATTGCTTAATAAACAACAGCTTCTTTTTTTTTTAATGGTTATTTTTATTACGGAGGAACAAAGTACAACTGCCCAGCCAGGTGGAGTTGGAGGACTCCGCAGAGAGGAGGCGACACTGAGCAGGGTCCTGATGAAGATTTCACCAGCCAGGGAAGCAGATCTGGCAGAAAACATAAAATGTGCAAAGAAAGGGAGGGGCAACAGGCTCACCGTAAATCCTACCAAAGTATAGGAATTCTGCGCATTACTTTTCTGAATGTGGGAATGTGGCTATTTTAAAAGAAGACAGCTTGAAAGCAATGCTTAACACAAAAAATGAATGGTGGAGCTGGGCGCGATTGCACGTGCCTGTGGTCCCAACTTTTTGGGAAGCTGAGGCAGGGTGCGGTGGTGGCTTGAACCCAGGGAGTAGAACGCTTGAACCCAGGAATTGGAGGCTACGGTGAGCTATGATCGCACTACTGCACTCCAGCCTGGGCGACAGAGCAAGACCCCTCTCCAAAAAAATAAATAAAGTTAAAAAATACAATGAAATAAACACAGAATGAACGGTGGAGGCTTGACATCATCAGAGGAGTTTTGTTTCTTTGCTTCTTTCCTTGTTTTGGAGGGAGCCCTCTAGGGAATAAGTCTTAAAAATAATGAGTTCCCTGGAGAATGAGGGAAGGATCTCTGGGTGGCCATGGGCCCAGCTGCCCACACCCTGAAGCTGGGCTTTTCTGTCCACAGGATGGTGCTCTGAATGTCACAGCAATGCCACCTGCACGGAGGATGAGGCCGTTACGACGTGCACCTGTCAGGAGGGCTTCACCGGCGACGGACTGACCTGCGTGGACCTGGATGAGTGCGCCATTCCTGGAGCTCACAACTGCTCCGCCAACAGCAGCTGCGTAAACACGCCAGGCTCCTTCTCCTGCGTCTGCCCCGAAGGCTTCCGCCTGTCGCCCGGTCTCGGCTGCACAGACGTGGATGAGTGCGCTGAGCCTGGGCTTAGCCACTGCCACGCCCTGGCCACATGTGTCAATGTGGTGGGCAGCTACTTGTGCGTATGCCCCGCGGGCTACCGGGGGGATGGATGGCACTGTGAGTGCTCCCCGGGCTCCTGCGGGCCGGGGTTGGACTGCGTGCCCGAGGGCGACGCGCTCGTGTGCGCGGATCCGTGCCAGGCGCACCGCACCCTGGACGAGTACTGGCGCAGCACCGAGTACGGGGAGGGCTACGCCTGCGACACGGACCTGCGCGGCTGGTACCGCTTCGTGGGCCAGGGCGGTGCGCGCATGGCCGAGACCTGCGTGCCAGTCCTGCGCTGCAACACGGCCGCCCCCATGTGGCTCAATGGCACGCATCCGTCCAGCGACGAGGGCATCGTGAGCCGCAAGGCCTGCGCGCACTGGAGCGGCCACTGCTGCCTGTGGGATGCGTCCGTCCAGGTGAAGGCCTGTGCCGGCGGCTACTACGTCTACAACCTGACAGCGCCCCCCGAGTGTCACCTGGCGTACTGCACAGGTCAGCCGGAGTCTCCCCACAGTCCTCATCCCAGGCCTGGATAGGCACTGCAGAGGACGGGGGTGCGTCCTTATTGATTGTCTGTCTGTCCCTGTGACCCTGCAGACCCCAGCTCCGTGGAGGGGACGTGTGAGGAGTGCAGTATAGACGAGGACTGCAAATCGAATAATGGCAGATGGCACTGCCAGTGCAAACAGGACTTCAACATCACTGGTGAGGCCAGTGGGGAGGAAGCGGGTTGTTGAGAAACATGTCACTGCCTGGGGGAGGGACACATTCCTCCCCTGTGAGATTGGGGCCATATGGGTATGACGCAGGGGATACATATCCAACCTGAGTGAAAACAGAAGATCCACTAATACCCATTAAAGCCGGCAAGAGGCTCTCTGGGGCTCCCTGAGTCTCCCTTTAGTTGACTTCAAAGCTCCCAAAGATTTGGGGACCTCCTCGCACCCAGCCTTCTTTCTGAGGCCCACACCACAGTGGGCACACACGTTGCTGCCATCTGGGAGCCAAAGACCATCTGAGCCCTATTCCTGCAGCACCAGAACGCAGGCCCGGCCCGGTGAGCAGTCCACCAATCAGCTCAGGGCTGGTGACCAGTCCACCAATCAGCTCAGTACTCTGGGCCAGGCACAAGCCTCAGATTTCTCATAGGTACAATTATTGAAGATGAAAATAGTATTTTCAGACTTCAGTCATGATTTTAGTTACATCCAAGTGCCAACTTTACAATTGGCACCCTGGTTCACTTGCTTTATCCAAGTGTTACCTGTGCCATGACTTTTATTAAGTTGTTTTTCTTCTAACGGACTGAATCTCTTAAGCAAATTTGGAATGTTGATGGTCAGGACTTCATCTGTCTGTGGCAAGTTATGCTTACCTTAGACAGAAAGTTAACTGTAAAAATAAAAGTTACTAAAAAGAAAAGAAGGTTACTAAATTCCAGCAGTTGTGTAATACTTCCATAAAACAAATTTTAAAAAATAAATACTAAAAATTAGAAAAATACTTCAATTTTTAAAAAATTAAACAAGAATTCTGGCTGGATGTTGTTTCCTGCCCCAAACTCTGAGCCCGAGGCCTGCTCTCTGTTTGAGAGGGAAGTCAGTGGGCCGGGCGCAGTGGCTCATGCCTGTAATCCCAGCACTTTGGGAGGCTGCAGCGGGCAGATCACCTAAGGTCAGGAGTTCAAGACCAGCCTGGCCAACATGGCAAAATCCCATCTCTACTAAAAATACAAAAACTAGGTGAGTCTGGTGGCAGGTGCCTGTAATTCCAGCTACTTGGGAGGCTGAGGCAGGAGAATCACTTGAACCCAGGATGTGGAGGTTGCAGTGAGCCAAGATGGCACCTCTGCATTCCAGCCTGGGCTTGTCGCCCAAGAGAGAAACTCCGTCTCAAAAAAAAAGAGAGAGAGAGGGAAGTTAGTGAGTACATGGCATTAAAGACATTAGTGGCAAGCTGGGACTGTCTCCTTGATGTGAAAAGGGTAGAAAGTAATTGCAGCTTGCTTGCTTTTTCTTTCTTTCTTTCTCTCTTTCTTTTTTTTATTATACTTTACGTTCTAGGGTACATGTGCACAACGTGGAGGTTTGTTACATATGTATACATATGTAACTTGCATCATCTCCTTTGGCTACTATTACTACTGTGGGAGATGCGTATTCTCATTTTATAGACAAGGAAATTGACCTCTGGACCTCAAGTGATCTGTCTGCCTTGGCCTCCCAAAGTGCTAGGATTATAGGCATGAGCCACCGCATCTAGCCTTTTTATTTTTTTAAACGAGTATTCATTGTTATTTAATGCTGGGACATCAAAACCCCCCAAAACCCTCCTGCATTTGGTATATAACCCACATTTAGGGGAACCCAAGACTGAGTGGTTGGTCAGTGGATGTATCCATTGATGTCAGAGGTCCAATCTTGAGTCCCCATCACATTGGGAGGGGACAGATCAGCTCAAGGCTATGCTGAGCACTTCCAGATGGTGGTCAGCCCAGCCAGCTGGACCTGGCCCCTGGGGATGTGCTGGGCCCCCAAGCTACAGACATAGGCCCTCAATCCCACCTAACCTGTTTCAGATATCTCCCTCCTGGAGCACAGGCTGGAATGTGGGGCCAATGACATGAAGGTGTCGCTGGGCAAGTGCCAGCTGAAGAGTCTGGGCTTCGACAAGGTCTTCATGTACCTGAGTGACAGCCGGTGCTCGGGCTTCAATGACAGAGACAACCGGGACTGGGTGTCTGTAGTGACCCCAGCCCGGGATGGCCCCTGTGGGACAGTGTTGACGGTACGTCCTGGCCAGTGGGGGACAGAACCAGAGCACTGCCTGGTTCAAGCTTCAGCTCTATCACTTCCTAGTTATAGAAGCTTTGGGGAGTTATTTAGCCTGGCTGTGCCTCAGTTTCATCAACTGTAAAGTGGAGAAATAATAGTACCTACTCCACAGGTGTATTGAGAGGATTGAATGAGTTAATGTGTTAAAGTGATTAGGACAGTGACTGCACACAGTAAGTGCTCAATAAACATCAGCTTCAAATAAAGAAAGCAATTCATGGTGATAGTTCTCCATTTTACAGATGGGAAAAGTAGGGCCATAGTGGGGATTGTCTCAGCCAGTAGGCATCAGCATTGGGTTCAGAAACTGGTCTATTTGTCTCCAGTGGTCCTGGAAGGCAAGGTCTGTATCCTTAATGTACAGAGAATCAGGACCTCACCTACAGAGGCCTCCTCAAATGAAACCCAGAGGTAAATGTTTGTGTGAGTGGAGCATTATCTCCTGCCACCTCTCTCATTACCAGAGGAAGAAAGAAAGAGAAAGAGAGGAAGAAAGAAAGAGAAGGAAGGAAAGAAAGAAAGAAAGAAAAAGAGAAAGAGAGAGAGGGAAGGAAGGAAGGAAGGAAGGAAGGAAGGAAGGAAGGAAGGGAGGGAGGGAGGGAGGGAAGGAAGGAAGGAAGGAAGGAAAGAAAGGAAGAAAGGAAGAAAGAAAGAAAGAGAAAGAAAGAAAGAAAAAGAAAGAAAAGAAAGAAAGGAAGGAAGGAAGAAAGAAGGAAGGAAGAAAGAAAGAAAGAAAGAGAAAGATTTAATGTTGGCCGGGCATGGTGGCTCACGCCTGTAATCCCAGCACTTTGGGGGGCCGAGGCAGGTGGATAACTTGAGGTCAGGAGTTTGAGACCAGCCTGGCCAACACAGAGAAACCCCTTCTCTACTAAAAATACAAAAATTTGCTGGACCTGGTGGTGGGCACCTGTAATCCCAGCTACTCGGGAGGCTGAGGCAGGAGAATCACTTGAACCCAGGAAGCAGAGGTTGCAGTGAGCCGAGATTGTGCCACTGCACTCCAGCCTGGGTGACAGAGTGAGACTCTGTCCCAAAACAAACAAACAAAAAGAAATAATTAATGTCATTTTCCAAGGATGGCATTTGAAATTCCATTGATGGTGACTTGGCATATGGTTTTCAGTTTTCAAGAGAGGAAGCACGGGGTGCTGAAAACAGTCTAGTCTTGTGAGATGTCACATACTGTGGGCAATCCCTCAGTGACTCTGTTACTATGAACCTCTGTCTTCTTGTCTGGGAAGCAGGGGTGTGGCAGCGCCACTTGTTAGGGTCACTGAAGGAACTAATGCAATGACTCAGGAGGGGTATTCCGCTCGGGGTCTGGCACATGACATATGCGCATGAATGGTCATTGCTGTTGTAACTTTTTTTTTCTAATTTATAAAGAAAAGATGATTAATTGGCTCGTAGTTCAGGGAGTTTTTAACTGTGGTGGGATTTTTTTTTTTTTTTTTTTTGAGATGGAATCTCCCTGTCGCCAAGGCTAAAGTGCAGTGGCACGATCTTGGCTCATTGCAAGCTCTGCCTCCCGGGTTCAAGCGATTCTCCTGTCTCAGCCTCCCGAGTAGTTGGGATTACAGGCACCCACCACCACGCCCGGCTACTTTTTGTATATTTAGTAGAGACAGGGTTTCACCATATTGGACAGGCTGGTCTCGAACTCCTGACCTCAGGTGATCCGCCTGCCTCGGCCTCCCAAAGTGCTGGGATTACAAGCGTGAGCTAATGCGCCCGGCCACAGGCAGCTTTTTATCAAGGAGACTAGGAGAGCGGCTCACAAGTAGCCAGACATGAGACCAGCAGATTTAGCTTTGAAGTCCTACTCAGATTCTCATGCCCCTTTCTCTCATCCCCACCCCCCCACCCCCATTCCCTGCAACAGAGGAATGAAACCCACGCCACTTACAGCAACACCCTCTACCTGGCAGATGAGATCATCATCCGTGACCTCAACATCAAAATCAACTTTGCGTGCTCCTACCCCCTGGACATGAAAGTCAGCCTGAAGACCGCCCTACAGCCAATGGTCAGGTGTGGCCAGAGAGGGTCCCTGGGGCCCCTAGATGGTTCTAACCCCAAACCCCTTAACCATGAGCTTCCCTGTCAACTGCCACCCACAGGGAGCTGGGAGTGAGGGCTGGGAATCAGGGTTGCCCAGTGGAAGAGCCAGGAATTCTGGAGCCCAGGTTCAAATCTAGACTTTGTCATAAATGATGGTTATGCCCTGGTTAGTGGGGGACAGAGTCAGAGCACCGCCTGGTTCAAGCCCCAGCTCTGTCACTTACTAGTTGTATGAGCTTGAGTGAGTTATTAAGCCTGGCTTTGGGAAATTGATAGTCCCTCTCTAGGTGTCAATATTTTCATCTGTGAAATGGGTTTAATAGTACTCTAAGAATTAAATGATATGGGAGGATCGCTTGAGCCCAGGAATTTGAGGCTGCTTAGAGCTATGGTTGTGATGTGAATCAGATTAAACTGATGTAGATGATTCAGATGTGAATCAAATATTAAAGTCTCTACTTTTCAAAGAGGCAGGGTGGTTGTGCCAGAGAGCAGGAATGGTCTCAGTCCAGACTGCTATGGAATGCTGGGCAAATCATATTTCATATTTGGACCTCAACTTCTTTCCTTCTCTGTGAATGAAATGAATTTGATTAAAGAGGATTTTAAAAATTATGCTCCTTGCAAGTGTCTTGGTAGGGGCCAAGGGAGGTGCCCTGGCAGAGTGCCTACAGGGGTAAACTATTCATACTGGGTGCCACGTAATATTTTATTTTATTTTTTTAAAAGGAATCTGTTGCTAAATAAAATTGAAAATCTTCAAATAGGATGAATCACAGGCCAATGATGGAAAATTATAGTTGTAATAAGAAATAAGATTTATTGATTATTTATTTATTTATTTATTTATTGAGACGGAGTCTCGTACTGTCGCCCAGGCTGGAGTTCAATGGCATGATCTTGGCTCACTTCAACCTCCGCCTCCCAGGTTCCAGTGATTCTCCTGCCCCAGCCTCCCAAGCAGCTAGGATTATAGGTGCCCACCACCACACCCGGCTAAGTTTTGTATTTTTAGTAGAGACAGGGTTTCACCATGTTGGCCAGGCTGGTCTCAAACTCCTGACCTCAGGCAATCCACCCACCTCGGCCTCCCAAAGTGCTGGGATTATAGGCGTGAGCCACCGTGCCCTGCCAAGAACTAAGATTCATTGAGAGCTTACTATATCTCAGGCATTATAGCCAGTGTTCTGCCTGGAACATCTCATCAAACTCTTACAGCAGCCCTAGGAGATAAAGGTATCATTATTATTACTATTCCCATTATACTGATGTGGAAATTGAGGCTCACAGAAGTTTGAGTGACTTACCCAAAGCTGTAAAGTCTAGCAAGTGATAGAGCTGGGATTCAGACATCAGGTCCAGAGCCTCCACTTGACCATGACCTTCCCTTCGAAGCTTGCCCATGGTTTTCTGCTCTCTTGGCCAGCCAGACTCAGGAAAGGATGCTGGGCACTGATGAGGGTGCACAGCTGACTTGGAGGAAAAAGGGTGCTCATTGCAAGCTGTTGGCTGGAGCCTCACCTGGCCTAGCAGTGTCCTGGAGCAATGTGGCCCCGTCCTCGGCCTGGTAGGCTCTGGGGAACAACAAGTGTGCCCACATCTCTCTGTTTTATGGTTTTGTTTTGTTACGAATCCAGGTCTCACTCTGTCACCCAGGCTGGAGTGCAGTGGCACAACCATAGCTCAATGCGGCCTCAAATTCCTGGTCTCAAGCAATCCTCCCACCTCAGTCTCCCAGGTGGCTAGGACTACAGACACATGCCACCACCCTGGGCTATTTTTAAAAATATTTTTATAGAGACAGGGTCTTGTTACATGGACCAGGCTAGTCTTAAACTCCTGGCCTCAAATGATCCTCCTGCGTATGCCTCCTAAAGTATTGGGATTACAGGTGTGAGCCACAGCACCTGGTCCCTCTCTCTGTCTCGAGTTAGACATCTCACCCCAGTCTTCACTGATAACTCAGTTCTCATCTGTAAAATGGACTTCCACATTTCGGAGTATTTCTCATGTGCCTTATTTCATGAGGCATCAGCCTTACAATGTCCTTTGTTGGATCATCCAGTGAAGTTCACATCAGTGTGGCTGTTTTCAATGTGGTTAAAAATAACTCATTTATAAACCTCAATCTTCTGATATAGATGTTAGTACATCACGATGGAGGCCAGGACGCAAGTTGTAGGCCTCATCATAGCTCAATACCTTTTAACCTGTTCTAGATTGAGACCAAAGAAGGAATCCAGGTGTTTCTGTCAATAATTTGTTTTTTTGCCATCTTGAAAGCTACAGGGGTAGCAAAGGCTATAGCAGTAGCAAGTGAGGGACTGGACGTGTTACTTGAGATGTGATTGATCCATAGACCAGCAGCATCAGCAGCATCCAGGCACTTGTCAGAAATGCAGGACCTTGAGCCCCACCCCAATACTCACCAAATCAGAGCCTGCATTTTATCTAGATCCCAAGTTGACCTGTGTGTACTTATTGCGGTTTGCAAAGCAACAGTTGGTGGGTTCCACTCTTATTGCTGGATAAAAATGCAAATAACTGCAAGGGACTGCCTAGGAATGCAAATCAGAGAAGGTGGTCTATCTGCAGATGTTCTCAGCCCGGTCCTCTCACCAACCCTTCTCCCCTGGCAGTGCTCTAAACATCAGAGTGGGCGGGACCGGCATGTTCACCGTGCGGATGGCGCTCTTCCAGAACCCTTCCTACACGCAGCCCTACCAAGGCTCCTCCGTGACACTGTCCACTGAGGCTTTTCTCTACGTGGGCACCATGTTGGATGGGGGCGACCTGTCCCGATTTGCACTGCTCATGACCAACTGCTATGCCACACCCAGTAGCAATGCCACGGACCCCCTGAAGTACTTCATCATCCAGGACAGGTAAGGCAAAGGTTCCTGCATGGGAACTCATGGGTAGAATTCAGAGGGGGTCTTTGGACTTGGATGGAGGAAAATTGCATCTTTTTTTTTTTTTTTTTTTTTTTGACAGAGTCTTGCTCTGTCGCCAAGGTTGGAGTGCAATGGTGTGACCTCGGCTCACTGCAACCTCCGCCTCCTGGGTTCAAGTGATTCTTCTGCCTCAGCCTCCCGAGTAGCTGGGATTACAGGCAGAGGCCAGCAGGCCTGGCTAATTTTTGTATTTTTAGTAGAGATGGGGTTTCACCATGTTGACCAGGCTGGTCTTGAACTCCTGACCTCAAGTGATCCACCCCCTTGGCCTCCCAAAGTGCTGGGATTACAGGTGTGAGCCACCACGCCTGGCTGAAAAATTGCATCTTTATATTCATTACCCTTTAGCTGAACCTTAGCATTCCCATCCATTATAAATACAGGCAACAAACTACAGAAATATTAGCAGGTCGTGTGAAGCCATTTATAGTCATCAGTACTTTTTAGTTACTATAGCATTAGAATTTTCACTAGACCTTATTATTTAGTGAATTATCAATACATATGTATTGGCAAATATATATTTATGTATTTTATATATATATATACACACATATATATATATACACACACACACAAAGATATAATGCATTTTGTATTTTAAATGTCTTTTTTTTTGTTCGTTTGATTTGGTTTGGTTTTTTTGAGACAGGGTCTCATTCTGTCACCCAGGCCGGAATACAGTGACTTGATCATAGCTCACGGCAGCCTCAACCTCCCAGGCTCAAGCGATCCTCCAGCTTTAGCCTCATGAGTAGCTGGGACTACAGGCACACACCACTATACACAGCTAGCAAATGTTTTTAATATTTTGAGAATGGTGCTTCAATTTAATTGATTTCCTTTATAATCTTTTAAATATTTTATTTTAGGCATTTAAAAATATTATTTCTGAGGAGGGATGTACAAGCTTCACCAGAGAGCTGAGTAGGGTTTATAATTCAAAAAATGGTAAGAAACTTGATGGAAAGTCTTGCCCAGGGCAGCAGGCAGCCCAGCACCTGGGGGAGGAGTAAGACATGGGCATGGTTAGCCAAGGGCCAGTTGAAACTAGGACACAAGTGTGCTACCTTTTACTCAAGAGGCACTAGATGACTATGAATCTTACCATGAGATGGTGATTCACTTTCTCGTTCATAAGTTGAAAAGATATTTTGGAAGCTTGCTGTGTGTCGGGCTCTGTGGATTTCACAGTAAATAGAAGGAACAAAAACCTCTGCCCTCACACAGCTTATATTCTAAAGGGGGAGGGCCAACGATTAAATGAAAGTGAAATATATAGTATGTTAATGACAAAGAGGTTGTAGAAGAAACAAAGCAGGAGAAGAAAGACATTTGCAATTTTAATTGCATTGTCAGAAAAAGCATTCCTGAGAGACAGTGGTCTGTTTCTGCCTGGTTACACCAAGGGAATATTTTCAGGTGAGTGCCAATGTGATGTTCACACGTCTTTGTTATCTGGAATCTCCCTTTGCAATAAAAATAAAGCAGAAGTCTGTTTCAGAGCATTTTGCAGTTAACAGAGTCTAACTCAAACTTAATACAACTCTTTTGTTGATCTTGTCCTCATTGTATGGTCCTGTTCTATTTATGGCAAGTGATACTTGTCTGCCATTTGAATTCATGACCTAAAGATTCTTCTAGTAAGTAAATGTATTTCAGTAAAAAATACAAGTGGATTTAAAGAAAAATAGTAAGTAAATAATAATACAGATGTTGGGACACACAGGAAAATGCTCATAAAGGTGGTATCTCAATAAAGAAAAAAAGAACTGAAAGTTGGAAACTGTTGGCATGACCTTGATTGGAGTATCACAGAGATTTGGGTTCAAATCTTGGCTTTGCCATTTCTTAGCTTTAAGAAACAGGTTAGCTCATCTTTCTGGGTTTTTCTATTCTCAGACGTAAATGGGGATAAATAATACCTGCTATGCTGGGATTTTAAAACTTGTTTTTCGTGAGTATAACGGGCACGATGGCTCACGCCTGTAATCCCAGCACTTTGGGAGGCTGAGGCAGGCAGATCACCTGAGGTCAGGAGGTCAAGACTGGCCTGGCCAATAGAGCAAAGCCCATCTCTACTAAAAATACAAAAAAATTAGACGGGCATGGTGGTGGGCACCTGTAATCCCAGCTACTTGGGAGGCTGAGGCAGGAGAATTGCTTGAACCCAGGAGGCAGAGGTTGCAGTGAGCCAAGATCACACCATTGCACTCCAGCTTGGGCAACAAGAGTGAAACTCTACCTCAAGAAAATAAAAATAAAGCATAGCAGGGAGGCCGAGGCAGGTGGATCACGAGGTCAGGAGTTCGAGACCAGCCTGGTCAACACAGTGAAACCCCGTCTGTACTAAAAATACAAGAATTAGCCAGGCATGATGGCACACACCTGTAATCCTAGCTACTCAAGAGGCTGAGACAGGAGAATTGCTTGAACTGGGAGGCAGAGGTTGCAGTGAGCCAAGATCACACCACTGCACTCCAGCCTGGGTGGCAGAGCAAGACCCCATCTAAAAATAAAATAAAATAAAAGTACAGCAGGGACATTGCGGAAAACTTGGAAAGTTTTGAAAAAGAAGCAGGAAAAAATGTAGGGTGTGTCTATAAGTTTCCATCTGGGTGTGTGTGGGAGCTGGGGTGAGAACTACCAGTGTAGGATAGGTGTCAGAACATCACAAGGCATGAAAAAAGGAGACAAGTCGGGGAGACAGTGAAAGTGACTGGAGGGGACACATGGATGTCCAGGTTGGCTTGAGCACGTGGAGCCCTCACAGGCCATACTGTCTGCCTTTCAGGAGTTGAGTCCACTTAACCTCAGGGCTTTTCTCTTGCCAGGCAGAGTCTGCACTTTTGGAGCCAGATCTGAATTATGGGAGACACAGAGCTAAGAGTGAAAAACACTCCCAGAAGGTCCCTTCTCAGTTTTGCAGTCAGTGTTCAGCCTCCCTCCGAAATCAACTTTGAGGAAAGAGTGCGGAATGGCAGAGAGGGTGCCCAGTTTGCCTCCCCAGAATGCCTATGGGTATCCTGACCCAGCCCAGCACATGTGGGAGTCTCTGCATGCTCTATTTTGGGTTCCTCCTTCTAACTGTGTTTGGGTGCAATTGTGTATATGTGCAGATGGGTGCACACACTCCAATTTCATCGGTGGCTCTCGGTACCCAGAGGTTTCCATTGTTATAATTATACCAGGCATATTGTAGATAGCACATAGCAGCTAATAATTTTTGAATGTCATTGCTGGGAAATCAGGAAGTGCTGACTTTTGGATAGTTTCAGCTCTGCACTGATGACAGTTTCACTTTAGTATCAAATATATAAAGCACCTATGGCATGCTACACACAGTTCTACGCACTTTGAGAAATTAACGAATTTAATCCTTACAGCTATCTTATCACATGGGCTGCGATCATTTCTTATGTACAGATGGAGAAATTGAGGTACACAGAGATTAAATAAGTTGCCCAAGGTCACACAGCTGAAAGGTGACAGAGCAATATTTGAATCCAGGAAGTCTGACTCCAGAATCTTTGTTTAACCAACCACATTAAATGATGTGTAACCCTCCCAGATGCCCACACGCTAGAGACTCAACTATCCAAGTGGTGGAGAATGGGGAGTCCTCCCAGGGCCGATTTTCCGTCCAGATGTTCCGGTTTGCTGGAAACTATGACCTAGTCTACCTGCACTGTGAAGTCTATCTCTGTGACACCATGAATGAAAAGTGCAAGCCTGTGAGTCGCCTCCCCTCCCCCAGCCCATCTCTTATAACCAAAGACATTTGGCCACAAAGAAAACAAATCAATATTTCTTCCCTGTTTCCCTCTTTTACCAGAGGGATAGAATGAGCAATAAGATGAGGTGGGCGTGGCTAGGCAGGAAACCTAAGCTGCAGGGGAAATCAGGTGGGATCAGTAAAGTGCGGCAGGCTGGTAAGAGCTCTGGCTTATCTGCAAGCTTGTGTTCAAATAACAGGAGCTGACATTTTTAAGCACTGTGCCCACTTTATCTGTGTTAGCTTTTAATGCTTCACAGCAACTCTATAAGGGAGGTATTACTGGTTCCCTTTCCTCATGAGGAGAGGGGCTCGGAGAACTTCAGTGGCTTGCCTGAGATCATGCATCTATTTAACAAATGGCAGAGCTGGGACCTGCATGAGCCCCGGTATACAGGTCTCCTAACAACTTCTGCCTGGGGCAGGGGAAGGCACCTGTGAGGTGGGCAGTCCACTCCAAGTGGCAGAACCACATTCAGGCTCCTTCATGGAGGGTGTTTTTCTATTGCCCTCTCCCTGTAGACCTGCTCTGGGACCAGATTCCGAAGTGGAAGTGTCATAGATCAATCCCGTGTCCTGAACTTGGGTCCTATCACACGGAAAGGTAAGAGAGCCACTCGCTCCTCAACATTCCTGGCTGGGAAAGATTTCTGGAGAGGAAGAGGGATAACAGAGCCTGGCACCTTGGCACCTTACTGAGCTCTGAAGAACTGGGAGCAAGTGGATGCTCTGGGGCAAGGTGGAATACAGACTGCCTTCCTTTCACTATTCCCATTCATACACCCATTCATTGCACAAATATGATTTGTAGATGAATGTAACACAGGACACAGGGGAGGCCAGACAGGCAGGTAGGAATGTAGATCATCCAGACAAGTTTGCACACACATGAGGCCACAAACATACATTCATATTTGTAGTAGATGTGTGCCTACTCTGTGTCTGGAGGTCTTGTGATGAGCAGAAGTAGATGGCCCTGCTCCCATGGAGCTTGTGAATCAGTGAAGAAGGTGCCATTTGAATAATCCCCTGTAGATGTGTAGGATCTGGGTGATCCATTAAGTGCAGGCTCTGCAAAATATCTCAAGCACTGATCTTAGGAGTGGTTTAGGAAGGGTCAGAATCTTGTGGCTTCCAGCTGCATGACTCCTAAACCTTAATTTCTAATCTTGTAGCTAATTTCTCAGTTCTACAAAGGCAGTCTAGCCCCCAAGGCAAGAAGGAGGTTTGTTTTTGGAAAGGGCTGTTATCGTCTTTGTTTTAAACTATAAACTAAGTTCCTTCCAAAGTTAGTTCAGCCTACACCCAGGAAGGAACAAGGACAGCTTAAAAGTTAGAACCAAAATGGGGTTGTCTAGGTTGGCTCTCTTTCACTGTCTCAGTCATAATTTTGCAAAGGTCGTTTCAAGAGTACAGCTTGGACAAAGGGCGTGTGGCAGGAGGGAGCCTGGCCTGTTAAAGGAACCCAGAGAAGGCCAGGGGAGTTGTGTGGGATGAGCTGCTGCAGACCTTGTGGGGCCTTGCAGTTCTTGCTAAGGGTTGGGACCTTTCTCCTGAAAGCAGTGAGAGCCCCTGATGGGTCTGAAGTAGGGGAGTAACATGATCAGATTTGGGTTTTGAAGAGATCAGTCTGGCTGCGAAGTGAAAAGTAGATTGAAGGGGTTTCTGTCAGGATGCTTGCCAAATCTCATGCATTCTTTATTCACTGATCCTTCTGTTTTCCTCCAAAGGTGTCCAGGCCACAGTCTCAAGGGCTGCTTTTAGCAGCTTGGGTAAGTTCAGGTCCTTTCTGCAGTGGGACCTGTTCCAGAACTCTCCTGGGGGGCTTCTATCTGTTAACTTGTAATGCTTCATAGCAACTCTATAAGGGAGGTGTTATTAGTTCCGTTTTCTAAATGAGGAGAGTGGCTCAGAGAACCTGAGTGGTCCTACTGAGATCATGCATCTCTCTATTAATTGTAAGAGCTGGGACATGTGCCCCAGTATACAGATCACTTATTTTATACACACACTTATTACAAACTTGTACCCAAAGGATATGCACACACTCCAGATCTGCATCTTGGGCACCTACTGAAGCTCCAAGCCTCCTCTCTAACACTTTTTTCTAGATTCATTCAATAGGTGACAAATAGGCCAGGCGCAGTGGCTCACGCCTATAATCCCAGCACTTGGGGAGGCTGAGGCGGGTGGATCACAAGGTCAAGAGATTGAGACCATCGTGGCCAACATGGTGAAACCCCACCTCTACTAAAAATACAAAAGTTAGCTGGGTGTGGTGGCGCGCGCCTCCCAGCTACTTGGGAGGCTGAGGCAGGAGAATGGCTTGAACCACGGGGGGCAGAGGTTGCAGTGAGCCAAGATCACGCCACTGCACTCCAGCCTGGCAACAAAGCAAGATCCATCTCAAAAAAAAAAAAAAAAAAGGTGACAAATATTCCTTGAGTGCTACCATGTGCCAAGAGCCGTGTTTAGTTCTGGGGTGAACACAACAAATAAGAAACCCCACTTCTCTGCTTCTTTGCTCTTCTAACTCCCTGAGGTCCCAGGGTGTGCTGGAGGGCTGGGCTTGAGCTCTGAAGAGGCAACTGTATCTGTGGAAATGCCTGGAGTGCCTGGACTTAGGGCTGTCCACATGCACACATACCTATGCTGTGTCCCAATAGTACATATGTGCACACAGACACAGGCATGCCCAGATAAGCACATGAGAATGTAGGTCATCCAGACATGTTTACCCACACACACAAGGTCACATACATGCATTTATATTTGCATGTACAGATGCACAGAAAGCTGCAATTGTCTGCATGCATATTTGTGTGTGCAGATGTACACACACTTATTGGAAGCCTGTACCCAAAGGATATGAACATACCCCAGATCTGTATATTGGGCACTTCCTGAAGCTCCAAGGCTCCTCTCTAACACCTTTTTCTAGATTCATTCAATAGGTGATGAATATTCATTGAGTAATACTATGTGCCGAGAACCATGCTTAGTGCTGGGGTGAACACAACGGCCAAACAAGAACCCCCGCTTCTCTGCTTCTTTGCTTTTTCTGACCACAAAGGCCAGGGACAGGTGGCATTTTTATGGCCCATGGTTTTCATGGCACTGAATTGTCTAAAAATCTAGGTGAAAAGCAAATCTATGCAACAGCTACTGGTACCTGGATCCAAGGAGGTTCTTACACTAACTTGGCATTTTTTTTTTTTTTTTTTGAGATGGAATCTGCTCTGTCACCCAGGCTGGAGTGCAGTGGTGAAATCTCAGCTCACTGTAACCTCTGCCTCCTGGGTTCAAGCGATTCTTCTGCCTCAGCCTGCCCAGTAGCTGGAACTACAGGCGTGCACCACCACGCCCGGCTAATTTTTGTATTTTCTTTTTTTTTTTTTTTTTTTTTTTTTGAGACGGAGTCTGGCTCTGTCGCCCAGGCTGGAGTGCAGTGGCGCAATCTCAGCTCACTGCAAGCTCCGCCTCCCGGATTCACGCCATTCTCCTGCCTCAGCCTCCCGAGTAGCTGGGACTACAGGCGCCCGCCACCACGCCCGGCTAATTTTTTGTATTTTTAGTAGAGACGGGGTTTCTCCGTGTGGCCAGGCTGGTCTTGAACTCCTGACCTCAGGAGATCTGCCTGCCTTGGCCTCCCAAAATTCTGGGATTAAAGGTGTGAGCCACCCCACCCGGCTAACCGGGCATTTGACCTGAACTAGTTCAGCCCAGTACTGGTGAGCTCAGAGATGGAGAGTCACAGCACTCCTAAGAGGCTTGCCCTCTGTGACTATCCCCCAAGGTCTCTAAGGATGGTTGAATAGATTGGGCACTTCACAAGAATGCCCTTTGCCCTTTTGAGGAGGTACCAAGCCTAGTGCCAGAGGAAAGATTATCTTTTTCAAATCGGTCCACCTTTTTCAGGGCAGATAAGGAGGAAGCTTCCTTTTTCCAGGAGAGCAGCCCAGAGAGGGTGTCCTCTTCTGATTGGTCAGTCTAGTGGAGGCAGCTTATGTTAATTTGCACAAAAGTACAGCAGTACTAGCAGTTGCCCTGTCACTGTTTTCTTTTCAGGGCTCCTGAAAGTCTGGCTGCCTCTGCTTCTCTCGGCCACCTTGACCCTGACTTTTCAGTGACTGACAGCGGAAAGCCCTGTGCTCCATGGCTGCCATCTCACCTCCTGCTGGGCAGGGGGCATGATGCGGGCCAGTGCTCCAGCCACAGAAAAGAAAGTTCATGCTTTGTTCAGCCTGCCTTCTTTTCTCCCTTTTAATCCTGGCTGTCGAGAAACAGCCTGTGTCTTTAAATGCTGCTTTTTCTCAAAATGGGACTTGTGACGGTGGACCTGAGGCCCCCATCTCCTTAAAGAGTGTGGCAAAATAATGATTTTTAAACCTCGGTCTTTGAAGTCATCCATTCATTCAACAAGTATTTACTGAACTCTACCATGTAGGCACTATGTATGGTGCTAAGGATCCTACGGTGGGAAAAAATAACCCCCCACACTGTCCTCATGGAGTTCACAGTCTGCTCAGTGAGACTGGGTTCTGCTGTGTGACCTTAGATAGGATACACAATGTCTCTGAGCTTCATCCGCTTATTCATTCGTATTTGCTGAGCATCTACTATGTGCTAGCTGCCGGGGATATAGCAGTGAACAAGCCAGACACAATCCCTGCCCTCCTTGGAGTTTCCTGTCTGGTAGGAGAGAGGGAACTTGAACAAGTAATTCTAAGTAGGTCAGGCATTTCAGAAATGAGAGCATAGGCCAGGTGCAGTGGCTCGCACCTGTAATCCCAGCACTTTGGAAGGCCGAGTCGGCGGTGGGGATCGCTTGAGCCCAGGAGTTTGGATCAGCCTGGGCAGCATAGCAAGACCCCGCCCCTACAAAAAAAATTTTAAAAATTAGCTGAGCATGGTGTCACGTGCCTGTAGTCCCAGCTACTCAGGAGGCTGAGGAGAGAGAATCTCTTGACCCTGGGAGGTCGAGGCTGCAGTGAGCTGAGATTGTGCCAATGCACCCTAGCCTGAGTGACAGAGCAAAACTCTGTCATCAGAAAAAAAAAAGGAAAAATAAATAATGGTGTACCAGGACCTGCTGGTTCTGTATCATGGAGACAATAGTGACGTCCTCAGAGGGTTCCTTCAGTGTTCCAGAAACATTTATCTGAGCATGTCATATGTGCCAGGCACTGTTCTAGGTTCTGGGAAACACTGATGAATAAGACAGACAATTAAATACTGATGAGTAAGTCCCTGCTTCCAGGAGTCTCCCAGTCCTTAGGGGTAATAAGGAGTAAGCAAATCAAGGTCAGGTGCCTGCAATGTCCTCAGGACTCCCTCCAATCATTGAACATCTCCCTCACAATCCAGAAGATTCCCTGGAAAACCAACTTCCAGGGATACATCAACAGTGGAGAAGAGATCAATGATCCCCATTGGTAGGGGATGCTTTGTGGGGTATGGGGGTCCTCCAGGATGGGGCAGCTGGTTCCAGGAGACCCAGATGCCTCACGGGTCTCTGGACGTCTGCGCCAAGTGGTTAGAAGAAAGCCAATTTCGATGGGAACTGTCTGCTCTGCTACCAGCTGCTTCCCTGGACTCCATCTGTAGCTTTTCAGGAGAGGCCAAGGCCCTCCTTAGTACATTATTAGAACTTTCTGATCCCAGGGAAATCCACACGTGTGTATCAGCAAATGGGGGCTGCTAGGACAGTGTGTCTTAAGTCAAGGGCCTCTTATCACACAGACATGCACAGAAAACATTGACATAAGAGCTTTGTGGAGGAAGACTATGGGCTGATCCCAGCCCCTGTCCACTGTCAGGCCATGGTCAGTCTGTGGCTGATGGTGTACACATCCATCTGTGCTTGCACTCCAATACAACAGAACATAAAGGAAAAATCTGGGCCAAGATCAGTAAAGATAAGGACCAAAGACAAGAGCTGGGATAAAAAAAAAAAAAAGCACAACAGAATTACTCCTTCAGTCCCTCGGTTCTTTTTCTTTGCCTTTCTTGTTTTCTATCGATTATTCAGCTCAGTATTTTCAACAGATATTTGGGGCATAAATTCAATACCAGGCAATTTTATACATACCATGGAAACAGCAAATAACCAAAAGAGAGCCCTTGCTGGTAGAGAGCTTACATTTAAAAGGTAGATACATTTAAACAACAACTATGTGCAATGTGATAGATGGCGACAAGTTCTGAGGGGGATGAAAAAACAAGGATGAGGGATAGAGAAATGTGGGTGTTATTTGACATAAAATGATCAGAGGAAGTCCCTCTGCTAAGCAGAGGCTAAAAGAAGTAAAAGAGTCAACCAGGGGCATATCTGAAGAATAGCATTGCAGGCAGTCAGAATAGCAGGTGCAAAGGTCCAGAGGTAGGATCTTGTGTCTTTCCTGCAAGGCTGACTGCCTACACTTGGACAGCCAAAAGTTTGAAGAATTGCTCACTGCAGAGGGTCTAGGGATGCATTTTATGAATTTGTCCATGTGTTTACTCAAGAAGTACTTACTAGGTACTGATGAGGACTGCAAAGACAGGCTTCCTGTCCACAAACATCTTTTTTTTGGGGGGGGGGAGGGGGACAGAGTCTCGCTCTGTTGCCCAGGCTAGAGTGCAATGGTATGATCTCGGCTCACTACAACCTCCACCTCCTGTGTTCAAGCGATTCTTCTGCCTCAGCCTCCCAAGTAGCTGGGACTGTAGGCATGCACCACTATGCCCGGATAATTTTTGTATTTTTAGTAGAGATGGTGTTTCGCCATGTTGCCCAGGCTGGCCTCAAACTCCTGACCTCAAGTGATCCGCCCACCTTGGCCTCCCAAAGTGCCTCCCAAAGTGCTGGAATTACAGGCATGAGCCACCACACCTGGCCTCTGTCCACAAAGGTCTTAACAGCCTTCAGAGGGTGACAGATAAGTTGGCAGGTGAGTGTAATTGGAAGCAGCCCTGAGAGGCCTAGGAGCAGAGAAGAGGAGTACCTGTGGAGTTAGGAAAGGCTTCCTGGGCCAGGCACAGTGGCTCACGCCTGTAACCCCAGCACTTTGGGAGGCTGAGGCAGGTGGATTACCTGAGATCAGGGGTTTGAGACCATCCTGGCCAACATGGTGAAACCCTGTCTCTACTAAAATACAAAAATTAGCTGGGCGTGGTGGTGGGTGCCTGTAATCTCAGCTACTCAGGAGGCTGAGGCAGGAGAAACACTTGAACCCAGGAGGCAGAGGTTGCAGAGAGCCAAGATCATGCCATTGCACTCCAGCCTGGGTGACAAGAGCAAAACTCCACCTCAAAAAAAAAAAAAAAAAAAAAAGGAAAAGCTTCCTGGAAGAGGTGATAACGTAGGAGGAGGCTGGGTGAAGAGTGATGCAGGCTGAGGGAATAGCGTATGCAAAGGCTTGAAGATGAGGAAGAGGCCAGACAACCACAGATTGGCTGGAGCATGCAATGTGTGGTGGAGAAGTCGTACATGAGGTTGGAACTGTAAAGAGGGGTCAGATCCCAGGGAGCATAAAGTGCTGGGAATGGGAGATAATGCTGACAGATGGTACACTGGCCTCTGGCTGCAGGGGAGAAAACAAACAAAAATAAGAATGAAAGCAGGGAGACCTGTTGGGCAGCTATTAAAATGACTCTGGACAGGGCGCAGAGGCTCAGGCCTGTAATCCTGGCACTTTGTGGGGGCGAGGCAGGAAGATAATTTAAGCCAAAATGTTTAAGACCAGCCTGGGCAACATAGCAAGATGCTGCCTCTACAAAAGTTTAAAAATTAGCCAGATGTGGTGGCCCACAATTGTAGTCCCAGCTATTCAGGAGGCTGAGGTGGGAGGATTATTTGAGCCCAGGAGATCAAGGCTGCAGTAAGCCTATGATCACGTGACTGCACTGTAGCCTGGGCAACAGAGCAAGACTCTTGCTGAAAAAAAAAACTTACCTTCATGAGGAATGGTGGCCTGAATTTGGATTGGTGAGGTGGAGATGGAGAAGAAAGGATTATTGGAAATGGGAGCAGAGGGAGAAAGGAAGGAGCTTAGAAAGGAAGAGGCCAAGTTTCCAGCTTGGATGACTGGGAGGCAAGTGGCACCTTTGATTAAAATAGATCATACAATGAGGAGGAGGAGATTTAGGGGACTTGATGAGCTCAGAGTTGCACTTGCTGAGTTTGAGGTGTCTCAAGCATCTCAGCGGCAGTGAGAGGTCCAGCAATCAATAGGTAGATGGAACTGAAGTTCAAGGGAGTAGCGAAAGCTGGGGATACGGATTCAGAACTCACCAGCCTGGAGATGGTATGTGAAACCATGAGATAACTTGATACCTCCCGGGGAGAGTTTATGAAGTGACAAGAAAAATGGGACCTAACCAGCATTCTTAGGGACAGGATCTTGTAGCAACAGAGCAGAAATCTCCAGGGAGAAACAGGAGAATCAAGAAAATATGATCATGCGGAGTCAAGGAAATGCAAGGTACCTGGAACAAGCAGTAGGCAAATCCAATCACAAAGGAGCAGAAACAAACTACCCAGTGGATTTGGCTATAAAGTTGTAGCTACATGGTTCAGATTGGAATGGAGAAGCCAGAAGAGGGATGGAGGAACTGACTTTGAAAAGGAGGAAGATCGCCTTATCAGAAGTTGGAGGGGGAAGGGGTGGAGGATGGAGACCAGTATTTATATGTTTATAGAGGAAGGAGCAAGGTCAGGTGTTGTGGCCTAAATTGTTTTTGAAGTAGGGTACCAGATATCTGCTGAGAAAGGTGGTGTGAGTGGGTGATGATAGCTGCAGAGACCATTTAAGAGGAATGGGAAGGTTAAGAGTGGCCACTGGGGAGACTGGGATGGGCACCTGGCCAGACTGAATGGATCAGTGGGTGATTTAGTGGGCCCAGTTGTCACAAGTTCCACATTTTAGAGACTATTTATTCTCCAGTTGCTCTGGGAGTAGAGAAGGTGGCTTGTAGCACCTTTTCTTTTTCCAGGTTGAGGTTTTGTAGAAGGTGTTACCAATGCAAAGACCCTCCTGCTCCCTTGACTCCAGTTGCCTTGGCTCCTTAAGGAGTCCCAGAGTGACAGAGAAGAAGCAGTGGCCATTTTTTCTGCAAAAGCTTTGGCTCTTTTATGAAGTCCATGATTTCTACCATGCCATGAAAGCCAGGTCCAAGCCTGGAGTTAGTAAGTCCAAGATCCTCTACAGCCTCTTCTCAGTCTCATGCCTTCCAGTCTCTAGGGCAGCCTACATATCAAAAGGGATTTACAGGGGCTACTCTGGTGCTTCTTTTGTCCAAGAACCTTTGTCTGTCCTTTGCCATTCCAAAATCCATCATCACCAAATTAGCCATTCCAAAACTGCTCAGCATTAGAAATCCAGAGTTGGGTAGATTCTATGGACCAATAAATGGAATTGTATCGAAACATCCACACTCCCTTCCTTCCTTTCCTATGTGTCCTCTTAGTCTAACTGGCCCCAAGCTCAGTGGCCTTCAGACAGAAGCAGAAATGTTCCAAGATGATTAGCTAGGAACACAAGGTACAACTGAAAATCCATTGTGCAAACAAGTGCCTGTTTGATTTTCTCTTCACTTCCCTTTGGGTATTAAGCTTCCTTTCAATTCGTGTTTGGTTTCTGGTAATAAATATGGCACCAGTTTCACTGATTGATTATGAAGATTAAATGTGAGAAGTCAAGAACGCAAAGCAGTGCCCAGCATGTTCAGCATTCAGCACACAGCACTATTGTTTGTAGGAAGCATTCGCACAATGCTGAGACAGCTGGAAGGGTTGACATTGTGAGGGGAGGGCCCTTCTTTCACCATCCTTTGCGTAAATGGCTTATCTCACCTCCACTCAACAAGCCCAGTGTATGGCCTAGAACTCCCATCATACCTGTGCACCAATTGAGGAGAGACACATGGGTGGGAAAAGGCAATAAAAAGACGGCCCACAGCAGGCTGCATTCCCATGGCTGACCAGAGGAGGAGGAACGCTTTGTGTTCTCATCAGAGGTAAGTCCTGCTTTAAGCCCCAGGAGGCTTCCTCCTAATCCTGGGAAATCTTGATCCACTGGACATGCTAGGATTCTTTGTTTCTGGAAATGTTTAGAACCCAGCAAGTAGTTTGGACCCTGGCCATTGTCAAGTGCTCCAGGTACCACTCTGTGTCCAACTCAGTCATGCTTCCAGTCATCTGCGATGCTCCAGGCCTACGGACGCCACCCTCTTCCTTGTCCCAGATATTCCCACCAGGGAACTAGGTCTCTATTGGGATCTCATCTCTAAGAATCACCAATCCTGGGTGCTTCCCTACCCCTGCTGTCTCATAGCATACTCATGATATCCCTGCCCAAAACCAATCTCTATTTTCCACTGAAGTCTTCCAGAGGTTGTAGGAAGTTATCCAAAGATTTGGCCATTTAGGGAAAGTATATCCCAGAAAAGTAAATGCCATCCAAATGCTGGCAGGCTTTTTTGCAGCTCTTTCTTTCTGCCTCGCCACCGCCCCCAACCCCCATTGATTTATTTATTCATCCTTAATCCTCTACTGAGTACTCTTTGTGTGCCAGATTCTGTACTAGGAGCAAGGAACATGGGGCTCGGTTTGGCATGGTTCCACACTCACAGAAATCTACATGCATAGAGGACATTTCAGGGGGCTCTTAGCAGCACCCAATGCATAAAACTAAGAAAGGGCAACCATTACTTTTGTGTGCAGGTATTCACAGGTACCATATCCCTTTTTCTCTATCCAATCTCCAAAGAGCCTCTACTTCCACCTGAGCAGGGACCATCCTGAGACCTTTCTAGGACATTCTGCAGTACTAGCCAGCTCTAAGCTTGCCTTTGGTTTGCTTACTATCAATTTTATCACCCATTATCTCACTCTATCTGTCCATAAGTCACACCTACTTTGAAACAATGCAGCTCTTTATGAAGGAAGTCAACGGATCTGTTTCTAAGAACATAGACCTATGCCCTAATCTTATCTTGGTCTTTTCTTTCCCATAGCTGCATGGGAAGTCTGCATACAGCAAAGTGACCTGCATGCCTCACCTTATGGAAAGGATGGTGGTCTCTGGCCTCCTGTGGCTGGCCTTGGTCTCCTGCATTCTGACCCAGGCATCTGCAGCGCAGCGAGGTAAGTATTCTGCTCACCTGGCATCTCAGATGTCAAGGAAGACCTAGCAAGTGAGGATAGAAGTGCAGAGAAGGTGGCTCAGGTAAGGAAGAGGAATTGGCAGTTCTAAAGCAAAAACTCAGAGCTAGAAGTCAAGGGAAACATAATGAGAAACAATGGAAATCAAGTCACAATCTCTCAAAGAGCCTAATAAGAAATTCCTCTGAAAGGGCAGTGGGAGCCAGTTAACATAACTTCCCATGCCCATATCTTTGGGAGATCAGAGACCCCAGATTAAAGAAGATCAAGAAATACATAACTCAGTCACCTTGTGCTGGCAAGTGCCTTCTCCTTTTCCTGAAAGGGCTAGATTAAGTGATCTCTTTATGAAGTGGGCAATTCAGATACTTGCAGAAAGGAGTCTCAGGCTTAGAATTAGAGTGCAAATTTCAGCCCTGTGGAGGAGGGTGGGAGAGGGTACTGAGCTCATTGGAGGCCTCCAGTGGAAAAATACATGGTGTACAAGAAGTAATCTAAGAATAACAAATGCAGTGATTCCTTGTCTTAAAATAAGTACATGCATGAGCAAAGTTTGAAAATCTTTTTTTCTGAAAGGCCCTTCTAATGTGTATTATAAGCATGTGCAAAGCTTGAAAATCTCTTTTTTTTAGAAAGCCCCTTTAATGTGTATTGTAAGCACATGATCCTGTGTGTGCACTTAGCTCCTTCTTCAGGCATCTACAGCATTCAACAAAACAGAACTAGAGAAGACAATTAGCTTGACCCTGCTGCTGTGCTTGGCATTTTACACATATTATCACATTTAATCCTCTAACAATCGTTTAAGGCTTTCTTTCCCCAAATGAGGTGTATATATTCCAAGATGGTTCTGGGGGTGCCTGGCAAACTCTTAACAAGTTTTTAATGGCTGTATGTTTATTTTTTATGCACATCTAAAAAATATAACTAGCACATGATATCTATGTTATCACAGATATTATTCTTTAAGATGAAACTAATTCTTAAAAGATAATCATTGAAAGAAACATTTTAAGTCAATAATAGGACAGGCAAACACATGTATGACAAAGGTCATGACCCAAAGCATAGGAACGGATAAAGTTTGAGAACCACTGGTTCACAGGTGTGGTTTTGCCAATGAGTCTCAGGGGACTTAAGTCACCTGCCAAGGTCACCCAGCCAGCAGGTGTGGAATTGGATTTAAACTCAGCCTGACCAGCCTGTGCTCTTCCTCCTTCACTTCTCTGCCTCTTCATACATCACAGTTTCTAAAACTGTTTTTAAAAATGGTAGATCAACAATCAGAAATGGTCTTGTTAGATCAGTGGTTCTCAACTGGGGGCAATGCCCCCCAAGAGGACATTTGGCAATGCCTGCAGACCACTTTGGGGCATGCTGGTGGGATCTGGTAGGTAGAGGCCAAGGATACTCCTAAACATTCTATAATGCACAGGATGGCTCCTCCAGTGAAGAATGACCTAGCCAAAATGTCAATAGTGCCAAGGTTGGGAATTCTTGCAATAGATTGTGCTACTGGTATGGAAAAATGTCTATGTTATATTAAGTAAAAAATGCAAGTGGAAAAAAAGATGTTGCACAGAATTAAACTTATTTTTATTTTTAAGAAAGCAATATATTTTAAACCTGCCTAAGAAGAAGGCTATATAACAAATTTATTGTTACTTCTGGGGATGAGATGGGCTTATGACAACTTTCATTTCTGCTTTATTCATTTTAATGATGTTTGAGGTTCTTTTTCAGTGAGCCTGTATTACATTTATAATGAGAAAAACAAATATTGGTCAAACAAGGCTGCTGTGTGCATGGATGCACAGGAAAGAACTTTGTTACTCTGAGGCAGGGAGGGAGGCTGTGCAGGACGGTAGCCCTGATGTCCTCAATGCCTGTAAAATACCACAGAAGGTCCTCACTGATTATTCTGCCCCCAAGGTGATGAAGTTGATGTTTAATTAATGGATCGTATGTGTATTGTCCTTGTTGGAGTCCTTAGCACAGCCAAAATAGAGCATGGAGGGGAAAAAATCCTGTAGGTTCTGGCATTGCTCAGTAAACCCAACTGCACTCTGTCACTTTCCCAGGTTACGGAAACCCCATTGAAGCCAGTTCGTATGGGCTGGACCTGGACTGCGGAGCTCCTGGCACCCCAGAGGCTCATGTCTGTTTTGACCCCTGTCAGAATTACACCCTCCTGGATGAACCCTTCCGAAGCACAGAGAACTCAGCAGGGTCCCAGGGGTGCGATAAAAACATGAGCGGCTGGTACCGCTTTGTAGGGGAAGGAGGAGTAAGGATGTCGGAGACCTGTGTCCAGGTGCACCGATGCCAGACAGACGCTCCCATGTGGCTGAATGGGACCCACCCTGCCCTTGGGGATGGCATCATCAACCACACTGCCTGTGCCCACTGGAGTGGCAACTGCTGTTTCTGGAAAACAGAGGTGCTGGTGAAGGCCTGCCCAGGCGGGTACCATGTGTACCGGTTGGAAGGCACTCCCCAGTGTAATCTGAGATACTGCACAGGTGAGCAGCAGAGCCCTGGAGGAGGCAGCTACACAGCCAATGAGATGCCTCCCAGGCTCAGTAGAGTGAGTGGAGCAAGTCAAGAGGAGACAGGAGAGGATGCAGAGCAGCCTCGACTCAGCTCCTGCCCATTGAGAACTCAACACAGGGGTTGAGACCTTCCAACATTTCAAGCCAGAAATTCCCATTCAACGGTGAAATTTCCTAGTTTATAAATGTGTGTAGCATAAAATCCAGAACTCATGCTCGTTCCGATTTTGGCTCCATTTGAGAAGTTTAATTTGCCTCCCTGAGCCTCAGTGTTCTGATCTGAAAAAAATAAGGGGGGGTAACAGCAAAAATAACAGCTAATACATAATGCTCACAATGTCCTTGTTGCTATCCTAAGTACTTCAAATGTATTAACTCATTTGATCCTCTCCCCAGTTCCACGAGATAAGTGCTACCTAATTACCCCAATTAGGGGCACTGAGAGATTAAGGGGCTCTCCTAGTATCACAGAGCTGGAGCATGGTAGAGCTGGGATTTGAACTTGGCATTCTAGCTCCAGCATCCATGGGCTTAACCACCATGCTGTCCTTTCTCATTTTGATTGAATAGGCTAATACATTCCTTGTCCTTAGAATAGAGTCTTGCCTGTAGTAAGTGTTCAGGTGGCAGCTTTAGGGCTCTCACTTATCCCATTGGACTGGGAGTCAGGCTTGATGCTTCCACTAAGTATCACACAACCTTGGCAAGATTCTTGTGCCCCGGTGGAATGAGAGGGTTGGACCTGGGGGCCTCAAGTCCAGCCCGCACTGCATCCTGATCTTCTCTCTCCATGCCCCATCACCTAGACCCATCCACTGTGGAGGACAAGTGTGAGAAGGCCTGCCGCCCCGAGGAGGAGTGCCTTGCCCTCAACAGCACCTGGGGCTGTTTCTGCAGACAGGACCTCAATAGCTCTGGTGAGCTGCTCACTGGGCAAGTAACTACCATCCTGAGGGGGCAGGGCAGGAGGGAGGGAGCTTTAGAGGGTCAAGATAAGGTATAAAGCAGAGTCAGGGGCATGGACCTGAGGTCAAGGGAATGTGGGCTCTCCAATCCATTTGCTGTAAAGCCAGTGGGTTTGCAAGGATAGGAGGGCAGGGTTGGAGCAAATTTCCAGGTCAGCTGCTGGGCCATGGCCTCAGGAAATGGTTCTGACATGGGCAGGCTTGACCCCTGAGGGATGAAGACACTGAAGATGATAATTCTGCTAATGTACGAACTATGTTTTCATAGCCACAGGGTCTTCATGTCAGGGACATGGGCAGACTTCTGGGGACAAGTCACTACTGTCTCTGAGCCTGAATGTCCTCATCTGTAAAATGAGGATAAGGTAATAATAATACCCACCATACAGGGCTATTGTGAGAACTAAATCAGAGCAGTCCAATTGGGCAGGCTGAGGAGGTGATGAATTTCTCGTCCCAGGAGGTAAGCAAGCAGAGTGAGATGTCCCATGGGTAGGGATGTCATAGACAAACAAGCACTAAGCCCTGGACAGGGGATGGATGAGCCTCCCACTGAGATTATTTCCCTCCATCACTGAACTCTAACAAGGGCCTTTGATCTTGCCTTTGGCACAAGCATGCCTTCCTCTGAGCACACTACAAGTCCCTATGGAAGAGAGAAGGTTCTAGGCAGCAGGACAAGAAGGAGCATGACACATTTGGAAAACGGAGCCACAGTGTGAACAGGGCGATGCTTAGATGCGCCCAGCAGAAGCACCCTGGGAAATGAGGGGTAGGAAACAACCAACAACCTTGATCTCCTTGAAGACTCTTTCTGCTCATTGAGTGGATAAGGCCCCAGAGAGTCAGTGTGGTTTTCTGGGGTTTGGGCCCATCACAGAGTCAGATTTTGGGCTTTAAGGAGGCCCTCCCTGCACCTGGATGGGCTCCAAGGACAGTCTCAGCTGACTGAGTGAGCAGGTGGCCTGCCTCAAGTCTTCATCAGTGGCCAGCACAATGATGACTGTCCAGTGGGCCCCATTGCTTGCAGACACGTCCCTCTGTGATCTGACTTTCACTTCCATCTCATTCTCCCACACCCTGCTCTCATTTTAGGTTCCTGCGCCTCTGAACTCTGAAATTCCACAAATGCACCATTCCCTCTATCCCATCTCCATGCTTTTGTCTCTCCTGTTCCCTTAGCCTGGGATGCGTTCACTTGCTTTACTGACTTGCAAAACTCCTACCCGCGTTTCAAATTTCATACCACTGTGAATCCTCCCTGACTTCACCAAGAGACTCAGATAGACCTTCTTCTCTGCTCCCCCTGCATCTGTACATACTTGTGTCTGTATCTTTATCATATTGAAGTATAATAAACTGTTGATATGTTGGTGTTTACACAAGACCAAGAAATCCTCATGGGCCAAGTCCATGCCTTATTTACTTCGTGTTGAATGCACCTAGCATTTGAGAAGGTGGTTGGTAAAGTGGCTCATGCCTGTAATCCCAACAGTTTGGGAGGCTGAGGCAGGCAGATCGCTTGAGGTCAGGAGTTTGAAACCAGCCTGGCCAATATGGCAAAACCCCGTCTTTATAAAAATACAGAAATTAGCCAGGTGTGGTGGCTCATGCCTGTAATCCCATGCCTGTAATCCCAGCCTTGGGAGGCTGAGGCAGGAGAATCACTTGAATCCAGGAGGCAGAGGTTGCAGTGAACTGAGATTGCACCACTGCACTCCAGCCTGGGCAACACAGCAAAACTCTGTCTAAAAAAAAAAAAAAAAAAAAAAAAAAAGACAGAGAGAGAGAGATAATGTGGTTGGTAAATATATATCGAATCAATGCATTAATGAATGCAATAGAAACTGTCTTCCTATTAGTTTACTATTTGTCTCCCGTATTCAACTGTTAGCTCTATAAGAGTGGGAATTTTTTCAGTTTTGATAAGTGTTGTAGCCCCAGTGCCTGGCAGATAGTAGATTCTCAAGAAGTTGTGTGTTGAATAAATGTTGAGTTAAAATATGATAGCTCTGAACTTGGTCAGATGTGCTGACTCAACAAGGTAGCATATATCTAACTTTGATTCTAGTATGGAATGCAAGTCCATCCTGCCTCCCCAAATAACACAATCCCCAAGGGGAACTAGACCAAAAAACCTTAGCCAAGCCTGCACATAGGACGCTTGGAAATCTTGAATGAGGGGCCCCCTTTGCCAACCTCACCTACTGCCAGCCTAGGCATGAATTCCATCTGGATCCCAGGGACCTTCTAGTCTACGTAATCTTCTGGGTCATGGAGATGTTACCAAAGAGTAGGGAAAGTGGGCTTGCAGACTCATGTCCATTCCACTTGCCTTCATCTCTGCTTTGCAGATATCCACAGTTTGCAGCCTCAGCTAGACTGTGGGCCCAGGGAGATCAAGGTGAAGGTGGACAAATGTTTGCTGGGAGGCCTGGGTTTGGGGGAGGAGGTCATTGCCTACCTGCGAGACCCAAACTGCAGCAGCACCTTGCAGACAGAGGAGAGGAACTGGGTATCTGTGACCAGCCCCGTCCAGGCTAGTGCCTGCAGGAACATTCTGGAGGTAAGTGGCTTTCACACCACTGCTGCCAGAAGGTATGTGTTGGGCTGATGGGACCTATCATAGTAGCTCTGAGATCTTGGACAAGCCACTTAGCTTCCCTGAGCCCCCAGGGTTATGTGAGTGCACAAGTTGGTTTACATAAAGAGCTTAGTATAAGTCTGACATGTGAGTTTCATAAATGTAAGCTACAATTATGATAATTTTAATTAGGGATGGTGGGGGAGGGATGCACCGAGAAGCAAGCTTGTTGGTTCCTGACTCTTCCCAAGGGTCAATAATTTATCGTTCTAGTTTTTTGCCTGGTTTCCTCATTCTCCTTCCAATAAAGTGTCAGTAACACTGAAGGAGGAGGTCCCTTGACCTCCATGAGCTCAGAAGGTAGGGTGGCTGCATGGTTAAGCAAATTGACTCTGGAAATCAGATCTGGATTTGAGATACACCTACATACACATACACATAAACATCTGTGTGGTTTTGTTTTTTTGCCAAAGAGAAATCAAACCCATGCCATCTACAAAAACACCCTCTCCTTGGTCAATGATTTCATCATCAGGGACACCATCCTCAACATCAACTTCCAATGTGCCTACCCACTGGACATGAAAGTCAGCCTCCAAGCTGCCTTGCAGCCCATTGTAAGGTATGGCATTGACCCTTGCCCTTTGACCCATAACCCTGGCAATAGTCACATCACACTTACTTCAAGTGCAGACTATGATGTCCACACCATACTGCCAGCCTCCTCCAGGAGCCTCCAGTCATTCAGTCATTCATTCCACAAGTATTCATTGATTGTATATTAAAGATGTTCAGCATGAACAAGGCAGACATAGACTATTCTGTGGCTATTAAAGATTGTTATAACTAGGCAATGCAGCAACATGAAACAGTGCTTACTAAATGTGCTAGAAAACAAAAACAAGTTCATTCACCTTGAGGAACAAAGGTATTAAACAACTAACTAAACCAATAATTATTTATAAGCAAGATGAGTGCAATGTAAAAGAAATGTGGGGTGCTTTGGGAGCAGGGAACAGAGGTTCCAGACCCCTGTTGGTGGTGGGTTTGATGGGGACAGAACAGCTTCCCTGCAGAAGTGAGATTTAAGCAGAGACCAGCTTTTATCGGATAAACAGGCACCCCCGTCCCCAGCAGAAATAGCATCAGGTAGCAATTTGGGCAGGGGCTTTTCTCTGTTTTGTTGTGTTTCGGTGCTGAAATGCGGCCCTGTTGAATCAGTTCCTTAGCATCCCTAGACTTGCCAGGGGACTTTCTGAGATGTCAAAAATCCAGAGTGCCCATCTCATTCCCTATTGCTCCCTGGGATCACAAAGCAACAGGATCAGAAGGATTAGACATTTTCTAATTCAGTGTTTTCCAGATGGTTTAGTGCTGGGGCTCCTGGTTCATAAAAAATCAAAATGAAAGCCATTTATCTTGTTAAAATTGGTGTTTCACTGAAGACTGTGGAATGCAGGGAAGAGATCTGTTGCTAAAAAATGTGAACACACAGAACTGGTTCTCAGCCCCACTCTCCAGGTGAGAAGATGGAGGTGTACACTCAGTTATTCCTTCAGCAAGGGAGGTATGTGTAACCTGTCCTGCAGGGAGGATCAGTGGAAATCCCAGAGACAGACTTGTCTGTCAAGTTTAGTGCCTAGAAGCTAATAAATGCTCAGTTTAAACGACTGATTGAATAGTTCACTTAAGGATCCAAGATGTGTGTCCTTGCCTTCGTAAGTGTGTTAAGTAAGTGCAGGGCTTGATTTATGTTGTTCTCTGAGGTTTCCACTCTTGTGGCTTTCTTTTTCTCAGTTCCCTGAACGTCAGTGTGAACGGGAATGGAGAGTTCATTGTCAGGATGGCCCTCTTCCAAGACCAGAACTACACGAATCCTTATGAAGGGGATGCAGTTGAACTGTCTGTTGAGTCCGTGCTCTATGTGGGTGCCATCTTGGAACAAGGGGACACCTCCCGGTTTAACCTGGTGTTGAGAAACTGCTATGCCACCCCCACTGAAGACAAGGCTGACCTTGTGAAGTATTTCATCATCAGAAACAGGTAACGAGCAATTCTGGAATTATCATTTGGCCTTACTAACGTTTACAGGAAAGTGTTCACTCATCCATCCCCAGCAGACGTGTAAGTTGTATTACATATCATAACCACAATCTTTGACCCAGAAATATCACTCCTGAGATTTTAGCCTAAAATATTAATACTAAACAGGTGGGCAGGGTAAATAAATGTCAATATTTTCCATTTCAATATCGTTGATAACTTTGGCAACAGGCTGATTGTTCAAAAATAGGGAATCAATTTGGTAGTGATGGATTATTACACAGAAGTGAACACTGGTCAATATGAAAACAATATGATAAATGTTGTGGGGTGAAATATCATTAAACATGCCCGGCTGACAAAAACAAGGGAAAAATGCGTTTCTATAGATCATGATTTAAATTATAGTAATAATCCTAGCTAATATTTGTCATTGAGCTATGGCACATTAGCTATGTGCCAAACAATATATGTGGATTATCTGATTAAATGCTCACATCAGTCTCATAAAGTGTATATTACTGTCTCCACTTTACAGATAAGAAAAGTAAGGTTCAGTAAGGATGAGTAACCTGCCCATAATCACTTAGCTAGAACGTGGGTCAGGCTAGAATATAAAACCAGTCTGTTTCACTCCAGAGACTGTGCCCTCAAATAATTTAAGCCATGTGAGCTTATGGATAACATCTTGGAGGAAACAGAGGAACAGAAAAAGTCCACGTTATCATGATGGAGGGAACCCGAGGGACTCTTTAATTTTCTCCCTGCTGTTTTTAGAAGTTACACCTTTGCCCCTGTCACCCTCCCAGCTGCTCAAATCAACGTGATTCCACCATCCACGTGGAGGAGAATGGGAGGTCCTCGGAAAGCCGGTTCTCAGTTCAGATGTTCATGTTTGCTGGACATTATGACCTAGTTTTCCTGCATTGTGAGATTCATCTCTGTGATTCTCTTAATGAACAGTGCCAGCCTGTGAGTGTCCCTTTGAACTGAACTCTTCAGACCCTGGCATGGAGCCTGGTACCTGATAGGCTTTCCATATATATTTATTGGAATTATAAACGGAGGCAGGGTGGGAGGGAGGGGAAAGGGAGGGACGGGAAGAGAAGGGAAAGGGGAAGGGGAAAGAGAACGGGAAGGGAAGGGAAGGATGGACAGAAGGGAAGGGAATGGGAAGGTGAAGGGGAAGAGGAAAGGGAAAGGGAAGATTGGGAAGGGGATGAGGAAGGGGAAGGAGGGAGGAAAGGGAAGGGAGGGGAAAGGGAAGAGAGAGGGAGAAAGGAATACAGGAGGGATGGAGAAAGGAATACAGGAGTGATGGAGGAGGAAAGGAGGGACAGGGAAGGAGAGAAGGAAGGAAGCAGGATGAAGAGACGGAAAGAGATAGGTAGGTGTATGGATGGGAGGGAGGGAAAACGAACAATAAATAGATAGACTCTAGATCTCCTGAAGCCCCTTATCTAAGCAATTTTTGTGTCCCCAGGAGGCAGATTTGATAGAGAAATCTGTCTACTAGATTCCATTGGCATCTTTTAAATGATTATAATCATAGATGACTTTTTTAGTGCTTGCACTTTGTCAAGCACCATGCTAAAACTTCTGCATACATTTTCTAATGTAAATCTCAGAACAATCCTGTAAATAGATTATTTTGCCTACTCCACTGTGAGGTTCGGAGAAGTCCTTGCCCACAGGGCCACACACAATTAGAAAATATCAGAGCCAGGGTGTGCCCCAGCCAAGAGGTGGCTCCAGTACCCCTGCTCTTGCCTGCATTTGGAACTGCCTGTGAATAGTTGGCATTTTCCGAGTGCTTACTTTGTGCCCACGTGTTGCAGGCACATCTCATTTTCATCTTCACAACCAGGTAGGTATTATTTAGTTATTGTAGAAAGGCAAAGTCATTGGCCCCAAATTATATAGCTAAAAGAAAGTCTCTACTTGATGAGATTCAAA
The DNA here is from genome assembly GCF_029281585.2 of Gorilla gorilla gorilla. Classification (NCBI taxonomy): domain Eukaryota; kingdom Metazoa; phylum Chordata; class Mammalia; order Primates; family Hominidae; genus Gorilla; species Gorilla gorilla. Next base: position 19,955,697 of record NC_073242.2, on the reverse strand, counting down.
CCCAGATTTGTTTGGCATGACAGTGATAATTTTCTAGATTGAGATAACCACAGCATCGGAATTAGGGCCATAGCGTGAACCAGTTCTGGACACAGTTCTTGGTCCAGAGCTGCCCATTGTAGGAGCAGTCTAGATAGAATCCAGGCATTTAAATTTTGATATAATAAAAGTTCATCATCCCTACAGTCTTGCTCAAGAAGTCAAGTCCGCAGTGAAGTACCGGCCATCGACCTAGCCCGGGTTCTAGATTTGGGACCCATCACTCGGAGAGGTAAGTGGCCAAATCCCAGTGACAAGACCAGCTGGCTGAGTGTTGACAGTTAACCACAGATGCCTAGGGTCACCAACTCAACTTCTCAGGGCTCTTCTACCACCTCAGTCTGACCCTTACTGAAAAACCTATTCTTTGAGATGCTTTGGGTAATAATGACAATATTGTCATTTGGACCTCCCGTATGCTTAGAGACCAGGCTAAGCTCTTGCATCCATCAATTCACTTAATCCTCCCATGCCTATGTCCATTTTACAGGTGAGAAACTAAGACTCAGAGAGATTAAGTGACTCGCCCAAGATCCCCCTACTCATGAGTGGCTAGAGTTAGGATTGAACCCAGCTCAGTCTGATTCCAAAACATGTAGCCTTTTCCTTATTCCACCTGCTTCCAGGTCCCCATAATTCAGTTCCTTATGGGTGAGGCATAAGTCCTAAATCCCGTCTAAATGCAACTTTGTTTTCTGGTGAATGACTGTTTTCCAAAATTCATTTACAGTATTCTGGAGTATAATATAGGGGAGGCTTTCCAATGACTCCTCATATTTTCATCCATCCTACTCATGGGTTTACAGTAGTGTTTAGTTAGTGTTTTTATTTCCACCAGGATGGAGAAGTGGAAGAATGAAAGCCTTTTTTTTCCCCTAAAGAAATTAAGATGCAGTAATGTTGGTAACAATAATACTTTCTTTGTGCCTGGCACTTTGTCAAATGCCTTTATATGCATGATCACTTTGAATGCTCACAGCAGGTGAGGGAGGTAAGCATTATCACCATTTCCATTCTCCAGAGCAAATGGAGGCTGTCTCATGAAGTAGGCTCTGCCCTGAGTTTTCCTACCATTTCACTGAGCTCTCAGCTTGAAGCCTCAAGTGGCATCACAGGGTAACTTGGTGGAGGTTAGGAACTTCCACTTTTGAATCAGACATACTGGGGTTTGAATCCCAGCTCTGCTACTGACTGGCAAGGTCAACTTGGCAAGTCCCTTAACGTCACTGAGCTCCAGTCTTCTCATCTGTCAAATGGGGATGAGAATACTTTCCTCACAAATCTGTTAGGAGGATTAAGTCTAAGATGCATGCAAAGTGTCTAGAAAGGTGCCTGTGCCAGATTCTAGATGCCCTCACAATGTGGCCACAAACTTGCTGGTGGTTGTGATGGCCAGGTCTAGGAGGATGTGAAGCAGTTATGGCCACAGTGTTGCAGTCACTGGAGCATGACTGAGGAAACCCACCCCTTCTGTTCTTGTTCACAGGTGCACAGTCTCCCGGTGTCATGAATGGAACCCCCAGCACTGCAGGTACATCATTTTCTCATGCCTTTCCCACAGCTTTCCCAACTCTCCTTTCTCTTTTCAGTTCTGCCCCTTTTATGGCCCAGACCCTATGCTAGGGACACTGACATTAATCAGACCTAAGATTGGCCTTTGAGATGCCCACAGTATAGTGGAGGAGGTAGTCCTTTAACAAGAAATATATACTGAGTGCCCACAGTGTGCCAGGCCTTCTTCTAGGCACTGAAGATGTGATGGCAAACAAAACAGCCCAGGTGCCTACCCTCATAGAGCTTATGCACCAGTGTGGAAAGTAGAAAATAAAAAAGTAAACACGGTACTTTAGAAATAAAAGAAAGTGATGTGATAGAAGACTAATAATGCCTTAAATAAAATAGAAGTTCATTTCTTTTTTTTCAAACTCAAGAACTTTTTATTTTTTTTTAATTCATTTTACTTTAAGTTCTGGGATACATGAGCAGAACGTGCAGGTTTGTTACATAGGTATATATGTGCCATGGTGGTTTGCTGCACCCATCAACCTGTCATCTAGGTTTTAAGTCCCGCATGCATTAGGTATTTGTCCTAATGCTCTCCCTCCCCTTGCCCCCCATCCCCTGGAAGGCCCTGGTGTGTGATGTTCCCCTCCCTGTGTCCATGTGTTCTCATTGTATAGACATTCATTTCTGTCACACATAAATGAAGCTTAGAGGCAAGCTGTCCAAGGCTAGCGGGGCAGCACCATAAAGCTGTCAAAGACCCAGGCTCCCTCCAACTCATGCCTCCACCATCTTTGAGGTGTGGCCATCATCTTCATGTTCCAAGATGGCAGCCAGAGCTCCAACCTTTGTATCCAGGCAGCAGGATGGAGGGAACAAGGAAGAAGCCAATGAGTGTTAAAAGACATTCCCGAAAGCTGGCACCTTATACCTCCACTTACATCTCATTGGCCAGTGCTTGGCCACATGCCACACATTGCTGTGAAGAAAGCTAGGAAATGTAATCTTTACTCTGGGTGGGCCATGTGCCTAACCAATGTTTGATGGCTTTATTAGCAAGATAGGAAGGAAGAATGGCTATCAGAATGGATAAGTGGTCAGAAAAACTTTCAGAGTAAGTGATGTTGAAGCCAAATGAGAAAAATGAGTCAGAGGTGCAAATGTTAGGGGAATGAGCCCCATACGCATGGGAACATCAACAATTCATTGCACAAGTGAGACAGGTACTTGAGCAAATAAATGACAAGCAAGTAGATAGTACAGAAAGAGTACATAAAAGGCTAAATAACTGTATTGGATAAGGTCTGGAAAGAATTTCACCAGGTAGTAACATCTGAATGGGGTTTTGATGAATGACTTGGAGCTAAACAAGCTAACTAATAAAAGAAATATCACACTCACACACACACACGCAGAGAGAGAGAGAGAGAGACAGAGAGAGAGAGAGAGAGAGAGAACATTTTTACATTTTTTTACATATTTATAGGGTACTAGAAATATGTCTTGGACAAAATGGAAAGCACATACTATTAAGATTTGCTTTCCTACAAAATGACTTATATTGGTGAACCCAAACATGAAAAGGTTCTTTCCATCCTCAAAGCCCAAACTTAGATGACAGTTTTTAAATTTCCCAAATAAGTCCAAGATGGACTCTATGTTCCGTGCTAGCATTCAGAAAATGCTAAGAAAAGTCACGCTCATCGAGAGGAGTGGTTAGAGCTCATTCTAAAAGCAGCTTAGGCCAGGTGCAGTGGCTCATGCTTGTAATCCCAGCACTTTGGGAGGCCAAGAGAGGCAGACCACCTGACATCAGGAGTTCGAGACCAGCCTGACCAAAATGGAGAAACCCTGACTCTACTAAAAATACAAAATTAGATGGGCATGGTGGTGCATGCCTGTAATCCCAGCTACTTGGGAGGCTGAAGCAGGAGAATCACTTGAACCCGGGAGGAGGAGGTTTCGGTGAGCTGAGATTGCGCCATTGCACTCCAGCCTGGGCACAAAAGCAAAACTCCATAAAAAAAAAAAAGCAGCTTGAAGTCAAGAACCTCAAGTCTCATTCCTTTCTGCCAGTCCTTCTGGTTAGCCCAGTGCCTGGAACAGTGTGGTTTCCCAGTAGAGTTTGCCAAATTGACTAATTTCTAGAATTGGTGGTAGATTTTGGACGCTTCTGGACAAGGAGGGGATCAGTCTGATGTTGAGACAGCCTACCCACTACAAGAGGGCACTTGTGGTTTTCATTGTCTGCTATCACAATCATCTTTGATGTTTTAGAATTAATTGAACATCAACCTGTTTTTATAATTATAACTTTTTGTCATGTACTGTTCTGAAATTTATGATATTTCTCTCCTCACTTCTAGGACATCAGCCAGTTACTTTGAAATTGGGGTAATGGGGAGATTTTATAATTTGGTAGTATGGCAGGAAGGCTCACATGTTTCTCCTAGGCCCTCTGATACAAGACCATTATCATCTGGGATCCACGTCCTTCACTGAAACTGAGTACACAGTGATGTGCCAAAGAGATACAATCCCAGCAGAACTAGATCTTAGAGTCTAGCTTTTAAAACCAACATTTATATAGTGTTTACCGTGTGCCAGGCAATGGTCTCAATGCTTAATGTGAACTCACTCATTTAAGCCTTACAAAAATCTAGTGAAGTCACAGGTGCTATTAATATTTCTCTTTGGCATACAGGAAAATACAGGCAGAGAGGTTTAATAACTTTTTGGGGACTGCCCAGCTAGGTGTAGAGCTGAGATTCTAAGCTAAGTAATCAGGCATCAGAGGCAGTGCTTTTTAACCTCTGTGTCTTTCTGCCCCTTCAGTATTAGTCAGCGTAAGTAATGCTAGCTGCTGTAACAAACAGTCCCCAGTCTTCTGTGTCTTTGAACGACAGTATTGTTTCCCACTAAATCACTGGGGGAGGGGATGCAGTTCTGCTCCATGTAGTCCTTAGGAGCTCGGGCTTCTACTACCTTCTGGTAACTTCTGGTAACTCCACTATCCCCTGCAAGTCCTATCTTGGATCCTCTGCATCTGCTCCCTAGATGGTTGTTGAGAGAGCAACAGGATATATAGGAGGCTTTAAGGATCAGACCTAGAAATGGCACAGATGACTTCTATGCACATTTTATTGGCCAGATTCGGTCACATGGCCCCACCTAGTTGCAAAGGACACTGGGAAAAATTGCATTCCTGTGTGTCCAGAGGAAAATGAAAAACATGGTTGGTGAGTAGATAGCTTTGCCTCTACCATGTGAGTCCCAGAGACTATAACTAGGCCAGATATCAAAGATGCTTTGCCTTTCTCATCCTTGTGTTGTGAAAGACAAAGAGGCCAACTTATGTTTGCTCCTGACTCCCAAAGCCCAACACTTGACAGTCATCTTTCTTGTATTCCAGGGTTCCTGGTGGCCTGGCCTATGGTCCTCCTGACTGTCCTCCTGGCTTGGCTGTTCTGAGAGCTCCGCTGAGCATCTGGTCTTGAAGTTTGTGTTCTTCCCTCTGGCAATGGCTCCCTTCAGCACTTCTGCTTTCCACTCCAATTCACACAGTCTTGATATTAACAGAATCAAGGCCAGGCTAGGTTTAGGCAAAGGGAAGAGCTTTCACCTTCTTTAAAACTCTCGGCTGGGTGCAGTGGCTCATGCCTGTAATCCCAGCACTTTGGGAGGCTGAGGCAGGTGGATCACCTGAGGTCAGCAGTTCAAAACCAGCCTGGCCAAAATGGTGAAACTCCGTCTCTACTAAAAATACAAAAATTAGCCAGGCATGGTGGCAGATGCCTGTAATCCCAGCTACTCGGGAGGCCAAGGCAGGAGAATTGCTTGAACCCAGGAGGTGGAGGTTGCAGTGAGTTGAGATTGTGCCATTGCACTCCAGCCTGGGCAACAGAGCAAGACTCTGTCTCAGGAAAAAAAAAAAAAGAAAAGCAACATAGTGGGGTTTCTGTCAATCTGTCCTCGGCTGCCCTTCTCATTTGTTGATGGGACCTTGAAAGCAAGCTTGCTAGGTGCCCTCTGTGGCTCCAGCCTTTACCAGAAGTGTGGTGCATGTTTTTAACTTCAGGGAAGCGGTATCCTGTCACTGGGGTATGGGATGAGCATGGAGAAGAGGCACCAGCCACGATTCCTTCCTAAGCATCTCCTGTTCTGACTGCTCATGAATTGAAGAAACTGACCCTTGTGTTCACTCTGCTTCCTCTGATTGTTTCTATCATGGTTTCCAAAAATTGCCATGGGAACATGTCAAAGGGCCACTTTTGGAGACTCTGCTCCAGGAAAAACTAGTCCCCATAGCTCCCCTATCCCCCACCATACCACAGACATGCTATGACTTAGAGAACTACACAAACATCCTTGGGACCTAGATGCTGGAGGAATGACTTAATTTGATGCAGAAACTCCATCACCCAAGGGAGTACCTCTCACTGTAAACAGTGCTGTGCTTGCTCTGAAGGATTAAGCAAGAAGTCCCAACAGAAGCAATGCACCAGTCCTGCTATGGGAATGAAACTGCAAAGCCTAGGAGATGGGTGAAGTCCGTTTCTGGAGACCTTTAATGAGTACTTCAAAGCACTCGACACAGATGCAGCAAATAGGGCATCACACATACACAGGCATTAATACTCACGGGCATAAAGATGCTGACATGTGTACACTGACTTACGCCCTTCCCACAGCTACAGATAAGGCCTCGCAAAGTTGGCCTCAGAGACACATCAGGAACCAAGGTGGACCAGCAGGTGCCGAGCCTGTGTATCTGCTTGGAGGAGACGTTCCAATGTGCTGCCTTGTTCAGAGATGGTGTGGTTGCAAGAAACAGAAACCCACTACAATTTCTCAGGCAAAAAGGGAGTTAATTGTAAGGACATAAGAGCACAAAGTTCAAGTGCAAGAGATACATCCAGGCTGCACAAGCTCCAGGAGTGGGGCCTGGCAAGCCAAAAGAAACCAAAGTTTGTCTTGCCTTCTGCTCCTCTTTCTGAAGCCACATAGCCTTTTATGACTGTGTATCTTTGCATCGCTTTTGTTTTCTTTTTATGTCTCTGAAGCCAGCTTTTCCTGTTCACTCATCCCTTGATTAAATATGGACATTCTAGCTTCACATCACTTCCTAATTCAGGGACCAACAGAGACTGGGTAGCATGTTGCTATCCCACCTCCAAATTGCATCAGGGAATTTGATTTTGCTGCTTGGGTCAGGGTCCAATAGTCTGGGCCAGGGGACTGGGACCATCTAGCACATAGCCAAAGGGGCTGACCTAATGGGGCAGGTCTGACACAAATGGGGTCATTTCTTGGACAGACATCCCACGGGCCACTATGATAGTGGCTTCTGTAAAAGATGGGTTCCTGAGAAGAATTGCATTCTGTTTCCCAGTGAGTTAGCAGAGTCATACCTACTACATCCCAAGGCAGGTGGCATGGTAGAAACAGGCCTGAAAGAGATGTCAGGTTCTAACCTTCTCCCCTCTCTGAGGCTCAGCTGCTCCCTTCTATAGAATAAAAGGTGTTGGTCTGTAACAAGATTTTCAAAAATTTATAGTAGTGAAACTTTACAATTTGACATGGACAACCAGAGATTAAAAGCAAATAGATTCTTGTTGATGTCAGGTGGGGAGCTTAGCTCTCCCATTCTGTGATTCCTTCCTCTGAAGGCCCTCAAAGCAACTCCATAATAACTCACAGAGCTGCCAGAGCTGATGTTTTGGAGCACCCTGAGACATATGAACTCTAATATAGCTTCCAGGAGAAGGTACATAGGATTCCACTTAGAGCCAATCTCAGCTATCTACCTGTCTGGCTACCTATCATCTATCTATCTATGTATCTATCTATGTATCTATCTATGTATGTATGTATCTATCTATCTATCATCATCTACCTCCTATCTACCTATCGTCTACATACCTACCTACTCAATTATCATCTAGCTAGCTAGCTATTTACACCTTTTTGTTTTCTACAAATGGGCATGTTGTCTCAATAACAATCTCTGAATGTCCAGTCCACTTCATTCATTCATTCAGTCAACACAAATTTGCTTAGCAGTTTTTATGTCCCGGGTCCAAGGGCCTGGGTACAATAATTAATTAGACACAATCTCTTCCCTAGGAATGTTCACAATCCTGGCAGAACACAAACTCACATAGAGGCACTCACAGGCAAACCACAAACGCACATGCCCACTTACCCCCCCCCCCACAGGCCTGTATACCCAGAGGCATCTATCCACACCAACACACACATTCTAACAGACACACATATCAACCTCACGTGCCCAAAGGCACAGATGCACATACAGAAAGCCCCAGAGACCCTCAAGTCAGCCACTTACATATTTATTGTCATGAATTACTTTGTAATAACCAATATTTTTTAACACCCCCTATGTATAAGGCATTATTTTAAGTGCATTTTGGGCATTATATATATCATTCTACCCTCACATTAGACATTGAAGGTAGCCACTATTATTACCTTCAATTTAGTGACGAGTAAACCGATGCTTTAAAAAGATAATTACTCAAAGGCCTATAGCTTTTAAATGCTGATTTCAGGGCTTGAACCCAGGTAGCCAGACTTTGAAGCAAATGCTCTTAACTAGACACCGTATCCTGCCTCCATTTATATATAACACTTAACACACACACACACAATGCGACACCCATATACACACATACGTATATGTGTATAACATATATGCACCCACTTGCAAACAGGTATGTGAACAGACACATGCATTTTCCAGCAAAGGCCCTCACACATACACAGGCATTAATACTCATGGGCATATAGATGTTGACATGTGTGCACTGACTTATGCAACATGATTTAGTGCAGACACACCAATGGAACTTCACATATAACTTAATACAGAAAAAAAAACCCACAGAGACACTCCAATGTGTTATATGTGCACACACATATGTCTGCACATGCACGCATACATATATACACATAAACACACACATACCTCCTTACGAGACACAGGATCTGGATCCAACTCTCCTAGAACCAGGATTCCTGCCATGTTTCTCTCCCATCAGCTTACATCTCCCACCCCCAGTGCTGTTCAGCTGGGCTCTGGGGCAAGATAAATTCCAGCTGCAGAGGGCTCAGTGAAATGGGCCCTGGACCCAGCATCTGAAAGTTCTGGAGAGTAAGGATGTTGGGGATAGCCAGAAGCAACCTGAAGACTAGTCTTCCATACCCAGGAAGACTGGCCTCTCAGGTTTGAAGAAGCCTTTGCAAGCAGCTGGTAGAGGATACCGAGTGGCTTAGGGTGCCCTCTCCTCCAAGAACTTCAACTCTTCTTGGGGGAGCAGAATGCAGATACTGGGCAGCAAAAGCTTAGTAGTGTAAGACTGAGACAGATACTGCAAGACTCAGAGAAGGGAGAGCTCAGCCCAGCCTGGGAGAAGAGGGAAGGGCTCAATCCCAGTCCCTTCATTTCATGGATGGAAATTAAGGTCCAGCAAAGACAAGTGGCATGTCCATCCTTAATGACCAGGCAGGGATGAAGGGGGCAGGGAGAAAGGTAAAACTGGTTACCTGAAGGAAATTTGGCATGGGAACCCCAGAGGATACATCCCACCCATCCTAACTCATTTCATAATCTCTCCTCACTCCGTTCCTCTCTTTCAGCCTCTTTCTCCTGTGAAGGGCCAGAAATCACCCTCATATTTTCTATCATATTAGATTCTCCTTTCTAAAAGTCTATCAAATTCATCCACTTTTCTTCAACCCCATTGAATCTGATCTTTTCCGGGCTACTTTCATCTCTCACCTTAACCACCATAATAGCTTCTTAAGTGGCCTTTCTTCAGGCTCACCTCTCTCAATCCATTCTCTACTCTGCAGCTAGTGAGCATTTAAAACAAAAGACACTTTCTCCTTTAGATCGCTCCAGAGGCTCTTTACCTTCTATAGGATGAGTTCTGCCTGCTTACCTGACAGATCACATTCTTCACCATCTGAGCCATTGCCTGCCTCTCCAGCCTTAGTCCTTAAACATATCCCCTTCATAACCCAGCTTCCAGTGCCACGGAATTTCTCAGGCTCCCTGAGCTGTTCTATTGCACTCTACCCTACTTTCGTGTGCTGTTTTGCTGCCTGGAGGACACTTCCCCTTGTTGGGGTTATTTCTCCTATGAAGGCTTCCTGGATCCCCCTGTCCAGTGTAGAGTAGGCAAATCAATCAATAGAAAATAGACCCACAAACGACAAATAATAGAATCAGCAGACCAGAAAGTCAACACAGTTTAAAAAATACATTCCATTTTTTTCAAGAAAGTAGAGAAAAACATGAGCATGATAAGTAGAGAAAAGGAAGATGTATATTTAAAAAAACTACTACCCTACTTTATGACCTCTTCTTTACAAACTTTTTTTTTTTTTTTTTTGAGATGAAGTCTCACTCTTGTTGCCCAGGCTGGAGTGCAGTGGTGCGATCTCAGCTCACCACAACATCTGCCTCTCCGGTTCAAGTGATTCTCCTGCCTCAGCCTCCCGAGTAGCTGGGATTACAGGTGGCTGCCACCACGCCTGGCTATTTTTTGTATTTTTAGTAGAGATGGGGTTTTACCATGTTGGCCAGGCTGGTCTCGAACTCCTGACCTCAGGTGATCTGCCTGCCTTAGCCTCCTAAAGTGCTGGGATTACAGGCATGAGCCACTCTACAGACTTTGATAATCACATGTAGCGTCTGCATCTGAAATTGTTTTTACATCTGTCCCACCTGCACTCTTCACCCCAGGCTGTTAGTTTCTTGAGGACAAGGACTTCATCATTTTCAAACATTATTGGTCAAATAAGTGAAGAAATAGGCTTCATCCTTTCTCTTTATCCTTTTACCTCCTCTATCATCCTGCTGTTATCTTCCAGAAGGAGAAGAAACAGCTTCACAGGAAAAGTAGAGGAGATTTTCCCATTATGGTGAAAGTGCCAAATCAGAATGTGAAATAGGAATTCTGGGCTCTGTACCAGGCATTTACTCCTATGCTGTTAGCTGATGTTAAAGAGGGTGGATTTCTTTTCCCTTAGGTCTCACCTTCTGTGCCTTCAGGGGAAGTTGGTTGGAAGTTTGAATGGTTTGTTGTTGTCGTCATTGTTTTGTATTAAGGAGGGCTGTAATGGAACGAATACAATGGTTATTGGTGGAGAGTAAGTTGAGAGAAGCTCAAGGGTGATTATTTAATGGCAGGAGGGGGAGAAAAAAAAGTAAATCTATAAAGAGCTTGGGACACCAAGTCCAGAACTTCATGCATATAACAGCCAATTAACAATCAAATTTTAGAAAGTCTTAGAGAGGGACTTGCAAACACACAAATATCAGAAAAAGCATTTGTAGCGGAGACCAACCAAAACACTGGATTCTGGGAGCCTCTGTCTGAGAATGGAATTAACTTTGTTTCATAGAAGACTTTATAGGCTTTATAGGGGAGACGGGGAAGGACCTAGCTGTACATATTTCATTTCAATGCATAAACATATACCTATATACCTACAAGACACAGGATCTGGATCCAACTCTCTAAGAACCAGGACTTGGACTGTGGGTCCCAGAACATCCATGAAAGTGTTCCCACTTCTTATATGGAAGATGAGAGTAGTAGCTGCCCTAATAACCGGAGGGTTGCTAGAGAGATAAAGGAGACAAGGGATAGGTCACTTTGTGTAGTCACTTTGCAATGCATAAAAACTAGTTCAACCATTGTGGAAGATAGTGTGGCGATTCCTCAAGGATCTAGAACTAGAAATACCATTTGACCCAGCGATCCCATTACTGGGTATATACCCAAAGGATTATAAATCATGCTGCTATAAAGACACATGCACACTTATGTTTATTGTGGCACTATTCACAATAGCAAAGACTTGGAACTAACCCAAATGTCCATCAGTGATAGACTGGATTAAGAAAATGTGGCACATATACACCATGGAATACTATGCAGCCATAAAAAAGGATGAGTTCAGGTCCTTTGTAGGGACATGGATGAAGCTGGAAACCATCATTCTCAGCAAACTATCGCAAGGACAAAAAACCAAACACCACATGTTCTCACTCATAGGTGGGAATTGAACAATGAGAACACTTGGACACAAGAAGGGAAACATCACACACTGGGGCCTGTCATGGGGTGGGGAGAGGGGGGAGGGATAGCATTAGGAGATATACCTAATGTAAATGACGAGTTAATGGGTGCAGCACACCAACATGGCACATGTATACATATGTAACAAACCTGCATGTTGTGCCCATGTACCCTAGAACTTAAAGTATAAAAAAACAAACAAACAAAAAAAACACATCGTACAGGCAATGCTTTGGGAGGCCGAGGCAGGTGGATCACCTGACACCTGGTCAGGAGTTCGAGACCAGCCTGGCCAACATGGTGAATCCCCATCTCTACTATAAATATAAAAATTAACCAGGAGTGGTGGTGCGTGGCTGTAATCCCAGCTACTCGGGATGCTAAGGCAGGAGAATCACTTGAACCCGGGAGGCGGAGGTTGTGGTGAGCTGAGATAGTGCCATTGCACTCCAGCCTGGGTGACAAGAGTGAGACTCTGTCTCAAAAAAAAAAAATCATACAGAATAAAACTGCAGCATTCTCATCACCATCATTACTACCATTATTACCATTTTCATGGACTAAGCTGTTTCTCACTTCTCTTTATTTTCCCTTTTACTTCCTAGATGTGGCCAAAAAAAGCCATTTAAAAAAAATCTTTACATCTGCCAGAAATAGGGCTCATGGGAGCACGTGGGAGGGTGTCCCTCTCACTCAGCACATGGAATAACACTTTATGAATACTTAATACATATAAATCGGCATGCTAAACATTGTAAATTTATCATCTAACTTAATCCCAAGGAAAGAAAAGAACTTTTATCGAGGAATGTGGGCTCTTTCAAATTATTAGGCCCAGAGAAGCATTCAAATGATACGGCAATCACATCTTATTCTCCCCCTTTAGAGCTATGTATTCATCTGTCAAAACTGCCTGCTATTGCCACAAGTAGCTATGAATTAACCTAATAACACCTCACTGGACACAACATCCCACACTCTAAGGCTTAACAATGGGTAGTCAATCACTAATCAATGTTATTTCTGCAAATCAATGAGAATCCGTGGCAGAACTTTGTATCGGTCCAATCCTTGTCCCCCTCCTTTTTTGCCTTTAAAAATCTGCCTGTAATAAAGGCCAAGTGGAGCTCATATCCAAGGTGACTGATGTCTGAATCTTCCTTATCCTGGCTCAAATAAACTCTTTACATCATATACTTTGCTTCAGCCTCTTCCTTTGATATAGGGGCTGTTATTCCATTTTACAGAGGAAGAAACATACACAGAGAGGTTTAAGGAACTCCTTGACATCATACAGATAACACCTGCCTGCCATTTATTTAGTGCCTACAGATGAGTCAGCACTTCAAATCACAGATAAGGAAGGAAGAGACAAACATTAGGGAACTTTCTCTAGGTTGCACAGTTAGGAAGTGACAGAATGCAAGATTCAAACTTGGATTCACTTAAATGTAATACAGGCGCTCTTTCTGCCTCCCTGCCTGACGCTTGACGCTGGGCAATGACAAATATAAAATCTACCTCAGTCTGGGTGCGGTGGCTCACATCTGTAATCCCAGCACTTTGGGAGGCCAAGGCGGGTGAACAGCTTGAGGTCAGGAGCTCGAGACCAGCCTGGCCAATATGGTGAAACCCCGTCTGTACTAAAATACAAAAATTAGCCAGGCGAGGTGGCAGGCACCTGTAATCTCGGCTAGTACAGAGAGGCTGAGGCAGGAGAATTGCTTGAACCCAGGAGGTGGAGGTTGCAGTGAGCTGAGATCGCGCCACTGCATTCCAGCCTGGGCGACAGAGTGAGACTCTGTCTCAGAAAAAAAAAAAAAAGAAAAAAGAAAAACAACAATAAAAAAACTAGCTCAGAACTGTGGCAAGATGTGTGTGTACATATGTGTGCCTGTGCATGAGAGCATACAAACGTGCATAGTGTGTATGCGTGTATGCATGTGTTCATGAGTGTGCACGTGTGCATGTGTGTACATGTGTGCCCATATGTGCACATCTTTGTGTATGCGTGCGCTGACAGCTGCTAGTTGACGCAGGCAAGGGTAAATGATACTGCATCCATTCTTCCTGAGAAATTGTTAAGGTCCTTTTATCTTCAGCAAGAACTCAGAAGAGTCACTGGACCTGGGACACACAGAGGAGCTTTACAGATGATCTAATTCAACTCCCTCTTTGTGTCCACGAGGAAACTGACACTCAGAGTGCACTGAACCAGGAATCAAGAAATTCATATTTCAGCCTGACTTCTGTTGATGTGAGCAGTTCAAGAACTGCACTTAACTTCCCTCAGGTCATCTGTAAATTAAGATAATGATACCTCCTCTGTTATACTTGATGACCTGTGACTTCGCTGTTGGCAAGGTATGGATGTCAAACCTTCTGGCCCTAAAGCCGCCCTCTTTTACCCAGCCTGAGGCAGTCTCAAGACAAATCCCCACTGCTAAACTTGGCCTCAGAACCCTCCAGTAAATTCAGAACCTGGGAGAGTGCCTCTCTGGTACTGAAATGCTAAGCAGGAAGCTGATTGAGACTCTGAGATGCCTTGGGAGTGAAAACTTTCCCTTCCTTGATTCTTTCTGGCTCTTTCTAAAGAGCCCAGTGAGCCAGCTCCTTGTCCAGTCATTCTCCACTCTTCAAGGACTCCGAGGAACTGGCCTATCTTGTCAAGAGTTACCCTCTACTTGGAGCTCCTCAGGCGGAAAAGTAGCACTTAGAATCTTGTTCTCAAAATATTCCTGTCTGTGTTGCTCCTACTGGTGGTGACAGTAAATGAGACTGTGATGAACAAGTGGATGTGACCTGGTAACCACATAATGCTTTTACTATATTTTATTGGCATATAATATACAGATCATGCACATACATCACAAGTACAGCTTGATGAATTTTAACAAAATGAACGCTCCTGTGTAATCATCACCCCGTTCATGAAATACAACAGTGGCTGCTCCCAGAAGCCCCCTCTTGCCCCTCCAGTTCCTACATCTCCCAAAGGCAACCGCTATCCTGACTTCTAGCACCATACGGTGGTTTTGAACTTTATATAAAAGGAATATATATCATTTGAACTCAGTTTCTTACTAACATGTGCAACATTCTCTTTGTGAACCTGATCCATATTGTTGAGTTTAATTATACTTGGATCTCATTCTGATTGCTGACATGATTCTATTGGAAGAATAAAGCCTAATTTATTGACCCATTCTACTGTTGATGGACATGTGGGCTGTTTCCAGCTTTCAGCTACTGGTAAGCATGCTGCTTTCTTATTTATGCCTTTTTGGTGAGCGCATAAGCTCATCTTCCTGAAGTGTATATATTCAGCTTTGGTAAATACTGCTAAGCAGTTTTACAAAGTGATTGTAACTCCACCAGTCATCATGGTTTTCACATTCCAAGATTCTTTAGCCTTCAGTATCTAGTAACAATTGACTCTACTTCCTTTGGTTCCGAACACACCCTTGTCTTTTTCTCCTCCAGGACCTTTGCACATGCTATTCTCTTGGCTGTTACAGTCTTTCCAGCTGATCTTCACATGGGCAAGTCCTCACTCTTTGGGTCTCCGTGTACACGTTACTACCCTCAGGACGGCCCTGTGCCTGTTATACTCATGACTTTATGCACAGTATCAAGCCCATGTTCAGTAAATGGTTAGCCCTAAACAAATGTTAGCTAATACTGCTGTTGTTGCAATAAATAGTCTTTAAGTCTCCCTTTCCAAAATTCTGTGACTCTAGGAAGTCAGACTGCCTAACTCTTATCCTGTGTGCGGATCCCGATGTGCCCCAAGGGTTCTAAATCCCTCACAGAAGAAGGGCAGCTGGCAGTTCCCACTTCTCCCGGTCCCCGGAGCTGCATGTGTGGTACCTGCTCTCTACTAAACAGCCAATAGAGGGCACTGTGGGAACACGTCCGCGGAAGGAGGGAGACGTTGGTCAGAGTTCAGATGACACAGAATTAGAGCCGGAAGGGATCTGAAAAACCCATCTAGACCGAAACCTTAATTTTACAGATGAACAAACAGATGCCCAGACAGGAGATGTGACTTGCCCAAGGTCACACAGCTACTGCGTGGAGAGCGGAGATGACTCTTACCCTCTTGGCATTCTCCACTCTGCGGGGGCGTTGCCAAGCACTGAATGAGGCAGCTGGCCCCAGGTGCTGAAGCTTTGAGCCGGCCAAGGCCCCTGTTTGCCAAGCCTATCACTGCCCTCAGTTTTCTCCTCCCTCCTATTCCGTGAGAGAAAGGCTCTAGATGTTGGAAGTAGGACAAAACACACACTATCCCTTTGATTTTACAATTATCTTTGAGAAAGCATTTCACTTTCCTTAATAATGACTACCAATTATTGGAACTTTCTAGGTGCCAAATATCATACTGCATGCACTACATGCATTACCAAGAATGGTTTTAGGGTTTATTACCTCCCTTCTGGGAGTCTTTCCCTGATCTCCCGATTGAAAAAGATTGCTCTTCTCCCATTTCCTCTCTATCACACCAGCCAGTTTACTTTCTTCGCAGATCTTATAATTATTTTTATAATCGTTAGACTTACTTACTCATCTACTTATCTATCATCTGTTTCAATTACTCCCCTCCTTCTGGTAGACTTGAACTCCATGAAAGAAGGATTCTGGAGCTAGATAGGTCTGGGTTCAAATCCCAGCTCATTCACTTACTAGCATTGTGGACTTGCATTCATTACTGAAACTCTCTGAGGCTGTTTCTCCCTTTGTAAAACGGGGACTCATGCTTGGCCAAAGTTCTTGATTCCTTTGGGCCTCAGTTACCAAATCTAAGGGAGGATAATAACCCTTCATCTGCTGGAGAGAAGAGCCTCACAAGGTGCTCTGAAGGTCTTGGAGCCATGGTCAAAGGAGTACATAATGGCATTGCCCAGCTGTGGGGCCATGACTGGGCACATGGTTTACAGATGCAAGTGGAACAGAAAGAAGAGAAAATTGGAAGATTTGAATCGAGGAGGCAAGGTTCCACTGTCCACACCGTTAACCATTATATTATGTGCCTTTTCAACCCTAGCTGCATCTATCCTGTCAGTTTCTCAGGTCCACTAACAATGAACCAGTTACTGAACTTAGGCTTCAGCCATCTTATTCCAGGGTTTCTCAAGCTCAATGCTATTTACCATTTTAGAGTTGAAGCAGCTAAGGCTCAGAGAGGTTAAGTTGTTTGCATACAGCTGAAAAGAGTTTGAACTTGTTCCTCTATGGTTTGTTTCATGCCTGGAGCAGTCAATCTTGCTCTCACCAACAGCTGCCAGAATCCAGCCAATAAATCAATGAGATGCCAACAAGGAATCTTCAAACTCATGCTGAGGACACCATAGAATAGATTCATGGGATAATTCCATCCATTCTGGATGTGTCTACATCCTAGCATCTCCCAAGATTTTTTTGTTTAACCCCAAGCTAAATTCCAAGGCTGTTACTTCCCCTTGTCTTGCTGTTGCCCTAAAATGTGTTTATTTCCCTGTGACCCAGAAAAGTCCTCACTCTTGGCAGCCAGAGCAGTGAATCACATGGTGGCTTTTCACCTGCCATTGGCACTAGGCAAACAGTTCACCACTGCTAAGAATCTCTTCCCACCCTTCTTAGAGCTTACTGCTGTTAGGACCTGCACTCAACCATGATGGTTTGTTTATGTGTGTCTCTCTACCTTTCTAACTGGTAAACTCCTTGAGAAAATGAACCATCTTATTCACCCAACACATGTAGTGGAGAAGCTGGCAGTTAAAGATGCTTTATGAATGTTTGTTGAATGGGTAGGTGGATGATGGTTGGATGGATGGATGAAAGGATGAATGGGTAGATGGATAGATGGATAGGTGAATGGTTGAATGAATGAATGGGTAGATTGATGGATGAATAGATGGATGGATGGATGGATGGACAGATGGACAGATGGACGGACAGACGGATGGATGGATGGATGGATGGATGGATGGATGGATGGATGGATGGACGGATGGATGGACAGATGGACGGACAGATGGATGGATGGATGGATGGGTGGATGGGTGAAAAGATAAATGGATGAAAAGATGGATGGGTGGATGAATAGATTGATGGATGAGGGAATGGATGGGTGAAAAGATAAATGGATGAAAAGATGGATGGGTGGATGAATAGGTTGATGGATGAGTGAATGGATGGGTGAAACCCATACAACTCTCAATGTGACCACTGCTCACTACCACCCCCATCCAAACCTGTTCAGGTCCTATTCAGCATCTAGAGAAATCTTTGTGAAGATGCACATCTCATCATGTCACCCTTGCCCCCACCTCTGCCTGAAACACGCCAATGCCTTCCCACTACCCTTAGAATAAAATCAAATTTCCCTCCCAGAGCTTACATGGCCCTGCAAGCTGTGGTATCCACTGACTACTCCAGCCTCATTACACATCAGCCTCCCCCTCACTGATGATGTCTGGACACCCTGGCCATCCTTCATTTCCTAGAATGAACCCAGCTCTTTCCTGCCTCAGGGCCTGTGTCTGAACTTGCTGTTCTCTCTGCCTAGAGCGCACTTTCTCTGACTCTTTGCATGTCTGACCCCTCCTTCAGGTGTCAGCTTCAAAATAAATTCTTGGGAAAATCTTCTTGTCCACCCCACCTAAATTACACCCCCCAACATACATTTTCTTTATAACACTTGTGTAGTACATCAACATTCATTATAGCACTTTGTTGAACATTTGCATCATTATTTGTTTATATCTGTCTTACCTACTAAACTGCTAAGAGGACAGGGAGAGCAGGGACAATGTCTGCTTAAACTCACAGCTGCATCCTTAGTACTTATCAGGTAGTAGTACTCAGAAATATTTTTAACAGGGCAGGGTGCAGTGGCTCATGCCTATATTCCCAGCACTTTGGGAGGTGGAGGCAGGTGGATCACCTGAGGTCAGGAGTTTGAGACCAGCCTGGCCAACATGGTGAAACCCTGTCTCTACTAAAAATACAAAAAAAATAGCCAGGCGTGGTAGTGGGTGCCTGTAATCCCAGCTACCCAGGAGCTGAGACAAGAGAATCGCTTGAACCCAGGAGGCAGAAGTTGCAGTGAGCCGAGATCATGCCATTGCCCTCCAGCTTGGGCAACAAAAGTGAAACTCCATCTCAAAAAAAATGTATTTTTAACAGGTAGATGGATGAATAGACAGACAAGTACAGGATATGTTCTGACATCTCATCAGGCTGAGCACACTAGGGGTACTGCATGAGGACAATACCCAGGTCGTTTTCCTTTCCACTGAGCATCACTGATAAACGTATTTAGGGACAGAGCCATGGAATCTAACTGCCTTATAGTTGGATAGGATCTCTTTGATCATTAAGACCAACTTTATTTTACATTGGGAGAGATAGAGCCCAAAAGTGGAAGACACTTGCCCAGGGTCATTGTGGTAGGAACTACTTGTTACTACTAGTTAGAATTAGCAACAGCCATTCTCTTCTTCATTCTAACTAGTAGTAAAGAATAGATACTTATAATCAGAACCCAAATTTTGTTGGTGGTGGTCATATGCTCAATTAGAAAAAACTACATTTCCCAGCCTCCCTGTGAGAGAAAGGTGGTCATGGACTAAGTTCTGGCTAATGACATGTAAGTAAGAGTGGAGATATAAGTGTGGCTTCCAGAAAAATCCCCTTAAAAGAAGGTCTAAACCAGAGTGTCCAATCTTTTGGCTTCCCTGGGCCACAGTGGAAGAAGAATTGTCTTGGGCCACACGTAAAATACATTAACACTAACAATAACTAATGAGCTAAGAGAAAAAATCCTAAAAAAATCTCATAATGTTTTAAGAAAGTTTATGAATTTGTGATGGGCCACATTCAAAGCTGTCAGGCTGCATGCAGCCCATGGGTTAGACAAGCTTGGTCTAAACCTTTGCTTTTTCCTCCTTTCTTTTTCTAGAATTCAAGCACAAAGGCCAGAGTTGTCCATTCTATGCCTATGAGGCAGTCTTGATGATGAAAGCCACAAATTAAAGGCAGTAGACCAGAAAGTTAAAAATCTGGAATATCGCTGACATCTTGGACCTACCACAATTACCCTGGATCACCTACCTCTGCATTTTATGTCACGTGAAACAAAAATAAATCTCTTGAATAAGTCATTGTTATTTGGGTTTTCCGCTTATATGCAGCCAACTCAATCCATAGCTGTTATGGTCACTAATGGAATTAGTGGCACAGCCAGGACTTGAAGCTAGGGACTCCATACCTTTCATTGGGACGGCAAGAAAGCTAGTGTGTCTAACCACAATGGACATGGTTAAGGAAATGCTGTCCTGGAGACATTCCTGTAATGCAAGTGTTCTTTTTTTTTTTTTTTTTTTCTTGAGATGGAGTCTCACTCTATCGCCCAGCCTGGAGTGCAGTGGGGCAATCTCCGCTCACTGCAAGCTCCGCCTCCCGGGTTCACGCCATTCTCCTGCCTCAGCCTCCCGAGTAGCTGGGACTACAGGCGCCCACCACCATGTCCGGCTAATTTTTTGTATTTTTAGTAGAGACAGGGTTTCACTGTGTTACCCAGGATGGTCTCGATCTCCTGACCTCATGATCCACCTGCCTTGGCCTCCCAAAGTGCTGGGATTACAGGCGTGAGCCACTGTGCCCAGCCGATACAAGTGTTCTTAAATTGTGGTCCCCAGAACAGCAGCATCAGCATTACCTGGGAACTCGGTAGACATGCAAATTTGCAAGCCTCATGCAGACCTACTGAATCAGAAACTCTAGGATGGGGTCCAGCAATCTCCATTTTTCAGAAGCTTTCCAGATGATTCCCATGCGAGCTAAAATTTGCAAACCACTACTGAGATAATACTGTAGTATCCCCTAAGGGAAGCACAAATAAAGCAGGTTATTTCTGCAGCCTGGTGAGGCTTCTCCGAAATGCAGAAGGTGCAGAAGTCACTCCTGGGTCAGAAAGAAGGGAGCTCTCTCCAGGTTCAAGAATGCACAGACGGCCGGGCGCGGTGGCTCACAACTGTAATCCCAGCATTTTGGGAGGCTGAGGCAGGAGGATCAAGAGGTCAGGAGATAGAGACCGTCCTGCCTAACATGGTGAAACCCCGTCTCTACTAAAAATACAAAAAAAATTAGCCGGGCGTGGTGGCGGGTGCCTGTAGTCCCAGCTACTCGGGAGGCTGAGGCAGGAGAATGGCGTGAACCCGGGAGGCGGAGCTTGCAGTGAGCTGAGATGGCACCACCACACTCCAGCCTGGGCGACAGAGCGAGACTCTGTCTCAAAAAAAAAAAAAAAGAAAAGAATGCACGGGCTCCCACAGACAGAATAGGTGCATTATACTTGCATTTTTATTCACTTCTACTGAGTGTGGTCTGCAGATTAGCAGCACTGACTTCACCTGGGAGTTTCTTGGAAATGCATAGTCTCAGGCCCCATTCTGGACCTACTGAATCAGAATCTGCATTTTGATACAATCCCCAGATGACTCATACATACATTTAAATTTGAGTGCCCAACTCAGTGAAGCTGGGGATAGGAACAAGATGGTTTAGGTCCTGATGCCTACAAGGACATGCATGAGGTGCTTGTGAGACTATTGCACCCACACCTGGTGCCAGACAAAGAAGATGCGGACACAAAACCGACTATCAGAGCAGCTGCCATCTGGCACCTATTACTTGCACCTTCTCCATTTTGCTGTCTTTTTTTTTTTGCCCCCAAACACCCTCCTCTCCATCTGCAGCCTAGTGGTTAAAAGAGAGCATTCTGGAGTTTGATTTGCCTTGATTCAACCTTATAACTTCTTGCTGTGTGATCTTTGAGTCTGAGCCTTGGCACTGACTTCATAAAGTTGTCATGGAGATTAAATGAGTTAATACTTCTAAAACACCCAGCCTGGAGCTACTGAATTCTGGATCTGTATTAGCATCACCTGAGGGGCTTTTAAAAAGTACTGATGACTGGGCTACCCCAAACCAGTTACATAAGACTCTCTAGGGATGGAGCCTAGCATTCATATTCAAACAGATCAAGCACAAACCTCTGTAGATTTTTCTAACATGCAGCCAGGACAGAGAGCCACTGACCTAAAGTAGTGCCAGGCACATAGTAAATGCTCCATAAATGCTAGCTATTGCTATGCACACTGTGTACCCTTCCTCACGCACACACCAGACTGTCTCAGGCCTTTGCTCCAGCCCTAGAGATTGCCTTAAATGACCTGGCTCTCCCAGACAGCCTGGCAAACAGCCATTTTTCGATTCTGTATGAAACTTACCACCCTCATGAAGCCTTCCCTGATTCCTCCAAACAGAACTGACCACTTTCTCCTCCAGGTTCCAGTGTAACTGAACTGATAATAAAAAATACTGACTTTACCTTTTTGCAAAGTATTAATCTTTTTTGGGCATAGTGCTGTACATTTTCTTTCTTTCTTTCTTTCTTTTTTTTTCTAGAGACAAAGTCTGTTGCCGAGGCTGGAGTGCAGTGATGTGGTCATAGCTCACTGCAGCCTCAAACGCCGGGGTTTAAGAAATCCTCCTGCTTCAGTCTCCCAAGTATTAATAACTAGGACTACAGGCACTCCACTGCCACACCCAGCTAAGTTTTTTATTTTTATTTTTTTTAGAGATAGAGTCTTGCTGTGTTGCCCAGGCTGGTCTCAAACTATTGGCCTCAAGAGATCCTCCTGCCTCAACCTCCCAAAGTGCTGCGACTACAGGCATGAACAGCTGCTCCCAGCCCATTTTCTTTTGTACTCCACAGAACCACTTCATAAGGCAGATAGCATTGAATGCTCCGTTGTATACAGATGAGGAGGAGATGAGGATTCGTGAAGGCACAGTAACGTGCCTAAGATCTCCCAGCTGGTAAGTAGGGGAGGTGATATTTGCACTCAGCCCTAGCTGCTCCAGAATCTACCCCCTAAACCACACTACTCTTACCTGTCAGCAGATCTGTCTCCTGCTAAAGTACGTTACAATTTTCAAGGACAAGGATTGTGTATAATTTATCATTCTATTCCTAACACCTGGGACATATTAGGCACACAATAATGATTTAATTAATTACTTGTCAGGGTAGGTGTGATCTATATTCACCACCTACTGTGTGCCAGGCAATTGACTTACCACTTTCCCAATGCTGGAGACAAGAAAATGTAGTTTGGACCCAAGAACCCTGGAAGCAGTCTCCCTAGGATTAAAGACCATCCGAATGGCTCCAGTACTGGCGGCCTCAGGCAAGCATGCAGCCTCTCTCAGAGTCAGCTCCTCAGCTGCAAATGGCACAAGGCATGCGGTGACTTCACAGGACTGAGCTGTGCACCAAGACACTCAGCACAGTGTCTGGAACACAACGAGGGCTCAATAAATAGGACCCACTATTGTCATCTCATTTTATCCTCACAGTTACTCAGTGAGGTGGATGCTATTACCATACTTGTATTTGTTGGGTTTTTGTTTTGTTTTGTTTTTGAGATGGAGTCACACTCTGTCACCCAGGCTGGAGTTCAATGGCACGATCTCTGCTCACTACAACCTCTGCCTCCTGGGTTCAAGAGATTGTCCTGCCTCAGCTTCCCGAGCAGTTGAGATTACAGGCACCTGCCACTATGCCCAGTTAAATTTTGCATTTTTAGTAGAGACGGGGTTTCACCATGTTGATCAGGCTGGTCTCGAACTCATGACCTCAGGT
The DNA here is from genome assembly GCF_029281585.2 of Gorilla gorilla gorilla. Lineage (NCBI taxonomy): Eukaryota > Metazoa > Chordata > Mammalia > Primates > Hominidae > Gorilla > Gorilla gorilla. The sequence continues at coordinate 19,932,351 of NC_073242.2, read as the reverse complement.
GATCCACCTCCCTTGGCCTCCCAAAGTGCTGGAATTACAGGCGTGAGCCACCATGCCCAGCCTTTTTTATTTTTTAAATTTTAATTTTAATTTTTATTTATTTTTAAACAGGGTCTCACTCTGTCACCCAATCTCAGTTCACTGCAGCCTCTGCCTCCTGGGTTCAAGTGATTCTCCTGCCTCAGCCTCCTAAGTAGCTGGGACTACAGGCACCCAATGCCATGCCCAGCTAATTTTTGTATTTTTAGTGGAGATGGGTTTTCACCACGTTGCTCAGGCTTGTATTTTCTTTTTTACTGGAGGAAACTGATTCTCAGAAGTTGCCATTTACTGGAAGTAGCAAGGCTCATCAGTGGCAAGGCAGGAACTAGAACCCCCCCAGGTCCATCTGACCTTAGGGTCTGAGCTCCTTTCTCTACAGGTTCTCTCAGGCAGACAAAACAGTTCAGTGACTTTTATCCCTCCCGCAGGGGAGGGTTCAGACTGGGGAGCAGGGGAGAGAATGGCTTGCTGGAAGGAAAAAGCTGCCTCCAGCCTCTTGGCTCAGAAAGAAATCCTATCCTCTTCCATTTGCTGCTTCTCTGTGGGATTCCAAGACAGAGCTGGCTTGAGACCCCAAGCCTTGGAGGGGTGATGACCTGATGGCTGGCCAGGGGCAGGAAGAAGTGGGCAAGGGGGGTTGGGGTCAAGTGCAGGGAGAGGAGGGAGGCAGGGACACTTGGAGGGGAAAAGCGGGGAGCAGGATAGAGGGGAACCGGCGGTGACAGCATAGGACAATTGTCAAGAGCAGATGGAAAGGTGTCTGGGACAGTAGGGGGCAGGGAGCTAGGGGGCTGAATGAGGCCTCGTGGTGCTGAGTTCCATGCGGAAGAGCTGTTACCATGGTGACACGGAGAGCCAGATCGATGCTTGGCGCTGGATGAAGCTCTCAGTCACTGCCAGCTCCCTCCCCCTCCTCTCTCCCCTGAAGTGAGGAGTGTGTAAGGGTGGGGGAGGCTGGGAAGGGGTCATTCCTCTCTCCCTAGAGCCTCCTGGAGTGATGACAGGGGTCTCCCCATCCTCCCAGATCATGGGCCTTGGCGGGGGGTAAGATGGGAGCCTTCTGCCACCTCCAGACCCCTTGACTTGGAAGAAATGGGACAAGGAGGGAGACCAGGGATCCCAGAAGACCCCAGGAAACCTCCCAGCTGTTGTCACTAGGGCTCAAGGGTACAGGAGCCAAGTGTCACCTCCCTCCCCTCCGTCATGCAGAGATCTGCAAAGGGGGTGCAAGGCGTGAGTTCATTCCTTTCTATGTCCCCTCTTCATGATGTGAAAAACTGCAGCAGGGAATAGATTTTCTCTGAGATTCCTTCCAGCTCTGAAAACAATGATTTTTTTTTTCCTGTTAGCCTTATGATGGGGGCCACTCTTCTGGAATGACTGCAGGGCCATGATCCCATGGAATCTCTTCCTGCCTCAATACAGCTGTCCCCTCTGGCCAGTCGAAAAGCCGAGAATTCTATTCGAGAGTCATTTCTTTGAGCTTTGCATAAAAACGCAAATACCCTAGGGGCAGGACAATGCATTAACATAATACCCAGGTGACAGGCCAGAGGCTCTGGACTTCTGAGACCAGGGTTGAAATGCTGAGCCCTCTACTGATTCACTCTTTGATCCTAGCAAGCTATACAACTTCTCTGGGCCTTAGTTTCCTCCTTTGAAAGGTAGGGTTTGGAAGAATATTATTACAAGGGGACATTGTGGGTATTAAATGAGATAACATATATATATATATTTAAAAGCAGAAATCATTATGTAAATATTATAAATTATCATTAGTCATACCTGAGTGAATCTGACCATGAGCTCTGATAGGGAAGGGGTTTTCCTGATCATGAAGAGATGGGAACAAGCCCTGAGCACCTACTGGGTACCAGGCAATTTACTAACATATCCCATCTGATATCCTCAATAATGCTGGTAGGTATACTATCCCCAATTTCCAGATAAAGAAACAAAGTCTCAGAGAGGTTAAATACATTGCCAAGGTCACAGCAAATGTTGGGAACCAGGCTAGTATTCTAACTCAGGTTTCTCTGACTCCAAAATCTTCATTGCAAGTATAGTTGTAGAGCAGTCTCCTGTCCAAGGAGGGCCAGGTGTGGGACCATCTTGGCATGAGATGTGAGAGGTCTGAGTGAGGGAGCAGTGGGGAGTAGACTGGTGAGAAATGGAAAATCAATTTTGTCCACCTCCACTGTGGGAGTCCCAGAAGGAGAATTTCTCAATGAGTCCAAGTTCAAGCAGACACGTCAAGGGTAAATAGATGTGAGCCGTGAGCCATTGATTTCAGCTAAGGAGGGAAGAAAGGAAAGAAGGGAAGAAGGAAGGAAGGGAAAACAGTGAGCAAGAAGTCCTGAGGCCAGGTGCGGTGGCTCTTGCCTGTAATCCCAGCACTTTGGGAGGCCGAGGTGGGCGGATCATGAGGTCAAAAGATACAGACCATCCTGGCCAACATGGTGAAACCCTGTCTCTACTAAAAATTCAAAAATTAGCTGGGCGTGGTGGGATGTGCCTGTAGTCCCAGCTACTCGGGAGGCTGAGGCAGGAGAATGGCATGAACCTAGAAGGTGGAGCTTACAGTGAGCCGAGACCCTGCTACTGCACTGCAGCCTGGCGACAGAGCGAGACTCCGTCTCAAAAAAAAAAAAAGAAAAAAGAAAAAGTAAGAAATCCTGGTTCCACTGTAATGAACCTCTCCTTTCTCTAGTGCAAGGGCCACAGGATTTCACCCAAAGGTCTTACCTTGACAATCTAGAGATGCCCCACCCAGTCAACCCCAACTTCCCTTAAAGTCCGGCCTCCTTGGGGAGTGCAGGGTGGAAGGCGCATGCATTTCAGATCAAAGCAAGAAGTTGAAACAGAGAGTGGGGCTTTTCTAGAGAGGAGAAAGAAAGCATCCTCACTCTGAAAAAAAGGAGGGAGAGACCAGAATGAACCACACAGGTGCCCCAAGCACCCCAGAGATTCCAAGAAACTCAAAGCTGCTAAATGCCTGGCAGCAGCTCCTGAGCTTCCAGCCTGGAGCCAGCACAGTGTGTGGGAGGCTGTGGGTGCAAGCTGGCCCTGCAGAGAGGAAGAAGGGGGCTTCGGGGAGAGGGCTGGCACAAAGGAGAAGGCAACGAGCTCTGCTAACAGCGCTGTGGATGCCAGCCTTCTGCTATCTGCTTTAGTTTGAAATTGAATAAGTTTTTTAAAAAAGAGTACATTTTGGTCTTATTTCGAAAATGAAATTTGCCTGCACATGGTGTCAAACTTGCCTGTTAGGAGAAATCTTGGGCTCTTCTTTGGGTCCAGCCCCTTGTTAGCTGTTCAACCCCGCAAGTATTAGTGTCTCCATCGGAAAATTGGGCGTGGGGACATCTACGTTAAAGGATGGTTGCATGGATTAGATGAGATGATATGTGAACAATAGCTTAAAGCGAAGTCTGTTTTACAACTCTGATGTGCAAAGGGGCTACATAGGATTTCTCTTAAAATCCCTGGGTCCAGCCGGGCATGGTGGCTCACACTTATGAAACCAGCACTTTCAGAGGCAGAGGCGGGCAGATCACCAGAGGTCAGGAGTTTGAGACCAGCCTGGCCAACATGGCAAAATCCCGTCTCTAAAAAAAATACAAGAATTAGCTGGTTCTGGTGTCGTGTTCCTACAATCCCAACTACTTGGGAAGCAGAGGCATGAGAATCACTTGAACCTGGAACCCAGGAGGCAGAGGTTGCAGTGAGCCAAGATCGTGCTACTGCACTCCAGTCTGGGCTATAAAGCATGACTCCATCTCAAAATAGTAATAATAATAATAATAATAATAATAATAATAATAATAAGAAGAAGAAGAAGAAGAAGAAGAAGAAGGAGAAGAAGAAGAAGAAGAAGAAGTTGTTGTTTCTGAGGAGCCTAAGCAGCCAGACACATCAGGACTGCTTGAGCCAAGGAGTTTAAAACCAGCCTGGGCAACATAGCAAGACCCCATCTCTAAAAATAAAAAAATTAGCTGGGCATGGCGGTGCATACCTGTAGACCCAGCTGCTTAGGAGGCCAAGGCAGGAGGATCCCTTGAGCCTTGAGCCCAGGAGTTTGAGGTTGCAGTGACCTATGATTGCACCACTGCACTCCAGCCTGGATGACAGAGCGAGATCCTGTCTCAAAAAAAGAAGAAGGACATCGCTGAGGTTGCGGCAAAGAGACTGTGCAAGGCGATGGGGGTAGACATGATGTCCTGCAAGAACAGAACAGAGCATTTCCTTTCCACAGGGTGGCATACCATTAGCCCCATTTTATAGATGAGGGGACGGGACTAACACTTAGAGAGAAGTCCGTAAATTGTATACTTAGCCAAGTTTACCTGGTCACCAAGTTCCACCAAGTTTTAGAACCAGAATGTAAGTCCGAGTGTTTCTGCTTCCCAAGCCCAGGCCTTTTCCACCCTGTCCTCAGAGATAGCAGCACTTGAAGGCAGGTGGCCCTGGTTGCCAGTTCCGCCTTCGCCACGTTAGGCAAGGGATTTCATTTCCCTGAGCCTCAGTTTCCTCATCTGTAAAGTGAGGATTCTATAAGCTTATACACAGAAGAGAGCCTAGTAATTTCAGGTGCACAAGGGTGTTTTGGGAAGACGCTGTTCTGAGAACCTGGAATGCCGGCTCCAGTCTTGCCTCTGCCTTACTTTGCTGTGTGACCCTAGACAAGTCACAGCTTCTCTGGGATTTAGACCATTAGAATTCTCAGGGAAATGCAACACACAAATGTGTGTTCTGGAGATTCTGATTTAATTGGTCTGGGACTAGGCCTATACATCGGATTCTTTTAAGTCCTCCCGGTGCTTTGATTATGCCACCAACTGAGATGGCAACAGTGATGCTGAGTGATCCCTGAACCAGCAACATGGCATCACCTAGACACTTGTGAGAAATTCAGCATCTTAGCCCCCACCCAGTCTTCTGCATGGACCTACAGAATTAGAGATTTAGGGGGTAGATGGACCCAGTAATCTGTTTTTACAAGCTCCCCTCGCAATTCTTCTTTTTTTCCAGACAGTCTTGCTCTGTTGCCCAGGCTGGAGTGCAGTGGTGTGATCTCGGCTCACTACAACCTCCACCTCCAGGATTGAAGCGATTCTCTTGCCTCAGCCTCCCGAGTAGCTACAGATGTGTGCCACCATACCCAGCTAATTTTTGTATTTTTAGTAGAGACGGGGTTTTGCCATGTTGGCCAGACTGGTCTCAAACTGCTGACCTCGGATGATCCACCTGTCTCAGCCTCCCAAAGTGCTGAGATTACAGGTGCGAGCCACCATGCCGGGTCCCCAAGTGATTCTGATGTGCCTTCAAGTTTGAGGGCCCCTGGGCTGTAGGATTCAGCCATAAGATCCTATACTTTTTTCTTTTTCTTTCTTTCTTTCTTTTTTTATGAGATGGAGTTTCGCTCTTGTGGCCCAGGTTGGAGTACAATGGCGTGATCTCGGCTCACCACAGCCTCCGCCTCCTGGGTTCAAGTGATTCTCCTGCCTCAGCCTCCCAAGTAGCTGGGATTACAGGCATGCGCCACCACGCCCAGTAATTTTGTAGTTTTAGTAGAGACGGGGTTTCTTCATGTTGGTCAGGCTGGTCTTGAACTCCTGACCTCAGGTGATCCATCTGCCTCGGCAAAGTGCTGGGATTACAGGCATGAGCCACTGCACCAGGCCAAGATCCTATACTTTTAAAGTGCATCAGAGGAGCAAGATGAAAGAACCAGGTAAGAGCAGGAGAAAATGTGGATAACATTTAGAAAAAAGTGGGATGGCAAAAGATACTCCAAAATCAAGAGATGACCTCAGCCTTGTCCCTGGGTAGATTGGCACTGCAGGCTATGAAATCAGCTGAAAAATTTCAAAGGTCCCCAAGGACATGCTTCTCAAAGTGGGGCATGCAGTGGGAGTGATTGAAGCCACAGAAAAAGGATGGTACATCTTCCTGGAAAGTCAATTTACTGGAAAATGTTTTAGGGGGAAAAAAGTTAAATTATTTCATCAATGAGTAATAGAAAACACAACTGTTAGACTAAAGCAAACAGATATATTATGACACAGAATACCACCTGCATATACACTGATAAAATAAAAGGAAAGCCTTAAAGACATTTGATATTTGTAGTTGGGAGTTGTGGATGGAAGCCTCACATCCCAGGGCAGGCCAGTTCCCTCTTCCTTGCCCTTTGGACAACCTCGGTGGAAAACACAACCATTAATGAATGAATGAATGGATTGACTGATTCATTGATTGATTGGTTAGACAAATGGTTGAGTCTCCACCTTGTGCCAAATGCTATACTAGACACCAAGGATTTACTGCTAACAAAAATAGGCAGAGTTTCTGCACCGGACAAGCTTAGAGTGTAATAGAGCCCAAACATTAATCCGATTATCCCACAAATAGCTACCTAATTACAAACTGTGATAAGTATTCTGAACTAAACACAAAGGGAGGTCTAAGAACATGTGATTGGAGACTACACCTAGAGTGAGGTCAGGACAGGCTTCTCCAGGAAGTGACATTTGAACTCTGACCTGAAGACACATGCACACTTCACTTCCGTGAAGACACGAAACAGAAGCGCTGTTCCAGGGTGGGCATATGAAGCTGCCTGCCAAGTCTTGGCTCACCCTGGCTTCTCTGCCTGGAATGCCTGGAATTCTCTTTCTCCTGTATCTATTTAACCCCTCCCAAGGGCCCACATCAACCCTAGCCCCGTCCAGGAAACACTTCCTGACCTGCACTGCCCACTTTCACCTCTCCATCCTCTGAATTTCCATGGTTCGTTCTTCCAGCACCTACTTAACTCCTGGCATTTGAGTTCCACCTCCATGATGTTTCATATCTAGATAACAGCAACACTAAAGTTGACTTAATCGTGTTCTTCCATTTTTATTTATAGAAATGCATTTTAAAGGAAACTTTTAAACAACATTATAGGGAGGCCATCAATAAGTAATGCCATAAATATGCCATAGATAAAAGGTAACTATTAAAATAAGTGACTCTCCTTTTTTTTATAAAGGAAGATGGGCAAGAGTTCCAAGGGTTTTAAAGGTACATCAGCACTTACTGAGACTTTCTCCTTGACACATCACAAAGACTGAAGAAAATATGAGAGGGGAAAGTGTTGTCACTCTGTGATTTGCTGTGATTTTCCACACAGCTCCCAAAATAACTTCCTGTTCCACTAATGGTACATAGCATTGTATTTTTTGTTGTTGCGTGTATGTTTCATGTTTTATTTTGTTTTCAAGAGAATGTCTGGGCTCTCTAACCAAAGTGTAAAATCCTCAAGGACAAACGCTCCCTCACATACCCCACAGCACCTACAGCAAGTGCTCAAATGCTTCTTGTTTAAGAGGAAATTGTTTTGACTTGCCATGACCCACAAGTGCTGAGATTTGTTGAGTCCTTAATCTCTTCCGTGAACTGTGCTAAATGCCTTACACGTGTTTCTTCATTCCATTCTCAGCACAATAACACTGGAGTCAGACATGGTATTATCATTTCAGTTCTGCAGAAGAAGAAACTGAGGTTCAAGAAAGACAGGGAAAAAGATTTTGTTAAGGTTGTGCTGGAAGTAGAGGCAGGGCTGAGCCTGGAATCCAGATCCTGCCCTGAAATACTCATGGTCACTGCAGCCAGCTAATCTGATCACATGGACACAGAGGAGCTTATTCAGGCTTGAATCACAGACTTTTAAAAAAATTGTAATTTTTGCAGGTACATAGTATGTGTATTTATGGGGTACATGAGATGTTTTGACACAGGCATGCATGCAATGCATAGTAAGCACGTCATGGAGAATGGGGTATTCATCTCCTCAAGCATTTATCCTTTGAGTTACAAACAATCCAATTACACTCTTGTAGGTATTTTTAAATGTACAATTAAGTTATTATTGACTATAGCCACGCTGTTTTGCTATCAAATAGTAAGTCTTATTCATTCTATTTTTGTACCCATTAACCCTCTCCCTTCCCTCTCACCTGCCCTGTTCACTATTCTTCCCCCCGGTTACATCCTTCTACTCTCTATGTCTGTGAGTTCAATTGTTTTGATTTTTAGATACCACAAATAAGTGAGAACATACGAAGTTTGTCTTTCAGTCCTTGGCTTATTTCACTTCACATAATGATCTCCGGTTCCATCCATGTTGTTGCAAATGACAGGATCTTATTCTTTTTTATGGCTGAATAGTATTCCATTGTGTATATGTGCCACATTTTCTTTATCCGTTCATCTGTTGATGGACACTTGGGTTGCTTCCAAATGTTGGCTATTGTGAATATCCCATGCTGCAATAAACAAGGGAGTGCAGATATCTCTTTGACATACTGATTTTCTTTCTTTTGGGTATATACCCAGCAGTGGGGTTGCTGGATCATATGGTAGCTCTATTTTTAGTTTTTTGAGGAACCTCCAAAGTGTTCTCCATAGTGGCTGTACTAATTTACATTCTCACCATCAGTGTACAAGGGTTCCCTTTTCTCCACATCCTCGCCAGCATTTGCTATTGCTTGTCTTTTGGTTATAAGCCATTTTAACTGGAGTGAGATCATATCTTATTGCAGGTTTGATTTGCATTTCTATGGTGATCAGTGACGTTGAGCACATTTGCATATGCCTGTTTGACATTTGTATGTCTTCTTCTGAGAAATGTCTATTCAAATCTTTTGGCACTTTTAAAAATCAGATTATTAGTTTTTTTGCTATAGAGTTCTTTGAGCTTCTGATATAGTCTGGTTATTAATCCCTTTTTAGATGGATAGTTTGCAAATATTTTCTCTCAATGTGAGTCATCTCTTCACTTTGTTAATTGTTTCCTTCACTGTGCAGAACGTTTCACCTTGATGTGATCCCATTTGTCCATTTTTTTGCTTGGGTTGGCTATGCTTATGGGGTATTGCTCAAGAAATTTTTGCCCAGAGCAATGTCCTGGAGAGTTTCCCGAATGTTTTCTTGTAGGAGTTTCGTAGTTTGAGGTCTTAGATTTAAGTCTTTAATCCACTTTGATTTGATTTTTTAAATAATCATAGGCTTTATTCTAATCAACAGTGCCCACTTTTACAGAAGGGTTTCATCCTATAGGATTCTAATGAAAATGAAATGAGAGCATAGATATGAAAAGTGGGGGAAAGAAAGAGATAATGCCAAGCACCCAGACAACCTCAGTCAAGTCCATTAGTAAGCATGCCTCCGCTGTGGAGGTGTTTTGCAACACCCACTGCCTGCCACATGGGTCTAAGACGCTCAACTTGCATGCACCACCACGATGATTGTCACCACCTATATTACCTGTACTCTTGTTAATATTAAGCAATTGGACTTTATTTTGATGCATTTATATGATTCCAAATGCAAAAGGAATACATAGCAAAACCTCTCCCATCCACCCTGTCCACCAGGTCCCCTTTCCAGAGACAACCACCAATGTCCATGTCTTGCTTGTCAATTCAGAGAAAGTCTATTTATATGTAAGCAAACACAAACTCACACACACACTTTTTTTTTTTGAGACAGAGTCTCTCTCTGTTACCCAGGCTGGAGTGCAGTTGTGATCATAGCTCACTGCACCCTGGCTTCCTGGGCTCAGGCAATCCTCCCACCTCAGCCTCCTGAGTAGCTAGGACTACAGGTGCATACCACCATGCCCGACTAATTTAAAAAAAAATGTAGAAACAGACTCTTGATATGTTGCCCAGGTTGGTCTTAAATTCCTGGCCTCAAGCAATTCTCCCACCTTTGCCTCCCAAAGTGCTGAAATTATAGATGTGAGCCAGTGCCTGGCTGACACACATTCTTTTCAAACACAAATGGGAACATAACTGATATAATGTTCGCCAATTGCTTTTATAACATTATATCTTAGAGCTTGTTCTATATTAGAATATAAAAAGCTTCTTCATTTTTTTAAAAGCTGCTTTGAATTCACTTGTCCCATTCTTCAACCAGTCCCCAACTGATGGGCATTGAGGTGGTTACCAATCTTTTGAATGTCACAAACAATGTAGCATGAATAATCTCCCAATTGTAACATGAATGTTGTAACATCTTTCTTTCAACTGTTTTGAAAAAAAAAATTTCTCTCATCCTAGGCAGTATCTATGAAATCACAGGTTAGGTGGACTAATTATGTATTTTTTAAATTCATGTTAAGATAAATAGATAAGTAACCCATAACTATCTAAATAATAGTGCCTGCCTGTGTATCACCTATAATCAGTTTGCTTAGCCCCTGGGTCATGCATCTACTATTTAGAGAAACACTGGCCTCTTGGATGTGTTCCAAACTCCTTGGTCAGACACACAAGGCCCTTCAGGGTCTTCCCCTGACCTCCCTCTCCAAACTTATTTCTCAGATATTCTATACTCCGGCCTTGTTGATAATATGCAGTGTTAGCTTCATGCCAAACTTGTTAATTCCCAATGTCTTTGCACATGCTATTCCCCTGCCTGTCTCCTGTAGAACCCTTGTTCTCTCTTCAAGTCACAGTTCAAGTTCTCCCTCTCCAGGAAGCCCTCTCTGCCTTCTTCATCGAGACCCCACATCCACACACGAGGGCATGCTTTTACCATATCAATTAGTATAGCTAATTGCATACATGTAGCTAGTGTGGCAGAGTGGTTAAGAGAGCAGCATCTGGAATTGGGTTGCCTGGGTTCAAATCCCAACTCTACTACTTACCAGCTGCCTGACACTGGCCAAATTGTTTAATCTCTTGGGGCCTCAATTCTCCCATCTGTAAAATGATGGAAAAATTGATAACTTCTACCTTATAGTTACCGTAAGAATCAAAACTTGTGTTTAGCAGAGTGCCTGGCACGGAGCAAATAATTAATAAATGTTCATTATAGCCACTATCCTGACATCTCTGTTTCCTCCACTAGGCTATTAATTCTTGTGAGCTTCTCAGCTCTTTATTTCCAAATCCTGTCGGTCTTATCTCCAAAATAGATGTCATTTCTGAGCATATCTCCCTTCGTCATTAGTACCAGTCTAGTGCGAGCCACCATCTTGTCCCACCCAGACATCAGCCTTCTAACAGCCTGCATGCACCATCTCAATCCCCTTTGTTCTGTGTTTTCTGCATTCAGAGTGATCTTTTCAAACAGAAGTCAGCTTAGGTCTCATCTTGCTGTGAACTTCCAGTGTTTTCTCATCATTCTTACAATAAAGCCCAAAGTCCTTACAATGACATACAAGGCTCTTGCGATGTGGCCCCTGCCTCCCTCTCTGCCCTCAGGCTTCCTCTCCTCCAGCCACACTGGCCTCCCTGCCATTCCTCAGACACACGGAGCAAGTCCCCATCTCAGAGCTTTGCACTGGCCATTCCCTCTGTCTGCTCTTCTCCCAAATACTTACACAGCTTTCTCAGTTCCTTCAGGCTGCTTCACAAGTGCCACTTCCTTAGGCCCTCCCCACTCCATCCCAAATGACCATCACTATCACTCTCTAGTCCTTCTCTATTCAAAACACACATGGCTTCCTAATATGATATTTGTATCTGTCTCTCTGCTCCATTAAAATGTATGCTCCATTAAAATGTATGCTCCATTAAAATGTATGCTCCATCAGGACAGGGACTTTATTCATGACTGTATCCCCAGTCCCCAAGCCTGTGCCTAGCACTTAGTAGGTGCTCAATAAATATTTGCTGCATGGAGAAATGAATGACAGCAGTGCCAAGCACAGGGCTGGGTACATTTGTGAGGTTTAGTAAATGTTTGGAGAAGAATGGAAAGAGGGAGGGAGAGAAGAATGAAGGAAGGAAGGAAGGGAAAGGAGGAGAGAAGGAAATTGAGAGGCTTTTTAGTTGTCATGTCTTTTTATTAAGGTATAACTTACACACTATAAAATGTACCTATTGTAATTGTACGGGTTAGTGAGTTTTAGCAAATTTCTACAGTTGTGCAACCATCACCACAATCCAGTTTTAGAACTCTTCTATCACCTGCCAAATTTCTTCTTGCCTAACTGTTGTTAATTCATAGCTCCAATCCCAATGTCCTCTGATCAGCTTCCTGACTCTTTAATTTTGCCTTTTCTAGAAATTTCACATAAATAGAACCATACATTGTGTCTTTTCTAACTTGCTTTTCCCATGATGTTTCATATGGTTTGTTGCTTGTTTTGTTTTATTTCAAGGTTCATTCATGTCATTGCACGTATCAGTAGCTTGTTCCTTTGAATTGCTGAGTAGAATTCCATTGTGTGGATATACCACATTTTGTTTATCCATTTGCCATTTGATGGGTGTTTCTACTGTTTCCAGCTTTTTTTTTTTGGCTATTATGAAGAATTTTGCCATGATTTTATGTACAAGTTTTGGTGTGGACATATGTTCTCAAATCTCTAGGGTAGACACCTAGGAGCGGAATTGCTGAGTCATACCAGATGTGCATGAGGATTTTGACGCCCTAAGGCACAGCTTTCTTTTGGTGTCTCCACTGAGGCCTGCAATGCTCCAAATGCTGTAGAGGAAAATGCCTGTGAAACTCAGTTTGAGCTGCAAGCTCAGCTCCAAGTCCTAAGTGTGTGGACAATTCATTATGCTTGTGTTTGAAGTCCATTTGTAGCTGTGTTTGATGTATTGTCTGCAGGGAGACAGTGAAATTTGCCAGCCTTCAGACAAACAACTGAGCCTAATTTTTCACCCAAGGATTCTAAAGAAGTTTCTTCTTGGCAGAGGCTTGAGCAAGACACGGTTGATGAAATTGATTGTGGCAAGATGATGTGAGAAGAGGAACACATTCTTTACTACTGAAAGATGCACATGAAAGGTGAGTAGCCCATCAGGAAGTGAACAGAATCATGAGGAAATTTGCTGGCCCCTGGGAGTTTTGGGCCTCTTTAAGTGTTCTCTGCCTCCTGTCACCTTCCCAACAGCAGAGGCCTTGAAACCTGGCCTTCAGCACCCAAGATCTCAGATCCTGCCGGGTGCATCCTAACAAATCCTTCCTTCAGGTTTTACACTTCATTACAGTGATGAAGATTATCAGGAGTTGGTGCTTGCTTGGGCTACAGGTAGTATTTGCAGAAAGCTTCCAGGCTTTCACCTCCTGCCTTGCCACCCACACACCACTTTGCTTTGATTTCAAAGCCTTCACCCAATGAGAGATCTGACCTTCAGATCAAAACCTCAGGGGATGGACTCTCTTGGTCCTTTTCCTATCCTAACCCATGAGAAAATGAAATGCTTACTGCAGCTCTCCTAGAAATCTTTTGTAGCATAAAATCAGTATTGGTCTTAGGATATAATTTTGGCTTCAAAAGCCAGTCTCTGATGTTTGCAATTGAACAATGCCCATTTGAAGGAGGAAAAAAAAAAAAGGCAAACTGAATGCAGGGCTTCTCAGAGATTTGGGTAAATAAATATTCTCTCTGATAGGCTCCAGCCTCTCTGCAAAGAAAAAGGACACTGAGAAAATGATCGGTCAAGTGGGCAGATTTTGCAGGAGTTTTTATTGTTTGTTTGTTTGAGGTAACAAGGGTTCTATCTGAGAAAAAGGCTTCATGGCTAGTGTCTGAGCCCTGAGGAGAGGGATGCTGAGGAGTGTCTGTGAGACTTGAGGGGCTCTGACAATACAGCTCTGGGGGCTCTGGGACAAAGTGGGGCACATGCAGGCAGAGAGCAGCATTTGAGTCATTTTGGCACAGCCTGCAGTGTGGCTTCTGCTCAGGAATGACAGTGGGAATGCAGCATTATCCAGTAGGACCAGACTGCAGGCTCTGGGCTAGATGACCTGGATTCAAATCCTGGCTCTGCTTCTTCTAATCAACTTGGGGCAAGTTACTTCATGTGTCTGCCCCTTGGTTTTCTCATCTGTAAAATGGGTATATTAATAGTGATTACCTCCTAAGCTTACTATGAGGGATAAATGAATTATTACATGGAGGGTGCTTTTATGAGTATAGAGAAAGGATCTGCTAAGTGCTGGCTCTTTTTGATGTTGTTGCTGTGTTGCAGATTGCCAGCTTTGAGGAGTACCCATTGACACCACCCTTGACTTCACGCATTTGTCAAGATGGCTCCAGCGGGAGCTGGTGAGACATAGCCACTGAAAAGGGACTTGGAGTATACACACTCTGAGAGGACTATCTGGGAGTTTATGTGAAACTCTATGGGTGAGAATTTGCCTAGTGCAGGGAGAGCCCAAAGACCTTCATTACACAGATGAGATGCCAGTCAGTGAAATAGGTATTACCACTATTAGTATAACCTCCTCAGACTCTCAGCTTCAGGGAACTTGAGAAAATACATTACCCCCAAAGAGGCTGAGGGAAACATAATCAAAGAAAATAGTTGAATAGTTTAGCAGCTGAGAGCATAGTCATCTGTACTCCTGGGTTCAAATCCCAAATCTGCCAGTTCAAATCCCAGATCTGCCTAACTGTGTGTGGGGCAAGTTAATTAAATTCTTCAGTGCCTTAGTTTCCCCTACTACAAAATGGAAATAAAAATAATAGCCCATATTTCATAAAGTTGTTGTTGGGCTTTAAAGAAATCATTAAAATAAAGCACTTAACATGGCACAGTAGCCAACGAATATTAGCAATCATAATTTTTCTCATGTAATCCAAAGGGGAAAATGACAGATACACCCACAATGCCTTCTTGTTAAAGGAAATAGCAGTGTCCTGCCAATGGAGTAGAGAGTCCTCTCATTCAGCCAAAGTCAAATTTCACAAACTTACTCCACCCACACTGGTCTCTTTTCAGCTCCTAGAACCTGCCAGGTTATTACCAGTTTGGGTGATCTTGCATATGCTGTTCCATCTTCCAAGAATTCTCTTCCTCCTGCTCCTCCTATGGCCCACTCCTTCTCATTATTCGAGGCTCCGGTCAATGTCAACTTCACAGACCATCTTCCCTGCCCATAGGTGTTGATATGGTTTGGCTGTGTCCCCATCCAAATCTCATCCTGAATTCCTACGTGTTGTGGGAGGGCCCCGGTGGGAGGTAATTGAATCATG
The DNA here is from genome assembly GCF_029281585.2 of Gorilla gorilla gorilla. Taxonomy (NCBI): domain Eukaryota; kingdom Metazoa; phylum Chordata; class Mammalia; order Primates; family Hominidae; genus Gorilla; species Gorilla gorilla. The sequence goes on along the minus strand of NC_073242.2, from coordinate 19,917,320 downwards.
GGGGCAGGTTTTTCCCATGCTGATCTTGTGATAGTAAATAAGTCTCATGAGATCTGATGGTTTTAAAAATAGGAGTTTCCCTGTACAAGCTCTCTTTGCCTGTCGTCATCCATATAAGATGTGACTTGCTCCTCCTTGCCTTCCACCATGATCGTGAGGCCTCCCCAGACATGTGAAACTGTAAGTCAATTAAACCTCTTTCTTTTGTAAATTGCCCAGTCTTAGGTATGTCTTTATCAGCAGTGTGAAAACAGATTAATACAGGTATCTACAGCAGCACCCCCAAACCCACCCACATGCACACACTATGTGCTATCACATCCCCTACAAATGCCCTTCCTGGAATCCATCACGATCTGAAATGTTCTTTAGTTTTCTTATTTTCTTATTGTGGGCCTTGTTTGCTAGAATTTGCCTTTCATCTGGACAGGAATCTCTTCTGTCTTGATTACCATGACACGCCCAGCAGGTTGCACAGTGCCTGCCACATAGTAGATGCTCAGTAATTGTCAAACACGAATGAGCTAGAAGCCCGCAACCACTCCTGCACATTTGGAGGCTTTGGGAAGGGGCCGCCTGTTCTCAGATGATGCTACCATTTCCATAAAGCAGAGGTTGGTAAATTCTGGCCTACAAAGTCATCAAATGTTTTTTGTTTTTTTTTTCCAACCCAACCAATTCTCTGACACCAACTCAGTGTCTAACAATTCAATTCTATTTTGACTAACTATTAACTATTCAGAATTAGTGCAGACCCCACAGCTCAAGAGCTTAGTTCCTCAAGACTGCCCCCAGTGCAGACACCAGCCACAAATGGGGCGTCCAAGTTACCTACACTGCTGCCCAGACAACTACAAATTCAGGGGTTCCCACAACCTTCCATCAGGTTCAATAATCATTAGAATGACACAGAACTCAGAAGGGCACTTTACTTACATTTGCTGGTTTATTATAAAGGGTACATCTCAGGAATAAGCAAATGAAAGACTGCACAGGGCAAGGTATGGGAGTGATGGGGTGGCATAGAGCTTGCCTGCCTTCCCCAACTGCACCACCCTCTCAGCACATCAATGTGTCCACCAACCCAGAGGTTCCCTGAATCTCACTGATTAAGAGTTTTTATAACTCAATCTTCAGTCCCCCTCCCCACCCCCAGACATCAGTGAGTAAGGATGAAAGTCTCCCCCAACACAATCACATGCAGTCTTTCTGGTGCCCAGCCCCCATTCTGAAGCTATCTAGGGGCTCCACTCTGAATCATCTCATTAGTATAAACTCAGGCATGGTGGAAAAGGGCCCACTGCCTGTTTGTGTAAATAAAGTTATAATGAAATATAATGAAATACACCACACCCATTTGTCTGTACATTGTCTATAGTTGCTTTCATGCTTTAATAAGATTGGCATACTCACTGCAGAAATTGCATGGCCTACAAACCTGAAAATATTTACTCTCTGTCCTATTGCAGAAAAGTTCACTGACTCCTGTCCTAGAGGATGGAGCCCCAAGAATGTCTGAACACTAATAGCAGCTGCTGGACAGGTGAGTACCCAGAACAAATCTTGGGAAATGCTTGAGGGAAATGTGGCAGGGACGGAGGCTTCTCCATTGTGCATCTCATGGAGAATCTGAAGACCCCTGGGGACTAAGATCAAGCCAGTGGGCTAGAAGGTCTGCTCAGCCAAAGATGGCTCCGGCCCCCACACTGTACATTCCCTGTCACTTGTTACCCCCACCCCACACATGCACTTAAGCATGTGTTTCCATCCCAATGCCTAAAGGATGCTGTTCATTTCCCCCTTCCCATTTGATTCCTACCCATTCTTCAAAGCTCAACCCTTCAATGTAGCGAATAAACAATTTTAAGAAGCTCCAACTATGTCCCAGGTACTGAACTTCTTTCTTCTCAAGGAATTTCAGTGCAGGGTGGAAGACGGATTAGAAACCAAGTAACTACAACACTTCCCAGTAAGGGCTACACTAGGAGCATCCTGGGGTCCTGGGAGCACTGAAAAGCAGTCCCTACCCCAACTCTGGGGAATCAAGGAAGACTTCCTGGAGGTGGGGAGATCTGAACTAAGTTCTGAAAGGAATGAGCCAAGCAAGCAGATTAGAAGAGGGTGGTAGGAGCAGCATGTGCAAGGCCCAGAGTAGGAGAAAGAGCAGAGCTGCAGGAATCAGCAGAGAGGCAGAGTGGAAGCTGCTCAACCACAGGCCTGTTCTGAGCTCATAGGGCTTCTTTCTACAAATGGAGTGATGAGATGTGCAGGAAGAGGATTTTGAGGAAACTGGTAAATGATGTGGTTTCTGTTTGTGTTTCATCAGCTCAATTGTAAGCCCTTCATGGGCAGGGACATTGTTTTGTCTTTTGTTTGTTTGTTTTTTGTTTTTGAGACAGAGTCTCACTCTGTTGCCCAGACTGGAGTGCAGTGGCGTGATCTTGGCTCACTGCAACCTCCACCTCCCGAGTTCAAGCAATTCTTCTGCCTTGACCTCCTGAGTAGCTGGGATTACAGGTGTGTGCCACCATGCCTGGCTAATTTTTGTATTTTTAGCAGAGACAGGGTTTCACCACGTTGGTCAGTCTAGTCTCGAACTCCTGACCTCGTGATCTGCCCACCTCAGCCTCCCAAAGTGCTGGGATTACAGACATGAGCCACCACACTCAGCGACCTTGTTTTGTTGTTGTTGTTGTTTGTTTGTTTTATCTCTGTACCATCATCTCTGCACCACAGCACATTCCATCATGCCCAGCATGAAATGAGTGCTAAGCTGGTTTTTGCAGGGCATTGTTTAAAGCTCTGGAAAAAGCTCCAGATTGGGATACTGGTCCTGCCTTGGCCTTTGCTGATTCACTCTGGGACCTTGGCTGAGTCATGCCGTTGGTGCCCAGATTTTGCTGGAACAACAGAGATCACAGAAGGGATTTTAAAGATGAGGAAATAGAGGTCCAGAGGATGGGAAGGACACAGTTAACATCAAACATTAAGTTAGCAATAGGGTCAGGGCTCAAAACCATTTTTTTTTTCCTGCTCGGTCCAGTGCACGATTCCCATCTGATTTCTCACAGGGCAGATCAATGATGAATTTTGCTGGATAGCTGAACTTCACATCCTCTATCAAGCTTGCAAATTTATTTTCAATGAGCTGGCCAATTCATCTCAAGTCTTGACTCTTTCAAACCAGGGTGGTGGTTAATAATAAAAACTTACAACTACGATATAAAAATATATGTTAATCCCGTGTCATAAATGAAGGAACTGGGCCTCCAAACAGCTAAATTTAGTTGTCAGAGTTCACACATCTGGCAAGAAACTTTCAGAGTTCAGATCCGACCTCAGGTCTTCCTGAATCCAAAACCTGTGCATGCATCTATTTTTTCTGCTAAGTCCAGTGTACGGTTTCCACCTGATTTCTCACAGGGCAGATCAATGATGGATGTTGCTGGGTAGCTGAGCTTCACATTCTCTATTGAAGTGGATTCTGGGTAGTACTTAAGAAGCTTTGCCTAGAATACAAGAGTTCTATTGGAAGTTGAGGGTGCCAATTGTGCTGTCAATGGCTGTGGTCTGGGGTGATGGCTCAGCTGTTCTGGAGGCTTGATACCATCTTTGTGTGCTTGGCTAAACCAATAAGAATCTGAAACTCCTCCTTACTTCTCTTCCTCTTTTCTTCTCTAAGGAGCAATAGGCCTGTAAGATAAACCTAGGCTCTCACCATGCCCATTGCCCAGGCTGATAAACAAAGGTGAGACAAAAACATAGCTTTATAGCTTATAATCACTGGAGAGCAATAGGGCATGCCCTTGGCTATGACATCGGATACAGCAGAAAAGATGCTGGCTATCGTCAGGTTAGAAAGTCTCCAGAGAGTCACAGTTTCCTCTCTTCTAGCCCCAGTCCCCTTCAAAAGAATCAATGCTTTCCTTTTTCTGGAGCTGAAATTCACATTTAAATCCCCATTACATCATAAAATATGTCTTGTGCATCTGCACAGATTTACCAAATGTATTACTGTCATTTTCATTTATTTTTTTCCATGAAGATCTATCTTAATCCAATATTGCTTCATCTCCATTAAGGCACCTCTTGTAAAGGTTATCCCTGCAAGAACACTCCATAAGTGCCTACAATTTCATTCCCACTGTTAGGTGGAGAACTCTAGAAATGAACAACAGTTACAATTTAGTGAGCCCCTACTATGTTCCATGTATCTTACACGATGATAAACTATATGATTTAGAATACACGTTTGGTTGCTAAAACAGAAACCCCCAAGTAATAATGGTTAAATAATACTGAATTTTATTTTGCTCTCATTTAGTAGTCTAGAAGTAAGTTGTCCAGGGCTGGAATGAAGGTTCCATGATTTCAGAAATCTCAGGCTTTTCCTATATTGTTGTTCTGCTGTCTTAGGCATTGCATTCATTCACCCTGTCCAAGACGGTGCATTTCTACCTTCCAGCCAGCTGGGAAAAGAAATGCTTCTTTCCTTTAAGTATGTGCAAGTACAGACTGCATAATTATACATTTCCCATGAGCCAGAACTTAGTCATATGACTTTTCCTAGCTGCAAAGAAGGCTGGGAAATGTAGTCTTTGATCCAGGTGGCATGGATCCAGTTAGAAATCAGGGGTTCTATTACAAAGAAGAAGAGGATAATGAATATTGGGGCACCACCAGCAATATGGGTCATGCAAGTTGATCCTGAGACCAGGCCCTAAGATTTTTCAACCTATGATAAGAACAGATTGAAAATGAAATGCTCTGAGGGTGGCTCAGCCTTACCTGGACTGGGATGTCCTTGCCCCATTTGTGGCTTTACTTAACATGAAATGACCCAAAATATTGGATGTGGCTTGTTCTATCTGTGTGGGAGGGAGCAACAATACCTCTGTGGGTGGGTATGGGGTTTCCCTTGAAGAGGAGAGATGTTCTCATAGTCAAACCTTCTGGAGAGTGCTCAGTCTTGAAGCAGGAGATAAGGATTCTAAAAATTGACCTTAAATGGAGGCCATCAGAAACTTTCTCCTCCCTCTTGACTGGGAGCCAGTTTGGCCTGGACTCCATAGAATACAGTAGAGATGCTTGAAGTGTTTCTGGTGAGAGGAGGGGGAAACTGAGGCCCAGCCATGGAGAAACTGAGAGACATGAAGCCCGGCAGTTAAGGGAATCTGACGATACATCTGGGCCTATCCAATCATTGTAAATGGTTTTGTTTGGCTTCCTTTTAAACTGGTCCCAAATTACCAGTAAAAACTTGCTAAAAGCTGCATCTTGTTCTCTGTTCTCATGTGGGGCATTAAGGCAAAGTGCCCACCCTGCACTTAGAATGAAGTAGACATGCCACTTTCGTCTTCCTTTAGTTCCTCAAATATGTTCCATTCCCTGTGCCTCGGGGTCTTTGCACACACCGTCTCTCTGCCTGGAATGCCTTCCCCCACCACCTTTGTCTGCTTACTCCTGCTTACTCTGAGCTGTCATCTAGAATGTCACTTCCTCAAGAAAACCCTCCCAGATTTCCATAACCCTCACCTCCCAAAGTCATTCAATTTTTCCTGAAACTCTTTCATAACACCTTAATTATTATATTTATGCTTTGCCATTACATATATATTTGTGAGACTGTCTAATCAGTATCCTTCTCCCCTATTAGACTACAAGTACCACAAGGGCAAGAGCCATATCCAGTTTTCCTCACTCTTGAATGTCCAGCACCTTGGACAGTACCTGGCACATAGTAGGTGCTCAGTCAATATTTGTAGAATAAATGAATGCAAATAGTGGCCCCTGCTGAGGCCATAGCAGCATGGGGGTCATCAACAGAGGACAGCTCCAGCCATTAGAGTGGAGGGGCATTGGCAAGGAGACAGCACTGCAGAGACATAATGAGTCAGGAATGGAAAACCTGCCAGTTTAAAAGGGTCACCTAAGAGCCTCCCAGAAACATTGAGGAGAGAGATTCAGGGATAAAGAACTCAACCTGATGGGCTGTCCTGTTTTCATCTAGATTATACATATGAAAATGATCTCATCTAATTTTCTATCCACCCAGTGGGGCAGGTGTTTTTATTCCCAATTAACAGATGTGAAAACTGAGGTTCAAAAATATCTGAAAATCACTCAAGGTCACACAGCAAGTCAATGGAGTCTAGATTCAAAGCCAGCTCTATAGATCTCTAAAAACTACTCTTATTCTATATACCCAGTTTGCCTCCCAGAGAAACAAAAAGAAATGGTGAAAACCCCACAAAGGTCAAATTCACTGAAATGACTTGGACAACACATGTTTCCAGCTGGTGGCTGCTCCAGGAGCACTTTTCTTCTGCATGAATGCCTCTTTGGCTGAGTTCTCCCAGCGCATTTTCTGAAAGCCTCTACTATTTAAACTTGACACTACTTTTCATAAAGTTTGTTTTCAGCTATGTCCTTTGACTTCTGCAATCAGACTCAGTTTTCTACGTCTGTGAAGACTGCTGTTGGGGCTCCTCTTACCTGCCTCTCTCTCAGCCTCAGTGGGATCTTTTCCCTCTCTTCTTACTCATGTAACAACCATGCTCTCCTGATCCTGTTCTGTGAACACACAGCAGTTTATTTATGTTCCTCAAGGGTGGCATCCAAATGGAACATGCTGAGAAAGACCCAGTCTTTCCAAAAAACAGTTTCGGTTTACGTCTCCCAAGTTTCTAAAATGTATACCTATTTCATTTAGTATTTCTATGGAGAGGGGAGGTTAGCTCAAGAACATCATTAGACAGATGTGCAGAGATGTCAGATCAAGAACTGCCAAGGCTGGGCACGGCAGCTCACTCCTGTAATCCCGACACTTTGGGAGGCCGAAACGGGTGAGTCACTTCAGCCAAGCAGTTGGAGACCAGCCTGGGCAGTAAGATGAGACCCCGTTTCTACAAAATATACCAAAAAAAATTAGCTGGGCATGGTGGCATGCGCTTGTGGTCCCAGCTACTCTAGAGACTGAGGTGGGAGGATTGCTTGAGCCCAGGAGGTGGAAGTTGCAGTGAGCCGTGATCACGCCATTACACTTCAGCCTGGGCAACAGAGTGAGACCCTGTCTCAAAACAAAACAAAACAAAAAAGAATTTTCTATTGGAAGAAATGTTTGTAATAGTGAAAAAAAAATGAAAACAACCAAATACCCAATAACGGGAAATTGGTAAAATAAATGGAGATATATCTATGTGATGATATACAATGCCATTCCTAAAGATAACAATGTAGGCTTTTACTGATGATAAAAAATGTTCACAGTCAGAAAAAGTAGGTTCAGAAGCAAATTGTATAATATGATTTCATTTCTGTTGAAATGCAGATTTATTTGTTCATTTGACAAAATATATTAAACGGTTGTTATTTATCAGAGGCCATGTTAAGAGCTGGGAGTATAGCAATGAACAAAGTATCGGGGGATTACCAATCCATTGACCATTTTCTGTTACTGATCATTTAGGTCAGTGGCTCAAACTCTCTGAGCTTTGGTTTCCTCATCTATTAAAGAAAAACAGCTGGGTGCAGTGACTCATGCCTGTAATCCCAGTACTTTGGCAGGCCGAGGCAGGTGGATCGCCTAAGTTCAGGATTTTGAGACCAGCCTGGCCAACACGGTGAAATCCTGTCTCTACTGAAAAAAAAATATACAAAAATTAGCCGGGTGTGGTGGCACACCCTGTAGTCCTAGCTACTTGGGAGGCTGAGGCGGGATAATCACTTGAACCTGGGAAGCAGAGGTTGCAGTGAGCTAAGATCGCCTCATTGCACTCCACCTTGGGTGACAGAGCGACACTCCATCTCAAAAAAAAAAAAAAAAGAAAAAAAGAAAAAGAAAAAAGGAAAAAAGTACATCATGGTGACTACAGTTAATAATAATATATTGTATACTAGAAAATTGCTCAGAGTGTGGATTTCAGGTATTCGCACCACAAAAATTGATCAGTATGTCATATAATGCATATATTAAATAGCTTGATTTAGCCATTTCACAATGTATACATATATCAAAACATTATGTTGTATACCATGAATATATGAAATTTTTCCTTGTCAACTAAAAAACAATTTTTTCAAAAAAGGATAATAGCAGTAAACAGAGATGTAGGCAGGTCAACCATATGCGTGAAGTTGCATAAATATAAGGGCTTAACAAATGTAAGATATTATATTTGTCACACCAAAATCTACCATTTCTACTACTCCCAAACTACCAGGGAGTATTATGATCTTACTGGAGGATGCAGCATTGAAGTTCTAGTCTCAACACAGCCATTAAATATCTGTACAACCCAGTGTAAGTCACCACATGCAGTCGCTTCAGTCAGTTGGTTAGTAAGTCGTTCCATAAATGATGATGAGCACCTACTATGTGACTTATCATAGCCTATAAAGCTCTATACCTTCTAGTCCCTCCCTAACTCCCTACCCTCTGCTCCTACTGTCTCCCTCCCAACACCGGTCTTCTTGAAGCCCCTCAAACATGCCAAGTTTGTTCCCATCTCAGGGCCTTTGCTCTTGTTTTTTCGGCCTGTAGTGCTCTTCCTTCTGGATGCCATGACTGGATCTGTCTTTGAGATCTCAGCCTGAATATGTCCTCTGATAAAGGCCCTGAGCATCCGAGGGCATCCTAAGTCTCCTCTTCACTGCTCACTTTATTGTCTTCTTAACATCTACTACTATCTGATATGATGAAATTTATTTTCTTGCTTATTATATCTTCCCTGTTATAATGCAAGCTCCATGACAGCAGGGACCTAGACTGTCTAGTTTATTGCTGTACCTCAGTGCTTAAAACTGTGCTTGTCATATAGTGTGTGTTTAAGAAATTTTTGTCAGAAGAATGGATGGACGGATGGACAGACAGACAAACGGATGTACCTGGCACTGTGCTAAAGCAGAGGATGCATCAGTAAGCAAGGCACATACAGTCTTTTATGAGGATCACCTTGTGGTACCCAGCTTCTCGGTCCTCTAAAAGGGAATTATTCTTGCCCGGTCTTACCTGAGAATTCTCACAAAACCAGCATTCATTTAAATATGCGCAACCTCCATCAGATCCTTTCTCTAGGACTCTCCTCTGCCAAAGTGCTGAGTAATTATCCTTTAGAATCTACAATGGCTCCAAATTTTGATTAAACACTTTCCTGGCTTTTAAAATTCCAGGCCAGACTATTAGACTGTGCTCTGCTATGGCATTACCCAGTGCAGTGACTGACCGAGACAGACCTTGTCCCCTCTTACTTTGCAGCTATTTCCTTGAGTATTTTGATCCGGGCGAGAAGTATGACATTATTGATTTGCTCTGCTCCACTCACCAACTGCCTCATCTGCAAGAGCAGGAATCTTTATGGCTTCAATAATTTCCCGGAGTGCAGAGAACTCTTTTGTATTTTTGCTTGGCACTTTGCAATTCTGTAAATTTTTTATGGACTCTGAGGTTAAATTTCATCTCCCTTGCTCCCAGGCTCACTGGATATCTGCCTCTGCTCTAAGAAAGAACCTGACCCTTTTGTACTCAGTCATGTCACACCCTACCTTTATATTTAGGGAGGGAGGAAGAGGGCAAGGGATACAAAAATAGAATTCTAGGCTCTAGGCTTTTCTACTTTTTGGTTTTTTTTACTGAAAAAATATATATTTTTAAAAAACTCAGAAAGGTTTAGTGACTTGCCTAAAATAACACAGCCAAGAAGGGAGAAACACTCCTCTGCTTCTGGAGTGGTCATTGGTGTTGTTCACCAACACTTTGGTTCTCTTATTCCTGGGCACAAACTAGGATCACCCTTCTCTGCCTCCATAAAGCCAAGTGATGTTCTGCAGCCAGCAAATTATGGGTGGAAGGGAGCTGTGCCTCTCCCACATGGAAGTCTCTAATAGCTGGTGCACAACTCATCATGTTCTTCCCACCTCCAGATGGTGAAGGCTCCATTTACCTGCATCTCTAAATGAGGACAGTGACCCAAAAGTGACATGGAATGTGAGCAAGAAATAAGTCCATCATTTTAGGTACTGAGTCGGGGTTGTTTGTTACCACACATAGCCTAGCTCATCCTAATCCATACAACCTCCAATTCCAGAGCCTCCCAGTTAAGATGATTTGAAAAGCTTTCCATTACTTTGGTTAGCTGATCTGGAATGTTTGGTTAAGGAGATAATCTGAAAAATGTGGTTGCTTTAACATCACAGATTTCCCATCTATAGTTTTGCTTAGATCAAGAGTTGACAGCTTGAGCTCAGGAGTTCGAGGCTACAGTGAGCTATGATTGTACCACTGCATTCCAGCTTGGGAGACAGAGTGAGACCCTGTCTCTTAAAAATAATTTTTAAAAAGAGTTGACAAAGCTATGAAATAAGGATAAGTGAAATTCATTAGGAAAGTATTCAAATCCCTTTCAAACTTGACCCTAAGCTTGCTTTTCAGATGCAATTCTCCAAATTTCACACCCTCTCCCACCAACACTCTATGCTTCAATTTTCTTAACCTATTTCCCAGCACAGTCCCAGAAACCTGGATGAGCCAGATGTTTGGGTAGTGTTTAATCTACAAACATACCTGGGGTGGGTTGGCACAAATAGAGAGTTATTTATCTCTGTGCCTGCGTGCCACAGGAGAAGCAGAGACCCCATGGATGTGCAAGTATGCCTGCATGATAGACGGTCACCAAGAGTGGCTTGCTGAGGTGAGCAAATGCCACTTAATGAGTGGGAATTACCCTCTTACAGGGCCCCAGAACATAATTATGCCAGCGGGATGTCCTCTTTTTCTGGTTGCATTTCAAACGTAAAAAATCCTACATACCCTCCTTAGCCCAAAGCTTGAATCTCGATGGTGGGAGCATAATAAGGTACAGGCTATCCAATAAGTTCTGTCATTTATCCAAAAACATCAGCACCATCCATCTGTCAAAGTAACCTCAAATCAACTGAGCCTTCTGATAACCACCTCCTCCATCAGTTACCTCCTTGCCATGCTTGTGTCTGCACAGAAACTGGACTTTCTGTGTTGGTTTCTTCAACCACATTTGACATAATCCATATTTCCCACTGTAAATATTTATAGCAAACTTGGAGAGAAAACATTCTCTTTTCAAGAGGCATTCTAATTTCATTTTACAGTGAAGGTCAGAGCCGTGGATGTTCTGCAGAAACATCTCTCTACTGATTTTCAGCCTATGATAGCCAGAATTGAGGACAGGAAACTGACAATTCTTTTACCCAGCTTCATCCCCCTTGCCTCCTGCTGCTAATCATCTGAACGTCCCCTATTAAGGGGAAAAACAGCTAAGAAATTACTTTCTAACAGATTTATAGTATTTTTCTGCTTATAAAAAATACATGTCTTCTGCAATAAGTTCAGAATATATATAAAAGTATACAGAAGAAGATAATCACCATTCATCTACCACCCAGAAGTAATGATCATTAACAATTCGGTGTCTAATCTTTTAGATCTTTCTTCTAAAAAAGGATTATATTATTTCTTACTAAAACGGGATCATATTATGCATCCTCTTTTGCAACCTTTTTTTCTAATTTTATTTATATTGTGGAGGGCTTTCTTATGTGTGAGTATGTGAATGCATGTGTGTAACTCACATGACAACTTTTAACAGTTGCATAAAATTTTGTTGTATGTAAGTACAACAGATAATCAGTTCCCTATCACTGGACATTTAGGTTATTTCTACTTGTTCATTATTATTTTAAATAATAATTTAAAGATGTGGTGACTAGTACTCTACACACAGGTGCTCTTCTTTTTGTATTTCTTTCATTTTCTTTTTTTTCTTTTCTTTTTTTTTTTTTTTTTTTTTGAGAAGGAGTCTTGCTCTGTTGCCCAGGGTAGAGTGCAATGGAGCAGTCTCAGCTCACTGCAAACTTCACCTCCCAGGTTCAAGTGATTCTCCTGCCTCAGCCCCCTGAGTAGCTGGGATTACAGGTGCCCACCACCATGCCCAGCTAATTTTTGTATTTTTAGTAGAGACAGAGTTTCACCATGTTGGCCAGGCAGGTCTTGAACTCCTGACCTCAAGTGATCCACCCACTTCAGCCTCCCAAAGTGCTGGGATTACAGGCGTCAACCACCGCACCCAGCTTCTTTTATTTAAATTTCTTAATGGCAAATTGCTGGGTCAAAGGATATGAGCCTTTTAAAGGCTTCTGACTCATATTACCAAAAACAAATCACCAGTTTGATTTCACAAGCAGTGTGTGACAGTGTCTATTTCCTTAAAACTTCACCGGTTCTGAATATTAGTAATCTTTAAATTTTTGACAATCTGATAGCAAAATAAGGTTATTATATTGCTATCTCAATTCAATATATCTCACTAATATTAGACTACATATTTTTTTGCTTTCTCTCTCTTTTACTAATCTGGTTAGATGTTTTTAACTTTTAAGTTCAGGGGTGCAGGTGCATGTTTGTTTCATAGGTAAACTTGTATCATAGGGATTTGCAAACTAATGCAGGAACAGAAAACCAAATATTGCATGTTCTCACTTATAAGTGGGAACTAAATGCTGAGAACACATGGACACATAAAGAGAAACAACACACATTGGGGCCTATTGGAGGGTGGAGAGGGGGAGGAGGGTGAGGATCAGGAAAGAAAACTAATGGGTACGAGGCTTAAAACTTAAAACCTAGGTGACTAAATAATCTGCCCATTTATATTTCTCTTTTGTGAATTCGCATATTTAGATATCATGCTCATATTTTTCCACTGGAGTACTCCAATATGCTGGGGTTTTTTATTTTTATTTTTATTTTTTATTTTTTTTTAGGGAGATGGAGTTTCACACTTGTTGCCCAGGCTGGACTGCAATGGCACGATCTCGGCTCACCACAACCTCCACCTCCCGGGTTCAAGTGATTCTCCTGCCTCAGCCTCCTGAGTAGCTGGGATTACAGGCATGCACCACCACACCTGTCTAATTTTGTATTTTTAGTTAGAGACAGGGTTTCTCCATGTTGGTCAGGCTGGTCTTGAACTCACACCCTCAGGTGATCCGCACGCCTCAGCGTCCAAAAGTATTGGGATTACAGGCGTGAGCCACTGCACCCGGCCTTATGTTGTTATTTTAAATAAAGAAATATATGCTGCAAATATTCTTCTCAATCGCCTTTTGTCCCTTAAGTTTGTTTTCCATTGTGTGAAAATTTTTAATTTTTGTATAATAAAATCTATCAGTGTTTTCCCTTGGTGATTTCTGACTTTGATTTCAAACTTCCCAAGGCCTTCCCTTCATTCCAAGAGAATGAAACTCGCTGATATATTTTTATAGTAATTTTGCATTTATTTATTTACTTTTTATGTAAGTATTGAAACGATATGAAGTAGGGCTCTCACTTAATTTTTTCTGGGTTGTTAGTTCATTTATCCAATATCTTTTAATGTACAATTCACTCTTCTCATTGATTTGAAATGTCACTTACAAAAATTACTTTTATATTTGTGTTAGGTAAACACATCTTTGTAAGGTATGCTCTTTTTCAGAAAAATCCTTGAATATTTTCTGATGTCAATTCTTCCAGATAAATTATAGTATCTCATTCAGTAATTTTAAAAATTGCTAATATTTTAATTAATATTGCATAATATTAATTTAATTTGGGATAAATTGGCATGTACTCAATATGGATCTCTTATATACTTTAATAAAGGTTTAGAATTTCATACAGTAGCATAGCATATGTAGATTTCTTATTGTTTATTTCTAGATAGCTTACATTTTTATTGTGATCAGAATTTTATTCTTGTTTTATTTTAATATTTATTTTTATTGATCTGTAGGAAAGCTATTGGGGTTTTTTGTGTGTGTTTGTTTATTCTGTACTTGCAATAATTTTTCAAGATGATTATTTGGCAGCTAAAGCCATCTCACTGTACATCATAGTTATTTGGTTATATTACAAATAGGCATAAATTATGCAAGCTTACCTGGAAATCCCATGGGTTCCTTATGAATGGCTGCATGGCTCGGAAAGTTCACCAAGGATAGTTGTATTAATTATGTGTTTTATTTTCTGTATTCTATGATGTTTTGACATCTTGTGGCCTTGCTGACATGAGAGAGACTCCCCCTCCCAGGGCTAGCTAATTCCTAGAGATAAACTATTCCCCTGCAGTCATGCCTTTCCTATGCAAACCAACCAACCCAGAGCCCATACCCCTCAGACGCCTTCTTTCCCAGGCTCTTACACCCCGGGCCAATTTTTCTCTGTCCTAACACCCCTAGAGCCAGGTACCAGACAACCTGGGACAGCCTCTACACCCTACAGTCTACTAGAAATCCACTTACCCTGCCTCACACATTCCTTTCTGCAGAAACCACAATAAAGCCTCCTGCCCCTCTTTTCCTCCCGCTCCTGCCCCTCTTTTCCTCCCGCTCCTGCTGTCTCCTGACAACCGCGGAGCTTCCTCAACATAGAATGAAGCACCCCCTCCTCTTGGGAACTGTGGGTAACAAACCATCTTTTCAATGACAGTCACTACTGTTCTGTTGGCCTCACCATACCTGAATAATAACAAAAAAGCTTACATTTTGAAACGACAGTTTAAATATATATATATATATATACACATATATACATATATATATATATATAAAATATATATATATATATATATAAAAAATATATATATATATATAAAATATATATATATATATAAAAAAAAAATATATATATATATATATAAAATATATATATATATAGCCTCACTCTGTCGCCCAGGCTGGACTTTAGAAGGGCGATCTCCACTCACTGAAACCTCTGCCTCCCAGGTTCAAGCAATTCTCCTGCCTCAGCCTCCTGAGTAGCCGTGACTACAGGCATGCCCATGACTCCTGGCTAATTTTTGTATTTTTAGTAGAGACGGAGTTTCACCATGTTGGCCAGGCTGGTCTCAAACTCCTGACCTCAGGTTATCTGCCCTCCTCGGCCTTCCTAAGTGCTGGGATTACAGGCATGAGCTACTGTGCCAGGCCAGATATTTTTTATTTTTTTAGAACCATGTCTTACTCTGTGGTTCAGGCTGGAGTACAGTGGTGTGACCACAGCTCACTGCAGCCTCAAATTCCTGGGCTCAAGTGATCCTCTGGCCTCAGCCTCCTGAATAGCTGGGACTACAGGCATGGGGCACCACACCTGGCTAATTTAAAAAAAAAAAAAAAAGGTTCTTGAGACGGATCTTGTCATATTACCCAGGCTGGTCTCAAACTTCTGGCCTCAAGCCATACTCTCACCTCAGCCGCCTGAGTCGCTGAGATCACTGCATGCACGCCTGGCTCTTAAAACCATAGTTTTAATAGAACATCACGAACAGACAGCCTGATATAGGAGCAAGGGGCTGAGCTTTGGAGTCAGACAGTCCTGAGGATAAATTAAACTGCTTGGCTTGCTAGCTGTGTGACTTTAGAAAAATATCTTAACTTCTCTGATGCTCTCTTTTCTTCTGCGAGGCAGAGGTTCAGAGAAACGGAATGACTTGCTGAAATGCACCCAGCTGGTAGATGGCTGAACTAGGATTTAAACCCACCTGAGTCTGAACCCAAGGCCTGTGTCCTTGACACTGTACCACATTGCCTTTCACCTCACTGTGATGTATAAGGGTCCTGCAGGTCCCCAGCCATCATTCTGAGTCCCTGTTACCATCACCCAGGTCTAAGTCTAGAAGCTAAGACGTAGACAAAAAGGTGCAAAGGTACAAAGGCTTCCTAGCTGAAGCCTACCATTCCTATTCATCTAGAGTCCCAGTAAGCTGTCTTCTTATTAATTGAGGTGGGGCTATTCTGAAGCCAGGACGTGCTTTGCATACCCAGTGCCTCACAGGACACACCAGCAGTCATCTTCAACAAGCAAGAGAGCACAGCAAGTAGCTGCTTGGATGAAAATGCCCACTCTGTGATTCACAAGCAGCTCCAAGAACCCACAGCCTCCCCTCAGCTCTTGTGATATGCACACAGAAGGGAGCGCCTATGTAGGCTCTTCTCCTCTTCTCCTTTTTTTCTTTTTGAGACGGAGTCTCGCTCTGTCACCAGGCTGGAGTGCAGTGGAGCGATCTCGGCTCACTGTAACCTCCGCCTCCCGGGTTCAAGCAATTCTCCTGCCTCAGCCTCCCAAGTAGCTGGGACTACAAATTAGCACCACCATGCCCAGCTAATTTTTGTACTTTTAGTAGAGACGGGGTTTCACCATGTTGGCCAAAATGGTCTCCATCTCTTCACCTTGTGATCCGCCTGCCTCGGCCTCCCAAAGTGCTGGGATTACAGGGAGTGAGCCACTGCGCCTGGCCGGCTCTTCTCCTTTATACACACCTATCACTAATTGAGAGTTTACTTTCCACCATACTTTAAATATACATAATAAAATTTATTTTAAAAAATACCTGGCCGGGCGCAGTGGCTCATGCCTGTAATCCCAGCACTTTGAGAGGCCAAGGCGGGCAGGAGTTCGAGACCAGCCTGGCCAACATAGTGAAACTCTGTCCCTACTAAAAATATAAAAATTAGCCGGGCATGGTGGTGGAGGCCTGTAATCCCAGCTACTCGGGAGGCTGAGGCAGGAGAATCACTTGAACCTGGGAGGCGGAGGTTGCAGTGAGCCAAGATCGCACCACTGCACTCCAGCCTGGGCGACAGAGCGAGACTCCATCTCAAAAAAAAGAATGTATGTTGGTTTTAAGGATGTATCCAACAATGTTCAACACAATCAATTCTGTAAATAAAATGTTCCCATCCATACATTCCCTATAAAATAACTGAGAGACGACACACATTCACATTGACCAGTGGAGGGGGGATCCATACTTGTGCAGAAACATGTTGGCATACAATCTATAACTGAGTGTTCTATGTTCTTATTTAGGCCAGCGGATGTTCACTGGGGCTGAGCTGGGCCCTTTTACTCGAACATCTGTATTCCCCGTCTAGCTCAGTGCCACTTCAGTCTGTCCGCTCATACACATTGTTTGTAGGAGTCAATGAGGCCATGAGAGTCATTATGGTTCCAGACATTCCCAAATGCCAGTCTCTTGGAGCTCCACATCCCAGGTGTGGATTTGCTGCCCCTACTGGTGTGGAGCACATGATCTTCCCTGGGAGGCTGAGGGACAGCACTTTGGAGTGAGCAGGAACAGAAAATCCCTCTTCTGAAATATTAGGCATTAATGGGAGAAAAGCATCTGGCCTGGAGGCCGAGGACCCCAAAGACTTTGGTTTGCGTGTGACCTCAGGAAGCCCGAGGCTGCCCAGGATGCATCTTTACTCATCACAGATATTGCCACAAAATCACATCAAAAAGGACACTGCTGTCTGCTAAGGACACCAGGTCACAGAGGCTGCAGAGCATATGGTGAAATGGATTAAGAGGGCAAAAGGGATTTCCTGTGCCAACGCACCAGGCTCATTTACATACATTAGCACCTACGACTGAAGTCATTTCCTCTTAGTCAAAGGCTGAGGAGACCCAGAGACCAGAGCGGGGACCAACCAGGGCAAGATGTCAGAAGGGGTGAGTTACGTCTTGTGACTTTGCTGGTTTGGCGTTCTGATGAGTAAAAATCTATTTGCTCTGACAGTGCCAGAGAGCAAGGAAGTGCACATCAGCAGTGCATATCATGTAGATGTGGCTTGGACTTGACCATGGGGATTTCCTGGCAAAGCCTCAAAAGCACTCCTTTCTTCGTTACCAGGTCACTGTGCACAACAAGCGTCTCTGAGCTTTATCCCAGACCCTTATCCAACCCCGGCTCTCCCGGCCTTCTTCTCATCATTCTTTGTGCTTTCCCTGCATTGCCTCATTAAATCCTTAAAACCACCCATCAGTGGCAACCCAGAGGAAGCAACATAGCACGGTGGTTAAGGGCGCAGACTCTGAACGGGGTCCCTCTGCCACCTACTTTCCACATGATCTGTAAAACAGGGAGGCGGGGCTTGAGTGGTGGCTCCCAAAGGCAGCAGGATCTCATCCCTAGAACCTTTGAATATTGCCTCTGTGAAACAAAATACAATCCCCAGGACCCCAAACTCACTATGCCAAAGGGAAAGTTAAGTCTGGGAATTGAGTCACACAAAAACTGCCTTCCTTTTGTGCCCAAACAGCTGTGATTTCACAACTCTGTATCATAGCCTGACTTCCTCTCCTCTCTCTTTTCACATGTTTACCTTGTCTTATGTAAGATGTAGATTTACTGAGTGTGAGACAATGCATAATTGACTTTTTCCTCCACTCTCTTGCACATGTAAAATGTAGATTCACTGAGGCTAATCGGAGCATCTCCAGAATGTAACCCTCTGCCTCACTACCTCCCTCCCTTTTTACCCTCTGGCTTGCTCTTTCCCTTTGAAAGGCTGAAGTTCCCAAAGCCCCCTTTGGAAAAAACACAGGTCACAGATGCTCTTGTGATTTGTATTATTTTCCCGGGTACATCCTCAACCCTGGCAAATAAACAAACAAACAAAAAAACACCTTGATAAAGACCTGCCTCAATCACTTCATGGTTTATATTTCCTACTTTAAAGTTTGGGCAGATGTGGTTAAATTAAGGATCTTGAGATGAGGAGATTATCCTGGATTATCTTAATGAGCCCTAAAGACCATCATCAGTGTCCTTCCAAGAGAGAGGCAGAGAAATATTTGACACAGACACAGAGAGAAGAGGAGGAAGCATTGTGATCATTGAAGCAGAGACTAGGGTGATGCAGCCACAAGCCAAGGGATGCCAGCGGCCACCAGAAGACGGAAGAGGCATAGAAGGGATTCAGGCCTGGAGCCTCTGGAGGGAGCACAGTGCTGGAGTTCAGACCTCTGGTCCCTGTAGTTTTAAGCGACCAACTTTGTGGTAATTTGTTTTACCTCTCACAGGAAACTAATATGTGGAAGTTATAATATTTCGTATCTCCTAGGACTGTTTGAATAATTAAATGATTCAATATGTTTAAAGCTTTTGCAACAGTGCCTGGCATATGGTAAGTGCTAGAAAAAGTCTCTACCAAATAGGTACTGGCACCATTGTTTTGTTTTGGTTTTTGGGACAGGGTCTCACTTTGTCACCCTGGCTGGAATGCAGTGGCAAAATCTCGGCTCACTGCAGCCTCAATCTCCAGGGCTCAGGCGATTCTCCCACCTCAGCCTCCCAAGTAGCTGGGATCACAGGTGCACAATGCCATGCCTAGTTAACTTTTATTTTACTTTTTGTAGAGATGGGGTTTCCCCCTGTTGCCCAGGCTGGTCTCGAACTCCTGGACTCGAACAATTAGCCTCCTAAAGTGCTGGGATTACAGACATGAGCCACCACGCTCAGAAAGCACCATTGCTTTTAAATAGAGGAAGAAACAGAGTCACAGGGAAGCCTGTGCAACACAAAAGCTAAACCCCAACCCCAGCCCTAATGCCAACATGACACAACACTGTTTTCTTGTCTGAGCTCAAGACAAGAGAGACTCCTAATTCCAGCAGAAGCAGTCTGATGGGCTGGCCTCTGCCATATCCTCACAAGCCCTTCTAAGAAGGGAGATTCCAAAAGCCAAGGGTCAGACTCAGACCACATGGTCACACTCACAGCCTGGGCTAAAAATCAGGCACGTGGAGCACAGCTCCAATCTCCTGCTCCTGGGTCAATGGTCCACCTACACCTGTCAGTCAGATCTAAGGTAGGGACGTTTCCGTCTTCTTAGATGACTCACGTCTGACCATTCACTCTGGTTACCTCTGAGGCCTGCCTCAGTCCCAGCCATAATAATAATAAAAATAGCAATGACTGTCATTTATAAATTTTACTTACAGTGTGCCAGATTTTGAAGTAAGTACCTTAGATATCTTACTATCTTCAATATTGTACCTATTTTACAGATGAGGGCTATGAGGTTCAGGTGGGTTAAGTGGCATGGCCAAGCTCAAAAGAAATCCAAACACAGGTCCATCTGACCCACACCTTTAGGTCCAGCAATCTTCTTCATCATGATAACAGCATCCTATGTGGCAGGAACCTTGCTGGAGTCTTCCATGTACTGTCTCCCAGAGTCCTGTTTGACTGCATATATTACAGGTGAGGAAACTGATGTGCTAATGGAGTGAGCTGCCCAAAGTCAGCCAGAGAGAGGGCCAGCAGCTGAGCCAGGACCTGAACTCCAATCTCTGGTTCTAGAGCCCAAGCTCAGGCTCTGCCTGGAATCTTCCTCCTCCACTGTGGTTTAGACTCGTGTGCAGACATCTGCCAGTCGCAGAGAACACTAAATTCACTTCCTACGTGCCTTCTTCCATCAAACTCCGAGGAGGCTGGCTAGTAGGAAGCCATACACCTGCGTGTACCTAGAATATTTCTAACCTACAATGATGTTAACTAACTCCTCAAAATATTATTTCCCTTAACAACCTATTGGCTACATTGGGGTCACATGCCCCTTGTGAACCATTTTTTGATTGGGGAGTGAGAACAGGCACAGACCAATCAGATTTGCTCCTTGTACTGGGGGTGGGTCCAGCTTCCTGGAGACTCTTGGCTGGGTCAGGGAGCGGAAGCTGCTGAAAGCAGGGGTGGGCCAGGGAGGAGCGAGTGGATGCTGGGGTGGGGGTATGTCACACAGGGGATATGTCATCTGCTGGAAAACCAGGAGAGGATTTGTAGTAAGGAGTAGGGATGGTTCCTTCTGGGGTAGGGCAGTGCTGGCTGGCAAAGCTTCCTTCCTGTCTGTTGTAATCAGACTCAGTTAGTGGTGACTGTCTCCATAGGAAATGGTCACTGCAGTACCCTCTGAGGCCCCTAAGCCCAACTCCTATAGGAAGCCCCTCCGAACCACCAGGAGACTGCCTTCCCTGAACTTGAGGCTTAAGGCATCTCTTCTATGCAGTCCTGAATTTCTGCTCAGTGACTGTCCAACTGAAAACTTGGGCCGCGTAAGGGCGTATGACTGGGTCTTTTCTCCTTGTCTTTTTACCAGGAGGAGGCTTGTAGAAGTACTTAGAAGAGGCAAGCTGATAAGAGTGGGGAGTCACCTGTGGGAGTTGGCAGGTTGGCATTTTGCATACATTTTCTCACTTCTTTCTCACAACAACTCCGTGAAGTAGGTTTTACCATTATCCCCATCTTACAGCTCCAGGCCCTTTCAATGATGCTGGAAATGATGCTGATTATGCTCATCATCATGCCAATTGGCACTGTCGCAGACACTGTTATAAGCACTGACTCTTCAAGCATTAAATCATTTAATTCTCACAATCATATCATGGGATATTACAATTATGATGAGTATTATGAGGTGTTATGATTCCCATTTTACAGATAAGAAAACTGAGCATCAGGGGAGTTAAATAAGGTCACATAGCTGGTAATGGGAGAAGGCAGGAGTCAAACTCAGGGATCCCTGATTTACTTCAAGGATCAACTAATTATTGCATATCAGCTGGCTGACTGTTTTTGTAAATGAAGTTTATTGAAACACTGCCATGACCATTTGTTGACTTAACGTCTATGGCTACTTTCATGCTGCAACTGCAGAGTTGAGTAGTTGGAATAGAGACCCTATGGCCCACAAAACCTAAAATATTTACTATCTGGCCAATTACAGATAGAGTTTGCCAACCTCTGGTCTAGTTCCAGAGCTGAGGCTCTGAGAAAGCCAAATGTCCTCTCTTTCAGGATGGCTTCTCAAAGCCCAGGTGGAGAGATGGAAAACACTAAGTTCTTGGCCTCAGATACATCTGTGCTGAAGTCCCTGCTCTGATATATCACCTCTCTGCAGCACCTTGAGTTCTTCATCTATAAACTTAGGGGTAACCATATCTTTCCCAGCGAGTTGTGTGTAGAGAGGATTAGATGAGATGTCATAAATAAAGTGCAAGGCAAACAGTAGGGACACAACAGTGCCCAGAAATCACCAATGTCACAGGCACCTCGCCTGCATCCCAAAAGAAGAGAAATGTCAGCTCCATCCTCCACCGTCCAAGGAGAAATAACACCTGTTATTCCATTGAAGTGCAAAACAGTTCGCATCTATTTCACATTTGCAGGCCATCATCAGTATGCTGTTTCAGCTTGCCAGATGCAAAGAGAATACGCCAATCTCTAGCACAGCCAGCTGCCTCTCTGGTGGGCAAGGAGGAGGAGAAGGAAAAGGAAGACTGGGAGAATGGGAATGGAATCCAGTACTTCCCCGGATAACTGGGGGCCTGCTTGCCTCTTTGGCCTTCCTTAGTGTCCAAGTGGCCCCCCCTCTGAGTTGGACAATGGGTCTTTTAGAACAGAGAGGTGGAGTTCTCAGAATCCCATGAGCTGATCGCTTCCACAGAATCCTTTAATAATGGAAGCCCTACATAGGGCAAGAAGACCTGGAATCTGCCTGCAAGAGTCATCCCCCATTCCTCTTGGGAACCACCAGGGTGAGACACAATTGTGGGTGCTTTATCAGACTGGCTTCCCTGAATAGCTTCCCAAGGGGGCACATTCAGGAGCCCAGCCACCACCAGTAGGAATAGCTAATGTTTATTTAGCAGTTACCATCTAACACTCACAATAACCCAATGAGAAAGGTACTATGATGTCCATTTTACAAGTGAGGACACTGAGGCACAGAAAGATAGAAGATGTAAGTCATTGGCAAGAGAGGAGGTGTGCTCTGGAGGAACACAAGCCCTGAGGTCAGACTGATACAAATATAAATCCATGTGACCTTGAAAGAAATTTCATTTCACTTAGCCTCAATTTCCCCATCTATAAAATGGGCACAATTTATGTCTATTTCATTCACCTATTCTGAGTATTTAGTGAAATAACACCTGTGAAGTCTAATATAATCATTGCAATTGGATTTAGAGTAATACTAGCAATTATGATTGCTTTTTGTTTAGATACCAGTTTTTTGTTTGTTTTTGTTGGTTTGTTTGCTTGTTTGCATTACTGGTACCTCTTTCCCTTCCTGGCAATAAATAGTTCTTTATTTTTTTTCCTTGAAGAACCATGGTTCTCCCACTTTTAGATGGTTTGGGGGTGGAGGGAGGTATAAAGAGGAGAGGTTCACTTTTAACTGACATCCACTTTCCCCAGATATGGCCAAGGACAATACTATATCTCCACGACATCCTCAAGTTTCAGATCTGGGCACGTAACCCATATTGGACCAATAAGTTTCAGACTTGAGGCTTTTGATTGAAATATTGGGCAAGAAATGCTTTTCTTCTGATTGAGGTTGCTAAACTGAGAGATTATAAATTTGGATCTGCAGAGGCCCACCAGAATAAAGCAACACAGAAAAAAATCATATCGCAGAGAGGAAGGGAAGGATTAGATTTACATCTAAATGACATTATTTAGATCCCTGAATCTAGGCAGGCCTGAAGGGAAAACTTGGACCTTTCATTTACAGGGGCCAATAAATTCTCCCTTTCTGCTTCACCCTGTTTGAAAAGCGATTGTTTTATTTCCCAAACAGTCCTGACTGATATATCTCCTCAAGTAAGCATCTCTAAAAGACAAATTAGGCCACAATATTCAAGACTTCTCTTTGCAACTTTCCATCAAATGCCAATTCTCTTTTCTTTCTTCCTTTTCATCGCTTCATCACCTTTGACCGCCTCTTCTGTTTTGAGTCACTTTCTCTTGCTCTCTTCCAGTTCATCTTTTTCCTACATCTTTGGGGGTGTGTAGACCTCACCTCTGCCTTTGCTTGCTCCACATGTTCTGTAAGTGATGAGGGAGCTGAGGTCAAGTCCACGGCACCAGCAAGCCTCTGTGCAGGGAACGATGCTTAGATAGCTATGCAGAAACAGAGCCAGGCACATGAAACTCATGTCAGAAAGGGTTTGTAACAAGGACTTTAGCTGCCTTCTGCAAAGCTCAGCATTTCTGAACAGCATGCATATTCTCTTGGCCTCACTAACTAGCCTACTCCTTTAATTGTGGGAGGGGAGTATATTTATATTTGCTCATTAAGTGCTGCTATAATATCTTGTATAGTATGAATGTTTATGTCCCCCCAAAATTCGTATGTTGAAATCCTAACCCCCAAGGAGATGGTATTAGTATGTAGGGCCTCTGGGAAGAGATTAAGTCCTAAGGGCAGAGCCATAGTCTCTTCTGTTTTCCCCACAAACTCTCTTGACCCTTCTCCCCCAATCCAATCTTTATTGACGTCTGGAATCACATTTTTTAAAATTATGACTGAATAAGATTAGTGTCCTTCTAAAAGACCCCTTAGAGTACTCCCTTGCCTCTTCTGTCATGTGAGGTTACAATGAGAGGATCTTCATCTATGAACCAGAAAGTAGGCCGTTAACAGACACCAAATCAGCTGGTGCCCTGATCTTGGAATTCCCAGCTTCCAGAGAACTGTGAGAAATAAATTTCATTTGTTTATAAGCCACCAAGTCTAGGGTATTATTATCATAGCCCCCAAGGACTAAGACATTATCTTCAAATCACAACAGTGGAAGTCAAATGTTCATTGGTTGCTTAGAGGATATTAAGCTTTATAGGCCAGGCTCGGTGGCTCACACCTGTAATCAGCACTTTGGGAGGCTGAGGTGGGTGGATCTCCCAAGGTCAGGAGTTCAAGACCAGCCTGGCCAATGTGGTGAAACCCCATCTCTACTAAAAATACAAAAATTAGCCAGGTGTGGTGGTGGGCGCCTGTAATCCCAGCTACTTGGGAGGCTGAGGCAGGAGAATCACTTGAACCCAGGAGTTGGAGGTTGCAGTGAGCTGAGATTATGCCACTGTACTCCAGCCTGGGCAACAGAAGCGAAACTCTGTCTCAAAGAGAGAGAGAGAGAGAGAATACTAAGCTTTATAAATACGCAAACAATATGAAGGGTAAACTACTGTAACAAAGCTGCCGACTCTTTCAGGAAGCCTTTCATGACCACCTGCCACCCACCAAGGATAGGATAAGTGTTGTACCTTGGTGCTTCCACATTACTTTTATCTTCCTCTTTCTTAGCACAGTCTTGTGGTTGCCAGTTGCCCATCAGTCCACAAACTCTTTACAAACAGGTCATTTCTTATTCACCTTTGTATCTCTAGTGCTATAATGGCTGAACAGTGGCTCCCCAAAAGATATGTTCATGTCCTAATTCCCAGAATCTGTGGACATTATCTCATATGTAATGAGGTAATTTTTCATATGTGCAAAATATGTGATGAAGTTAAGGATCTTTAGAGGAGAAGTTAATCCTGGATTATCTGGGTGGGCTCTAAATACAATCACATGTATCCTTATAAGGTAGACACATAGAGGAGAGAGACACAGAAGAGGACATCATGTGATGCAGTCACAAGTCAAGGAATGCCAGCAAATTCTATAACCAGAAAGAAACAAAGAATGGTCTCACCCCTGGAGCCTCCAAAGGGAATGAAGCCCTGCTGACACCTTCATTTCAGACTTCTAGCCCCCAGCACTGTGAGAAAATAAATTTCCGTTGTTCTAAGTCACCCAGTTTGTGGCAATTTGTTACAGAAATCACAGGAAACTAAAGCAAGTGCTTTGCACAAGGTTAGGCATGTAGTAGTCAAGAGGGCCATGTTGATTTCACCAAACTCAACTCAGATCAATTGGTAATGCCTGGAGGATGGGGTTGAAAGTACTGAGTCTGGATCCTCAGGACTTAGAGAACGATTGATTAGCGATGCCTGCTGTAGGTAAGGAAACAAAACACATCAGCAGGAAGACTATGTATTTGTACTTCCCATAAGGATGCTCAAAAACAGTTGCTAAATTAATAATAAACAAATGATCCACAAGGGGATCCCCATGAGGCTGGAGCACTGAGATTGCCTAAGTCTCCAGAAGTCTCTGAACACAGCTCAGCTCCGAGCATTCTGAGACCTTGAGAAAATCCAAGGCTTCCGTAGGGGAAGAAGAAAGAGACCAAATATTTATCAAATCTGTATCTTTCTTAGCTCTTTTCTCTATTTCATCTCTCCTCCAGACAAGCTGAGCAGGCAAAACGAATGCCCTGGGTGCAAGAATCCAGGTCTTTGGCCGAGAAAAGCCCCGGGGGTGCCCAGTTGCTTTTCTTGGTGTGTGTTTGGGAACGTGTCAGTTATGACTACTTCAGCTGTGGCTAACATAATTCAGAACTTAAACTGTCTTCAACAACTGGGAAACGTGTCATCTCATCTAGTTTGTCCCAGTGAAAGTGGGCTGCGGGAGTGGGTGGTTTATCCACTCAGCAATGCTATGAAGGACCCAAGTTCTTTTTGATTCTCCCCTCAGTCATCCTTATGGCTGGTGTCATCCTCAGTTTTGTGTTACTTTACTTTCAGATGACAGACGTGTGGGGATAAGAAAAATCACTTCCTCTCACTCTCCTTCAGGAGCCCTAAGCTTTTCCCACAAGTCCCTTGCAGATTTCCCGTAACATCCTATTGGCTACATTGGGGTCACATGCTCCTTGGGAACCGTTTTTTGATTGGGGAGTGAGAACAGACACAGACCAATCAAATTTGCTCCTTGTACTGGGGGTGGGTCTAGCTTCCTGGAGACTCTTGGCTGGGTCAGGGAGCGGAAGCTGTTGAAACCAGGGGTGGGCAAGGGAGGAGCGAGTGGATGCTGGGGTGGGGGTTGGGGCAGACAACGACAAACATAGAAGGATTAAAGGCACAGCTTTGGATCTGACACCTCTGAAAAAAATCCTGAGCCCTTCAGGCTAAGGTACCCCACTTCCACCGTAATCTAAGGCATGACCATCTCTTGACAGACCCACTGCCACAGCATCTCCCGTTTTCCCCACATCCTCTCTTGACCACCCCCCGCCCCGATTTATTTTTTTCGCTACATTTGGAGTTGCATTTTTAAAATGTACAGATGATCATGCCCAGTATCCTCCCATGGCTTCCCACTGCTCTTATGATAAAGCCCAAACCTAACATTGACTTAAGTGGCCCCGCATCATCTGGACTCTGCCAACTCCTCCAACATCACCTTGGGCCACTTTCTTCTCTCCCTCACCAGCCTTATATTTATGCCTTGATTTTGTTCCTTCAACTGCCTTGAAGTTGAAGAAGCTCTTTCTCTTCTTGAGGCCTTTTGCAATAGGCTGTTTCCTCTCCTAGCCCACTGTCTTTGCTTAACAAATGCCTTCTCACTGAACGAAACTTTATGTCCAGAGTTAGTCAGCTTCTTTGGATATTTGTTCTCAGAGCACTCACTCCTTCATCACATTTATCACAATTGTAATTACAAAGCTTTTTGTAATTAATTAATATACATATATTCTGCTGGGCTCGGTGGCTCATGCCTACAATCCCAGCACTTTGAGAGGCTGAGGTGGGCGGATCACCTGAGGTCAGGAGTTTGAGACCCACCTGGCCAACATGGTGAAACCCTGGCTGTATTAAAAGTACAAAAATTAGCCGGGCGTGGCCTGTGCGCCTGTAGTCTCAGCTACTTGGGAGGCTGGGCAGGACATTCGCTTGAACCCAAGAGGCGGAGGTTGCAGTGAGCTGAGATTGTGCCACTGCACTCCATCCTGGGCGACAGAACAAGACTTCGTCTCAAAAGAAAACAAAAACAAAAAACCCTCTCTGTCTCTCTCTCTGTCTCTTGCTTGAACCTGGGAAGCAGAGGTTGCAGTGAGCCAAGATCACACCACTGCACTCCAGCCTGGGTGACAGAGTGAGACTTCATCTCAAAAAAAAAACCAACAAAAAAGAAAAGAAATATAAACTTTATATTGGGCAGCCATGTAGACAGCTAAAACTCGGGTGTATATTAAAGCAAAGAAGAAAGAACAGTAGGAAAAAATTATCACCACCTTGAACAAAGTTAGGCAATTTATTGCTTCACGTAGTCCCTAAAACGTGGTTAACAATCAGACCTCATAAGGGGCAGAGACACTCTGGCCTCAAGAACAAGGAGAACTAGGACAGACTCTCCCTCCATCTTCATCTTAGCTTCTTTTTATCTGTCACTTCTTTCTCAATGTGACAGCTCCTGAGTTATACATCTTACAATGCCACACTTGGAGAGAGAGACTGGCCCTCTTCATCATTTCCTGAGAAAGTACAATGACCACTTTGAATTAAGCAACCGTGGTTGAGAGACAATAGGAACATTTTACTAAAACTAAACAGATTAACATAGATGCCTCCTATATGACAGACAGACAGAATGAATAAATAAATTTGAACATCAGTACCTATCATCATTCATTTCTGGCTAATATTTCATGTGCCAACTCCTTGCAGGCCAAAGCCCATGTCTGACACCTCTATATGACTCTATTCCTATCTTCCCAGACAATAGGATCACTCAGTGAACATTTGTTGAGATGCAGTCAAAGAATCAATATTTGACTTTAATGTCAGTACCATAAAGATGATTGCTAAATACATAGTGAGGCTGAGTGGGAAGACTTAGCCAATGTGCAATGGAAGGTAACAGTGAACTTGGAAAAGCCCCAAGGCTGCGGTTTGCTGACTTGGCTCTTTGTGTCCAGCTGATAGGAGATCCTCAGGGTGCAATAAGGGCAGCACGTGCTAATTGAGGCCAGAAATTATCTTCATTACCACAGTGTTTCTGTTATCCTTTACATCTAAATGAGACCCAGTGGGGTAAATTTGGAACATGATTATCAGGGATTTTGCAAGGTGGTTCATTAACATAATTCCCCTAATTAGAAACCAAAGAAGCTCTTGTTGAAAATTTTCCACTAAATATTACAAGGCTATAATTCCTGCATCATTAGGTGCCTACTTCTGAATTCTCATTTCAAACCTTCCCCTGTGATCTGTGAGGGGCTCAGCTCTGGAGACCTTTCCTTCATCTAACAATTATTGAGCTCTTATGTGTTGAGTACTGGGTTAGGTGTCGAAGATACAGAGATATAAGATAGTCTTTGACGTCAAAAAGCTCACAGTCTAATAGGAAGGACAGACAAGTAGACAGGCAATTACAATGCAAAGGAGGTACGGGGTGTGTGTGTGTGTGTGTGTGTGTGTGTGTGTGTGTGTGTGTGTATGAGAGAGAGAGGAGAGAGGAGAGACAGAATATGAGCAAGATGCAAGATGCTTTAGGAAAAGCTAACAACTTCTCATCTTGGTAGAGAAAGTCGAGATGGGGGAGGAAGATCAGGGAAAGCTTTCTGAACGAGACAATCCATTAGCTATTTTGAGAATCAGCGGGTTAAGATAGGAAGAAAGGTGTTTCTGGCTGGGAGACAATAATGTACGAAGGCCCAGAGGCTTGAGAGACAATGACAAGTCTATGGACCTGCAGGTCGTTTAGAACTTAAGAGAACAAATTGAGCAGTGGGACAGGCATATCTGTATGGGTGCAGAAGTTGATGGGGAGGTCAAATCACAACACACCTTGGAAGCCATGATAAGAAGACGTTTTTAAGAGCCAGGAAAAGAGAGAGAGTAATAGCTGAAGAATGACATTGACCAAAACCACTTTACATTTGATGCCTAGGGTATTATCCTCCCAGCAAAAGCCCTTTCTTTTAATCCTAAAAACTTTTCCACCATCACTCCAATCTCCATCGTCTTAATATGGCCGTAATCAGAGAAACCAAGTTATAATTTGACTTTGCCTGTTGGCCACAGTTGATGATATGGAGGACAATAACCTGATTCAAGCTGGACCAGCCGGGCTTCAGGAATGTCCTGAAATTGGGTGCAAAATGTTGTAAGCATGTTGGGAAGTGAGAGCACCCTTAATTTTCTCAGCTTATCAGAGGGCGCATTAGTCAGGGCTCTCCAGAGAAACAGAACCAATGGATATATAATAAATATGTATCTTATAGACAGATACATAAGCAAGAATTTATTATGGGATTGGTTCACACAATTATGGAGTCAAAGAAGTTCCACGATCTGCCATCTGCAAACTGGAGAACCAGGCAAGCTGGTGGTATAATTCAGTCTAAGTTCAAAGGCCTGAGAACCTGGAAGCCCACTGGTGTAAGTCTCGGAGTCTGAAAACCTGTGGACCAAAAGCTCTGATGTCCAAAAGCAAAAGAAGATGGATCCCCCAGCTCCAAAAGAGAGAATGAATTTGCCTTTCTTCTACCTGTTTGTTTTATTGGGCCCTCCACAGATGGGATAAGGCCTATCCACATTAATAAGGGTGATCTCCTTCACTCTATCTACTGATTCAAATGTAACCTCACAGACACACCCAGAAATAATGTTCTACTAGTTATCTGGATATTCCTTAAAGTGGTCAAGTTGACACATTAAACTACACCCTCATTTTCTGGGTCCACACTGGAAGGTGGGGGTTGGAGTGACTTTTCTAGCAACACAGAGCAGGACTCCCAGCCTCACATTTTTTTTACTTGCTCGAGCGAAATAGGAGAATGGTTTTGCCAAGCACAAATCACCTCCATGCCCTCTGCTCCAAATATTCTGCTAGCCTTTTCATTATTTCAGACCCATCCCCACCTCACTTATTTTTGTTTGACATGATACAGCATCTGTCTCGTGAGAAATGGTGAAATGGACTGTAATAAATATAGTGCTTCAGTGAAGAAAGTTGACAGGAATATAAATACGGGGCATGATATATAAAGCCCACACATCCCAGTGGCCTCATTTATTAAAATCTTGCCATGCTAAATTTACAGAGTCCTCCTCTCTATATGTGTGCTCATAAAATACCGCTTATGCTGTTACTCACATCTACACCCTCCCTGGTTTCACTATTAGCTGACCTTTCTGTATGTACACGTCAAGGACTGGTTAATGCCCTCAGGGACTTGGCATTTAGGTGTGTTCAGGGTAGGATGTAGATTTGGATTACCATGAAGATATGACACTCTGGTCAAGATTAAGATGGAATTTCTCAAGGAATTGTGTTCTCTGTGTCATTTCTATCATTAGCCACTCACTGAATTCATGCCGAGCCAGACCTCCAATGAACAAAATTTGTTGATCTAATTAATATTTCTTGAACATGTACTATGTTTTAAGTATGAACAAGAGGGAGATGAATTATCTACAGCTTTTAAAGTACTCACAATAGAATGAGGGGCATACATGTATAAATATACAGTTTAGACACATTGTGATAAATGGTGTGATTGGAAAGGCAAATCACCATAATAGCTGAGGGTCCGTGTGGGCCAGGCACTACATGTTTTTATACCTCTGTTTTGTATTTACATAGAAATCTCCACTTTACAATTGGGGGAAATGAAACTTACAAGATAAAGGAGATTTCCTGAGTCCAACAGTGAGGAAGCAGTGGTATTGGATTTGAATCCAGCACTGTTTGATCCTAAAGACTGCACTTTATTCTCTAGTTTCTGGTTCCTTTTTACCCTGACCTTTAAGATGGCTTTGGACTCCCCAGGCAGGCTCAGTACTGGATGGTAACTAATATACGTTGAGGTCCCCCTGCTTACCTGCTTGAACCTGTTACGTCTTGTCTCTATTCTCCCAACTCCCTAGATAGACACTTGAAGGACTTTCTTGCATTGTCCCTGGCCCCTGCTGGTGTAGATCTATTGGTTATTGTCTGCCCATCATCCATTTCCTTTTTACCTTGTAATAGAACCCTTGTATCCTTTTTGCTCTCCATCCACATGCTCAGATGGAGACAGGCCTATTCACATGACCCAGGCATAGGCAAGCCCATGATACTGACTGGTTCAGTGAAAGGCATGGGATCCATTCCAACTTAATCGAGACAAATTTGGGGCTGTGGCTGGAATTGGGGAAGAAGTGCTGTCTGTTTGCTGGGGTTGCTAAGGAGACAGAGTGTAAGCCTGAAGCTTCCCATGGTCTTTCCTGCATCTCTTTGGGGAGAATTTACTATAGAATGCAATCAACACAGAGAAAGTAGAGCCAAGAGATGGAGAGAAACAGGTACCCAATTCCCTTTCAGTTCATTTTCAGCCTTGGATATCACCACTCTTGACACTTGTTCCACCATGGACTATCAAGGTACATGAGTCAGTAAATGTCATTTTTTCTTTTTTTTCTTTTTTTTTTTTTTTTGCTTAAGCTAACTTCATTTAGGTTTCTATTGTTTCAATCAAAAGAGTCATAATTAACATATCCACCAGTCTTGTCTCTGAACTCCTATACTAGGGTAAAGTCTGCCATGTCACTTAGCTCCTAAAATCCGCACCAAATAGCCAGCTCTCCATCTGGGCAGCAGAGCAAAGGAGAATTCAGTCAATCTCAGACTCAGAATCCTGTCAATTCAATCCATCATCTTCTTCAGTAAAACTGGGAAGAAAAAGTTAAGAGAAGTCTCTTTTATGGCTCAAGGAAAAGACTACCTCACAACATTGGGTATTTTTAAAGCTATTCTCCAATACGAGTTTCTAAAAGAAAGGTGTGTGTTGGAAAGCTAGGTATCTGGACTTGAAATAAATAAAATTTCCTCTCATTATATAGTGTCATCAGCATCCTGCAGGGGTCCTTGCAGTCTTCCAGGATAGAAATCAAGGGAGGTCACCAGACAGAGCAGCAAAGAGAAAGAGAAAGCTTTATTTTAGCTTGTGCACAAGGGGAGTCAGTACTGCAAAAGGGAAAGGGTGAGTTTTTCCCCGAGGGTAGTATATGGGTGAGTTTTATAGGGCCTTTCTATAGGGAAGGTTTTGTCAGGGCATGCGTAGGAGGCTTTCTCTAGCACCTGCACAGTGGCTTTACATGCTTCTTCATACATCACATGTGACATTAGCATTTTACATCTCCACCCCTTCATGTGAGTTTTATCATTAAAATGAGGGTGGGGTAATTACAAGTTGAAGTTTAAGTCTAACCGCACATGCGGGCCCCAGGGAAGTCCATAGGCCCCGAAAGCAGGATCTTGTGGTTCATAGCTTGTTGGGTCTTTTTTTTTTTTTGAGATGGAGTCTCGCTCTGTCACCCAGGCTGGAGTGCAGTGGCACAATCTCATCTCACTGCAAGCTCCGTCTCCTGGGTTCCTGCCATTCTCTGCCTCAGACTCCCAAGTAGCTGGGACTACAGGTGCTCGCCACCATGCCCGGCTAATTTTTTTTTTTGTATTTTCAGTAGAGACGAGGTTTCACTGTGTTAGCCAGGATGGTCTTGATCTCCTTTCTTGGGTCTTTTGTTGCTGATGAAAGTTAGGTAAGCTACAGCTTGAGTAAGGGGCTTTTGTTCTTTTTTGCTAAACCACATCAAAACAGGAAACCGGCAATCCTACCTGTCTCGATAGTATTAAGTTAAAAAAAAGTGAAATAGAACTTTAAAATATTGTGTTAATTACAAAAAAAGGAAGGAAATGAATGATACTGATCACACACCACCAAGTAAGTATATCAAAATCACATACATGGAGAAAACAGCACTGCATATTTTAGAAGTAAACATGCATTAGGGATATATGTCAAAAGCATTTGAGTGGATGCCTATGGGGAAGGGGTTTAGGAATAGGGACTGGGAGTGAATGGGGTAGAGATAAATAAAATGAGAAGGCATTGCGTAGACCAGTGGCAATGGTGTGCTGTGATGAGAAGCATGAGAGATTCAGCTCTCTGCATCCAAGGTTATAAACAAGAATGAAAGGAAGGAAAGAGGGGAGAAGGAAAAAAGCCTAGAATAAAACGTTCCAGTATGTTAACAGTAGTTGTACTTTGATCAGGGATCATTTGGTTATCAAGAAGAGAAACTCACTCAAGGAAGCTTAAATTAAAAGAGGATTGGTTCTATGGACACAACTGTAGAGAGCACAAGCTGATCTCAAAGACCTATAATCTTTTGGGTGTTCTCTCACCTCACTCTTTTTCAGAACCACATGTTCTGTTAAATCTGCCTCTCATCCTAACTGCTTCCTCTTCCTCTCATTGCAGACCTGCTTCCTTGCTTACACATCCACTTACACAATATCCATCACGGAAACTCCACTGGCAACTCCACATTGGGACCCCTCTCAATGGGTCGCACTCCTTTGCAGTTCAGCAACCCTACCTTCCCCCACCTAACTGACTCAGTCTCTGTGACCCTATTTTAAATCGGAGAGAGACAGATGTAACTGGCCCACCATGAGTCAGCTATTTACCCTTGGTTTAAACAGCTCTGGTAAAAGTGAAAGGCAGTGAGGTGGATGAAAGGAAATGAAAATGGGTCTGGAAGCTAAGAAGATTGTGGGAGGTAAAGATTAGTATATCTTGTAAGCACTGTCCCTCAGCACTGGGATTATGGATGATTACTTTCTTTATATGTTTTAGCATTATCCAATTTTCCTAAAATGACATGAGTTAGGGATAGAATGATTAGTGTTTAAAGGGACAGGCTCTGCATCCAGACAAAACTAAGTTCAAATTCTTGCTCTTCTACTTCCTAGTTGTGTGACTTGAGCAAATCCCATCACCTTTCCAAGCCTTATCTGAACTACAGGGTGTTAACTTTCTTATAAGCTATCATAAGCACTCGGTGAGATATGTAAGCAGAGCACTGAGCACAGTGTCCCATTCACAGCAATCACTTATGAAATGCGATGACACATTATTATTGTACATAATTCTTATAATTAAACATTCTTTAAAAATTAAAAAAAAATCCTCACAGTCACATGTCAGTTATCATTATTGAGTTGGCAGGACAGGACACTTGCTACTGCTGTTTTCCTACTCCATTCCTCCCTGGAACATAGAATTTATCTGTGCTGGAAATGGCTATTGGAAATTACCACTGTCTACCCACTGCCCTTCTAACACACATAATCAACAAGCTAAGACAGCTCCCTCTTCCTCACAGCCCTCATCTACTGGCTCTAATTGATCATTACTAGGCATGCTCAGAGGGTCCCGGGGCTCATATGTTAATTGACTGCACACTCATTTAATGGGGAACTCCCCAATTCCCCAAGCATGAGCAGACTCTGTGCTACCTCCTCCATCCTGGTGCATTCTGGGAGCCTGTAGAGGAGAGAGGGTCAGCAGGTGGTGCATCTGATCAATTAATTAGGAGCATGTTGAGAGGTCTGACTCCAAGCCTAGATAATTGCATAATTAAATCTCCACCCATCCTCCATCCCAATTCCCAGTCCAAATGGCTCTCACCAGCCTGCCATCCCTGTTAGCTGGGGAAGACATGAGCCCTGTTCAGGTCTTTCCTGGGCAGAGACAGCCCCTACCTCTTCCTCGTTCTGGCTGAAACTGGCTGGGGAAATGTTCTTTGAGAGCACCTAAGAATGAAAGTGGACCAATTTCCTCAAAAGGTTGTGTGGGTGTTAAAGGAAATAATACAAAGTGAAATGAAGCTTTTCAAGGGGAAACACCTCAAATCCTTTGACCTGCCTTCAATTAGCGAGGCTTGTTGATGTGGTCCTCCGCAGATGCTCTCCCAGACAAGGCTAGTTCTTTCTGCCATATTCATTCTCCTCTTTTCTTTACCATAAGAGCCTTCTTTTTGTTCATGGCACTCACGTACGCAGCTGAAAAAAATGTCCTTCCCAGACTCCCTTGAGCAAGGAGTGGCCACAAGGCACTTCTACGCAGTCAGATGTTGGTAATAGACTTCAGGGAGGGAGATCTTGCACAAATAATAGTACAGAAGAGGAGTTTGCCTCCTGCCCTCCACCTTTCTCCTTTTTCCTGTCTTGAAGACACATGCAATGCCTGGAGGTAAAGCAGCCTTTATGCAACCATAAAAAAAAAAAAAAGCCAACCTCTAAAGATGAATGAGCTGAAAATGGAAGGAGCCTGCATTTATAATGTCATCATGAACAGCCATAACAGCTCATGCTGCCACTCTATATTTGACATGATGTAAGAAAATAAATAAATAAATAAGCAACTAAAGATTGGGTGAAACTGCTGTGATCAGCTTTTACCTGCAGAGGAACACACTCCTCACTGCCTAACTGACACAGGTGCTAACATCAGTCACACACACACATACACATATATATATATGTATATATATATATATATATATATATATATATATACATATATATATATATATTTTGACTTGGAGTCTCGCTCTGTTGCCCAGGCTGGATGACACATAGATATGTCGATAGGTAATCACAGTAATAATAACAACCACATATAATGAACATGTGCTATAGCATAGGGTTATTGGGAGGATTATGTGAGATGAATTATTTAGAACCCCAGTACAATGGCAGGCACAATGAAAACATGAACGAATCTTGGCTTTTATCAGAATTTGAGGTTAAGAGAGTTCATTCATAAGGCTAATCAAAAAGAAATGAAAGAAAGGTCGAAAGGAGAAGCTAACACCAAGATTTGGGGAATTGCAAACAGAGGGATAGCATCCATGCTGGACTCAGAATACTTCTCCATTGGCAAAGATCCTGGACCTGCCTCTTACATGCTGTGTGACCTCAGGCAAGTTACTTAACCTCTGGGGACCTCAGTTTCCTTTTCTGCAAAACTGAGGTAATTGTGAGGATTAAGGAAGATATGCCCAATGTAAGGGCTTAGTGCCTGTGGTTAGCATTTGTGGTTAATTCTGCCCGGAGACAGGCAGGAATCTTAAGAAGAGCCTCTCTCAGAGCACTGAGACAGGTTGCATAAAGACAACACTCCAGTCTCTCAGCAAAGGAGTTTTGCAGTAGTCCCCATGAGAACCAAGTGGAGGTACTCAGCATATTCCTCACTTTGATAAAAATCTCTCAAAGAGGCAGTAAATTACCAAGTCCTTGTTTTAGCTAAATCAAACATACTGCAGATTCCATTGGCATTTAATACTGATATTATGGCCCCAGGAATAACAAGTGAAAGTAATTAAGTTTAATGATTCCAATGAACCCAATATGCTTGATTGCAGTGTGTATGTCTAATTATCTTTCTTTTTTGTTGTTGTCGTGTGTGTGGTATAAACAAGACCTACTTGTAAAAATAAAAAAGGCACTAATTTTAAGATGTATCAGGGAAAGTTGCATTTGCAGCACCTTTTTGAAGGGTTTGCTTGCTTTCTCAAAAAACTGGTAGGGAGAAGGTCGCTTGGCTTGTCAAAGTGGCAAAGGAGAGATGATGTCATGCTTGTGTCTCTGAATGGTGGGACAAAGCCAGTCTTCCCAATTGCAGAGGAGGAAAGGAAGGAGGCCCAAGCCTGTAGGTCCTCACCAAGGTAAAGGATCAAAAGAGGTTGGGTAAAGGTTAAAGGCAAAGCTTGGGCTGAAAATCCTGAGGCCTGACTATTTCCCTCAGGGAAAGGGTATGTTCTGCTCACCTGGACAGACATCCCTGGGAAAGATTGTTTCACTGGCCTCAATTTCCCCCACACCTCCTTGCATCCATGTTCTTTGCCATGTGACTTTCAGTCCTTTTCACTAAAAGGACAGAATGGATTTCTGCACCTTTTGACTTCAGATTTGAACATGTGACTTCCGATCAGATTTGAACATGTGACTTCCTTTAGCTAGTGGAATTAGGTGAAAGCAGCATGGTACCAGCTACAAGCCTTGAATGTTTCCACTTACTATCTTGTGTTTCTGTACCACGCTGCTTTCACCTAATTCCATTAGCCAAAAGAAGTCACACGTCCAAACCCAAAGTCAAGGGCTGGGTTTAAGAGGCCTTGAATGTTTCCATTTACCATCTTGTGTTTCTGCCATTGCTGTGTGCCCAAGCTTGAGCTAGCCTTCTGATCCCAGACAGAGAATGACCCACACCTGGAGTGGCGCCCCTGCAACCAGCCTAGCCTGATCAGCCAATCCCCAGCCAAGCCACAGATGTGTGAGCTAAATGTATCCTTATTGTTGACTTATTTTTTAAATATCACTAGGATTTTTTTTTATGAAGCATAAGGGCTCTGGTATAACCATGAAAACCTTGAAGTGTTTTCAGAATTTTGTGACAATAAGAAATTTTCTGGGGAAACAGTTTTCCAGTTTTCAGGGAATTCTTAAAGCTGCGTCTGACCCAAGGAAAATTAGAAAGTCCCTGTAACTGTTAACCACGCCTACCTGTACTCAGCCACAAGCTGAAGACTCCCGAGTCATCCTTAGCTCTTCTGTACTTCCCGCTGTCTCTTCCCAACTCCCATTTGGTTGTATCATGCTAGTAACTTGAAATCAGCCATAGGGGAAGTACTTATACCATCTAAATTGGAAAACACTACAAACCAAGGCTTCCCCATTTCCCATCCCCTCCCAGAGAGTCAGCTTACCAGCATTCATGCTTCCCACAATCAGCTGGGGTCAAGTCCTCTTACTCCTTTGATGTCAGCAGCATCTCTTGCAAGTGGTCCCTATTCCACAACCTCACAAGGACATCCTCACCATCCTTGCACAGGGAGCAGCCTAGAGCTGCAGGGTGCATGTCAGAGTCAAATGATCTATGGTTGATCCCAAGCTCAGCTACTTAGCAGATACATGATCCTAGCAAGCTCGTTAAACTCTCTAAGCCTCCTTCTCCCCATCTGTGAAATGGAAATAAAAAATAGTGTCTAACTCTTAGGGTCATTAGGAGGATTCAGTGAAATGACTTG
Organism: Gorilla gorilla gorilla; assembly: GCF_029281585.2. Classification (NCBI taxonomy): domain Eukaryota; kingdom Metazoa; phylum Chordata; class Mammalia; order Primates; family Hominidae; genus Gorilla; species Gorilla gorilla. The sequence goes on along the minus strand of NC_073242.2, from coordinate 19,878,930 downwards.
GGCAAAGCATGTAGCACTGAGCCTGACACCTCCTAAGCCCATGATAGGTGACAGCTCTCATGACTTGGTTGTGTTCACATCATCTTTTGCCTCAATTATTTGCAACACCTTCAAACGGACCTTCCTCTTGTTGGTCTTGCCCCTTTCACTCTATCCTCTCCACAGCAGACAGAGAAAATGGGGAAAAAAAATTCCAGAAGTTGCTCTCAGAGGCAGCGTGTAGCTGTGCTCTTTGTAAAATTCCACCACGGCGTACCATGGCCAGGGCCAGAGAGTGCAGAGGGTTATGGTACTGCCCACCAACGTCATCTTCAGATACTTACAAAATAGATCATGGATTCAGGTGTGGCTCTATGAGCAAGTGAATATGTGGATAGAAGGCTGTATCATTGGTTTTGATAAGTATACGAATCTTGTATTAGATGATGCAGAAGAGATTCATTCTAAAACAAAGTCAAGAAAACAACTGGGTTGGATCATACTAAAAGGAGATAATATTCCTCTGCTACAAAGTGTCTCCAACTAGAAATGATCAATGAAGTGAGAAACTGTTGAGAAGGATACAGTTTGTTTTGAGATGTCCTTTGTCCAATATGAACATTTATTCATATCATTTTGATTACCCTTATGTTATTACAAGATGGGAATAAATGCTATGGGATTGTTTGTATTAAAAAAATGAAAGTGCGGGGGGGGGGGGGAAGCACAAATACACTTGTGTTACTCCCTTGCTCAGAACTCTCCAGTGATTCTCCTTTGCCTTCAGGAGACAGTCCCAATTTATAAACGGGGAAACTGGAGTTTGAAGAGGTTAAAACATTTGCCCAAAGCCACACAGGTAGTAAATGACATAGGATTTCAACCCAGACTTTCCATGTCCACATTCTACCTTTTTCACCACTAAGATATACCAAGGATAAAAGAATAGGTGATTACAAGGTATGGATGGGTGAACAGATGAAATTACAAAAGGGACAGAAACACAGAAGGATAGAAGCATGAGTGGAAGTCTAGAAGGATGGCAGACTCTAGAAGGAAAGGAAGGAAAGGATGGGTGGATGGATGAATGGAAGGGTGGAAGGACAGAAGAACAGAAAGACGGAAGAATAAATGGACTGAAGGATGAAAATATGGAGGGATTCTCCTGAGTTGCATTCACTCCCTCTGTCTTACCTAGGTTTACCTAGCAAGGGTTCTGTCCCTGGACACCTACCTGAGACTTTTGCTGAGAACACAGCAAATCCTATGGACCCTTCCATTTCCTAGCTGTTAGTTTCCTTTTCCTCCATCTGTTCAAACCCAGTTCATCTCTGAACAGGTCTCTCTTGGTAACCAGCTTCCAGGGAACTGACCACTTCTGTCTTCTTCCAGAAGCTCAGGTTTTTCGATGACCAGGGACCAAATTTTGAATCTTAAGAACTAACATTCACTAGGCACTAACTGTATGCTAATTGTATAATTCTGTCATTTAATCTTCCCAACACACTTACACGGTAGGTACTGTAATCCTTTCCATTCTGAAGATGAAGACATAGAGTCACAGAGATCTCACATAATTTACTCAAAGTTGCAAAACTACAAAGTGGTACATCCCAGGATTGCTGAGGCAATCAGAACCCGAGGTGTGCACTCATAACGACTACACTATACTTTTTCTCTCCTTAGCTACCTCAACTGGTAGCTCCATTCCCCGTATTTGGATGGAAAATCTATTATCAGTCCATGAGGACTAGAGTCACATTATCTGTTAAGACCTTACCTATGGCATTTCTCATGCACCTACCAATTTATACTGAACAATAGTCATAATGAACAGCCACTAAGTGCAAGTTACAAAAGTTTCACCATTATGAAACCATAACCCTATATGCCACAAAGGCACCTCCCACATTGATTAAAGGGCCACTGGCATTTTGAGAAAAACATTCCTATCAGTGACATAGCCTAGTTGGAACAAAAGATCCACAGAATTGTGATGAATGAGACTGTGGGCAAGCACCCATCTAATTTGGTTGAAAATATACCACAGTGGTTTCAGAATCTGGCCAACCTGGATTCTGGCTCCAGCTCTGTCATTTGGTTAAGATATGTGACGTCAGCCAGTACTTGACATCTCTGAGCCTCAATTTTCTTATATGCAAAATGGGGAGAATAATAGCAGCTTGTATGAATAGTTGTAAGAATGAATGAGATAACCTGTACAAAGGGCTTAGTACAATCCGAAATACACAACTGATCATTATCATGGTGGTGGTTGTTATATCCAGACCACTGGAGCAACTATGTTTCTCTCTCTCTCTCTCTCTCTCTCCCCCCCCCTCCCCCCCGCCGTGTGTATGTGTGTGTGTTCAAACAAAGCAAAAAATCAAATTCAGCCCACTTTGACCAAAGGTCCAAGCCTCTTTTCTCTGTTTGTTTGTTTTTCCTTTTCCAAAAGCTTCCCAAAGTCCTCCTGCCAGAGAATCAGTTGGGTGAACTCCTCCTCTGGCTTGATTAACTTCCCCTTGTTAACTGACCGGGTTCAATGCAATTTAATTTCATTGAGAGGAAGTGGTTCAGAAATCAGGGTCATTTAATTTCTGAAAGGCGAGTGAAAGGTTGCCTTTCCCAAGTGATCTTTCTGCCATTTGTTCCCGTTAAAATGAAAAGTACAGTGGTTAATACAATGGCTTCAAGGTTATGTTAGATCACCTTTGCAAATAAGAGAAGAATTCTTTCTACAGGATTTTAATTAGGTCAAGTACAACTAATTCATCCTTTGGTACTTATTCCATTTCCTTTCCTTTCTGTAATTACTGCCAGTGTAACGCTCCTCACACACACAAATGGAGCTGAAGAAAGCCCTGCGATTATCCTTTATTTCTCCTTCATGCAAGAAAGGAGGGGGTTATCTACTGCATTCAGCCTTTGTAAATCTGGGGACTATAGTCCTAATAGCCTTACTCACATGAGTGCCAACCTCCCTGTAGCAGTGAGGGGGTTCCTAATTTGATCCCAACACCACAACGCACACATCTCCCCTTTACATTATCTACAGAAGATGACTAGGTATCAAGACAAAGAAAGTCAACTCAGGTACATGTTGTCAATCAATAAACCTGTATTGAGCGCCTACCAAGGGCTCAGTAGGGTGTTAGGTGCATGGGAGTGGGGTTGCAAAAGAGTTAAAGGAGCTTAGTCAGGTTTGGCGAGACAGATAATTAGCAGGTAAAATAAATCAGCAGTACTCAGCTTGGTTCTAGAAGAGCGAAGGCACTGTGTGTGGTGGAGGACATGAAGGAGGTGGGGGAGGTAACTGAACGCTTCAAGGAGGAGGTAAGCCTTGAGTTGACCTTGGAAGCACCAGTAGGATGCAGATCTCCCGCTCTTTTAAAAATACATATTTATTGAGTGCCTAATATGTGCTGGGCATTGTCAAGTATTTTATATGCGATATTTCATTTACTCCTTTCTTCGATCCTGAGAGGCAGGTGCTGTCTTTGCCCCCAAGTTACAGATGAGAAAACTAAGACTCTGAGATGTAAAGCAGTGAAATGTTCAAGAACATATGACACTGGCAAAGCTTGGATTCAAACCCAGGTTTTTTTTCTTTTTCTTTCTTTCTTTTTTTTGGAGACGGAGTCTCGCTCACTCTGTCACCAAGTCTGGAGTGCAGTGGCACAATCTTGGCTCACTGCAACCTCCACCTCCCAGTTTCAAGTGATTCTCCTGCCTCAGTCTCCTGAGTAGCTGGGATTACAGGCACACACCACCATGCCCAGCTAACTTTTGTATTTTTAGTACAGACAAGGTTTCACCATGTTGGCCGGGCTAGTCTCGAACTCCTGACGTCAGGTAATCCGCCTGCCTTGGCCTCCCAAAGTGCTGGGATTACAGACGTGAACCACAGCACCCAGCCCCAAATCCAGGTTTTCATCATAGCACTTGTTACTGGCTGTAATTCTCTTGCTTTAATTGTGTATTTATGAGTCCTCTCCCTCTAATATGTGAACTCCAAGAGAGGAAGACTTTATCTGGCTTGATTACTGCAGACTACTCAACATCTGGATCCCTGACTGGCATAGAGTAGGTGATCAGCAAGTACGTGTGGAATAACAGACTGGATCACATACTCCAAGAGCCAAGAGGAGAAGGATGCTATGCTGTAAACTCCAACGAGTCAGTTTCCGTGGCTGTCTTGCACCCTGCAGTGTCACTAGCACCCAGGACAATGTCCACAGTACATGATAGCTACTCAATCACTGTTGAATGAAGAAAGGAAAGAAAGAAAGATCACTGGAACAGAAGGACACTCACCAGTTTAGTAGAATGCAAATTCAGGTCAGCTAAACTATTATTCTTTGTCATTGATGGAGAAAGAAATTGTTACAGACTGAGCCAGAGATACTCACTGTCCTGAATCCATTCCCAAGAAGATCCAAATGCCTGGCAAGCCCGTGTTCCCGGTGATCCCCTCTGTGCTTGTCACTTTGGCCTCACTTAAAAGAGAAAGTGCCCTCAGGATCCTACAGATCTCACTGCCAGCTTGGATTCTCTTTTCATTAATTTGTGTTTTCCTAAGGAATATTTATTCATGTAGTCTGTGTTTGGGCAATTATTGAAATTATGTATAATTACGGGTGATAGTAAATAATAATAATCACCTAGCTGCAACATGCACTGTTTCTATTACGGATAGGAATTTTGTGCAATTTACTAAGAAACGTTCTAATGTAGGAGTGCTGATTAGAAAGGAGGGAGGGTGTTGTTACGAATGCTTGGTTATCAGTATTCTTATGTGACTGCTATGCAAGAAAGTCCTATATCCTGTTTATCCAGCCTTGGAACTGTACTCTTTGAATATTATTACCATTACTACTATTAATAATAACTACTCAATCCACCACTTACAATGTGCCAGATCCACTTTAAATCCAAATTAAAATTCAGTGCGAGCTTGAGTGCCTTCAGAGACCAAGCAAACTTGGAAAATGACTTAAGCAGACTGGGCTGGGGATCAATAGGGAGAAGTGGGGTCTGTGGTGAATGGCAGGTTGCATTCCTCATCTACAGGAGACAGCTGCCCCTCAGCTAAATCCAAATATTGCTGTGAGAAGATGAGGGGATGGTGCTGCCATTTCTGATCTTTTTTCAGAAGTCAGAAATATGGATTTTAATGTGAAATTCCCAGAGTTTTAACTGCTGTCTGACGACAGTCTGTGTGCTGCCTGTGTGCAAGCCTCCGTCTCGCATCCTCTATCAAAAGCCTCTAGGGAAAACTGGTCCGTGAGCAGGGGCTGTGTTTACTTTGTTGATTGTGGGCCGGGGCGGGGGGAAGGAAAAATTGCATGGAGCCATTGTAGAAGCTGTAAGAGCCCATTTCTCATTTTTATTTAAAATTTCATGGAGGTAATTTCAGAGAACAATGAAATATCATCGGAAGTCTGGCTGGAGAGGAGAGACACGTGAAGGAGAATGATAGAATGACTGGCGGCGCTAATAAGGAGGGCTAGGATAGACCAGCCAGAGTCATGAAGAAAATCATCCTCTTCCCCCAGTCCCCAGCTTGATGGGAAGGGGGCTACATGCCCCTGGAGATCTGCAAAGAGGGTGCCAGGCTGCCCAAGCCAGAAGCCTCAGATGTCTCCATGCTAGAGTGCAGTGGGGTGATTCTAGCTCACTGCAGCCTCAAATTTCCGGGCTCAAGTGAACCTCCCACCTTGGCATCCCAAGTAGCTAAGACAACACACGTGCACCACCCCTCTAGGCTGACATTTTTATTTTTATTTTTGTAGAGACAGGGGTCTCTCTATGTTGCCCAGGCTGGTCTCAAACTCCTGAGCACAAGCAATCCTTCTGCCTCAGCCTCCCAAAATTCTGGGATTACAGGCATGAGCCACCACACCTGGCCAAACCTGACTTCTATGTGACAGGGCGAAGAAGGCTTATGTTCTTCTCATATCAATTTAATTATCATAACTCAGGGAAGTCTTATGGCCAAGTTCCAACATCTTGATATTCCCTCCCCATAATACCCTAAACTTCCCCCGTGTAACATTTATCACACATTATCTCTTATCTCTTTATGTCAGAACTACTTTCCTTCATAAATATGAATGCAGGAATTTCATCTGTCTTGTTCACCACTGTCTCCTAGCACCCACAGTGCTTGGCACATAGTAGGGGCTCAATAAATATTGACTTGTAAAGGAACAAGTGAATGAAGAGTCCTTTGACCTTAGGCATGGGTTATTTAATCACAGAATGCCTCGCCTGTGAAACAGGGGTAACAGTAGTACCTCTAAGAATTGCTGTCTTCTTTGCGCTACAACCCACAGAAAATTTGTACTCTGTATTTCATCTGTTCTCCACAATGTGCGTAAGAAGTTGGGAGTATTTTTTATCCCAACATTATATAGTTGGGCTTAGAGTAGTTAAATGACTTGCCCAAGGTCACACAGACTGGAAGTGACACAATGGAGAGATTCCAACCCAGGTCTGTCTGAGTCTTTATCTCCTTCCCCACAGGAGTTTAGAGAGGGAGAAAAGCCATTCTATCAGACCGGTGGAAATCAAAGTAAGCTTCATAAAGGAGATGCATTTATCCTGGGTTTTAAGGATGGATGAGAATATGGGAGGCAGAGGAAGCAGAGAAAGCATTCTAGGTGGAAGGAATAACTCAGGCAAAAGCTCAGAAATAGCAGGAAACGGCAGATTGATTCAAGGAATGGCTTGTGAATCATTTAGGATAAAGGGGTGGGGAGGTCCTGAGAAAGGCTGAATTCATATCATAAAAATGAGTTCACTCATCCTCTCAACAGTTATGAACTGAGTGCCTGCCAGGTGAGGAAGACATCGACCAAAGCATCCTCATGTCCTGTCCTCAGGAAGCATACTGTCCAGTGCTCTGCCACACTGACTCTTTGCTGCAAGGACCACATGAAGAAGTAGGAAAGAAATTACTTTGAAAAGCTCAACTATGCTATTTAAATGCTCTCCTCTGTTCTGCTCTATCTGTTAGACTCTTCATAGTAATTAAGTAAAAGCTCCAGTTCAAATTGACATGGCTTTTACAGAAGGAGAATTCATTGACTCAGGTAAGAGAAAAATTGGAGAGCTGTCTGGCCTTGTTGGTTCCAGAATTTTTCCAAGTCATCAAGATAGGATGAACAACAACTCTCCAGCCCTCCTGTGTGTGTAGTTTCACTCTCCCACAGACTGTTGTCTTTCAACAGCCCCAGATCTCACACCTTCTCAGCTCCACATCACACTGAGATAAAAGCTTCTCTTCCCCAACAGTTGAACTTGAGTTCAGTTTTCACTGGCCAGAAAGCGTCCGTGCACTCATCTTAGAACCAATCCCTACACCCACAAGGATAGGATAAGGATAGGATAAGCTAAATGACTTAAACTAATCAGGACCCTCCCTTCTCTGGCCTGGCCAAGCAAAAAAATGTAAGCAAAGAGTTAAAGAAAAGTGGTTCTTCAAATGCAATTCCAGAAATAATTTTGCTAGGAAAACAGTAAGTTCTGAAAAAAAAAAAATTACAGCAGTCCACTCTCACCAACGTGAGCTTTGTGATCTTAAGACATCTCACATTATTAAAAATCACATTATAATTACATACAATAGTTTCAGGGGAGGCAGAGGTTGCAGTGAGCCAAGATTGTGCCACTGCACTCCAGCCTGGGTGACAGAGTGAGACCCTGTCTCAAAAAAATAAACAAATAAATAAAATTATTTCAGGGAACTGAAGAATATCAGATTTGCAAAGCCAAAATTGTGAGGGGTTTTGGCAAAAATTTCAATCACAAGGTTTTCTTTTTTTAAAGTAGATGTGTTTATTTTGTCATTGCAAGCTATAAAATTAACAAAAATGAACCTAGACCTCACTGAGCAAATCCTTAACAGCACTTAGGATTAGATCCAAATAAATGAGCGTTGAGAGTGGTGGCTGTCAACCCTGGCTGCACATTAAATCTCCAGGAGAGCTCTTTAACATGCTGATGCTCAGGCCTCAACCAGAGTGATTCTGATTTAATTTGTTTGGAGTGTGATCTGGATGTGGGTATTAAAAAAAAAAGAAAAACAAAGAAAGAAAAGAAAAAACAGTGGTTCTTAACTTTGGCTGCAATTAGAATCACCTGGAGACTTTTAAAAAAATTCCAAAGTCCAGGCTACAGTGCAAACCAGTTGCATCAGAATTCATGGAGGTAAGACCCAGGCATCAGTATATGTCGAAGCTTCCATGAGCAGCACAATTAGCAGCAACCAAAGGGAAGCAAAAGAACATGGCCGGGCACGGTGGCTCACGCCTGTAATCCCAGCACTTTGGGAGGCGGAGGCAGATGGATCACGAGGTCAGGAGATCGAGACCATCCTGGCTAACAAGGTGAAACCCTGTCTCTACTAAAAATACATAAAGAAATCAGACGGGCGTGGTGGCGGGCGCCTGTAGTCCCAGCTACTCAGGAGGCTGAGGCAGGAAAATGGCGTGAACCCGGGAGGCGGAGCTTGCAGTAAGCAGAGAGCGCGCCACTGCACTCCAGCCTGGGCGACAGAGCGAGACTCCATCTCAAAAAAAACAAAAACAAAAAAAAAAAAACATGTCCCTAGCAGCCAGACAACAGCTCCCTAAGGCAGCTGGGTGTTCCTCTGCAATGTGTGAGGTAACTTTTCTTCTCATAGCCACATTTTTGTTCCCAGTTTTATTTCCATTGTATGCAATCGATGTTTGAGTTAGGTAAGCCATGTCCATTAACTGAATTGATGGCATCAAAACCATGTTCCATTATAAAAACTTGTGCCATAAAAGAAGTGGCCTGAGCCAGAGTTGATTTTCATGGGTGACACATGAGATACCACGAGCCACCAGCATTGTCAATGAACCTAGGTAAGGATTTATATCAAGAGCTAGTATTTAATAAGGGCTTAGCTTGTGCCAAACATGGTTCTAAGCAATTGACATACACGTGACTTATTTAATCTTCAGAACAACCATATGTGTTGCCATTATCCACATGTTACTGATTAGGAAACCTAGGCACAGAGGAGTTTAGTGACTGGCCCAAGATCCCATGGTGACTAAATGGGGTGAGTAAATATTTAAACAGCTTAGCTCCAAAGCCTGCACACTTAACCTCTACATTGTAGGAGGCTGGCCAGAAGTGAAAAGAAATGTTCAATGCATCTCACTTTATTGACCTCCTAGAGTGGGTACATACACAGCTTGAAGGAACTTTCCTCTGTGTTCTCATTAGAGACAATGGCTGGTGGCCTCTGGGCTGGTAACCTTTCAGACTAGGTCCACAGGGTTCCCGCTTTCATCCACTGGTTCAAATGATTTGGTGAAGGTTAAAAGATGTTCCGAGGGAGGAGGAGTGAGACAGAGGGGATGGATATTCACCACTCTCATGCACCAAAGTCTATGTTCAAGAATATTCTCTCTTCACCTCTCTGTCTGGTCAACTGCAACTTAATCTTCAAGACATAGCTCAAGATAACCAGCTCCTCTGAGAAACTTCTCACCTTCTTTCCCAAATGAAGTGTAGAGAAAACAATTCTTAAATTAAAAGTTGAGATTCTTAGGGAAGTGGGATGTATTTGTTTAGCAAAGCCACCTTGAGGAGCAATTTTGGTTGTGGAAGGATGATCCTGAATGTTTGGAAGGCTCAGGAGACATAGATGGAAAACTGAATATCTCTGCATAACAATGCAGGAAGAATTTGGAAGCTGCTTGGTAAGAGACGTAGTGAGGATGTGTGGAGATTCTTGGAAAGTGAGGGATAATATCATAACTATAGGGGAGGAAATTTGAGGAGTAATGTTAGTCAATGCCATTCATCCCCATATCCTGGCAGGTCTGGCAGAAGAACCTTAGAATAAAAATACCTACTAGTTCATCTGAAGCCACTGTATGTGCTACAATTTAACCTCTTTTATGACCTCTACCCACAAAAATAAATATATTCAATAGACCTTGACTTGGCTGACCGGCATTTGGAGAGACAAGATAAAGTAGCTTTGTTGCTTCTTTTTTTTTTTTTCTTTTTGGAGACAGAGTCTCACTCTGTCACCCAGGCTGGAGTGCAGTGGCACAATCTCAGTTCACTGCAACCTCCGCGTCCCGGGTTCAAGCGATTCTCATGCCTCAGCCTCCCAAGGAGCTGGGACTACAGGTGTGCACCACCATGTCCAGTAAATTTTTGTGTTTTTAGTAGAGAACAGGTTTCGCCATGTTGGCCAGGCTGTCTCAAGCTCCTGGCCTCAAGTGATCCGCCCACCTCGGCCTCCCAAGGTGCTGGGATTATAAGCATGAGCCACCACACCAGGCTGTTGGATATTTTGAATGATGGAGAGAAGAGAGAAGAGCACATCACAGAAAACAAGAGACAAATACACTTAACAGTAATGGAAATGAGAGCTGTAGATATGAACATAAGCCACCATAGGATTTAAGAAAATCCTGAGGAAGTCTTAGTTCAATAGCATGAGATACAGTTGGGGATATAAGCAGATGTTATTTCATTCTTCAAAGGCAAGGCAACTCCAGCCATTCTTTGAGTGACACAATGTTTCTTTCAATGATGGTTTCTCAAAGGCACTAACCTCTCCTGTGCACGTTTGCAGCATTTTATAGAAAGCCTTAACAATAAATTTTTTTAATAGTCTTAATTTTGGCCATTCTGAACCACTTTAAATTCCCCAAATGCTTCACATTTTTATTCTCTTACAGACTTTTGTACATGTTTTTCCTTTTGCCTGAAACACGCTTGCCCATCATCTTTGTCCATTTTAATTTCTGCTAGTCTGTCAGATCTTAGCCTTAGCAGTTACTTCTTCTGACATATTAGTGAGGATGCTTTAGATTGCTAGTAAAAATAAAATCCAACTCAAAATGACATAAAAATAGGTATTTTCTATTGTAATAGAAACTTTTCATAATTTCAATTTTTTATTTTAGATTCAGGGGATACACGTGCAGGTTGGTTACATGGGTACATTACACAGTGCAGAGGTTTGGGGTATGAGTGGTCCCATCACTCAGGTACTGAGCATAGTACCCAATAGGTAGTGTTTCAGCCCTTGTCCCCTCCCGCCCTTCCCCCAGTGTCTATTGTTGCCATCTTTATGTCCAGGAGCATCCAATTCTTACCTTCTACTTATAAGTGAGAACATGCCATATTTTGTTTTCTGCCTCTGCATTAATTTGCTTAGGACGATGGCCTCCAGCTGCATGCATGTTGCTGCAAAGGACATGATTTCATTCCTTTTTATGGCTGCATAATATTCCATGGTGTAAAGGTACCACATTTTCTTTATCCAGTCCAACATTAATGGGCACGTAGGTTGATTCCATGTCTTTGCTATTGTGAATAGTGCTGTGATGAATATACACATGCATGTATCTCTTTGGTAGAACAATTTATTTTCCTTGGGATACACGCCCACTAATGGGATTGCTGAGTAGAATGGTAATTCTGTTTTAAGTTCTTTGAGAAATCTTCTAATTGCTGAAGTGGCTGAACTCATTTGCATTCCCACCCACAGTATATAAGTGTTCTCTTTTCTGCGTAGCCTTGCCAACATCTGTTATATATATATATATATATAATTAGATATTTCTTATGTGCCACTTCTGATCTTCTCAGTGTGTTAGCTTCTTCATGCCGCTGGATCAGCAGCCAAGGAAAGGAGTTAGTTACAGCACTGATGAGGTTAGTTGATTCTGAGTACATAAAAGACTACAGATGCCACTGCAAAGCTGGGGCAGGAAGAATTCACTGGGGAATCTTTTGGTGTTTCCATGCCCTGTGAGCACAGAAATCTGTTAGTTTCAGGAACTGTGGCCCCAACAAGGGCAAGGTAACAAGAGCTCAGTCTTCTCAGGCATGAAATTCCAGGTTCCCTGCATTCAGCCAGACATGCTCAAGTGCTGGTCAGGATGACAGAAACCTAGCATAGTAGCAGAGGTTGAAGAGGATGGATATGAATTATGAGCTCCTAACCTAGTTCAGTTTGTTTCACTAGGCTTCTTGCCTTGAGTCATCTCAGAGAGTTTTGCCAATGACCATCTTGATAGGGACTCTGTAATTGGATCAGACTTGTACTCTTCTTCTCAAGGAAGAAATAAGGGCATCTTGTTTTCCAAAGTAGAGGTAAAGAGAGGATCTTGTGATGCAATGGGTAGACTGTATCAGACACTGTATCATCCAACTCATTCTAGCCACCACTGAGATTCCATCAGAATTAGGCATAATCTGACTGTACCTCAATTTATCACTCCACCCGCATCATATGTTTCTCATCTCCCTCCCAGTGTTTCCCTGGTAACACCAAGCTGTTGGACAGTATGGGAACAGAGTTGCTACCCATCCATGGAAAACCCAGAAATTTAGACAATTAACAAACCATAGGCAAATCTTTGCTTAATGGGAGATGGAAGTTAATGGATAAATCATCCTCCTTTCTCCTATAATGCACTGACTTAAGATTCAGTTTATATCCATTCTTGGAGGACAGTCACACTAAGGAACAGCAAACTTAATAATGTTTTCTCATACTGGCTCTTTCCGCCTTCCCTGCTTCATTCTCTCTGTCTGTCATACATGTTCCCTAATATTGCACCCTTTAACAAGGGGATTATTCGTTCTTTGCCTCAGGATCTGCTTTTTTTTTGTAAACCAAAGATAATAGTAATGCATAACAAAAGGTACAGAGGTAGGAAATTCCAGAGTTCAGATGGATATGCGCTGTTTTTTTCTTTCCAGTTTTCCTTCACATTTATCCTTTCAAAGTTGAACAAGGCAATAGTAACTCCAAGCATCAGAACTTCAAACAAAATTGTTCAAATTCTGAAAAAGAAGAAGTGGGCATCCTTCCTAAGATAGAGGATAAGTCACTCAGAAACTCTCCAGACTTCTGAGAGACATCTCACATCTCATTGACCAGAACTGCACCCCATTCCCAAGCTGTCAAGAGGAATTAAATTTCTTAGTCCAATCATAATTCATCCCTTGGGACTGGAAATGATTCATCCTACCCTGAATCACATTCTTAAACAACAACAACAAAAAAGTTCTGTTATAAAGAAAGAAGTGAGGAATTAATAGGAACTGCTGGCACAGTTGGAGTCATTTTCAATACACCTTCACCTTTTCCTGTTTTCCGCTATGGAGACAAAACAAGCAAGATATTCACTTTCCAGCTTCCCTTGCAGCTAGGGGTTGCCACGTGATCGATTTCTAGACCTTTGCATATAAGGGGAAGTTCTCTGGGGGCTTTTCCTTCTTGTTAAAAGGATAGTGACATAAGAGCATGCTGTCTCTCTTCCTAAGTATGAAAGACCAACAAGCTGATAAGGTGGAGTAGAAAGATGAAACAAACCTGACTCCTTAATTACATCCTTGAGCCACTGAAGTAGCCCGGGGATTGTTTTATGCTATATTTTTTAGTCACATTAGATAACTGTTTTTCTTATTTAGTCATTATTATTTAAGTATTACATTACATGCAGCTAAAAGCCCTTGTAACTGATGGAGCAGCCAACAGTGTCAGCCATTTCCAGGAAGTACAGATGGTATTAGCTATCCCTTTCCTCTGACACCCAAGGCTTACTGTTACTATGGCCATTATGGCTCTACATTTTCATTGCTTTGTTAAACAGAGAGTCCTCTGACGTATATATGTGCAGGCCAAGGCTGAGCACAGCCACGAAGATTGTGATGCAGGATTCCTGCACAGGGCAGTGGGCTGGACTACATGGTCCCCAAAGCCTCTTACAGCTTTGAAATATATAACCCCAATTCTTTTAATATAAATGTCCCCTTTCCATGCATAAACATAAAAGAAGTTTTCTGACTCTTGACCTAGATGAGTTTGAATTTCCTGGAGTGGTTCAACATGGCAGCACGGGAGCCAGGACTTGAACATGAGTCCAGTTGACCAGCATTTTCCTACCATGCAGGGTAGCTATGAGAATTTTTGTCTTTTTAAATGCATGATGTCATGGCAAATCACCAATTTGTGATTCAAAATAGGGAAAAGCAATGCAAGCATGCAACTTGTGCAAATGTTCCTATTCTGTTTGTAACATGGGGAATTTCCAAGCTAAATTTTCACTTTGCAGATGACTTGGGGGTTATTTGCTATTCTGAGCAGGTCTGTCCTCATTCTCCTTCCACTGTATGAAGAATGCATATGGGAAAAAAGTGACCGTGTGTAAATGTTTCTTTCATATTGAAATAATATTAATAAAGCATTTCCTGTGGTTATGGCTAATAAGTCACTTGTTTCCATTTTCTGTATGCAGTAAAGACACATGGAAAAATTCTGATCAATACCCTGTTAAAAGAAGCTTAGAACCCAAAATGTTCTCGCAGAGTGTGGTATTTGTAGAGTTCATTACAGTCTGTACTAACAAAGGAATTTTCATCTGGGAAAAACAGAAAATGGAAAATTTAAAAGTTGACCAAACAGAAACCTTTAATAAGAAGCCAATGACACTTTAAATGTGTTATACCCCTTTTGTTTAGGAAATGTTCCCAATATTTTTGTCTCTCTTCTTTTAATGACTTCTTGGTGGCCAAAGAGAGAGTACAGAAGAGAATGAAACTAGATATCCTCTAATTGTGTGCCAGGTACTCGGTAAGTCATGTCATAGTTATTATCTAAGTAATTTTTATTTTAAAAATGTTTTAAAAATTATATAAGTAATACATGCCCACTGCAAAATTTTCAAACAATTCAGAGGCACAAAAAATAAAAAGTGAAAGCTCCCCTTCATCCCCAAGCCCAGTTCCACTTATTCCTTGGCAACAATCTCTATATTCTTTAATATATGACCATACTGATATATATTTTCTGTACATTGTCAGAAATACACATATTCTTAAATTAATATGCTAGCAAACTATGTCTTCACCTATTCTAGGATGCAACTTTTTAAAAATTTAAAATCTCGAAATAACGCTGCATTTTACAGTTAAAGGCATTATAAACCTTCCACTTTCTTCTTCTTATAGACATATAAAATAATGGTGCATCCTGCAATAAGTGGCATTTTAGAGTAACAAAACACAGTAGATATGGAGCTTACATTATTATATAGACGTATGATTGTGTGGATTGCTACAGACAGCTTTCAGCACACTTGGGTCTGCCTCATTCATTTTAACACCTACATGATCTGTCATTGTATAACTGTAGCCTCGTTTATTTAGTCATATCCATTAGAGATGGACTTTTGGATTCTTTCTAGATTTTTCCCAGTAGAAATAATGCTGCAATGACCATTCTTGTCCCTGTATCTTTGGTCCCATGTGTAAACATTTGTGAAAGAGATTCCTATCTCATTAATTCTCATAGCTAACCTGTAGGGTAGAAATCAGTCAGTCACTCAGAGCTCAACTAGGTACATATTCAATTCATGGCTCCACAGCTGCCATGTTGAACAACTTAAGAGAGTTCAAACTGTCGTCTAGATCAGGAGTAGCAAACATTTTTTCTGGAAAGAGCTAGATCGTCAATATTTCCATCTTTGTGGGCTATACTATCTCGTTGCAACTACTCAACTCTGCTGCATAAAAGCAACCATAGACAAAAAAGTAATGAATGAAGTTGTTCCAATAAAACCTTATTACAGAAACAGGCTGGGGCTGAGTGCAGTGGCTCAGGCCTGTAATCCCAGCACTTTGGGAGGCCGAGGCGGAGGGATCACGAGGTCAGGAGATCAAGACCATCCTGGCTAACACGGTGAGACCTCATCTCTACTAAAAATACAAAAAATTAGCTGGGCATGGTGGCACACGCCTGTAGTCCCAGCTACTCGGGAGACTGAGGCAGGAGAATCATTTGAACTTGGGAGGCGGAGGTTGTAGTGAGCAGAGATCATGGCACTGCACTCCAGCCAGTGCAGAGACGGAGCAAGACTCCGTCTCAAAAAAAAGGAAAGAAACAGGTTGGATTTGTCCCATGGGCTGTAGTTTGCTGAGCCCTGTCTTAGGTTAAGAATCCTCCTGGGAGTTGAGAAGTGCACAACATGTATGGCCCTTTATAGTAGCCCTGTCTGGCTCTTTACCTTCATGGACACAACTTAGGATAAATTTCATAGTCCTTCCCAGCTTGAGTTTTCAACCATTAACTGTGAACTATAATATGCAATCATAAAATATTTCAAAAGTATGCGTTACTGAATTAAAGTGAACACACGAGTATATGTCCATGAATCCATTTCTCCTTCTGAGATTTATTAAGAAAATAAAGCTATGTTTGTGTTTATGAGAATTAATGAAATGCTACACATAGAGCATTTGCAAGGACTTAAAAAATGCTATTGCTCTTTTAAAAATTTTGTTTTCTCCTACTGATGAGGAAGTTCATAGCAATTAATCCACAAAGCCAGGAAGCCAACAAGGTCATTGTGACTCCATAACCTGTACCTCTCCGACAGCACCTGCTGCCTCAAAAGAAGGAGCTACTACCTAGAGAATCTGAACCCAGAGAAATTAAAAGAGTTTGATAAAATCCCACCTTGTCAGCAGTGGACAGAATGGTAGGCTCTAGATCTTAGACTATCTAGCAAATTCACTGCCCACAAGAAAAGGCAGATTGTATAAAATCCAGGCCTTTGGGCTTGCAGACATTCCCAATCAGTGGGTTTTCCTGTTATTTATGCCAATGCAATTAGAACACAGTTCCACCACCTAGATGGAAATGCAGCCACAGAGATGCTGATAAAGCTGTCACTGCAAGACGGAGATAGTAAGTCTCGTTAACATTAAGAAAAGAACAAACCCATAAATAAGAGATTATCAAGTGAAATAAGATAGTCTCTCTTCCGACTTCTAACAAATCTCATGTGCAAAGCCATGTAATTTCCCCAGGCATCCTCCTTGCCATCCAGATGTATAGAATATGAATTGTGCAGGGAAGGGAAATTGATATGCAGAAGAAAGTGCTGGCAAAATAATTAGAGCCGTGAGGCTTTCTCAGTCTTGTGTTTCATTGGAGAAGTCACCAATTGTGGAATTATGGCTTCCAGAGCACACTGATTATGTAACGGAGCAGTCCCTGAAAAGAGCCTGGAAAGGACAGACAGGTGGTGGGACTGTACCCATGAGGGTGAATGGCAGAGCCACTAAACAGCTAAGGGCCACTTCCCAGGGGAGTAAGAGCAGGTGCCACCCTCTTTGTAGCGCTACCTGCCCAGTACAGTCATCTGCACCACTCTGCCCGTGGAGGCAACCAGCTGTCTGCCTCCCCTCTCACTTTGTGGCTCAGTCATCCCTACCATTCCTTCTGGCAGTGGCCACACTCAAGGCCACCTGCAAGTTGAAGCTGATTGGAAAATAAAAGTTTATATCAAGTTGCTAAAACCTGACTAAGAGCCACTTGCAGAGAGTGACCCGCTGGGTCTGTATTCCCAGGGGGCCCTCAGCTCACCTGCTGGCTTACAGCAGGGAATCTAGAGATACTTAGCGATTGGAATTGACTGGAGCCACCAACAAATCATCCATAATGGAACAGGAAAGAGAGAAAGGAAAGAGGAAAGAGGCAGGAGCAGGAGAAGGGAGGGGAGAAAAGTCAGAGGAAGGAGAAGGGCAAAGAAAGGCACAAAGATGCTTAAAATGTGCATGAACTTCAGCAAATAAGGATAGAGGAGGAGAAGAGAGGGAAGTCAGTGAGAAAGAAAAGCAAAGAGGTGGTGAACATGGGTGGGCCATGAACAGAGCAGACCTGCCAGAGAGATGGGAAAATACAGAGGGAAATGACAGAGAGAGGGGTGGGCTGACAGTAGGTATTGAGATAGGCAAAGAACAAGGCCACACATGACAGATACCCAGAAAGACAGATGGACACAGCAGTGATCAGACCCATCCATATGGACACAGGGACACAGAAACAAGAGATAATATAGCTGAAGCCCAAGGATAGACTCGGGGGACTAGAGAATTTCCCAGTCTCCCAAGGAAATCCACATTTCCAACTAATTCCTTGGTAGAGAAATGGAACAGGAAAAAAAAATGTCTTTCTGGAAGAAATGCCTCCCGAGATCCTGGGAACCTGTTGCTTGGAAGGTGCGAAATGTCCTGTGTCTCCTGGCTCCCTGCCAATTCTGCAATGAAGTGGAAGACTGGGGTTTGCGTCTGAATCCCAGCAAGCTTCGGGGGCTGGGGGAGGTTGTTCCTTTCTGGGCTCCAGGGTCCTTGTGTGGGAAGTTGTGAACCAGCAATGAACTCTACCTACCCTCACAGAATAATTGAAAAGATCAGCTTTTCAAAATAACCCCATGAAAGGTACATCACCCTCTGAGAACATCTAATGATGAAGGTGAGAAGTTAGTTTGATTTCCGTGAAGTCATATATTCATTGTCATTCTTCCCTTCCTCCCTCCTGCCTGCCCTTTCTCTCCCTCCTCTCTCCTCCTCCTCCACCCATTCTTCTCCCTCCTCCTCCCCCCTTACTTTTCTTCTATTTCCAATCCACCCCTACCCCCACCACACATTCTCGTCTGATTTCTATCCCAAAGAGACCTGACTTCAGCCTTCAGGTCATGAAATATTCAATCCACTTGGACACTTTTTAATTAATCTTGGGTTTGATTTAGGTCATTGTGCTTTGACGCCTGCCTCCATAACCCTGTCCTGGATCCAATTAACCAGCTGTGAGCACTGCCCTGAAGACACAGACAAGAGCACCTACTCTCAGGGACCAGGGACCTGGTTTGCTGAGGCATCTGCAGACATTCTCTTTGCCATCCCCCTGTATTGCCAAGAAAAGGTAGCATGCGGGATAAGATCTGTCCTACAACAGAGTAGAAGGTGAATTTTAAAGGATGAGAAAAGAAAAATGCAAACCAAAAGCAACTGACAGCTCAGGCTGCAAATATCCAGATGATTAACAGGCTGGCCGGATCACAAATACAGATGTTTCATCAGAAGTCCATGATTGTCCTCACCTAACTGTTCTCATCATCCCCACCTCCCATATGGACTTAATTGTCAGAGGATTCATTTGCACTTGTTGACATTTTGCTCTGTTTAAAAAAATAGCTTTTTCATTGCTATTATTGTATTGTGCTAGTGGTTTTGTCTCATAGGTTGAGTCATAAATAAAATTAAATGAATTAGTGCACGTAAGGTTTTCAACACAGTGCCAGGCACCTGTTAAGTGCTTGACAAACATTGGGTGTTTTGATAAATTATAATCATTTTCATCATATCTACGTTGGTGACAGACTTGGTTTTCCATTCTATCTGTAGTGGGTCACACAACGTCCAGCTCTCAGGTAGTTCTTAATAAGGTTTGCCAAATAGCTGCAGAATGTTTTTGACATTGAGTGTAGGGTTCCCAAATAATCTGTCATGTCCCACAGTAATCTCCCATCTTTCCTAAACTACTATTCAGTCATTCAACAAACATTTACCAGGCACCTACTGAATGCCAGGTATCATGCTAGATGCTGGGGATTCTCAGCTAGGCATGATAGAAATGGTTCTTGCCCTTTAAAAAATTACAATAAGCTAAGCCACAGGACTTATTATACATGCCTGTAACAACAGCAAATCCTTACATAGCACTTACTACAGCCAGGTGTGGTTCTCAGCTGTTTACATACTTCCCAACTAGCCTATGAGGGATAGAACTCTGTAACTCTCATTTTTTATTTTATATGTGTTTTATTCTATTCTCATACTGCTATGAAGAAATACTCAAGACTGGGTAATTTATTAAAACAAAACAAAAAAAGAGGTTTAGTTGACTTGCAGTTCCACATGGCTGCAAAGGCCTCAGGAAACTTACAATCATGCCGGAAGGCAAAGGAGAAGAAAGGCACTTTCTTCACAGGGTGGCAGGAAGAAGTGCCGACCAAAAAGGAAAAAGCCCTTATAAAATCTTCAGATCTCATGAGAACTCACTCACTATTATGATAACAACATGGGGATAACCACCCCCATAATTCAGTTACTTCCCACTGGTTCCCTCCTACCACACGTGGTTGAGGGCCAATTGCTTGTCTGATGACATGAGGGGCCTACTGGAGGTTGAGGCTGAAGGATTCAGATCAAGCCTGGACCTTATGGCCCTGGACTCTCAAGGGGAAGGAGTCAGTTACCAGCGCCAAGAGGTAGAGAAGGCAATGGTTAATAATTTGGGACTATGGGAACATGGCAACTACAATTCAAGATGAGATTTGGGTGAGGACACAGCCAAACCATATCAATATATAGAAAGACTGAAGCCCAGATAGGCAGATTAATCTGCCCAAGGTCACACCGTAATAAACAGAAATGCCAGGATTTAAACCCTGGCAGTTTGGCTTTAGGGTTCACAAAACTAACCACCAAGCTATGCTCTTGCATTTGGTACACACTGCCTCTTTCTGTTAGCAAACTTTTGTTGGTTTCTGCAAGTAGATTTAAATTTCTTAAACTCCATAGAGGCGGACAACTATTAATGGATGTTGGGGGCTAAGAAGAGGGGGAGTCGGAATGACTGCTTATTTATATGGAGTTTCTGTCTGAAGTGATCCAAAAGTTCTAGAACTAGATGGTAATGATGATTTCAAAACATTGTGAGTGCACTTAATGCCATTGAGTTGTACACTTTAAAATGGCTAAAATGATTTTTGTTTGTTTGTTTTTGTTTTTTGAGATGGCGTCTCGCTCTGTCGCCAGGCTGGAGTGCTGTGGTGCGATCTCAAGTGATTCTCCTGCCTCAGTCTCCCAAGTAGCTGGGACTACAGGCACGCCACCACGTACAGCTAATTTTTGTATTTTTAGTAGAGACGGGGTTTCACCATGTTGGCCAGGATGGTCTCGATCTCTTGACCTCGTGATCCACCCTCTTCGGCCTCCCAAAGTGCTAGGATTACAGGCATGAGCCACTGCGCCCAGCCAAAATGGTATTTTTTAATCCTGAAGTGCAGGGTTGTCTTATAACTTCATATCCCCATCACTTCTGGATCTTTAAAGTTTCCAGCTAACATTTCTTGTTCGGTTGACTGATTGCCAGTGGTGTTAGAAATGGAGCTTGCTTTATTTTTATCATTATCACTCTCATGATTATGAAAAACAGAGCCCTTTTAGGTACCCAGAAGATCCTCATCCATGTAAGAGCAACTGGAGCCACAGACAGGGCTGATTCTGAGGCTGAGGGGACAGGTGTTTGGTTCCAGTGAGGTGTTTGGTGTTAGGAGCTGGGCTAGAGCAGGAAAGGTGCTTTCCAAGAAGCAAGGATGCAAAAGGGCAAGTTTACATCAAGACAGAGTTGAGAGGGCAAAGTTTGGAGCCAGAAGCTTGAGGTTTGAGCCCTCAAGCTTGAGGTTTGAGGGGTAAATCAGGCATGCAAACAGAAATCAACGTCAGGTCAGGGACTGAAAGAATCTCAAGCCTTTTGGAAAGGAGAATGTAATAATAATATCATAAAAATAACAACAATAGGCTGCACGTGGTGGCTCACACCTGTAATCCCAGCATTTTGGGAGGCCAAGGGGGGCGGATCACTTGAGGTCAGGAGTTTGAGATCAGCTTGGCCAACATGGCGAAACCTCATCTCTACTAAAAATACAAAAATTAGCTGAATGTGGTGATGCATGCCTGTAATCCCAGCTACTTGAGAGGTTGAGGCAGGAGAATCGCTTGAACCCAGGAGATGGAGTTTGCATTAAGACAAGATATTGCCACTGTACTCCAGCCTCGATGACAGAGTGAAACTCCGTCTCAAAAAAATAAATAAAAAATAAAACAACATAACAATAATTCTAAATCAAACTCTTAAATAGTGCTTTCCACATGCCAGATACTGTTTCAAGGATTTTCATATAGTAACTCATTTATTCTTTATTATTATTATCATTGCCTCTATTTTACAGATAAAGAAACTAAGGCACAGGGAAGTTAAGTGACTTGCCCAGGGTCGCACAGCTAGCAAGTGAAAGAACCTGGATTCCATGGTGGGTGATCAAGAACCAGACTGACCTCTTAACCATACAAGGTAGGAAGTTCATCTGGATTTATGATTCTGGTCCTGCTGAGGTCCAATTGCTGGCCAGATGATATGAGGTGCCCACTGGAGGTTGAGGCTTAAGGATACAGATCAAGCCTGGACCTTACAGCCCTAGACTTACAAGAGGAAGAGTCAGTGACCAATGCCAAGAGGCAGAGAAGGCAGTGGTTAGTAACACGGATTGAACTAAAAGCCAGGGCTTGGATTCTAGTTTTGCCACCCAGCAGTCATGAAACCTTGGGCAAATTATTTCACCCCCTTCTGCCTCAATTTCCTCCTGTATAAAATGGGGATATACTACTCCCTATCTCGTAGAGTTGCTGCGATGATTATATGAGTCTATTTTCATAAAGCATTGAGTAGAGAACCTGGCATAAAGTGAATGCTAAATAAAATGAATCCATTAGAAATAAGAGCTGCAACTTTTTGTGTCTTAGCGGGAAGTTGGGGAAGCAGTGACCCAATTGGGGATTTCCGTGCTTGTTTTGCCTTTAACAAAGGAAACCAAATCCTTGGCTGAAAACAAAACAAAACTGGTGTCCGGTGTCACACTGAAACTGACACATACGCCTTGAGCCACTCGCCTACGGGAGCCCACCACCAGTTCCTGCCTCGCTTCTCTCCCCTTCTCATCCACATGTCGGGCAGGAGGGAGGGGCTGCAGGTCCGCATGCCTTGAGCTGCCTACGCGGTGATATTTAATTAATCTATTCATTTGATCCTTAGATTTGCTTAGTGGCTCCCTTTCCTTGACACTCCCTGGGGTTTGAATACAGTAACATTCAGCCCTAATTAAAATTGTTGAAACAGCAGCCGTCTCCATTAATAAAACATCAGAATGAGACTGGATTTTTTTTTTTAACAGCCTTTTCTTAAAAACTCCGAGAAAGTGGACAGAGTGAGCCCAGGTAGGAAAGGAGAAAGTTAACAAACTCCTTCTTTTTGTTGGCAAGTGTTTGAGGGTGGCATTTCTAATTCTCTCTACTGGTCTGGGGCTGGAGGCCAGTTCTTTATAGCGAAAAGAACCCTACAATCTACATGCGGAGACCTCCCATCGCAAACTTGCTGTGTGAGGCCCCCTCTTTTGGGTCTCAGTTTTAACATGTGGGTGCCAGACCAGCTTTAATGTTCTGTGGTCTGAAAACATCAAGTCGTCCAGTCCTTGAATTGGGCCAAATTGGGGAATTCTTGAGCCTGTGTCACTGTCCTAAGAAAATGACCACAGGCAGTTTCTTCCACTCACGTTCCTTGGCTTTGGGTCATGTAAGCTGCCCTCTGACCACAAGAGTCTGGACCAGAGATCAGGGTCTAGGTCCCAGGCAGCCATCCAAGTTCAACTAAGGGGGCCAATGAGGAGTCTTGGCTCAAGAATTCTCCATGGTGGACTGGAGAATTCTCCAGCCAACCCAATCAGATCCTGTCTCCTGGGGGAGTTTTACATGTGCTTCTCCCCAAGCAGAGGGGAGGAGAAGCAGGAATAGTCCAGCCATGGCTGCCTGTGGGCATGAAAGCCACGCAAACCTGGGTTTCAAATCCTGCTGGTACCTCCTTGCCATGTACCAACTACATGACTTTGGACATGCTGTGTACCCTCTCTGTGTCTCAATTTGCTTATACATAAATAAGTTAGTAAGTCCTTTCTTCATAGAGTCATTTTGAGGATTAATGCCTGATGCATATGCCCCAGTTTTGGGTAGCTGTGATTACTATTAAAAGCAGTGGATGAAGAAACAGGAGACAGAAACAGTACACAGAAGCAGAAGATAAACAGAAAAGAAAATAAAAGATAAATAAAAAGAATTGTTGTCTCTGGGTGAAGCACCCTTCCCAGCTCTCAGTCCGTGTGCTTTCATGAGGCCCCACCTCCTTTTCCAGCCATAGTGCATGTGACATAGATCCAAGCCAATCAGAGCCAGTCACCCCTTTTTCTAGCCACAGGCCCAAGTGAATCAGAGCGTCACATTCTCCCAGCCATTGTGATAGGTCCAGAGGTGGACACATGACCAAAGTCAGCCTACCCATACTGCCTGGGTTTCACCCTCCAATACCCAGGATTGCTTACTCTCCAGTATCTATGAGAAATCAAGTCCCATCCACCCTTTTGTGATTTTTGAGAACTCTGGGAAATTTGCCACTGGATCTTGGGAAGGAGTCACATCACAAAGCAAGTAGCTTTCCACCATATTGCTATCTCCATGCTATCACTTACTGTCTTTCCCGCCTGTTCTCCCCTCCTCCCCAGAACAACCCTGGAAATCCACCCAGGTGTTTCCAAGAATAATCTTCAGCTTCAACACCAACCAAAAGATTTCCCAACAAAGGGAGCTTTCTCTTTGGAAGAGCAATTCTGATTGAACTGAATGTCCTCTGTATAAGGGCATAAGTCAAGTGCAAGGTAAGCCCTGCATCAGCAAAAATCATTATCATTACAGGCGTTCCTGAGCAAGAGGACGGTAAGATCGATATGCACATTGCCAGTCCCCCTCATTTTCCTGAGACTTTGTTTCCACCCTGGAGTCAACATCCCAAGCAGAGGAAGCAAAAGACTTTCCATCCTTGTTCCTGGAATTGAAGAGATTGCGATGCCCAGCTGCCTTATTAAACTTAGGGTTTTACATCTCACTGCCACTAGAATCACCAAGGTTAAACATTCTGGGTAAGAACTGGGATTAATAACATAGCAATGGCCTCACACTGGCCGTGGATTCCCCCTGCTAGTTAATAGAATGATTCATTTGAATTGCTTCCCCCTTCATTGTGGCATGGGGCCTGCCTCTCCCCCTGCCAGCCTTTCCCTTTCTAGGAAAAGACAAGCAAAGCTTATTGAATTCTAATACATCATCATGGCAGCAGGCATCAATAGAGGGAGACAGATGTGAGAACAGAACACCAAGCCCCATATCCATCCCCTTGCAGTTTCCCCACCCCTTCCTCTTCTTCTCGGCAAGTCTACTCAGCACCCCTAGGGAAGCTGAGAGTTCATTATGAACAGCTGCCAAGAGTCAATAAATACATGGCTGAGATTTCAGTCACCTACTGTGGCTGTCCTCACCACCGACTAAGTAATTGCATGGCCCCAGACTGGGTAGGGGAAGCTTGTGGGGTAGGAACGAGTGGCAGGGAGTTCAAAAGAGCTCTGCAGCCAGAATGATCTTTTTATAAAGCAAATTTGATCATATCAAACACCTTCACCTCACTTAAAACTCTTCAATGGCTCCCCATTGCTTCTAGGATAAAGACCAAAACATTTAATATGGCTTGCAAGATTCTGCAGGGCCTGGCCCCAGCCCACCCATCTGATCTCATATCCGAACATGACCCTCACACACACAAACATGTTTTCAACTACTCTAGCCACACTGATAATCTTCTAGTTGCTAGTGGACCTCCAGAACTCAGATCAAATATCACCTTCTCAATCCAGAACAAATCCTACTATAATCTAATCTTATAGCACAATTGTTCTTCTTGGCATTTGTCCTAGCCTGCAGGTTTATATTTGTATAAATTCTGTGTGTGTGTGTGTGTGTGTGTAATTATTGGAATGATGCTCTCTCCACTGACTGTCAGATAACTCTACATTTTGCTTTCCAAGTATCTCCAGTTTCTAGCACAATGCCTGGCACAGAACAGGAAATCAGTGTATTTTTGCCAAATGAATGTATGAATCAATGAGTTATAAAGTGGGGCATATCCCAGAGCTGGAAGCACTTCAGTGGTATTAAAGCATAGAAGATGTGCAGTAGGATGGGAAAAGAGGCAAGAGAGGTAGACAGAACAGATCACAGAACAATCATTATTCATTCAGCACCTGCTGTATGCCAGGCACTGTTCTAGGCATTAGGAATACAGCAGTGAATAAAGCAGACAACATGCTTTGCTTTTATGGAGCTTACATCTGAGGCTATTCCCCTCTGATGTTGCAGTATGCCTACAGAGGAATACTCCTCTTGGAATATCTATAGTTGTCATGTTATTCTAAATTGCAGCAAAAATAAATTGCAAACATAACTAGGTGTAAGGGGTCTCTCATGGGCAGCATTCAAGCTGGGCCTTCCCCCATGGGAAGGCCAAAGTAAACACTTCAACAGACCCCCAAAATAAATTCACTCCACATCCTATTGATAAAAAGTGGATAGTTTCCACCAGATTCAGTGACAGGATAGAAAGAAGGATTAAGTTGCATACCATACAATGAAACGTCCTCGATTTGCTCCATTAAACACCTCTGCCCCTTTTCTCCAGTTCCTCATTCCTAACAGCCCTTCTATCTTCCGTCTCTCTTACACTGCCTCTGAAAATTCTTCCTCTCCTAAACAATTCAGTATTCATCTTTAGCTTGTAAATTTGCCTAACAGTGACCATCAAACATTTCTCAAACATGCCCCTTGAGGGCCTTAGCTTCTGCTGCCATATAAACATGGATCAAATTTGGAGGACTTTTTATGAAGGGTTTGAATTTACCAGTGCGCCATGGCCCACTGTGTGGGAGTTTCTGTTACATGGTGCCATGTCCTTCATGCTAAGGATTTTGGCCTTTTCCCTAAAGGCCATGTGAAACACAAGAGGTTTTCAGCACAGGAGTGACCCCTGGGCAGATTCTCCCCCACTGCACCTGAGATTTTGCCTCTGCTTCCAGGAAGAATCTAAATGAAGCTGTGGGTGTCCTTCTAGCATTAATTAAAGCTTTGCTCTGGGCCCAGCTGCAGAGAAGACCATGGGGTGCAACACAGAGGGGGAGCAGCTATAGCTTCAAGGAATCTGCAGGCAGCTCTAAACATGTGAGACCTCTCCCCATCCCCTCTGCTCTAGAAGCAGAGCCAAGGTCCCCTTAGGGAGAAGGCATCTCTAAAGCTAAAACTCAAATATCTGCTTCCCACAGGAAAGAGAAATGGTTGTGTCCTGGGGGAAAGTCTACAAAGTGCAATTTCCCTTAAGATTCCTTTTCTGTGATCTCCTGTCAGTCCTGATGATGCCTAAAGTGAGCTCAGTGTGTAGAGGACTCTCTTCGCATTAGAGGCATGGACTTGTGGAGTATGAAAACCCTGCCTCCCATCTCTCTGATCCAACTTCCCAAGGCCAGGACCTGAGCATCCATTGAGTTGTCTAGTAATAATCATAATTATAAAAATAATTGCAGCTACCATTTACTGGTAACTTACCAAGGCAATCACTTAATGGACACTATTTCAATTAAGCCTCACAGTAATCTGGTGAAATGGAGATTATTATCACCATTTGACAGATGAGGAAGCCAAGGCTTAGATCTGCTTTCAAGTCTGAGACTACTTACCATTTATAAGCCATGGGAGGTTGAGTAAGTTACTTTACTTAACCATCCTGCTTTATTAGCTTTTATTGAATGAAAATGTGTGCAAAGTCTTCCTCTGAGATGCGTACCCAATTTTTATCCCCACGTCTCCTAATCAACCTCAGAAGGACTCTTAGGTTACTCTTGGAATGGGAAGCAGCTGTGGTCTGAGCCTTTAGGAATCTTGGGAGTGCGAGAAGCATCACTCTGGAAGTGATGAAGGCTTGAAATTTAGGCAACCACACTAGGTCCTGCAGAGACCTCTCTGTTCATGCCTGGCTGCAGGGAATTCAAATCTTCATGACATAAAAACTTTCATGAACCCTCAAGTGAGCATCCTAAAAGGCAAACTGACCCCATCTCTCATCCTGTTAAAAGCCACCACTAACTTTCTTTAGACTCTAGAACTCAATAGTAGCCAGAAATAAAAATGAAATACAGCAAACTTTAGCAGGAGGAAGAGATAAGGGCAGAGAGAATTTATGATAGCTTATGGGAGTTAGTAAGGACTGCTGGTAGCATGGAGAAAAAAGAAATAGAACTCCACGAGCCTCATCCCAAAAGGGCAGAATTTAGTGAGCCACTTCGGGAAACTGCAGAGAGAGTGAGGTACAATTTACTTCAGGAACCACTGGAACCAGGAGCTCAAATGCTGTCGGGTGCCTCTAGCTCCCATTTCTCTTCATTTCTCCTTCCCACTGAGTGTTGCCCTCATCTTCCCCATTCCCATTGGCCTTCACTCAGTGGGAGAATGGCTGTAGTAGCTCCAGCTATACCACTTTTATGGAGTGAGTGACCAAGAGAGGAGCGGTGAGCTCTCTTACTTTAGATTTTAGATTAAGTTCAGGAATTGTAGAAAGAGATAAACAGATGGTGTTTAACAAAACAAAACAAAACAAAACACCTATAGAAATCAGGATGGATATAGATCCCTGTGATGTAACAGAGTCCAAATATATAGTGGCTTAAATAAGTTAGCTATTTCTCACCCATGTAATAGTTTAGATGTAAGCAGGTGAGGGCTGGCGAGGGGAGTCCCTTTTGTCCAGGACCCAGGATCCTTCCATCTTCTTGCTCTGCTATGCCTAGAGATTGTTCTCACCTGAGTGGCCTAAGAAATACTAACACATCTGCCATGTAGCCCACGGGAAGAGGGAAAGGTGAATGAAGGAAGCAATACTTCACTTTAAGAGCACAACTCAGGAGTCATACACATCAATGCCACTCATGAATTCATCCTCATGGCCACACATAACTGCAAGGGAAGCTGGAAAATGTAGTCTTTCATCTGGGCATCCATGTACCCCACTGAAGACTGGGGATTCAACTACTACTATAGGAAGAGGAGTGTATATCTGGGATTAGTGGAATATCTATCATGGCCACCTAAGGACAAGAAAGCTGCAGAAACAAATAACAACAACAAAACAGAATACTGTCTAGAACTCAGGACATATTCCATCTCTCCATCACTCCTTTCTGTTTCTCTTGGATGTCTACTTCATTATTCTTTTTCTTCCCAGTGTTCTGTGCCCCTTCGTGCCCAGGGCAGGTCAACTATGTCCATCTCACCATTTCTAGGCTTATACATACAGTCTGAAGTAAAACAAGACCAGTTAGCCCGCCAACACAAATGGAACTTGGCGTGAGCATTCCCTGCCAAGTTAAGTGGATTTAATGATTTAACTCTCATCAAGAAAGGGGCAAATGAGAACATAATAGGGCCAGGGTATTAACTTACAAGAAATAAATGCAAAGTCATCTTACTAAGAGGAATATTAAATTCTCATGCAGATCAGAAGGATGAGTGCGTGGCAGGGATGTGTTTTGGAAATTAATTAATTCTTGGGGTGATGGGATGAGATCAGTTTCATTTTGAATACTCTGGGGAACAACCAGCCGCAGAAATGCAGAGAAGAAGGAGAAGCTTCAATCTATCCACAGGACAAAAGCAGTTCCCACAGCTTGGCCAGCTTGGCCTGAGTTGGAACTGCCCTCAACAGGCATCGGTAACCAAGGGGCAAGAGAAGAGTTCTTGACTGTCAGATCCTGAGGTTGGCAAATCTGCCAGATACCAGAAAGGACTGGTGGGTATGGAGACTTTACAATTTTGCTGGAGTGGGATATGGATGCCTAAATGGGTGGGAAGGTGGGAGAGCAAGAGTACTCTGAAGGGAGGAGTAGAATGGACAGGGCTTGGGAAAGGTAAGAGAAAACGGAGAACATTAGGCAAGGAGAAAGCATCCACACGGGACATGACCAAACTAAGGTCCAGCTGTCCGCAACACTGTATAGTTCAGTACTTAACACCTAAACCTTGAATTTTTTTTTTTTTTTTGGAGCGATGGAGTCTTGCCATGTCACCCAGGCTGGCCTCCAACTCCTGGACTCAAGCGATTCTCCCACCTCGGCTTCCCAAAATGCTGGGATTATAGGTGTGAGCCACCACACCTGGCTTAACCCTGAACATAGAATTGCTCAAACATTTCTCAGAGTCCAGTGTGCATGTATTAGTTTGAGAGCAGCAGGCAAGTTGTACCCAGACTAGGGAGGAAAGCAGCCCCCACCTCCCACCACCAGGTGCCTGAATATTATCATTGTGAATGTGAGGTAGCAGGAGGGGCTGTCCTTTGAGGGCTGCTGAGCAGAGACACAAGCAAGATGGCCACATGGTTAAGATGTTAGCCAGAGACCCACTGTATTAGTTTGCTAGGGCTGTCATACAAACTACTGAAACTAGGAAGCTTAAGCAACAGAAATTTATTTTCTCACAAAAAAGAGGTCTAAGGTCAAGGTGTCTGCTGGGTTGGTTTCTTCTAAGACCTTCCTCTTCGGCTTGTAAGTGACCGCCTTCTCGCTGTGTCTTCACAAGGTCTTCCCTTTGCATGCACCTGTGTCGTAGTCTCTTCTTAGCAGGACATCAGTCATATTGAGTAAGGACCCACTCTAATGATCCGGCTTAATTTAATTACTGCCTTAAAGACAGACCCCATCTCCAAAGATGTCCTGAGGTTAGGACTAGGGAATAAGATTTCAACATCTGAGTTTTGCAGAGATACAATTCAGCCTATAACACTCACAATAAGAAGCCTAAAAGGGAGTTTACCAAGTGATTTCACATGTCAAGTCTTAGCCACAAGAAGAGAATGTCTTGACTCTTCCTCAGTTTCAATTACAAGTCATGGGGAGAAGACTTGAGGTTGGTCCAATTTGGGGCAGATGTTT
The DNA here is from genome assembly GCF_029281585.2 of Gorilla gorilla gorilla. Classification (NCBI taxonomy): domain Eukaryota; kingdom Metazoa; phylum Chordata; class Mammalia; order Primates; family Hominidae; genus Gorilla; species Gorilla gorilla. Next base: position 19,848,406 of record NC_073242.2, on the reverse strand, counting down.
ATCCCTGGTCCTACCAGCCATGCCCAAGGGATGTGGACTCACCTGCAACAAAGACGGCTGCCCAGGCTCTGCCCAGGGATGGTAGTGACTGGTTACCAGTCTGGGTAGACATTCCATCTCACCTAACAGAATAAACCCAAACCCTTCAGTAGGACATACAGAATCTCTCACACCCTGTCCCCTCAATACCCACCCCTCAGCCATATCCCCTGCCACCCTGCACAAATTCTACCCTGCATTCATGCTATGCAAACCTCACTTCACTGTTTCTCATCTTCAGCCTTTGTGCAAGCTTTCTTTCTCCAACTAGAAAGCCTCTCCTGTCCACCCACTCGTCTGCCTGAAAAGTCCCCACTTATATTTACATTTCAAAGCTCACCTGGAGCATTTCCTTTGGAAAATTCTTCCTGAGCTCCTGCAGAGACAGTCTCCCTCCTCTTGCCCTGTATGGACCACTCAGAACACTCTGTCACAAGTTTTGTTAGATGGTCTTTTTCTTGAAGTTGGCTGTGGGTTCCAGGAAAGCTTCCAGAACAAACTTACCTACTACAAAGCCTAGCACAGTGCTTGCATGGTACAAAACAAATATTGTGTGACTATTACAAAAGAATGAGGGAATATTATTATCAACTGGGCACAAATTATTATCAACCAGGCACTTGTATTTATAAGTAAAACACAAGTCCCTGCCTTTTAAGAACTTCTGTGGGACTGGAGAAGACATAAATATGAATAATGACTATAAAAATAAGAAATAAACTAAGAACTAAGGAAGCACAGAGGGAGTTGCCATTTAAACTGGGAAAATTGTGGAAGATTTCTGGGATGAGGTGACTTTGAGTGTAGTCACAAAAGATGTGTAGGAGTTTGTCAAGGGGTGATAGTGGGGTGGAGGAATTGGAAAGAGGTGGCCATATTGAAGAAAGAACATGAACAAGGCATGGAAAAAGGATCATGCTAGGCTTGTGGATAGAACATGGGGTGGTTATGGTGACACCAAGGCCAAGGACTCTAGGTGGGGGCAGCATCATCTATTCCATACCTGGAACCTAATTGCTTTGTGGTTGTTACTGACGGAGCTACCAACTTCTCCAGTCGTCCAACAACCATCCAGAGTCTCTCTGTCCCTCCATGGACTTTCTTAGGAAAGAAAGAAAGACACTGGGTTGTGAGCAGTCTTAGAGCTAAAGAAGTCAAGCCTTCTGCATTTGGGGCTTACACTGTCCTCCTACTGCTTCCCCTAAATGACAGAGAGGAAGGGTGGCCCATCTGAGCCTGAGATGAGAAACTCGCCTCCCACTCTGCACTTTTTGTAAACCTCTCTAATTTTGTGTGGCAAGTCACTTCACCTCTCTGAGCCCCAGTTACTTATTTGAGAAAAGGCATTCCTGACCCTACAGGGTTCTTGTGAGGACTAAAGCTAACTCGGGTCAAACGTACAATGCATGAGTGACATCTAACAGTAGCTCAGTTAATAGTGGCCATTACAATTACTTTTTAAAAATAAAAACATGCTTGTCTTACCTCCCCTGTTGTAGAACTATAAATTCCTGGAGAATTTTCATGCCCCTTACTGTCCAGCATATACTGATGCTCAATAAATACATGTTGTATTCACGACTGCCTAGAATCCTGGAATTTTCAGACGGGCAGATATTTAAGAAATCAGCTAATCCAACCTCTCATTTTACACTTAGTAGAAATAGGCTCAGAGATCAAATGAGTACTTCGGAGCCTGTGTTTTCATTTTGACTCTACCGTGTGTAATTTTAGCTGTAACATAGCCTTTCTTGCCAAGTTCCCTTACCTATAAAATGTGGTAATCTTAGTAACGATTTCATTGGATTGTCATAGGGATTAAATGAGTAAATACATATGAAGCATTAAGACCAGTGTCTGGCACATAAAAACCATTAATAACCTGTTATCATCATGATGGAGACTGAGCCAAGATCACACAACCACTTAGTAGAAGGACTGAAGCTAGCACCCCACTGTTTCTGATGAGATCAGACATTCCTCATTTTAGCTTCTAGGGTACAGAATGTACATGGTGTTGCCACATCTTGACAAGGTATAGGCTAATCTTAATCCCTGGAGAGGACTTCCCAGCCAATCTGTTCATTGACCAAACCCAGGTCTTGGCTAGCTTAGGGTCTCACCATCTCTGAGCCCCTTCCCTCCTTGCAAACATGCTGAACCACTTCTTCTTCTATTATGTATATCAATGGCTCTCAACCAGGGCAGATACTTCCCCTAAGAGAAATTTGGGGATATCTGAAGACATTTTTAGTTGTCACAATTGAGATGAAGGGGATGCTACTAGCATCTGGTGGGCAGAGGCCAAGGATGTTGCTAAATGTCTTACAATACACAGGATGGCTCCGTACAACAAAGAATTATCCAGTCCAGGATGTCACTGTGCTAAAAGACCCTGATGTAGATGTATGTGCATTAAGATGCAAATGTGATCTGTTTCACATATGTTCTATAGCTACATAATCAGCATATTGTAGAGAAAACAGTAGCTTTGGCATTAAAGAGACCAATGTTCAAATTCTGGCTCTGCCACTTACTAGCTGTGTGACCTTGGACATGGTACTTCTCTAGTGCCAACTAGTAGGTGCCTAAGAAATAATAGGCAGATAGTTGGTGAGTATGAATTATAATTCACCCCATTTCTGTAAGGTGGGTAAATGTGGATACTTGAAAATGTTGGTCGGGAATAAGCTGGAAGTTGGCTGACAAAAGACGGATGAATGGATATTGATGGGTGGTTTAGGGCCAAATAAGGCACCAAGACAAGAGACGGGAACCTGGCCAAGATGAATGGGAAGTAATGGAGGCAGAGGTCATGGAGAAAATAACCCACACAGATATAGAAAGCTATCATTCATTTATTTAAAAATTTTATAGGCCAGGCTTTATGTGAGCCATTATATGGACATCATTCATTAATTCATTCAGTAAAAATTAGTAAGCATCTATTATGTACTGAAGCACCATGATAGACACTACACTCACCTCATTGATTTGTTCAGGTCTTTATTCTGGTTATTCATTGAACACCTACTCTGAACTAGATACTGGGGTGCCAATTGACATGCATCACCCCCTCCCCTACTCATTCATTCATCCACTCAGTCACTAATTCGCTATTTAATTAATTCATTAAGCATTTGTTTGTAAGAACCTCTGCTGTGCCAGACATTAGGTTAACTACTGACAAAAGAGTAAAAGCTCTAGAAAGGTTAGAGATCAGTAACTGATGGATGTTCATCTACAATGGGAAACAGGGGAAGCAAATATTCTAGGTTTTATGAGATCAAGGTACAATTTGCTATTGGTCAAGGCTTTGTGGAGAGATCCTTCCTGTAGGAAATAGCTAAAGTAACAAAACAAAAACAAAAACAAAAAACCAAAAAAAAAACCTTTATGGAGAGGAGATTCTGTAGGAAAGAACTAAACTTCTCCAAGAGCCATAGGTTATGAGTGATGTAGACTGAATGATTGGTTTGAATTAGAATGCACAGATGATTGTCAAGGGTTTGGTTGCAGAGAACAGAATCCACTTCAGCCAGTCAAGGCACAGATTTCTGTGTTTTGTGTACGGCTTTTTACATTGATGGATTTTAGAATCATTGAGATAATAGAAGAAACAGCTTCTAGATTGAGCTTCTAGTAGTGAATCCCAAATCAACACAACAAGACTGAGCCCCAAAAGAATTTCTGTTCCCAACATAACAAAGAAGCTGCTAGCCAAGCTAAGAATCTGCTAACTATAAGTCCAAGTTGCCTCTGCTATGGGCTGCACCAGCAAAAAGGGTGCTTCTCTCCTTACTTAACTCAGTGCCAAATCTGAGTTTCAGGTGCATCTGGTAGTCTGAAACCCTCTTTGAGAGATGTAGTTTACATCTTTCTAGGGAGAACAGCATTTTAGAAGGAAGCTGGAATGAAGATGGATTAAGTCAATCCGTACTTTTCAGATGACATTAAGTTGTATATCTGTGACAAACTGGATTCTGTAACTAAATCCAATCCTGTAAACTATCATCAGAATATCCAGTTCTACAGGTGGTATAAACTTTTCCTTTAAAAGGCTGGCTGAGTATTCAGTATGATAATGACCCATTCATTCTGGAGTCCAACTAAATCATACTTTCTGTTACTGGCGACCAGCATTTTGGGTTTTTTTGTTTTTGTTTTTAGACGGAGTCTCGCTCTGTCGCCAGGCTGGAGTGTGGTGGTGCAATCTAGGTTCAATGCAACCTCTGCCTCCTGGGTTCAAGTGATTCTCCTGTCTCAGCCTCCCGAGTAGCTGGGACTACAGGCATGCGCCACCACGCCCTGCTAATTTTTGTATTTTTAGTAGAGACAGGGTTTCACCATGTTGGCCAGGATGGTCTCGATCTCTTGACCTCATGATCCACCCACCTAGGCCTCCACAAGTGCTGGGATTACAGGCATGAGCCACCGTGCCCGGCCAGAATTTGTATTTTTTTAAACCTTCTCTGGTACTCCCTCTGATCACCCCAATTTGGGATGACTGAGAAAAACTCATACCAAACAACTTGGTTCAAACTCCCAGGAATACGTGTAATTTCAACAAAAGACAATTTCTTATAACTCAGAAGGGCGGATGGTCGGTCTAACATCAGAAGAACACTTCGTTAGAAAAGGTGAGCTTTCTGGTTTTATCAAACTAAACCAGGTGGTCACCATTCATTTCACCTTGACAGTCTTAGTCAAGTCTTCTTCCCATAAGAGGTATTTGGAAATTTCCCCTGCATTTAAATAGGGAGTGCCAGTACTGTCAATAACAACTGGGTAGCTGCAAAAAACTGGGGAGTTGCAAAATTAGACCCATGGCAAATAAAAGAAATAGAGTTCCTAGCCTCAAAATGCTGACCACCTAACAGAGTCCACTGATAGGTGACCAGAAAACCATAATTGCCATTTAGGAGTGATGAAAAAATGCTGGATAAAAGGAGGCACAAGGTGACAGGGGAGCATAAACATGGATCCCTACTCAGCCTGCAGCATCAGAAAGTCTTCTTGAGGGAAGCAATACCTTGGCTAAGATCTGAAGGATGAGTCAGCCAGGCACAGAGGCTGCAGAGAGGCAAGAGTGCTCCAAGCTGAGGGACCCAGGAGTGCAAAGGCCTGGAGTCCTGAGAGAACCCAGCACATCTGGAGATCTGAAATGTGTTCAGCATGGCTGGAGCACACACAGTGGAGCCACTGATTTCAGAAAGCAGAGGTTCTATGCAGAAGGGAGACTAGACCTTTCAAGGAGGCAACAACAGCAGAAACCTTGGGAGGGCAGAGAGACCTAACCCGGACAGTCCCAAGGATAGAGCTGTGACTTGCTGGTGCCCAGAATAGAGCACTCTCCGCATCCTGCTAACTGGCTAAACAGGAGGAAGTAGTAAATCTGATAGGGATGGAATGAAATGGCCCTTCCAGATTCATTCTAGAGGAGAATGTAAAGAAGCATTGAAATGTGAAACGCTTTCAATGGACTACCAAGGGAAGCCCAAACAGAATTCCCTTTACGGGAGGATCTCCATTTAGAGGCAAGCACAATGGGGACACAGTCAATTATCCATCAACACGGCATGGCCTCTTTCAGTCTCCATTTACATTCTTGCATCCAGTCCAAGCAAGCAACATGGAAGACGTGGGCGCAGTGATGCTCGTACACACAAACAAATAAACACACACACACACAAGCTCAGTATGAATGCCTGGTTCTGACCCATTCCTCCCACTGAGCTCCACCCTGAGCTCAGTCCTCCTGGCTTCTGACCCTGAGCTGGCTCTCCTGTTGTCGCTCACCCGACATTCTATGCTCAGCCCCACCTCCTCAGATTTGCCTTGACTGCCCCGCAGCCACGATTTGAATTTTCCTTCCAGCCAGGCTGCCTTGAAAGCTGCTTCAGTAAATGCTCTCGTCTGTTTGACATGCAGAGTGTTTTGTATGAAAAGATTATAGATCTTGGAGCCTTGTTTTGAAGACTGTCTTTACTCATTCCCAGCAGCATGACCTTGGGCAAGTGATATAACCTCCCTGAGCCTCAGTTGGCTCATCTGTGAAATGGGAACACCACCACTCACTTCAGCATTGCAATGAAGATCAAATGAGAGATCCCTGATTTACTGTAGTATCTGGCACAGAGAAATGCTACATAAGGAAAACTTCCTTTCATTCCCTTTTCCCTTACCAAACCAAGTGGTTTTCTTATGATCCCTAGTCTGAAATTAAGTACTTATTATGATGATCATGGTTTATTTTTCCCAGTTCTCTTGATTATGTTGAACAGAAACCAGATAAGTAGCACTTGTTTAGAATTTCTTGCATTTTTAGTAATTCTAAGAATAACCATTGCAGCACTAATAATGACATATATTTGATTTCTCCCCTGCTTACCCTCAGAGAGTATATCTTTATGCAGCTGGTTGTTTTGGGGATTGTTTCTTTGTTTTATACACTTTTTTGCTGCCCTATTAAGAAGTTATCCTTGCCGGGAGCAGTGGCTCACGCCTGTAATCCCAGCACTTTGTGGGGCCAAGGCAGGTGGATCGCTTGAGCCCAGGAGTTTGTGACCAGCCTGGCCAACATGGCAAAACCCCGTCTCTACTAAAAATGCAAAAATTAGCCGGGCGTGGTGGCAGGCACCTGTAATCCCAGCTATGTAGGTGGCTGAGGCAGGAGAATCGCTTGAACCTGTGAGGTGGAGGTTGCAGTGAGCCGAGATCACGCCACTGTACTCCAGCCTGGGCTACAGAGGAGACTGTAAAAAAACAAAAAAAAGAAGAAGAAGAAGAAGAAAAGAACTTATCCTTAAATTATGACAATGCAGTGATGAATGAAGTGTAAGCCCAGAGAGTTTGAGTGGCTCACATCACTCAGCAAAGCCATGGCTGTAGCCCATTATTACAGTGGCTCTCACTCAGAGGTGGCACCCCTCACCATAAGAGTCATTTGGAAAGGTGGGGAGCATTTTATGTTTTCATAGTGACCGAGGGGACACCACTGACCATGGGAGGGTTAAACAATATGCAAAACCATCTTCAATGTGCAGGATTCACCCAGCCCCAATACCTATAGTGTCATGATGAGAAATACCAGGTAAAACCCCATGAAGCCACACAGAAAATTCTGGGGGAACTGGGGCTTGGATCAAGGATTGTTTCCACCCAGAGTAGGTTTTCAATTAAAAAAAAAATTTAGGGCCAAGTGTGGTGGCTCATGCCTGTAATTAACGCACTTTGGGAGGCCAAGGTGGGAGGATGGCTTGGGGCCAGGAGCCTGAGAGCAGCCTGGGCAATATAGGAAGGCCGCACCCCTAAAATAATAAATAATTAGCTAGGCATGGTGGTGCATGCCTGTAGTCCCAGGTACTCAGGGGCCTGAGATGGGAGGGTCTCTTGAGGCCAGGAGGCTGAGGCTGCAGTGAGCTATGACGGTGCCATTGCACTCCAGTCTGGGCAACAGAGAAAGACCCTGTCTGTAAAAGAATTCTTAAACATATGTAACAGACATGTAATAGACACAGATGTCAATTTAGCTCTTGTTCTATAAACTAAATGGACAAAATTGTCACAGTACTTTATTTCCTCTGAATTAAATTTTAATCCCAGCCTCATCCCATTGGTCAGTCAGGAAATTCAATCCTAGTTATTATCAGAGCTTCTTCCCACTCTCAAGGACTAAGAAAGAGCCTCAAAGTTCTTAGAAAGTGCCAAATATTCTGAGTGATCTCAGGCCACTTAGCCCTCTGGAGTCAGGCAGCTGTACTGCTGATGAGTCTTGTTTGGCCGTGGGAGCCTCACTGGAGGCTGGAAGCCAGCACCTAAGTACATCTTCAAGGAGGCACCTTGACCATCAGCTTGAGCTCTTAACACCCTTACGAGGAAGCCAACCACAGATTTCAACCCCTCCCAGAGCCTGACCACCTTCCTAGACTAAGGATTCACTTTTCTCTTCTCTCTGTGCTTCTTACATCTGCTCCAGCCCCCAGAAGAACTTGTCTCCCTCATCCTCACTTTTTCAAGACCCATCTAACATTATTTCCTTAATAAGCTTTGATTTTCAGAACCAAATGTTAGGAAGGAGGTCCACCTTCCAGACAAAACATACAAAGGACTGGCTACCTTCTCAGAAAACACCTCATTTTATTTATTCTGAGATGTGCATTTTTCTTGTGTCATCGGTTAATTGGTAGTATGTTTTGTTTTTTCTTAGCGAAATATAAAACAGTGGTGCCTTTTAAAAATCAATAGCATTTTAAATTCAATGGGATAGGGACCAGGAGAACAAAGCACAAATGAAGACTTTAATAGGCGATCCAGCCCCACACTGCCAAGATAGAACCCTCACTCAGCTCACAGGGAGCAGCTAAAGGCTGGAAAATTGAAATGTTCCTGAGAAAACATGACAGTGTCAGTAAAGAAAGAATTCCAATATTTGTCTGTGGTTTGTAATTTCTAGACACAGGCCCTCCTGAAGTCCCTGTGTCCCTGGATGAGCTCCCCAAGTATTGCCAAATGGAGACAAAAAAGACAGAGCTTCGAGCTCCAGCACAGCAAGTCTTTGACTGGAATGGAGTGGAGGAAGGACCTGTCCACCAAGTGGCTTTAGAGACTCTGGCTTGATGTGAAGTGGATTAGCTTCAAGTTAACGATTATCCTTTCTGAACACCAAGCATGCCTCATGGCTTTCCTGATCATTCATTTAGAACAAGACGCTGCCTTTGAAATCCTGGGGGATTGGTTCTGCCTGACCTCCTAAAACACATGTCCTGTCCCTGTCTCTTCTAAGCCTGGTTCAGCAGAAGGGGTACAGGCTTCAGAGGGGACCCAGACAGACCTGCTTTTACATCCCAACCCCTCCAGATATTAGGTGTTGTAAACAAACTACTTAATCTCTTTGGTTCTAGGTTATTTCATTTCTTTCTCTTTCTTTCTTTCTTTCTTTTTCTTTCTTTCTTTCTTCCTTCTTTCCTTCCTTCCTTCCTCCCTCCCTCCTTCGTTTCTCTTTCTTTCACTTACACTCCTGTAACACTTACTATGTGTCATACACCATCCTAAACACTTCACAAAATTTTTTTTTTGATCCTCAGAACAGCCTATGAAGTAGATGTTACTATTTGTAACATCTTTGTTTACAGTCTAGGAAACTGAGGCATGGGTGGTTTATGTTATTCGCCTGTGTTCACATAGCCAGTAAGCAACCAAGTGAGGATTCAGTTGCAGACAGCCTGGGCCCAGGGTTGTGAATTTCCCTACTATCCTCTGCCTTGCTGCCTCTCCTGTCAGCAAAAAATAATAACATCTTCTAGGTTATTCTGACACTTAAATGATGTATGTAAAGTCCCTGCCACACAGTAGGGCTTGAAGAAATGATAGTAATCCAAGTCAACAAAAATATACTCTGGGGAAGACACACTCTTCAATAAGTGGTGCTGGGAAAATTGGATAGCCATATGCAGAAGAATGAAACTGGACCCATATATCTCAGCATATACAAAAATTAACTCAAGTTGGATTAAAGACCTAAACAGAAGACCTGAAACTATAAAAATTCTGAAAGAAAACCTAGGAAAAACTCTTCTGGACGTTGGCCTAGGCAAAGAATTTATGACCAAGTCCTCAAAAGCAAACGCAATAAAAACAAAATAGACGAATGGGACTTAATTAAACTGAAAAGCTTCTGCACAGCAAAAGAAACAATCAATAGAGTAAACAGACAACCTGCAGAATGGGAAAAAAATATTTGCAGTCTATGCATCCAACAAAGGGCTAATATCCAGAATCTACAAGGAACTCAAACAACTCAACAAGAGAAAAAAATAACCCGAATCAAAAGCGGGCAAAGGACATGAACAGACATTTTTCAAAAGAAGAAATACAAGACACCAACAAACGTATTTTTAAAAATGCTCAACATCACTAATCATCAGAAAAATGCAAAAATCCCAATGATATACTGTCTTACACCAGTCAGTATGGCTATTATGAAAAAGTCAAAACCAACAGATGCTGGCAAAGATGCAGAGAAAAAGGAACACTTATATGCTGTTGGTGGGAATGTAAGTTAGTAAAACCTTTATGGAAAAGCAGTGTGGATATTCCTCAAAGAACTATATATAGAGCTGCCATTCAATCCAGAGAATCCCGCAAATATTTTTTCTTATTTTTCCCAAAGGAAAAAAGTCATTATATCAAAAAGATACTGCACTCATATGTTTATTGCAGCACTATTCATAAGAGCAAAGATATGGAATCAACCTAAGTGTCCATCAACAGAGGAGGGAATAAAGGAAATATGGTAATTTCATATAATACATATTTTATGGTATAATGTATAAATATAATACACATATTTATATGGTATATATGGTGGGTATATATACCATTATATATTTCATATTATATATAAAATTTATATTTTATACATATAAAATTTATAATTACATATAAATAATATATAAATATGTAAAATTTTATATTATGTGTGTATGTGTGTGTATATATATACATATATATGTGTATATATATACATATGTATGTGTATATATATACACATATGTATGTGTATATATATACACATATGTATGTGTATATATATATATATACACATATGTATGTGTATATATATATATATATACATATGTATGTGTATATATATATATATATATATATATATATATATATATATATATAAAATCACCATGGAATACTACTCAGCCATAAAAAAGAGTGAAATCATCTCTTTAGCAGCAACATGAATGGAACTGGAGGCCATTACCCTGAGTAAAATAACTCAGAAACTAAAAGTCAAATACTAATACTGCATGTTCTCACTTATAAGTAGGGGCTAAACAATGGGTACATGTGGGCATACAGAGTGCAATAATAGAACACTGCTGACCCAAAAAGATCAGAGGGCAAGAGGGGGATGAGGGCTGAAAAATGACCTATCGGGTATAATGTTCAGTATTGGGGTGATGGGTACTAAAAGCCTAGACTTCACCACAACACAATACAGGCATGTAAGAAATCTACACTTGTACCTCCCAAATATATAAACATTTCTTAAAATTCTTTTTAAAGAAATAATAGTCATCAACTTCATTCTCTGGGCTTCCACTCTTTTAATTCACATAAATAAATTATACTCGTATTGTTTTATAAGCTTAAAAAATGCTTTTAACTAAATGACTCCAGCTCATCCTTATAACAGTCCTATCATCTTTTTAAAAATAATAATGTTGGCCGGGCGTAGTGGCTCACGCCTGTAATCCCAGCACTTTGGGAGGCCGAGGCGGGTGGATCACAAGGTCAGGAGATTGAGACCATCCTGGCGAACACGGTGAAACCCCGTCTCTACTAAAAATACAAAAAATTAGCCAGGCGCGGTGGCAGGTGCCTGTAGTCCCAGCTACTCAGGAGGCTGAGGCAGGAGAATGGCGTGAACCTGGGAGGCGGAGCTTGCAGTGAGCCGAGATAGCGCCACTGCACTCCGGCCTGGATGAAAGAGCGAGACTCTGTCTCAAAAAAAAAAAATTAAAAATAATAATAATAATAATGTTAACATATAGTACTTTATATGTCCCAGGCACTATTTATTGTGTCTTATGTTCTGTAGTCCTAAATTCACTTCGTCATATAGCTCTGTGAGGTAACTACTATTATTATCCCCATATTTACTGACCCAGAGAGGTTAAGTAGGATGATCAAGCTCATACACCTAGTAAGTAGTGGTGCTGCTATAGAACCCAGAGAGACAGGTTTCAGACTGTGATGCCTACATATAAGGCAATTAAAGTTTATGAACCCTCTAACAGGTAACAGTGAGGAAGTGCCAGAACCAGGACTCAAACCCAGGTCTGTCTGCCTCCAGCGCCCCCAGTAGATTTTTCTGACCTGCTGTCTTGCACATCCAAGTAATCTAATAGAAATAGCTTTGAGTTGATGGCCAGCAGTAAAATAGAATAATCAGTCAACTGCCGGGTGACCTTGGGCAAATCAGTTTACCTCCATGCTTCACCTGAAAAATTAGGGAATCAGACTCATTTGAGCTTTAATATCCTGTAATTCTAGGCCACTGTTTTCCTATACTGAATTGTCTGCAGCAATGCTGTTTGAAGAAAAGAGACATGGGTTAGGGCTCAATATCAGTCCGCACTACACCACCCCTTAAGGAAAACGCTGAAAAATGCCTCTCTTTACCTGGTAAAATTCGACATGTTCTATGAGATGCAGCTCAAATGCATAGCAGCTAGAAGCACAGACATGTCTCTGAAGACCTCTCCAGCATACAGCCTCTTTCTTTCGTCAATATTGGTAAGAATTACTCACTCACTGGTCTGTCCTGCTGCAATACTCGGTTCATGCCTGTATAACAGCATTCACTGACTTTAGGAGTGTGTGAGAGTGTCACTAGAAGTTCCTCCAGGACACGGTCTCCATTTTATTCCTTCATATGCTCAGTAAATTGTATTAGGCTGACGATACGTAAGTGCCAATATTTTACCATCTTTGACCTATACAAATGGCAATTTCACATGTTTCAACTTATAAGATGCTCATTAAATATAACCATATTTGCTGTTGTGCAACATATGCATTCCTGGAAAACCTCATGTTCTGCAAGAAGGGTCAGCCAGATATTTCTGAAAAGGGCCACACAGTAGCTATTTTAGACTTTATATGCCATATAGTCCCTGACCCAACTATTCCTTTTTTGCCATTGTCACAAGGAAGCAGCCATGAAAAATCAGTAAATAAATGAGTATGGCAGCATTCCAATAAAACCACATCTATAAAAACAGACTAGACTCAAGAAAAAAACAGAAAATCTGCATAGACCTATAACAAGTAAAGAGATTGAATTAGCAATCAAAAAAGTTTCTTACAAAAAAAGCTCAAAATCAGATGGTATCCTGATGAATTCTACCAAATATTTAAAGAATAACTAATACCATTTATTTACAAACACTTGCAGAAAATAAAAGAGGAAGGAACAATTCCTAACTCACTTTATGAAGCTAATGTTACCCTAATACAAAAAAGGACATCACAAAAAATTCTACAGACTAATGTCTCTTAAGAATATAGATGTAAAACTCCTAAAAAAAAAAAAACACTAGCAAATCGAATCCAGAAATACATAAAAAGGAGTATGTGCAATGACCAAGAAGGATTTATCCCCTTTGGGAGGCCAGGGTGGGCAGATCATGAGGTCAGGAGATTGAAACTATCCTGGCTAACACGGTGAAACCCCATCTCTACTAAAAATACAAAAAATTATCCGGGCGTGGTGGCGGGTGCCTGTAGTCCCAGCTACTCGGGAGGCTGAGGCAGGAGAATGGCATGAACCCAGGAGGCGGAGCTTGCAGTGAACCAAGATCGTGCCACTGCACTCCAGCCTGGGTGACAGAGCGAGACTCCCTCTCAAAAAAAAAAAAAAAGAAGAAGAAGAAGAGGGATTTATTCCAGAAATGCAAGATTGGCTTAGCATCTGAAATTCAATGTAAACACACCATATTAATAGAACGAAGGACAAAATGACATGATCAACTGAATAGATACAGAAAAAGCATTTGACAAAATTCATCACCCCTGTATAATAAAAGCACTCAGCAATCTAAGGGTCAGGCATAGTGGCTCACACTGGTAACCCCAACACTTTGGAAGGCCAAGGCAGAAGGACTGCTTGAGGCCAGGAGTTTGAAACCAGCCTAGGCAACATAGCAAGACCCCATCTCTGAAAGCATAATAAATAAATAAATAAATAAATAAATAAATAAATAAATAAATAAATAAATTAGCTAGGCATGGTGGCACGCTTGCAGTCTCAGCTAGTCAGGAGATTGAGGTGGGAGGATTCCTTGGACCCAGGAGTTCAAGGTTACAGTGAGCTATGATCACACCACTTCACTCCAGCCTGGGTGACAGAGTGAGACCCTGTCTAAGAAAAATAATAATAGTCAAAAGAAATACATTTAAACAAACTAGGAATGGAAGGGGACTTCCTTACCCTGATAAAGGGCATCTACAAAAAGTCACAACTGACTTCATACTTAATATTGAAAGACTGAATGCTTTCCTCCTAAGATTATGAACAGGACAAGGATGTCTACTCTCATGTCTTCTATTCTGTCTACGTTATTCTAGCCAGGCCAATTAAGTAAGAAATGCAAAATAAAAGGCGTCCACACTGGAAAAAAAAAGAGTAATACTATCTCTATTTGGAGATGACATGATCTTGATATGGGAAATTTTAAGAAATCCATTAAAAAAATTAAAACTAATAAACAAGTTCAGCAAGATTGCAGGATATGAGCTCAATATACAAAAGCCTATTGTATTTTGAAACACTAGCAATAATCTGAAAATAAAATTAAGAAAATAATTCCATTTACAGCAGCATCAATAAAGTATTGAGGGATAAATTTAAGAAAAGAAGTGCAAAACAATAATTTCTTTGGAGGAAATTAAAGAAGACCTCAATAAGTGGAAAGACATCCCATGTTCCTGGATCAAAAGACTTAATACGGTTAAGAGGGCAATACACTCTAAATTAATATACATAGTCAATGCAATTCTTATGAGACAGTGTAGGATGCCAAGAAACAGATAAGTAGAATCTGAAACATAAGAGAAGTCTTAGATTGACTGGAAGAGGAACCACTGTCTTAGCCAAACACAGGAAAAGCTAATGAACAATTTAGGAATTTGTAAATTAATAATCATAACCATTATATACAATCTTATGCTAACTGAAAAATAAACTATGTACAATCTTCATTCCAAAATTTGGACTCAGTCTTCTCAACTAACCCTTTTTGCCACATCCACAAAATACAGAGTTAATCTTTTTGGGGTATGGTCTGAGATAGCTATCATGATTGAGTGGACCCGCCCTGACAAACAAAATCACTTCTTCGTTGCCAAAGAGGGCTGATAGAACCATTTTTGAATAATGCTTTAGCTCATTTCAATGCAGGAATGATAAGCATTATCCAAGTAGGAGTGGTCACATGGACAATGAGTATCCTTACCATCAGAATGGTTTTCTTGGGGCTAAAGAAGTTACCTAGCTGGAAGGAACTGCGTATGTCTTCTCATTCACTCCACATATATTGAGTGTTTGCTAGATACTGAAGATATGGCAAAGAACAAGCCTCAATTCTTGCTCCAACCCTAGAATTTGCAATCTAGCTTAAATATCATCCAAGTCAGTAGTTCTCACCAAGGGGCAATTTTACACCCCAGGGAGCATTTGGCAATATCTGGGGACATTATTGGTCACAATTAGGGAACTGCTACTGGCATCTACTGGTTAGAAGGCAGCTTCTAAACATTCTGCAATGCACAGGACTGCCTTCAAGAACAAAGAACTATCTAGCCCATAATTTCAATAATACCCTGATTAAGAAACTTGATCAATCTCAGTCTCTCCATTTTACAGAAGAAACTGAGGCCCATGTAATGACGTGCCCAAGATCATCAAGCATCCAAATGTCCTGGTTTCATTCTGCATTCAGTAGGTTTCCTGTTTCCCTTTTTGAGCCGAGATTGAGGACCCATTTTGATATGTTTTCTGCTCTCTAAAAAGCAATAAGCTCTGCAGCAGCGCCTTAATGGAAAGCTGCTTTCACCAGCAATAGAAAAGCACTCATATTCAATCTGTGTGTGTGCCACTAGAAATGGGCACTAGACATGAGTGACAGAGCTGCCTTGGCAAGGTTGGCTGTGGCCTCTAGACTTTGTCTGAAAGTAAAGATGACGTTAAAAAAATCAAAAATAAAAAACAAACAAACATGGACTTAGAAGTTTCATTTATGCACTTTTTTTTTTTTTTTTTTTGAGACAGGGCTCATTCTGTCACCCAGGCTGGAAGGCTGGACTGCAGCACTGGAGTGGCACAATTATAGCTCACTGGAACCTCAAATTCCTGGACTCAAGTGATCCTCTCACCTCAGCTGGGACTATAGGAATGTGCCACCATACTGGCTAATTTTTTTTTCTTAAAGTTGGGGTCTTGCTAGCATTACTTCCTTTTCTCGTTCATTCACAGATTCAACAAAAGCACACTGAGCCCCAGTGTGTGCTGAGCACGAGGCTAGAAACTAGAGGCATGATGATGAGTAATAAATGTGTGGTGCCTGCCTTCAAGAGCTCACAATAAACAAGAGACACATGAGTAAATCAGGCATCATCACACATTGACACAGAAGCATAGACAGAGGCAAACACAGGATGGAATGAGGGTATGCTAGTCAGGGTTATTGGTTGCAAGCAACAAAAATCGATTTTAGCTTATTTGACCCAAAAAATGAATTTACAGGAAAGATACAGGGAACTCACAGAAGCACCAGACAGCCTGAAGGTGAAGGCTCATAAAACAGCAGGAGAAGAGAGATGCAGCAGCAGCTAGTACCTCAGTCTCAAAACTACCAGTGGTAAAGACCCTACAGCCAGATTTGGGGAACAGCAGCTATTGGAGTCTAACAACATTACTCTAGCACTAGACATGTTAAGTTGCACTGAACTGCTGACCCCATGCCCGTGGAACCCACATGTTGCTGTCACAGCTGTGCCAGAATGGCTTCTCCACTGTCTCAGCTTTTTTAGCTTCCCAGGCACTAAAGCAATCTTTGGATTCAATTAACCTAGGTCACTCATCCTCACTCCAGCTGCAAGGCATGCTGGGATGGTAAGCATCTAACCTGTTGAGTTGCTACAGTTAAGAGGCCGACTGCATCACCCGCCACCAAAAAAAAAAAAAAAAAAAACTCTTGGAAAGAGGAAGTCTTCCTTCCAGGCTTTGGTGAAATGTCACCTTCTCAGTGATACCACTCTATTTAAAACTCTGATATTTCCCTCCCCTGGAATCTTTATTACCCATGATATGTTTTTCCCATGACTCTTATCGCCATGTGAAATTCTACATGTCTATTTATTCGTGTGTTTGTCTGTCTCTTCTTTGTCAAATTCAAGCTCCAGAAGGAAGGAATTTGTGTCTGGTTTTTTCACCACTGCATCTTTAGTGCTTGGAACATAGCAGACCCTCAGTAAATATTGTCAAACAAATGAGTGAGTGAGTGAATTCTCCAAACATGGGGAGATCAAAGATCCTGAGAATCCAGATTTTCAACAAATGCTCACTACAAAGAGCCTATGGGAAAGATGCAAAAGATAACTTAGCCTGGGAGTGAAATCACAGAGAGCTCCTTGGAGGAAGTGATACCTGAGCTGACTCTTCAGAAAAAGCAGTGCAGACAGCTCAAGATCAGGAGAGCAAGATTTAAGCAATTATATGGGATTCCAAGAATGTGGTGTTTCATGGTTTGGCATGGTTCCAGGATGCTTCTCTGCCAAGCTCCTGCATCTTTTTTGTATGAGGGAGGCATAGGCTTGGACCTGTGAAGCAGCAAGCTTGACTATAAGAGGCCAAGATTCAGAGCTTAAAGGTCAATGGAATCTAACCCACAACATCCAAGAGTTGCACTGGTGGGCTAGGGTAGTCCCTTGTAGACTAGAATGGTAGGTTCTTTTTCTTTCTTTCTTTCTTTCTTTCCTTCTTTCTTTGTTTCTTTTTTCTTTCTTCTCTTTCTTTCTTTCTTCTCTTTCTTTCTTTCTTTCTCTTTCTTTTTTTTTTTTTTCAGATGGAGTCTCGCTCTGTTGCCCAGGCTGGAGTTCAGTGGAGTGCAGTGGTGCAATCTCGGCTCACTGCAACCTCTGCCTCCCGAGTTGAAGCCATTCTCCTGCCTCAGCCTCCCAAGTAGCTAGGACTACAGGCTTGTGCCACGATACCTGGCTAATTTTTGTATTTTTAGTAGAGACAAGGTTTTACCATGACTGGCTAATTTTTGTATTTTTAGTAGAGACAGAGTTTTACCATGCCTGGCTAATTTTTTTGTAGAGATGAGGTCTCACCATGTTGCCCAGGCTGGTCTCAAACTCCGCCCACCTTGGCCTCCCAAAGTGCTGGGATTACCAGCATGAGCCACTGCACCTGACCAAGAATGGCAGGTTTTAAGGAACATCTGGAGCCTTAAACAAAAAGCTGTTACTTTGAACTTTATTTGGAGAAAAGCAATCAGAGCAGTGAGAGAATAAATAATGATCACGCCTATGAGGCAAATGAGTTTTTCTCAGGTTTAAAGGTGCTTGTGTTATTATTACCTGGATAGCTTTTTGTTTAAGTGATTATGTTGCCATAGAACTTTTTGTAATTCATCAAAATTCATAGGATGTGGAAGGCCAGAAAAAAAAAGTAGGTGGTAGGGTTATTACTTGAAGTTCAATTCAATAAATATAATTTATTTTTCTATAGAGTCCTTTCTACAAAATAGTGCCAGCGGCTTTACTGTCCAACAAGACTGAGTTTGAATGACTTAAGTTATTTGCTTTCAGACCAAATGGACTTTTATGAACATTTTGACTTCCCCCCTGCACTAAATGAAGTGATATAGAGCTATTCTCGACATAATTTCTGTCACCGCCATTATCTTTCCTTGCTCCAGCTCTTTTGCAGAGCTCCAAAATGACATAAAGTGATAATTGCTGCAGTATTTCCCCTCATGAAGGGGATCACTTTTGCTTTTTATGGTTGATCACATAAGAAGGGCCTTTTACCAGGTGCTGAGTGGTGCAATGGGGAAAAAAGGAGCTGATGAGGACAAGACCCTAAAGACGGTGCCTAGAATTCTCTCCTCTGTCACATTCAACGGACTCAGCTAAAACTGTCGGGCAGACAGTATTGTAGATCTTGGAAGTGCAGACATGAGCCACATACAGCCTCGTCACCTTGTGCCTTATCTCATCTCCTTATGACATTCAAATAAATAGTAAAGGAAAGGCAATTTACATCTTTGCTGCAGTTTCTGCTGAAAATAACAAAGGGGAAAAGACTTTCATAATGCATAGCAAAACTCAAAAATCCTTTCCCCAGCCTCTCTCCCTCCTCATTCCGTGCTCCCTAATGTCCCCTCATAAATCAACACCCTGCAATCTTTCTGTTTTCTCTTTTCTCCATACATGGGCTCAGCCTTCTGGCTTCCTCAAGTCTTCCTTTTCTACCATCACCTAGATACAAGAAAAGAGAGCAAGTAAGGTGAGCCTAAGGCAGAAAAAAATTCCAAAGATTTATAATTTAATATATTTTCTCCCTTCTAAGAGTGCCTATTCAGAGCACAGTTTTGTTTTGGTTAAACCTAGAGTGTAAAATATTATGTTATCAACAAGACTTCCTGTCTGCTTATAAAGAAGGCTTTGGGCCGGGCGCACTGACTCACACCTGTAATCCCAGCACTTTGGGAGGCTGAGGCGAGCGGATCACCTGAGGTTGGGAGTGCGAGACCAGCCTGACCAACATGGAGAAACCCCGTCTCTACTGAAAATAATTAGCCAGGCATGGTGGCATGCGCCTGTAGTCCCAGCTACTTGGGAGGCTGAGGCAGGAGAATCGCTTGAACCCAGGAGGTGGAGGTTGCAGGGAGCCGAGATCATGCCATTGCACTCCAGCCTGGGCAACAAGAGCGAAAGTCCATCTCAAACACAAAAAGAAGCCTTAGAACTGGGGGGAAAAAAAGGCAAAGAAAACACCTGTGTCTAATTTACCATGAGCAAAGATTTAATTACCTCCGATGTGACTGAAGAACATCTCTTTCTCTGTGAGAGTGGTGAAAAATCCTCAAAATAAATAGACCTGCTTTTTTCTAATTCCCTTAGCCAATGACCAGTTCATTCAAATAAACCTAGGAGTCCAGCTGACATTTTTTAAAACTGTGCTAAAATACGTGTAACATAAAACTTACCATTTTTAAATGCACGGTTCAGTGGCATCAAGCGCATTCATATTGTTGTACAACCGTCACCACCATCCACCCTCAGAACATTTTCATCATGTCCAGCTGTAACTCTGCGCTCATTAATCAATCACTCCCCATTCATCCCTTCCCCCAGCCTCTGGAAAACACCTTTCTCCTTTCTTTCCCTATGAATTTGAATATCCTAGATTGCTCATGTAAGTGGAATCATCCAGTATGTATTCTTTTGTGGTTGGCTTATTTCCTTTGGCATATAATGTCCTCAAGATTCATCTGCGTTATAGCATGTATCAGAATTCCCTTAATCCTATACTCCTAGCTAGCCCTTTGGGAGGCCCAGGTGGGAGGATCACTTGAGGCCCGGAGCTCGAGATCAGCCAGGGCAACATAGTGAGACCCCATATCAACAAAAGAAAAAAGAAAGAAAGAATCCCCTTACTTTTTAAGGCTGAGTAATACTCCATTGTATGTATTGATCACTTTTTGTTTAGCCATTCATCAGTTGATGGACACTTGGATGGCTTCCATCTCTTAGCTATTGAAAATAATGCTGCTATAATATGAACATGGGAGTACTCAAGTCACCATTTTTTTGTCCAACACAAGAGTCTGGAGTCCATTTTGTTCCTGCTGGACTTTTGTTGGGTAGAAAAATGGCAGCCATAAACATTGAGTGTTCCAACTCTTCACTCATGATTGAAGTGGATTCTTTGTGGGCACTCAATAGCCCATATCCCTGTTCTGTAAGAACTGCCTCCTCATCCATAGGTTGAGATGCTGCAGCTCTTTCCATTGTAAGGGACTCCACCCACTCACCTCCCCAGACACAGGAGGCTGGATAAGAAAAAAAACCCTGACCAGGGGAAGCCAAATCATTGGTGAGATGAGCCAATTAAATTATTTCTCTCAGTAATCTGGAATTGGACTCACTGAGAGGCTGAGTTATTTAGCTTTGAGTATCGGACTTGTACAGTATGTAAATTCAGAGCCAGGGGACCATGCTTGGAGCAGTCACTCCACCAGCCCTCCAAGGTGGAAAATGGAGAAAGCCCATCTAAGAGAGAAGGGTAAAGCCCTATACGGAGAGAAAGCAAAGAGACATTCTCTGGCCTGAGAAAATCCAAGAAAGTTAAACCCCCAGAGAAAGGAACAGAGACTTAAATAGAAGGAATCTGCCTCTGATGCCACTGACTTTCCTGTTCCTAAAAGACCGTATTTCCCATTCCAGGATTCCATGACGGCCCCATGTGTCCTTCTAGAACAGTTCCTGATTTTCTTAAGCTATTTTGAGTGACTTCTCTTCTCTGTAACGCAGTATGTCAGGATAATCTATTGAGATATTAATTTCTGTCTTGTTTCTCAGCTAGGGGAAGGAAAGATGAGAAAGTAATGTTCTGTTTCTCCTCACCTGCTGGAAGAAGAGTTACATTTTTGTTTCTGTTTTATTGTTCTGAGATCACACTTCCAATATGGTAGCCACTAGCCACATGTGGCTGTTGAGTGCTTGATATGTGATCCATTCAAATAGAAATGTGGCTTAAGTGCAAAATACACACTGGATTTCAGTGACTTAACACTAAAAATTGATGTAAAATATCTCACTAATCATGTTATACTGATTGCATGTTAAAATGGTTATATCTTGAATATAGTAGGTTAAAGAAATTATATTATTAATATAAATTTTATCTACTTTTTAAAAATGACTACTAGAAATTTTTTAATTTATGTGGCCCAAGTTATATATATCTCTGGGACAGTGCCAATCGAAGGCCTAGACTAGTTTTTAGGGAAGAGTAAGATGTCACAGCATCTTTGAATTGCAGGAGCTCTTCTGATCAAAGCCAGGTCTACAGTTGGCAGGTCAGACTGACCACGGAATTAAGCTGAAGTTGCTACAGAGGAGAGAGGAGGGAAGGGTTGGCACTGTGAGTGGAGGAAGAAATTGTGCCACCCTGGGAAAGAACTGGAGTTCTTAGGGCTGAGAGGGTGGAGGGAGACAGATTCTGTGAGTGCTGGAGACCTGTGTTCTTCTCCCTTGCAGTGCCCTGAAGGAAGTAAACCTCTGATAGGGTAATGCTTGGATCCTAGGGTTGATCACCAAAAACCATGACCCACAGGCTCTACAAAGGTCTCTGAATCTAAGCCACAGCTCACTGAGCTCGGCCACTGTAGGGAGTATCTCTAAAACAAACAGCTGAGGACCAAACCCCTCCTGGAACCAAAATAACCTTCAGGATTTGGTACAATCCCATGGGGTGGGAGAAACAGCCCACTGATGACAGATTCTGCACCTCTCATCAGTCTTGTGGGTGGGGGCTCAGAGCCAGATTTAATTTGATTTAGATAAATGAAGAAATGTAAAGCTTTCTGCATCCTGGCACTGTGGAGCTAAGTCATGTCTGTTTCACAAATAATCTTTGGCTAAGGCAGCTATGCACCTGCAAGTCTTCAAAAATGTATTCAGGGCATCTGAGGCCAAAGGCCCCTGGGCCTCTATGCATCCAGCTGGCTGCAGGACTTCTTTCCCATAGCCTCCAACCTGAAGCATTAGGACCCCTGCTTTCCAGGTAGATACATCTTCTTAGGAATATGCTCAGAAATTCCAGGAGCTAGAAGCCAAGAGAATCCCTACTAATGCAGAAGCCACCATCCTGAAACCTCCGAACTAAGAAAGGTCCTTAGGGATAAATATAGCCCACCTGCCTTATTTTATTGTGAAGAAATCAAAGTCTGGATGAGAGGTAGGGAGGGCTTGCTCAAGGACATGAGGCAATAGTCAGACCTCTAACTAGAAGACAACCCCTTTTTACTCGCCTGCGCATCTCAAATGTTCCTGTAGCCCTGTCCTCAACACTGCAACCTCAGATCTTTCCCTTTCCAAAGAAGTCACAGTTTGTAAGATTCCAGGCAGAGCCCTTCTAGCTGTATAGCAATCAGATATCTAAGTTGAGATGTTGAAACTCTACAAGGAGGAAATTAACTTTATCAGAACTATGCACATGTACACATATTGTACTAAGATATAACTTAGTACAGCTGCTGTAGCTCCTAGCACTGAGAACCAGAAGAAGGTGTTTTAAATAAGAAGTGTATTATTGTCTCATGAAACAATCTGTAATAAGCAATTCAGGGTTAGTAAGGAGGCTCCAGAGTGCTTGTGGCCCAGGACCTTTCCATCTTGTTGTTCTTCCACACACAGGGTATAGTCCTTGACCCTCTGGTCCAAGACAGCCCATTCTCATGCCGGCATTCCCCGCAGTGGGAGTGGGGGAAAAGGAAGAAATGTGGGCAGCATATCCCTGCCCTTTAAAGACATGACCCTGAAGTTGCTCAAATCACTTCTGCTCACACCCATGGAGCAGAACGTATTCACATGGCCATACCTCACTGCAGCGATACCAGAAAGTAACCTTTATTCCAAGAAGCCATGTATCTAAGAAAAAGTTTCTTGCTATAGAAGAATAAAATGATGGATGTGGGAGACAACTAGTGGTCTTTTTTACATACTCTTGTATGTAAAAGAGTATGCAGCTGCTCAAGGACCCATACCCACACATAAACACACGTGCTCAAATAGAAACACATATGTACATAGCAATCCATGCACATGAGACCCACACTCATGTATATGCACTCACACACATTCAAATATACACACACTACAGTCCTTTGCACATTTGTATATCCATTTATACACTGATTCATAAGCATACACATACACCAATGTAATGGTGCCTCTAACACACACACACACACACACACACATATGCATATACACATGGAAAGAGAGGAAGAGAGAGAGACCCTGCAAAACCTATAATTCCACTCTGCAATGTAGTGGGGATCACATCCCAGTCTTCATATGTCTCCATTCATTGGGAATGCCCTGTGTTCTGTGTTTAGGATACATTCTTTTTTTACTATTAGTATATTTAGAAGGGCATTTAGAACAAGATTAAAGCAGCACAACAGAATGTAAAACAAAATAATATATCATGGAGGTCCACATCCATAACCACTAAGGTAGCCGATACCTCACCCTGTCTATTGGCAGTCTGTCCACTGCATGTTTGGACCTGCCCTGCTCTTCAGGAGGACATGTAAAATACTAGCACCAACTAGTATAGAAGACCTC
The DNA here is from genome assembly GCF_029281585.2 of Gorilla gorilla gorilla. NCBI lineage: Eukaryota > Metazoa > Chordata > Mammalia > Primates > Hominidae > Gorilla > Gorilla gorilla. The sequence goes on along the minus strand of NC_073242.2, from coordinate 19,824,421 downwards.
TAAGACTTCTAAGACCAACTACTACAGGAAAGGAGGCAGAATTAAAAGCAAGCCTAGGATAATGTGAAATATTCTGTGTCACTGCACATTGCCTGGCATGTAATATCTTTTGGATGGATGGATGGATGGATGGATGGATGGATGGATGGATGGATAAATGGATAAATGGATAGATGCATTAATAGATAGCATAGAACATTCTGCACTCCACCCTGACCTCACTTCTACAACTCAATCCCCTGGCACAGTACCAGGCACACAGTAGGTACTCAAACAATAGTTAAGCCAACTGGCTGGTTGATAGGATGGAGGGATAAATAATTCATAACCTTTTCCGTCCTTCTTGGAAAATGAGTGTTTGTCCCAAGCAACATTTTGAATTAAGTAAAGCAAATTACAGGGGAGGAGAGGAACTAACATTTATTGACAATTTGTATGTTCCAGGCTGAACACTTACATGGACATGACATTGAATTCTCAAAAGAAGCCAATAAGTAGGCTCTTTTATTGTCTTCCCTATCTTACAGTTTGTGATGGTTAAATTAATGTGTCAACCTGACAGGACTAAGAGGTGCCCAGATAGCTGGTAAAACATTACTTCTGGAAGCGTCTGTGAGGGTGTTTCCAGTAGAGATTGGCATTTGGATCAATGGACTGAGTAAAGAAGACAGCTTTCCCCAAAGTGGGTGGGTATCATCCAATCTATTTACAGTCTAATAGAATAAAAAGAAGGAGGGAGTGTGAATTTGCTCTCTTCTTGAGCTGGGACATCTATCTTTTCCTGCCCTCAGACAACAGAGCTCTTCCTTATTGGATTTTGGGACTCAGACTGGGGCTTATACCATTGGCCTTCAAGCTGGGACTGAAACTATATCACTGGCTTTCTTACGTCTCCAGCTTGCAGATGGCAGATTGTGGAATCTTCAGTTTCCATAATCATGTGAGCCAATCTTTCACAATAAATCTCTGTCTGTTTATATAGATATATATCGTATTGGTTCCATTTCTATGGAGAACCCTGACTAATACACAGTCGATAAAACTGAGGCACAAAAAGATTAAGTGCCTTGCCCAAGGTCACTTGCTCAAGCTAGTAAATGCAGAGCAGGGATTTGAACCAGGGCTGTCTGTCTCCATCCTGCAATGATGCAATACTATAGAATGCTTTTCCCAATTGCGATGGGGTGTCAAAACCCAGTTTGTGTAACAGATGAGGGAGAGACAGCTTTGGCTGTTTTGACTCAGGACTTCAGTGCTCTGCTGTACCCCTGTCATTCTCTGCTTGTTTCCAAAGACACCTCTATGGACCCCTAGACTTCCATGAAGCAAGACATGAAACAATGTGGAAAACCACTTCTCTGTAGGCTACTCCAGGGCTCTTCCTGGCCCTGCGCTAAGCAGCCTTCCATCCTACTACAGCAGAGATGATATTACATTCCCCAAAAGCTTCCAACCAAAAGGGGGAAAGCAGTGGGTATGACACAATAAAAAGAATCCAGACAGAATTGGGCTTCTGTTTCTTCAGATGTACAATGGGCATACTAATGTCCACTTCATAGGAGTGATGTGAGGATGAAATGAAATGATGTATGCGAAGTGCTCTGTGTGTGGTGCACATAAAAAAAATACTCAATAAAAGTCAGATGGTGGCACCAGTAGTGGAGGAAGCATCAACATATCCTAGTTTTCTGGATCTAGATGTGGCAACTCCTTCTTTTCTTTGGCCCCTCTGGCAGCATAAAATTGTTTCAAAACGTAGGTTTGAATTCGAATGCCAAGTCTGCTGTTTATTAGCTGTGTGACCCTGGGCAAGTCACTTAACCTCTCTGAGCTTCCATTTCTGCTTTCTTAAATGTTGAGAGTGTCCTCTAACTTATGTTGTGAGAATCAAATGAGATGAAGGATGAAACGTGCCACCCAGGGAAGCATACATAAGGATTCATCTTCCCTTCCTATCGCCCAGGCTTGGGAACTCAAAGTGAAAGCTGACAGCTTCAATTCACATGAAATCCACAAGTATTTTCCTTAGGATGCAGATTTTCCCAGCCAGTTCTCACTCCTGGGTTTATCATTCTCTCCTTCCCACCAGGCTCCATGAAGTTGGCTTCAGTTTGTCTGCTGTGTGACAACTCTCTCCTTATTATTTATTTATCTCCAAACAACCAGGGAGAGAGAGTAGGCTGGCTCTTGCTTTAGGCAGACATCCTCAGAGATATAAATTGTTCCCTTAGCCAGCTGAGACAAAGAAAGATTTGGAGCCCTGGATGAATGGACTGCAAACTCCTGCCCCACACCCTTGGCCTGGGGGAAGGGGGGGATACCCGTAGCTCCATCATCCAGCTGGCATCATGGAGAAATATGAGTCACTGAGATTCCTGGAAAAGTATCACTTGAGAAGAGGCTTTTCAGGGCCAGTACGATGATTTACTAGTCCACTGTACCGTCTGAATAGTAATGCCCGGATGTCCTCGCGACACCTCCGTCATCTTGTGAAAAGAATCTCTCAGCCAGGCAGCTGGGGCAGAATCCATAATGGCAGGAGGTAATTAGCTGTCATATCTACCTTTACCACTGCCAAAGGGGTTGGAGTCTCATGCTCCCTCCCTGGGTTTCCCATTCTGGAGTGTGTGTGTGTGTATGTGTGTGTGTGTGTATAGGAAGGATGGGAGATGGGGTGTGAAGCCCTGAGCTCGACACATTTATTTTATACACAAGAGAAACAGACAATCATGGGTCATATTTTCACATTTTCTGACTACTCACTAGATTGTCAAGCATGGTCTGAGAGGCCTTTGCAAGAACTAACTCTTATAATCCTCACAAGAGCCCTATGAGATAGGTATTTTAACACACCCATTTACAGATGTAGAAACTGAGACACAAGAAGCCCCTGAACTCAGGGCACAGAGTTGGGAAGTGGCAGAACCTGCATTTGGACCATGAACATCTGGCTCTAGAGCTCACGTTCTCAATGACTGTTCGATCTCACAGCTCAAGAGAATGACTTCCACCAGGCATGGTGGCTCACGCCTATAATCCCAGCACTTTGGGAGGCTGAGGCAGGTGGATCACCTGAAGTCAGGAGTTCGAGACCAACCTGGCCAACATGGTGAAACCCCATCTCTACTAAAAATACAAAAATCATCTGGGTATGGTGGCATGCACCTGTAATGCTAGCTATTTGGGAGGCTGAGGCAGGATAATCGCTTGAACTTGGGAGGCAGAGGTTGCAGTGAGCTGAGATTGTGCCAATGCATTCCAGCCTGGGTGACAGAGCGAGACTCCTTCTCAAAACAAACAAACAAATAAACGAATTAAGAGAATGACTTCCAGGGTCAATCTGAAATCACCTTTGCAAAATTATGACAGTAAGAGATATCTGACGTAGTTGACTCCATCTTGCTTCTAACCGCCAAACCATCCTTGGTCATTCCTGGGCATAGGCCAAGCCAACTTTGGAAGGAATTTAGTTTATAGTTTAACTTTGAAGCAAGGATGATAATAGTTCCCCCCACAAAACTAATCATCTCTTTTTTCTGGGGCTGAAACTGTCTTTGTAAGACTAAGGAAAGGCCACAAGATTAGGATCATGAGAGGACCATGAGCTCTGCTAAAATGTAGGCATGGTTTCTATAATCCCGAGGCCACAAAATGTGTGACTTTCTCAGTTTCTCCTAGGGATAACATCACTATTGTAGAACCTACGACTGGTTTTTTAAGATGTTTTTCAGACTGATCCCATCCAGATTCATGACTCAACTGGTCTGTAGTCCCACCCAGAGGCAGACTCAGCACATGAGGACCATTTTCCACACCCCTATGATTTCATCCCCAACCAATCATAGGTGCCATTCCCTAGCACCCTGCCCACCAAACTGTCCATAAAAACTCTAACCTCCAAGCCTTCAAAGGGACTGATTTGAGTAATAACTCCATCTTCCATCCATGTGGCTGGCCTTGTGTTAATAAAACTCTCTCTCTGCTACAGTGGCACAGTTTCAGCGAATTGATTTTGTTTGTGCAGTGAGCAGAAGGAACCCATCGGGCAATTATGTATCTATGGAGTCCAAGTTCCCTTAAGTACTAAGACCCTGTCTGGAAGGCAAACATGCATTTTATCTTCCTGCTCCTTCAGCAAACATGTTCTAAGTACCCATGATGTGCCTGGTGCTGGGCTGGGCACACATCTCATGGAGATGAATTGGATCAGGATCCTGTACAGAAAGAATAGTCGGAAGGACTAGATGCATGCACATAATTGTCATAACATAATAGTCATTGTGCGTTAATTTACTTCATTGGCACCACCACCTTATGAAGTAGGTGCAATTATTATCCCCATTCCACAAATGACAAAAGTGAGATACAAAACTTTAGTAATTTGCTCAGGATTACAGTTAGCAAGTAGCAGAGGCAGAAATGGAAAAAAGGCATGTAACCACAGAGCCTCCCTTGGTTCCTGTCCTCCATCCACATAGGACAGAATGTGGTAAGGCCACAAGGGTGTCCAAATAAAGTGCTAACAGTAGTTTACAAAGGGACCCAGGGAAGGCTTCCCAGATCCAATACTACCTGTGGGGCCTTGAAGGACAGGGAGGATTTGGACAAAAGGGGAAGGAGGAGGACGAGCATTCAGGCAGACGAAACCATGAATAAACGGATGAAGATGGAATACCTCGTGGGCTTAGTAAGCAGACAGGGTGCTGCCCAGCTTCACTGGCCAGTGGGGAGAGTCCTGGAAGAGAAGGTTGGTAAGAGAGGCACAAGCACTAGGCTGAGACCATTAGACTGAGCTACTAGCAAGTTGGGAGTCACTGGGGTCTTGGAGCAGGAGAGAGCCTGCTCAGATCGATGCTGTGGGGATGGGGTGTAATGTGGGCAGAGGAACAGGAAGGGAGGGGCTGAGACCCCAGAAAGGGATGGAAAGGAAGGTGCAGGCTCTTGTTATAAAAGATTCAGTGAAATTTGAGGAAGACAAGGGATAAGGGAGGCGACGAAGGAGATGAAACCCAAGACAAAGAAGATGAAAGAGGAATAAAGAAAAGACAAGAAGAAGGAGGAGGGAAAGTAAAGAACAAAAAGAAAGAAACGCCTCTTATCAGGGAGCCAAGCCCATGCATTCTCAGTGTTTTCCCTAAGTATATGGCTCACGCATCTGGAGACAGGTACACACTAGAGATGACATGGGGCATAAAAGTTGTAGTAGAGAAAGGGGCTCTGGAGGGCTAGGTGTGGGGAAAGTAGTTAGATTGGGTCTCATTGAGAAGGTGGAGATTAGGGGGAAGATTAGAAGGTGGTGAAAGAATGGGCCATGAGGCTGTCTAGGGCACGATCTTGCCAGGCAGAAGGAACAGTTCTTGCAAAGGCCCTGAGATGGGACTGTAAATGATCCTTCAGCGGCAACGCCAGAGTGGCTGGAGCACAGCAAGTGGAGTGGGAGTTGTAGAAAATGTGGTCGTAGAGCTACTAGAAGTTGGGGCTGGGGGCGGGAACAGACCATGAAGGCTTTTATAAGCTGTTGTCAGAACTTTGGCATTTACTCTAAGTAAAAGAATAAGCCTGCTTTCCCAACATATCAGAAAACTGGGTCTATTAGTCCGTTTTCACACTGTTGATAAAGACATACCCGAGACTGGGTAATTTATAAACGAAAAGAGGTTTAATGGACTCACGGTTCCACGTGGCTGGGGAGGCCTCACAATCATGGCAGAAGGTGAAAGGCATGTCTTACATGGCTGCAGGCAAGAGAGAATGAGAGAGCCAAGTGAAAGGGGAAACCCCTTATGAAATCATCAGATCTCACGAGACTTATTCACTACCACGAGAACAGTATGGCAGAAACCAGCCCCACGATTCAATTATCTCCCACTGGGTCCCTCCCGCAACATGCAGGAATTACGAAAGCTACAATTCAAGATGAGATTTGAGTGGGGACACAGCCAAACCATATCACTGGGCTGCACTGGCTCCCAATTCCCCCAGAGCAATAGGTGCCCGGACCTCGGTATCAGCCATCTTCTTCCTTAGGCATTTGCTTTCCGTTTTGCTGCAGTCCCCTCTATTCCCTATTACCTCCCATCCTGGCATGCTTCACTCACTTATGTTTCTTATATGGTCCCTGTAAACATTTAAGTTGCAATTCCTGTTGTGCAGATTAATGTCTCAGGCATCCTTAGGAATCGACTTCCCTTGAGTGAAAAGTTGGTTCTGGTTTGCAGAGAAAACAAATGCATCATGGGGATCCCTGTTAGCCTTTATTGATGCTAGCTGGGTGCCAAGTGGTTAGAAGCAAATTGGGTCTGGTGTGGAAAGATCCATCATGACCCCCATCTTGTCAACCTGCCTCATACTTCAGAGACTCCTCCTACACTCTGTCTTTGCGAGAGCTCGGCACTGATGTGGGGCTTAATTAAAAGAACACCATATGCTGGCTTCCTTCACTGGGGATGGATGTGCTGGGCTGGGAAGCAGACATGGGATTCCCCGGGCTTCTCAGCAAGGCTATCGAGCTGTCATGTTGTCAGAGTTGGGACTATAGGCATTTGGAAAGTAATGTAGCTTAGGACAGAAAGGTCTTTGAAGCTGATGTATCTTCACATGGGGCAGCTTTGGTGTTGTCTTCATCAGGGAAACTGAGGCTCAGGGAGCAAAATTTGTCACCCAAGTGAACATAACTCTTAAGAAGCAGAGGAGGGACTGGAGCTCAAATCTGAGTCTCCACAGCATTTGTTCTTGCCTGACATCAAGCTGCAAAACCCAAAGACCTCCCGTAGTGACAGGATTCCTCCCATCACCTCAGGGGTCACATCGGGGCTGTGCCATAGCAGTTCATTGATTTGGATGCTTTTATGGGAATTCAGAATTCATGATATTTTGGCCAAAACAAGTTTATCTGCATGTCATAAAGAAAAAAATGGCCTAGCAAATGAGAGGAGAAAATAAGATTATCGGCTCTTCTTGACATACGCAAGGCATGTGTTCTTTGAGATGCTCATGCATCTGAAATTGCATTCTTTTGAAGAAATGGTCCCCTAAGGCCGGGTGCAGTGGCTCACGCCTGTAATCCCAGCACTTTGGGAGGCCAAGCAGGTGGATCACATGAGGCCAAGAGTTCCAGACCAGCCTGGCCAACATGGAGAAAGCCCATCTCTACTAAAAACACCAAAAAAATCACCTGGGTGTAGTGGTGTATGCCTGTAATCCCGGCTACTTGGGGGGCTGAGGCATGAGAATCACTTGAACCGAGGAGGTGGAGGTTGCAGTGCGCCAAGATCGCGCCACTGCACTCCAGCCTGGGCGACAAAGCGAGATTATGTCTCAAAAACAAAAACAAATGGTCCCCTAAAATCATTGACATAGGACTTAAGAGTGCTAGTTTTGGCAACTAATTGTCCATCAGCTGATGACGTTTGGAGCTAGCAAGAATTGTCCCACTCTGCCCCACAGATGGTCCTACTCTGTCCACCTTGGAAGGATGGCAAAGCTACCTCCCAGCTAGCCTCCATCTGCAGCCCTGGGAAAGACCAGTTCCTCCCAGTCTGATTGAAAGCTTTAAAGGACTTTTGGGAATCAGAGCTTTCCCACATAATAGATTACTAGAGCCATTTCTGAAAAAAAAAGAAAAAAAAAAAAAAAGGACAAATTACAACTGGTTAATGAAACAAGAGCAAAATTTACAGTCAGATAAATTCTTTTCCTGAATCTTCTGATTACATGAGCCATTAACACTTCTGGGGTGGATAAGAAAACCCCAACGTGAGTGCAGAAGGGAAGATGTTCACTGGGGTCACCTGTGGCATTACACTCCCTGGCAAAGCCCCTTGAAATTCCAGACACCGCCCACGCCTGTAATCCCAGCACGTTGGTGAGGCAGAGGTGGGCAGATCACTTGAGGTCAGGAGTTCGAGACCAGCCTGGCCATCATGGCAAAACCCTGTCTCTACCCAAAATACAAAAATTAGCCAGGTGTGCTGGCAGGCGCCTGCAATCCCAGCTACCTGGGAGGCAGAGGTTGCAGTGAGCCGAGATCGTACCACTGCACTCCAGCCTGGGGGACAGAGCAAGACTCCGTCTCAAAGAATATTAAAAAAAAAAAAAAGAAAGAAATTTCACACACCAACATTTCTAAGATAACAAACAAAAGAGCCAAAGAAAAAGCTTCTGCTATTTCAGAATCACATAAGCAAATACAAGAAACCCATGAAAGCCTTGATGTTTTGCCTTCTTAAGAGCAGCGCACCAGCATGGCACATGTATACATATGTAACTAACCTGCACAATGTGCACATGTACCCTAAAACTTAAAGTATAATAAAAAAAAAAAAGAGGACCTACTGTTTTAACTCGAGTTAGCATATTAATTGCCCTTATGCAGCTGCATGCTGCTAAGTACAAATGAATGGTATTTACTCATTATAGAAGACCCAGCAGAAAGTCTCTACTTAGCAACACTATGTTAATTTAAGTTTGGCTTTCTAAGGTCACAAAACTGCTCTGAATGAAAAGGTTTTTTAGAGAGAGCGTTATTTCCCCTTTTCGCCTTCACTCTTTGCAAGGAGATTCTGGGTAGAGAGCTTCTGACTCTTTCTCAGTTTCGTTTCTTGCTCCTCCTGTGATAGGGGAGAGCCTGTTTAGTCAGGATAGCAGATTATCACGTTAACAGCTTCCACTAATGCATGGCACATCCTCACTGCCTCTTTCCCTCTTACTTGTATTTTCATATCTGCATTCCAGCACTGCAGGTCCATTTCTCTTCTACTTGCATGCAGAAAGCACCCCTCCCCACTAGTCAGAACTTCTGTTTGTGTTTTCTTTTTATTATTATTATTATTTTATTTTTATTTTTTGAGATGCAGTGTCGCCCTGTTGCCCAGGCTGAAGTGCAGTGGCATGATCTCGGCTCACTGCAACCTCCACCTCCTGGGTTCAAACGATTCTCCTGCCTCAGCCTCCCGAGTAGCTGGGACTACAGGCACTCACCACCACGCCCAGCTAATTTGTGTAGGTTTAATCGAGACGGGGTTTCACCATGTTGGTCAGGCTGGTCTGGAACTCCTGACCTTGTGATCCGCCCACCTCGACCTCCCAAAGTGCTGGGATTACAAGTGTGAGCCGCCGTGCCTGGCCCTGTTTGTGTTTTCTTGCGGTGGTAGGTCCCACCAACCTTTCACTAACAAACTAGCTCCCTTCTAGTTAGGAATTTAGGGAGAAAGGGGTCCCAATCTGGGCTTGGATCTAAGTTGTATTCTCATTCCAGCTTTTATCTGAGAGCCGTGGATTTGGGAGGTAGCAGGCTGCTCTTCTGTGTCATCAAAGCATTTTTCATTTGTCTAGCGATGGTTGTGTACAGCACCCACTGGACAGAGCTTAGAAGAGATAATGGGAGGTTGACACCTTGTAACTCTCTTGGAGCCTATAATTTAGAGACATTTCGAAAGAACATTTATTGTGATTAGTCTGGATTCTTTCCTGTAGAATGACTTGAAGTCACTGTTGTCTAACTCCAATAATAACAGTTGATATCTGTAGGTCTCAACCCTCATTCTAATTTTTTTACATGTATTACCTCATTTCCCTCTCACAACCATCCTAAAAGTCAACACTATTATTATCTTCCTTTTCTAGGTGAAGAAACTAAGTCTCAGAGAGGTCAAACAGCTTGCCCAAAGTCACACAGCTAGTAAAATATGAAAGTAGACACTGGTTTTATCTGACTCCAGAGCTCTGAATCACTGCTCTACAATGGCCTATCAATAGCTCAGCAGCTTTAAATGGAGAAAAAGAGGATAGGCTGGGAAAACAGAATCTAAACTTGAAACTGGCTAACCCAATGGCAGAGTTTCCTCCATGACTTCTAGAGCATTGGCTGCAAACTAAAAGATGATAGCATCCCATCACAAGGCATTTTAGAAGCCAGTGTTTAAAAAAAAATCAATAAAATTTGGCCAGGTGCAGTAGCTTACCTGTAATCCCAGCCCTATGGGAGACTGAGGCAGGAGGATCACTTGAGCCCAGGAGCTAGAGACAAGCCTGAGCAACATAGACCTTATTTCTACATAAAAATTAAAAATTAGCCAGGTGTGGTGGCACATGCCTGTGGTCCCAGCTACTTGAGAGGCTGTGGTGGTGTTACATGAAAGCGGTCTCAGTCCAGACCCTAAGAGAGGGTTCTAGGATCTCATGCAAAAAAGAATCCAGGGCAAAGCAAAAGCAAGTTTATTAGGAAAGTAAAGGACTAAAAGAATGGCTACTCCATAGACAGAGCAGCCCCGAGGGCTGCTGGGTGCCCATTTTTATGGTTATTTCTTGATGATATGGTAAACAAGGGGTGAATTATTCATGCCTCCCCTTTTTAGACCATATAAGGTAACATTGCCATGGCATTTGTAAACTGTCGTGGCGCTGGTGGGAGTGTAGCAGTGAGGGTGACCAGAGATCTTTCTCATCACCATCTTGGTTTTGGTGGGTTTTGGCCAGCTTCTTTACTGCAAACTGTTTTATCAGCAGGGTCTTTATGACCTGAATCTTGTGCTGACCTCCTATCTCATCCTGTGACTTAGAATGCCTTAACCATCTGGGAAGGCAGCCCAGTAGGTTTCAGCCTGATTTTACCCAGTTCCTATTTAAGATGGAGTTGCTCTGTTTCTAATGCCTCTGACAGTGGGAGGATCATTTGAGCCTGGAAGGTGGAGGCTGCAGTAAGCTATTGTTACCAGAAAAGGGTCCTGATCCTGACCCCAAGAGAGGGTTCTTGGATCTCCACAGGCAGAGCACCCTGGAGGGCTGCAGGTTGTCCATTTTTGTGGTTATTTATTGATCACATGTTAAACAAGGGGTGGCTTATTCACGCCTCCCCTTTTTAGACCATGTAGGGTAACTTCCTGACATTGTGATGGCATTTGTGAACTGTCATGGAGCTGGTGGGAGTGTAGCAGTGAGGATGACCAGAGGTCACTCTTGTAGCCATCTTGGCCTTGGTGGGTTTGGTCTGGCTTCTTTACTGCAACCTGTTTTATCAGCAAGGTCTTTATGACCCGTATCTTGTGCCCACCTCCTATTGCATTCTGTGATTAAGAATGTCTTAACTTCCTGGGAAATGATGCCCAGCAGGTCTTAGCCTTATTTTACCCAGCCCCTACTCAAGGTGGAGTTGCTTTAGCTTAAATGCCTCTGACACTATGATTACACCACTGAACTCCAGCCTGCATGACAGAGTGAGACTCTGTCTCTAAAAAAAAAAAAAAATACAAAAAATAAGAATCAATAAAATGTAACCCATCAAACTATTGAGGAGTTGGGGTTGCTGATAGAATGAGAAGTCAGCTTAGAATTGCTGGTAACCATCTTACCACCATGAGGGGAGAGCTTATTTGAAAATGGAGACCACAGCTGAGGAAAGAAGATCTGAAATGAGGAGAGAGAGAAACAAAACGCTGATCACATCATTTGAACTCCTGGGTCCAGCCACACTTGCATGCTTACCTCTTTTCTAAAATTACTTGAATGAATTACTCTCCAATTCTTCCATGTCTTGGTAATTATAATTGAAAAATCACTTATAAGCAGTTAAATCTTCTCCTAAACTTTTTCAGTTACATAAGCCAATACATCTTTTTTTCCTTGTTAAATTATGAGTTGGGTTTTCTGTCATTTGTACCTGCAATGGTCTTGAGTATGTGTTAGCTTTCCATTGTTGTTGCTGTCTCTTTGTTGTTGATTTTATTTTCATAGCACATGGATAGATCATTCAACTGTGGATTAACAGGTCCCTAGTTCACTCAAACTTTACTTGTCGCCAAAGCCAAAAACTGATTCCAGATGAATCAGAGATCTAAACATCAAGCGAAAAATGCAAAACTTCTAAAACAAAACATAAGATAATACCTTTAAAACAAAGATTTATCAGAACAGAAAATAAAAACATTAACCATAAAACAAACAAATGATAAAATAAATTTTATTGCATTTTAAAACTTCTGGTACTCAAAAGATACCATTAAGAAAATGAAAAGGCAAGTAGCAGACTTGGAAAAAATTTACAATACATATATCTGACAAATGACTTACAGCCAGAATATGTAAACAAATAATACAACCTATTACACTATTGTACTCGAGCCTGGGTGACAGAGTGAGATCCTGTCTAAAAACATTTTTTTAAAGGCAAAAAGACTTAAATGAAATTTCACAAAAAAGATTCAAACAGCCAAAAAGCCATATGAAAAAATATTCTATAGGAATAACCTTCCGGGAAATGCAGGTTAAATCCATATTAAGATACTACTTTATACCCACTAAAAAGGCTAAATTAACACCAAATATTGGTGAGGCCATAGAACAACTGGAACTCTCATCTATGCTTGTAAAAGTGTAAAATGTTACAACCACCCTGTAAAATAGTTTGGCAGTTAATTAAACATATATGTGTCCAACGACCCAACAGTTTCACTCCCAGGCGTTTATTTACCCAAGAGAAATGAAAACATGTGCCCACATAAAGACTTGTATAAGAATACTCATAGCAGCTCTATGATAATAACTAAAGCCTGGAAATGATCCAAACAGGCATCATAAATTGTGATAGGTTCAGACAACAGAAGTAGATTCATCACTAAAAATAAAAACAAACAACTAATATGTACAATAACACAGATGAATGTATTAGTCACTGCTAATAAAGACATACCCAAGACTGGATAATTTATAAAGGAAAGAAGTTTAGTTGACTCACAGTTCCACATGGCTGGGGAGGCCTCACAATCATGGTGGAAGGTGAAGGGGAAGAAAGACACATTTTACATGGCAGCAGGCAAGAGTGCATGTGCAGAGGAACTCCCCTTTACAAAACCATCAGATCTCGTGAGACTTACTCACTATCATAACAACAGCACAGGAAAAACCCACCCTCATGATTCCAATTACTTCCCACCAGGTCCCTCCCATGACACGTGGGGATTATTAAACTTCAGTGTAAGATTTGGGTGGGGACACAGTGCCAAACCATACCAATGAATCTTTTTTTTTAACCTGTATTTTAAGTTCAAGGGTATACGTGCAGGTTTGTTACATAGGTAAACTTTGTGTCATGGGGGTTTGTTGTACAGATTATTAGATCACCCAGGCATTAAGGCCAGTACCCATTAGTTGTTTTTCCTGATCCTCTCCCTCCTCCTACCCTCCACTTAAAAACATTATGCTGAGTATGGAGAAACCCAGTCTCTACTAAAAATACAAAATTAGCCAGGCATGGTGGGGCATGCCTGCAATCCCAGCTACTCAGTAGGCTGAGGCAGGAGAATTGCTTCAACTTGGGAGGCAGAGGTTGAGGTGAGCCAAGATCGTGCCATTGCATTCCAGCCTGTGCAACAAGAGTGAAACTCTATCTCAAAAAAACAAAAACAAACAAACAAAAAAAAAACAGACAAACAGAAAAACATTACGTTGAGTAAAGGAGGCCAGACACAAGACTATTGCATATTATATTATCTGATCCCATTTATATGAACTTATAGTAGAGGCAAAACTAAGCTAACATGATAGAAATTAAGATCTGTGGTTTCTTGAGCAGGAGTGGAGGGTGACCCTGTTTGGATTACTTCCTTCATCAAACAATGTAAAACATTGCTTAAACACGGAGATTCTGGAGCTAAACACCCAACTCAAATCCTGGCTTGATGGCATAGCAGATGGGTGAACTTGGGCAAGTCACTTAACCTCTCTGAACCTCACATTTTCCCACCTGTATTAGTTCTACTTACTGTATAAGATTGATGGAGAATTAAATGAGATGATACATGGTGTAGAGTTGAATAGTGTCCCCCACAGAAAAATTCATGTTTACCCAGACCCTCAGGATGTAAGCTTATTTGGAAATAGGGTCCTTGCAGATGTAATGAGGACAAAACTCGAGATACGAGCCTACTAAATTAAGGTGGGCCCTAAATCAAATGAAAGTGTCCTTATAAGAGACAGAAAAAAACTCACAAAGAAAGAGTGATGTGACGGCAGAGGGAGATATTGGGGTGATGTGTGTACAAGCCAAGAAACACCAATGACTGCTGGCCACATCACAAGCGAGGAGAGATGGTGGGTGGATGGTTTCTCCCTCAGAACCTCTGGGAGGGACCAACCTCACCAACACCTCAGTTTTAGATTTCTGGCCTCCTTACTGCAAGAGTATAAATTTCTTTTCTTTTCTTTTTTTTTTTTCTGAGACAGAGTCTCACTCTGTCACCCAGGCTGGAGTGCAGTGGCACGACCTTAGCTCACTGCAACCTCCATCTCCCAGGTCCAAGCGATTCTCCTGCCTCAGCCTCCTGAGTAGCTAAGATTACAGGTGCCCACCACCATGCCTGGCCAATTTTTGTATTTTTAGTAGAGATGGGGTTTCACCATGTTAGCCAGGCTGGTCTCAAACTCCTGACCTTGTGATCTGCCTACCTTGGCCTCCCAAAGTGCTGGGATTACAGGCGTGAGCCACCACATCCGACCAAATTTCTATTGTTTTAATCTATTCAGTTTGTGGCAGGCAGTTAGGGAAACCCTAGGAAACAAACGCACGGTAAGGGCCCATGGGTGATAAATGGATTTTTTTATTAGCAAAATTAGTAATCTGTTATTAAAGAGCAGCAACCCACCTCTATATTCCTGTGGATACCATGATCTAGCTAGATGTTTGTATCCAATCTGTTCATCATATCAAAGTACCATGGGCTTGGTAGCTTAAACAACAGAAATTTATTTCCTTACATTTTGGAAGGCTGTAAGTCCAAGATCAAGGTGACGGCAGAGTTGTTCTTCTCAGACCTCTTTCCTTGACTTGAAAATACCCATCTTCTCCCTCTATCTTCCCATTGTCTTTCCTCTGTACATGTCTGTCCCCAGATGTTCTCTTCTTATAAGGACACCCATCCTTATGAGGGTTAGGGCCCACCACCCTACTGGCCTCATTTTATCTTAATTACCTCTTTAAAGACCATCTTTAAACCCAGTCACATTCTGAGGAACAGGGGTTAGGATTTCAACATATGAATTTTGGAGAGACACAGCTCAGCCTGTAACAATGCTGATAAATGCTTTCTGTGCTGAAGCATCAGCACATTGAGCCTACAGCTTGCAACGATGATTTAATAATATTGAACAAGGATTTACTGAACTTGCTGCAGCAACCATGGAAGTGTCCTGGCCAGATCTATCTATGGCTGCATTCATGCTGGGTCATGCTTCCGCTGAGCTGTTCTTTGCCAATGACTGAGGACTGGGAGAAGGGAGGGTGAAGGGCGTCCTGGATCAGAGCCATTCATGCGGCTGCAGGATTTCTCTAATGGACAGTGTCTGCTCTGGGTGTCCCCGTTAGCCTGGTAGAGACTCCAGAGTTGCACTATGATCTGAGACTCTTCCTATCCAATACTTCCTTCCCTCTCTTCTTTCACAGGTGTCAAACCCGCATCACAGTTGAAGTCTCTCCCTGATCATTTCTACTCTCTCCCCTTTATTCTTCACAGGCATTTCCTAAAATAAACCTCTCGTATCTCATCTAACTTCAGGCTGCTATCACAGAGTACCTAACACTGGGCGGCTTGAACAACATACATTTATTTCTCAGTTCTGAGGGCTTCCAGCCTCCTCCTTACAGACAGCCAACTTTTCATTGCAACCTTATGTGAAAGAAAGAGGATGAGTGAGCTCTCTGAAATCCCTTTTAAAACAGCACTAATCCCATTCATAAGGGTTCCATTTTTATGACCTAATCACCTCCCAAAAGCCCCACTTTCTGATATCATCAGCCTAGATAGAGGTTAGGGTTTTAACACATGAATTTTGCAGGGATGTAAGCATTCAGTCCATAATACACCTCTTATCCCAACTCAGCATCTACTTCTCAGAAGACCTGAACTAACACACATGCTGAGAATTTAGGAGTGAGACACAAAATTAGCCTAAAAGCTTGGAATTCACCAAAATCACCATAAAGCATAAAGCCTTTTGGTGCGAAATTTAAAGTCAGGTACTTTCTTTTCCATCTTACCACAACACACACTGGATAGGTACAAATGCTACCATGATGTCGTGTGTTTTACATAAATCTATGGAGAAGTTGGAATTCAAATCTAGGTCTCTTTTTACCAAAGACAGTGCTTTTCACTACTATGTTCTTAAGGGTTTGAAACTCAAATGCCTCTGACATTGGACAGGTAACAGAAAGGTGTGAACCAGGTCAGGCATAAGGTAAAAGGAATGATGGAGCTTGCAGGGAAATAAAAAGAACATATATTCAAATTTAAATTTTTAAACTAGCCAAAGAAAACACATCTGTGGACAGTGCTCAACCAGCTGAGCTACCTGCTGAGAAGTTTGCAACTCTTGGTTTCCTTCTTCATCACTAATTTTGGTTGTCATCATTGTCTTCCTGCCTCCTTTACTTGGAAATCTTTTCTGATACCTGCATGGTGAACTCCTACCCATCCTTCAAAGCCCTAGACAAATGTTACCTATTCAGACCTTTCTGTCACTTCTCAAGCAGACTCAGACTCTCATTTCTCTCTGTTCCCATAACACCCTGTATCTTTCCCTTTTCCAGCAATGAGTGAATTTGTTTGCGGTCCTGTCTCCCTACTAGATGATAAGCTCCCCAAGGTCAGAGAGTTTTACTCCCTACTGCTCGCTTACATTTAAGAACAGAACACTACTATTTATTGAGTGCCTGCTCTGTATCAGGCATTGCAGTAAGCACTTAATCTTCACAGTTCCTCCAGCAAGGCAATTCTCCTACCCCATTTTACAGATGGGGATTCTGAATTCCAAGAAGGTAAAGTCCCTTGCCCAGGGTCCCGCAACTAGCAAAACTTTGGCAAAGGTAGAATTCAAACTCAGATCCCCCTGTCCCCAAAGCTCCAACCCAATCTCCCATGCCACACTGCTCCCTAGTTAGCCAGAGGGGCCGTCTGCCCACAGATGGCTAAGGGTACAGAGGAAGAGCCGCAGGAACCATTCCTGTCCTTCCTGCGCATTGAGGTGGCTGGACTAACTGATATTTAGCTTTTTACTTGCACTGACGTTTTATTCTAGGAGGTTTGTTATCTCTCCTTTTGACACCACCTGAACTATGTGAGACAAGTCCCTGCTTAAAAAATAATGATAAAACTGCCTGTTGGTGGAAATAAGCCTCACACACTATCTCACTAATAGAAGCAGGAGAATTTCTGAGATACCTCTGCAACTTCGTTAGGCATGCAAGATTAAGCTCGAATTCATCTCGGCTTAGTCATACGCGCTCTGAAACTGAATTGTGAAGGATGGAATTTGCAGCTGCTCAGTTCATTCAAGATAAAGACAAGGGAGACCTGGGCAAACATGCAGAAAACTGCTCACTGGAAGAGAGAGACTTCTAACTGCCGATAGCTTGGTGGACCCTGGTCAATTTGGACACGTCGCATAAGGTGTAAATGTGCAGACCCTGGATTCAGAACCTCCAGGTTCAAATAGAGCTCCCCCACTTGCGAGATGAGTGGCCTTGAGCAAGTTTCTTAATTTCTCAGTTCCTCAGTTTCTTCATCTATAAAACGGGGTAAATAATAGAACCCATACCACCAGCTGTTGTGGGGAATAAAGGAACTATTGTATGTCGTTAGTGCAGTCCCTAATATATAAGAAATGCTTAATACTGTGAGTCACGATAATCATATATGGTCTTTCCAACAGTGTTCAGAATGGTCTACTGCTCCTAGGAGAGAGGTCAACTCAGAGTCATGTTTGCAAGGCCCTGCACACCTGGCCTCTGACTATCCCTCAAGCCTCATATCTTGCTTTTCGGCTTCATTCCACCCTCATCCCTGCTCAATGACTTGCAGTGGTCCGGATGGTCCCCACTGTCTCTTCCCTTCCCTACCACTGCTGTCACATATAAAACTCCTACTCACCTGATACAGTTTGGCTCTGTGTCCACACCCAAATCTCATCTCAAATTGTAATCCCCATGTGTCAGGGAAGGGACCTGCAATTCCCAGGTGTTGAGGAAGGGAAGTGATTGGATTATGGGGGTGGTTTTCCCCATGCTGTTCTTGGGATAGTGAGTGAATTCTCATGAGATCTGTTGGTTTTATAAACCGTAGTTTTTTTCCTATGTGCTCACACTCTCTCCTGCTGCCTTGTGAAGAAGGTGCCTGCTTTCCCTTCCGCCATGATTGTAAGTCTCCTGAGGCTTCCGCAGCCATGTGGAACTGTGAGCCAATTAAACCTACTTTGTTTATAAGTTACCCAGTCTTGGGTAATATCTTTATAGCAACATGAGAACGGACTACTACATCACCCTTCAGAGATCATGTCTTCTAGACACCTTCTCCCACCTCCCCACCAGGAAGGAAGATTGCATTAGGGGTTGCAGGAAGATTCCTCATTCAGTGTGAGGCTTGGTTCTGCTGGGGTGCAGGAGGGGGGATCGTTCCAGGGAAACTGCCCTACAGTTCGCCTTGCCCTACTGTAAACACACAAGAATGCGCTGGGTGTCACCTGGGACTTGCCTTTGGTAGAAAGTCAAGCAATGGGGCAGCATCTCTCAAACCATCAGGAGGGGCCAGGATGCCCATGATGATAGCCAAAGGACGCTTCTCTGAGGAGCAGATGGGATATTCTCTCCTATCAGAGGGTATTATCAGTAGCAGAGTAAGCACTTAATCTTCACGGGGACTTGGAAGCCTCCTTCCTGTGAGGTTTTCTCTTGTCCGGTAAGTTCTTGTGTCTTTTGCCTGTGACTTCTGGCACTCTCTCCTCTAGTCACTTTGCCATCATCCTCAATAGCACCACATCACCCCAAGAGGCACCACAAAGGTGCCTGTCTTCCAAGATCCCACGGAACCCTGCATTTCTCCTCTTCTGGTCCTTTTCATGCTATATATGGTTAGAGTTTAAGAGTGTGGATTCAAGAAACAGACTGCTGGAGTTCCAGTCCAAGAGCATCTATCTCCTAGCTGTGTGACCTCAGGCAAGTTACTTAACCTCTCTGTGCTTCAGTTTCTTTATAAACTAGATAAAACGAATACCTTTCTCATAGGGGTGTTGTAAGGGCTAGACGAATCAAAACATATAAAGGTCTTAGAATAGTACCTGGTACACAGAACTTGCTCAATAAACATTAGCAATGATCAGTAGTACTACCCATCTGTATCTCCCCCCTCGCTCCTCACTGGGTTGTACGCTCTAAGAGGTTAGTGGCTATCTTCATTGTTTAACCCTTGCCACTAGCACAGGATCTAATACAAAGCACGTACTCATTTGTGGAGGGAAACAAGAGAGAGAGAAAAGAAGAAAGGAAAGGATGGAAGAAAGAGGAGGGAAAGGGAAGGAAGGAGAGAGAAGGGGAAAAAGGGAAGGGAGAGGAGATGAAAGATGGGGAGGAGAGGAGAGAAGAGGGGAGGAAAGGGAAGGGGAAAAATCTTGAAGGTTGTTCACTTGTAACCCCGCTAATATGGTAAATAGAGAAATGTATCTAGAATTGAAGAAAGCCAGATAAATTTCCACCCAAGTGGAACTGGTCACTCTGTCTTAGCTTCCCCAAATCATGTAACTATCCTGAACCATTAAATATGTCAGAATTTTTTATACTTATTTATTTGTTTATTTATTTATTTATTGAGACGGAGTCTCACTGTCGACCAGGCTAGAGTACAATGGCACAATCTTGGTTCACTGCAACCTCCGCCTCCCAGGTTCCAGCAATTCTCCTGCCTCAGCCTCCTGAGTAGCTGGGATTACAGGTGTGTGCCACCATGCATGGCTAAATTTTCTTGTATTTTTAGTAGAGACAGGGTTTCACCATGTTAGCCAGGCTGGTATCAAACTCCTGACCTCAGGGGATCCACCCGTCTTGTCCTCCCAAAGTGCTGGGATTACAGGTGTGAGCCACCACGCCTGGCCCAGAATTTTGTATTGTGAGTTTATTATTTGTTATTTTGGGGAGGTGGGATTAGGAGACATTAGCAGTTACTTGAAAAATGGATTGAATGGACTGGGCGCAGTGGCTCATGCCTGTTATCCCAGCACTTTAGGAGGCCGAGGCAGGCAGATTGCTTGAGGCCAGGAGTTTGAGACCAGCCCGACCAACATAGTGAAACCCCATCTCTACTAAAACACAAAAAAATAGCCAGGCATGGTGGCACACGCCTGTAATCCCAGCTACCTGACAGGCTGAAGCAAGAGAACGGCTTGAACCCAAGAGGTAGTGGTTGCACTGAGCCGAGATCATGGCACTGCACTCCTGCCTGGACCACAGAGCAAGCCTCTGTCTCAAAAACAAAAACAAACAAACCAAAATGCATTGAAAGGCATAAATGGCTTTCTACATTGGACCAGGATCCAGCTGGTCCCTCAGAGATCCCCCGTCTGGATACATCTCACTCCCAGCCAGTGCCCATGAAGGTCTGGGTAAAGCCAGTAATTACCTGGGTGCTTATCCTGCAGTCCCACATACAAGCCTCAGCTTTGCAAATTGAATCCTCGATTTTGCCAGCACACCCACAATGGATTCATTTTCAGTTGCAGATTCACATTACCCAAGTTCTCAAGATTAATGTTTAAAACCAAAAAGTTAATTGAATTGTTTTCAGTGCAAAATCATTATCACACAGATTGGATTTCTCTAACTCCATGTGACCAGTATTTTCTCTCCCTGTCAACAGCCAAGTAATATTCAAAGGTCATCTGATGATTAGATACTCCAAACTAGAGGAGTTACATGAATCAAAGGTTCAGCAGCATCAAGATAAGATGGACTGATGCATTCGTCTCATAGTAACAGATGGTCCTGCTTCATATTTTTTAAACTTCGGTCTTTCAGATGCCACCTACATGACTGTTTGCTGTATTCACTGCTACTATTATTTACTATCTCAATAAGGGGCTCCTGGAACATCGCTTTGTGGGGAGGGGCTGAAAGCCCCCAAACAAATACATCTACATATGGAGAAGTTCTTTTTTCCTTTGTCACCAGATACTTCCTAATAGAGTTGAAGCCTGCAGGTCTCCCTTAAATGTAAAACTGTCTTTGCGACATTTAAAAAATCATATGGCAATTAAGAGGAGATACAAATTATTTGTCGAAATGTAAGAATGTGCTTGCACTTCAGAACGATAAAATTTTAAGGATCAGTGTTTTTATGTGCCTGGGAAGCCTCTCTCTGGAAACCTTGGCCACCACTAAGAAGTTTGGGTTATGCACAGATGTGGCCAACACTCCAGGTTAGCTGGACGTAATAAGATGCCCAGTTAGTCCATGCCACTGCTATTGCTCTGCTGAGACACAGTGGTAGAAATGCTGATCTTCACCCCTGGACACACGTAACACACGTTACCCCTTAGTCAAATGGAGGCATATATAAAAAACCAATGGGCAACAGCACACTTAATGGTGAAAGACTGAAAGCTTTTCCCCTAAGGTTAGAAACAGACAAGGATGCCAGATTTCACCATTTGTATTCAACATAGTATTGGAAGTTCTAGCCAGAGCAATTAGGAAAGCAAAATAAAAGGCATCCAAATTGGAAAGGCAGAAGTAACTGTTCTTCCTTCCCTTAGGGGTTGTAGGAATTGTCGCTCTGAAGGTTAAAAAATTACAGCTTTTTACTCCAGGACCTTCCTCTTTCTTCCTCCCTGGGTTTAGGGAAAGTGGGGCATCATCAAATTTCACATCGATTTAATTGAACCTTGCACATCTGTATTCCCCGTGCAAAGCGCCATTCATTTGATGAGAAAATAAGTTGCTTCTATCTCCTTCCTGGTACTGGGAAGTTACTCCTTAGTCAAATGGATGCATTTGCATAGCTTTTTGAAGGCCAGCTCTCTTGTATATTACTTGAATATTTAAAATACTGAATTTTTAAAATAAATCTTTACATTTCTAATCTATAATATTTTGTAGCTATAAATAAGTGAAAATCTATATCATTTGCCAGAAATAAAAGGAAAAATAAATGCAAATAAAATAAGACAACACCATTAAAATCTAATGAGACACTGTGGTTTGCTAAAGGTACTACAACTGAAATTTACTTTCTCGTTGTGAAAAGTTACCTAGTGCTAGAGAAGTGTTAAAGATGTAGAATCATCAGACTGAGACTTCTCATTGATATAATCAGAGAGGTTAAAAAAAGAATTTTGGGTGAGAAATTAAATTCTGCCAATGGGAAAATAGGACCCAATGTTTTTTGATCCCGTTTTATTGCGCCTCATAAAATCATCTCACATATCATCAATAAACATGTTCCAACCCTCAGGAACATTTATTGTGCCAATGGAAACAAAATACTCAAACAGCATTGGCTGTAAACTTCTGAATCCAACTTCATATTAATGATGGTCTTGCCAATACAAAATCCACTGGTCACCTCAACGTGATAAAGTCATATATAAAAAACCAATGGGCAACAGCACACTTAATGGTGAAAGACTGAAAGCTTTTCCCCTAAGGTTAGAAACAGACAAGGATGCCAGATTTCACCATTTGTATTCAACATAGTATTGGAAGTTCTAGCCAGAGCAATTAGGAAAGCAAAATAAAAGGCATCCAAATTGGAAAGGAAGAAGTAACTGTTCACATATAACATGATCTCACATGTAGAAAACCCTAAATATTCCACACACAAATATTGAAGCTAATAAATAAATTCAGCAAAGTTGTGAGACATCCAATCAAAACATGAAAATCAGTTTGCGTCTCTATACACTAGCAATGAACAATCTAAAAATGAAATTAAGAAAACAATTCCACTTAAAATAGCATCAAAAAAGAATACATGTTTAGGAATAAACTTAACCAAAGAGTAGAGAGACTTGTATGCTGAAAATTACAAAACACTGCTAAAAGAAATTAAAGAAGACATAAATAAGTGCAAAGAAATCCTATGTTCATGGATTGGAAGAATTAATATTGTTAAGATGACAATACTACCCAAAGCAATCTACAGATTCAATGCAATCCTTACAAAAGTCCTAGAAGTGTTTTTTGGGGGAGGGAATAAACATTCAAAATTTATTTTCCAACAGACAGACAGCATCAGCAGGTACAACTATAGGAGTTTCTCTGTAGATCATATATTCACAAGGGCATTACTAGCTCAATAGTGAGAAAGCCCTGGTGTGTTCTCTGTAACAGTATCCACTTCACAGCGTAAACAGGTACTATCACTGTGCTCATTTACAATTCCAGAAGGAAAGGTACGACTTGGCCAAAAAAAAAAAAGTGGTGAGGAATCCTCAAGTCAGGTGAAATAACTAACAGGCAAGATTTTGGCTAACAGTCTTGGATCCACATTTCAATCAGGGCCTTCCACAGAGAGGGGAAAGACTTCTCTCCCAGAAGTTAGAATCTATCATTCTCCTTTCTCATTAAATCATTAGAGCAGTGTTTCTTTGCTTTGTTTTGTTTTGTTTTATGGAGACGGAGTCTCACTCTACCGCCCAGGCTGGAGTGCAGTGGTGCCATCATGGCTCACTGCAGCCTGGACTTCCCAGGCTCTAGTGATCCTCCCACCTCAGCCTCCTGAGTAGATGGGGTCATAGACGCACATCACCTCCAGCTAATTTTTTATTATTTGTAGAGACAAGGTCTCACCATATTGCCCAGGCTGGTCTTGAACCCCTGGGCTCAAGTGATCCTCCCGCTTCAGTCTCCCAAAGCGCTGGGATTACAGATGTGAGCCACCACACCCAGCCTAGAGCAATGTTTCATTTGCTCAATATTGTTCCATGTACAAAAGATTACAAAAACAGGAGTCACAAGAACATCTTGAACATCCAATTTTTCCCACAAATACATCAACTTTTAGGTTTATGACAGGGCCTGGGAATACCTCAGTGGTCTTAAAATAGGAAAATAGACACCATGGCTACACAAAATGCAAAATAAATGAGGTGGATAAATTAAAGCTTTCACACCCAGGACTTGTCTGTCCCAACTTTGTAGCCTTCATGAAATATTCAAGGAAAAAAAATCTTCATAATTACTTGGCATAAGTCACACTAAGGAAATTAAACAAAAAAATTAGTGTGTGAACTTGTAATAGAAAATACGCTTCCGTGAGTTTCTTCTCAAGAATGAAAACCTAGTTCTCCAATAGGGCAGGCACTGGTAAACTAAATTAAGTCACCTGAGATTCCCCACTCAAGGGCCCACGTCTTCTGGAGTTCAGGAAGGCAAAGGCATCTGGGAGATGTGGCGAGGACACTGGCACTCTCGGGCCAACTGAGCTGTATCTAAATAAGCAGCCACACAGATATTGATTCGCAATTAGGAAAGCAAAATAAAAGGCATCCAAATTGGAAAGGAAGAAGAAACTGTTCACATATAACATGATCTCATATGTAGAAAACCCTAAATATTCCAAACACAAATATTGAAGCTAATAAATAAATTCAGCAAAGTTGTGAGATATCCAATCAACACACGAAAATCAGTTTGCATCTCTATACAATTTTAAGGATTAGTGTTTTTATGTGCCTGGGAATAAAAGTCGATATGAGGGCATCCCACTTAAGGTTCTAAGGCTGAAGCAATTTTATAATTCCACAACCTTAGGTTTCTGCTGTTGTTTCTTAAGTACATTCAAACAAACAAACGAAAAGATGGAGACAGGGTTGGGGACATATAAAACAGGTACCTAAATAGATGAAAGACCTTGTCCTTTTACCTACATCAGTTATTAGGGAAGTATCCATACCCCTCTCTTCAACAGGCTAAGTAGTTAGCTGTCTTTTCCACTGTGGTTCAATAAGGTCCAACGGTTCTACCTTGAAATAGATAACAGTCTTTGGAAAAAGTCACTCTAGGTTGTACAAAGATTCTATGTATACAGTTTGTCACAAGTAACAAAGCTACTTTGCAAGACCCACTTCTTTCCAAAATTTAAAAAAAGAATTTTAGTCTGTACTTGTTTGGGTGTGAATTTTTTTTTCTCATTTTTTGCAAAGCAGCATAGCAACAATCATGATTGTAGGACTTGCCTGAGATTGTGGTCATAACCCTGCTAAACATCATTTGCATACCAGTAAGAAAAAGAAAACAGGAGATGAGTTCTTTTTATTTTATTTTATTTTATTTTTTCTTTTTGAGACGGAGTCTCGCTCTGTCACCAGGGTGGAGTGCAATGGCGTGATCTCGGCTCACTGCAACATCCACCTCTCGGGTTCAAATGATTCTCCTGCCTCAGCCTCCCGAGTAGCTGGTATTACAGGCGCTCACCACCACGCCCAGCTAATTATTGTATTTTTAATAGAGACAGCGTTTCACCAAGTTGGCCAGGATGGTCTTGATCTCTTGACCTCATGATCTACCTGCCTCAGTCTCCCAAAGTGCTGGGATTACATGCTTGAGCCACCGCGTCTGGCCAGGAGATGAGTTCTTATTAAAAAGAGCAGATCCTAGAGATTTCACTCTGTTTGCATTTCTCCTTCCATGCAAGTTCTCCTTGAGTTTGGCTGACCACAAGCTCATCTTCTTCCAGGAAGTGAGGAAACTGGTGTTTGGGAATGCTCCCAGTAGCACCTGCTTTTTCCGTATCTGCACTGATACCTAATTGGAAGCCATCCACCTTGGAGACAGTGGCGTTATTTATATTGAAGCTGACTCCCAAGGAAACCAGGAGGGTAGGAACACCACCACTCTGGATCACAGAGATCTCATTGGTCTTCTTGGCCAGACCACCATTGAGCATGCTGGTGTCCTGGTTCCACACAACCGGGCCCATGTTCACTAAAGTGGCCAGGATTTCCCTGGGAAATATTTGACACTTTTTCCATCTGCACCTAACAGAGCCATGGTGTTTTCGATAGCCAGCTTCCTACCATGGCGTGCTGAGTCACATAGTGGACCTTCCAGTTGCCTTTGGTGGTAAAAGCTTACCCACAAATGTTGCATGCAAAAGGCTTCTCTCCAGTGTAAGTGTGCTCATGAATCTGAAGAAAGCTAATGGGTGAGAAGTTCTTCCCACACCACGTACAGCTGTGTTGCTTGGCCTGTTGGCATGGCTAGGCCACTGACAAAGGGGTCATCCCCAGGGACAATGTGGAGGGTTCAACAAATGTGCCAGCGACTTCAACTTTGACATAGATTTACTGAGCTCAGATAAACGTTGAAGGGAGATGGCTCCAACCTTCTATCTTAGTAGGGCTGTTTTCAGAGCTTTCTGCTTTGTCCCCAGCATCAGGAGACTTTGACTGATCCTTTCTGCTCGGCCATTGACCGAGGAGAGTACCTGGAAGGATGTGGCTTCCATGATGTCTGGACTTCAGCTCTGATACTCCTGGTCTCCCATTAGTGAGGACCAGTCGTTGGTCAAAGCTATTGCTCTTCATGGAACTGTTTTCTCTGCTGCTGTGGTGCTGCAGGCCAAAAGGGGCAAGACCCACTTTTCCCAGGGCATCTAAGGAACCCATCTTGGTGAACCCTAGTGTGGATGATGCCTACTATATGCTGGGAAGAGGCACAGGGACCTTTGAGGAGCTACTAGAGGCCTCTGGGAGCTGACTTCATCTACACTGGTGCTTTCAAAAACATCATCATGGCACATGGCACTGGTGCTGCCATTCTCATCCACCGTCATTGGCTCAGGACCCATAAAGTCACAGGAATTCTCTGGCAGGGGAAGGTTGGGAATCTGACTGGCCAGGTCCATCTGAATATGCTGCCACAACATCACAGCACCGGTGAACTTCTTCTGATAGAAAAGGCACAGATGCTGCACCTTTATGGATGTGTTGGGTTGGTGAACCCCAGTGTGGCTTAAGGGTTGCCTTTGGTAGAAAAAGCTCAGCCACAGATCTTACACTGGAATGGTGTCTCTGGAGTATGGATGCAGCAATGCATTTAAAGGGAGCTTTAGCAGCTTAATACTCAGTGGCAAATGAGGCATTTGTTGGGGTCAGTGGTGGTCATGTCGATGTACTCCACCAGCTGCTGCAATTTCAGGGTCTCTGACCCTGGTTCAGGGGTCCCACTTTCTTGGAAGCCACCAACCCTTGGGGAATTATGGTTTGGCCCCATGCCAGGAAGTGTGGGCTACAGGTCACTGGGCAATGGGCCACCTGTGAGGTCCTTGGGGTTAGGCCCCAAACAGAGCTTTTGAGGTAGTCCTACAGAGGGGATTACAAGAACAGGTTTTCTGTCTAAAGAGAGACTCAGTTCATCTATTGATGTACAAAGAGTGCATAGGGGATGTCACTGCCTACCACCATTTTGTCCTAGAGCTCAGCAAAGAGTGAGGGTTTGCCTTCACCTGGGGATGTTGGTGAATGTGCACCTTGAGGTTGCCCTTGGTGGTGAAGCAGTTATCACAGACAGAGCACACAAAGGGTCTCTCTTCCCATGTGGAAGTGGAGGTGGATCTGCAAGGAGCTATCAGTCTCAAAAAACCTTGTTACAGTACTTACACTTGTCCTTGTAGAGGATCACCTCGTCTTTGGGTTTAACATCCACTGAGGAGATGTTCAGTGGCTTCCCCTTCCCTTTCTTGGATGGGTCTAGTGCTACAGTGGAGAAAGGACTTTGGAAGCACACCAATCCCGGGGCCTGAGAAAGCAAAGCACTCAAGAGGTGGGACATTACATTTGGCTCACCCTGGTCTCATCCAGTTTCACAGCAAAGGGCGTCAGCCCTGGGGATGGAGAACTGGTGGTGAAAAGGATGTTGGTGTGAGGTAGTATGGCTTGTTTCAAGGTGTCCAGAGACAGACCTTGGCTTCCAGCCTTTGGGCTGAGCAAAGCCACAGCCGCAGAAACCTGCTGGGACAGGTGGCTGCACAAGGCCTTCAGGGTGTTGGCCCTTTCCCCACCTGAGTGGAAGGCGTGGAAGGCTGTAAGGCCCACATGTCCACCTGGATGAGGACCTGCTTGGTGAGCTGAATCTACCGTAGCTGTTGGTGCTGCAGACACAGGATCTACTCAAGGACCCATGGGATGCTGTTTTTACTGGGCACGGAGGCTGGCAATGCATCTAAGCTCCACTGATTCATTGCCACTTTGGTGCCCTGTATTGCCTGCAGGCTTACATAATGTTGGCCACTTTGCCTTTAACTAAATAGCTTATCTTCTGGGGTGTGGGTGGCAAGGCCATCTCTGTTTTTAAGTGCATCACAGACTCCACACCCAGCTCCTCCTTCATGCTCCCTAGGCTGCCACCATTCTCCCTGTGACCATCCTTACTGCTTGAACTAAGTGGCTGGTGGCTCAGCACAGCTCCGGAGAAGTCTCCTGAAGGCACTGACCCCTCGCTGTCATTCATGATGCCAACACAATAGGTGGATTTTTAGTGCAATTTTTCTTATGTTCTAAGAACTCAAAAATGCTAAAGAACTCCACACAACATTTCTCACATTTGTGTGTTTCCTTCCAATGAAGCCACTTTATCAACGTGATTCCCTGGGTGGTTCACTGGAGCACCTAAAGTTTGGACGTCTGGCCTCAGAACGGTGAGAGAATAAATTTCTGTTGTTTTAAGCCATCCAGTTTGTGGTTGTTTGTTACAGCAGCCCCAGCTCCCAGGCCACCAGCACCACTGGGCCCACATCTGCAAATGCTAGGGTCAGCTGCTGTGGCTGCTGCTCACCCTGGTCCTCGTCCAAGTTGATGTGCTGGGGTTTTACCAGCTTGTGCCTCGATGTGGTGTGAGCCTCAGTGTTCCCAGAGAGCTGCAGTTATTTGCCCTGTCCCTAATAGTGCTTTTTTGAAGACATAGAAAAACGCATCTTTAAACTCTTATGGACTCTCAAAGGACTCTGAATAACCAAAACAATTTTGAAAAAGAAAAAGGAACAAAATTTGGAGGATGCTCAGTTCCTGATTTCAAAACTTACTACAAACCTACAGTAATCAAAACAGTTTGGTACTAGAATGAGAACTGACATACAGACCAATGGATAGAAGAGTCCAGAAATAAATAATCATATATATGGTCAGTTAACTTTTAAAAAGAGAGCTTAGATTATTCAATGGAAAAATGATGATGACTTCAACAAATGGTGCTGGGAAAACTGGATATCTACATGTAAAAGAATGAAGGTGGACCCTTATACCAGATCATATACCAAAAGGATATAAAACTTCATAATGAATCAAAGACCTAAATGGAAGAGCTAAAACTATAAAACTCCTAGAAGAAAACATAGGGGAAAATCTTTATGACATTAGATTGGGTAATAGTTTCTTGGATATGATGCCAATAGTGCAGGCAACAAAAGAAAAAAAAATGATAAATTGGAATTCATTAAAAGTAAAAACTTTTGTGCATCAAAGGACATTATCAAGAGAGTGAAAAGAGAACCCATGGGATGGGAGATAATATTAGTAAAACATATATCTGGTAAGGGATTAATATCTGGAATGTATAAAGACCTCCTGCAACTCAACGACAACAACAAAAGTAGCTCAATTCAAAAACAGGCAAAAGACTTGAATAGATAGTTCTCCAAATATATAGAAATGCCCAAGAAGCACATGAAAAGATGTTCAACATCATTAGCTATTAGGCAAAATGCAAATCAAACCCACAATGAGATACCACTTCACATCCATTAGGATGGCTGTTATTTTAAAAAATTAAAACCTGAAAATAACAAGTGTTGGCAAAGATGTGGAGAAATTGGAACCCTTGTGCATTGCTAGTGAGGATGTAAAAGGTGCAGCCACTATAGAACGCAGTATGGCAGTTCCTCAAAAAATTAAACATAGAATTACCACGATTCAACAATTCCATTTCTGGGTATATACCCAAGAGAATTGAAAGCAGGGACTCAAACAGATATTTGCGTACCATTGTTCATAGCAGCAGCATTCACAGTAGCCAAAAGGTGAAAACAGCACAAGTGTCTATTATTAAATGAACAAATACATAAAATATGGTATATACATATAATGGAATATTATTCAGCCCTAAAAAGAATGAAATTCTGACACATGCTACAACACCAATGAACTTTGAGAACATTATGCTAACTGAAATAAGCCAGCCTTTAAAAGACAAATACTGTATGATTTCATTTATATGAGGTGTCTAGAATTGTCAAATTCATAGAGACATAAAGTTGTATGGGGGTTACCAGGGGGGTAGGGTCTGGGGAAAGAATGGGGAATTTTTGTTTATAACTACAGAGCTTCTGTTTGGAATGATCAAAAGTTCTGGATAAGTAGTGGTGATAGGTGTACAAATTATAAATGTGCCTAGTGCCAGTGAAAATGACACATACTTAAAAGTGGTTAAAATGGTAACTTTTATGTTACATATATGTTTTATCACAATAAAAGATATATGCTGGTCAATCCTAAGCAGGAGAATGGATAAACAAATTGTAGTATATTCATACAATAAAATACTACTCAGCAATATTTTTTAAAGCTACTTATATGCCCAAAAACATGGCTAAATCTCAAAAACATTATATTTAGCAAGAGAAGCCTTACACAAAGGGATATATACAGATGATTCCACTTATACCAAGTTCTAGAATAGGTTACATTATTCAAAGTGAAAAATATCACAAAGTGGTTGCCTGGAAGGGGGTTGGTTTTGATTGGAAAGGGCCTGGAATTTTCTGAGGTGAAGAAAATGTACTATATTTTGGGTTTCATAGTTGTACATAATTGCCAAAATTCATTTAATTTAACACTGAAGGTTTTATCATATGTAAATTATCTCAAAGATACAGAAAATTTCTATTGGTCAAAATTTCTTTCTAGATGGACAGTACTGACTTGAGTATCCCAATGGTCCTTCTCCTTTCTCTCATCTCCATGGCTGCACAATCTCCTGCCTGTCTCTTTTTGATTGACACTTTCCTTATTTGACTCTGCTAATATATTAAATCAGGTTACATTAACATTTTACAGGCTTGATACATATTCAGTCTTCTTAAGGTGATTTTTCACGTCACCTTCCTGACTCTTTATGAGGTTGTATGACTTCTTCACATAACCTCCCAAAGCCAACCCTACTATAATGATCAAGTTTTTAGCATATACTTCACGATAGCTCCAATGCTAAAATATGATATTACTTTCAGTAGATGAGCCCTAGAACTAAACAAGATGGTCCAATATTTTAGTTTACAGTCAGATAACATGATTAAGTTGAACCATATGAAATTGCCAATGTTTCCCTTATTTTCAACAATTACATATGACAATTACATATGCCTCAAACAGTAAAGTTTTTTTTTGTTTTTTGTTTTTTTTTTTTTTTGAGACAGTCTCATCCTATCGCCCAGGCTGGAGTGCAATGGCATGATCTCAGCTGGCTGCAACCTCTGCCTCCTGGGTTCAAACGATTATCCTGCCTCAGCCTCCGGAGTAGCTGGAGGTGGTGGCACCCGCCACCACACCCAGCTAATTTTTGTATTTTTAGTAGAGACGGGGGTTTCACCATGTTGGCCAGGCTAGTCTCGAACTCCTGACCTTGTGACCCTCCTGCCTCAGCCTTCCAAAGTGCTGAGATTACAGGCGTGAACCACTGCGACTGGGCATAAAGTTTTAAAAATTGCATAATCTCGCATTTTTCTCAACATCCTTAACAGGTAATCCAACGTAAGATGACTATTTCTTTTAAAATTAGAAAAATTTAATAAATAAGCACAAATGATTAGTTGAATGATTTTAAAAAGAGCTGTCATATAAGTAGTTAGATAATTAAGTTAATTAAATTTAAAGGATAATAATTAGTTAAATAATTGTTTTAAAAGATTAGTCAAGTATGTAAAAGATATTAACTAAATATTGTTTATATATATATGCTCATGGTGACCCAATATTTTGCTGGAGGTCATCTTGCAACAACAGAGATTAGCCTCTGTGTCTCATTCATTGTTACATTCTTAGCACCCAGCAGAGTGCCTGAAATACAGCAGATGCTCAAGAAATATCTGCTAAAATGAAGAAATAAGAAGGACTTTTTGTCAGATGAACAATTACAACCCCAAAACATATATCCCAACATCTTTTGCCTATAAAGGAAGCCCCAAGATCATTGTCATTGCATTTTTCCCATGTTCACATTACAGCCAAATCAACTTTCTTGTTTCTAAGACATACAGTGCCCAAATCAAAGAGAAAAGATATATCAAAAATCCAAATTTTTCTAAATCATGTCTTCTATGTGACTAGAATAAAAAACAACATAGAGGATTTCAGGTTTGACAATAACAGAAACTTCCAGAAGAGACAGTAGAATGCAACGAGAATATAACTCCTGCCATGGAATATTTAATTTGCTGGAAGCAATATGGCAATCTGTTAGGAGCATGATGCCTATAAATTGGATGGTCCTGTGTTCAAAGGTCAGTTATTCTCTTTTTTAGACATGACCTTGAGCAAGTTCTTTCACCTCCCTGAGCCCCTATTGCTCATCTGTAAAATGGGGATGATAATTGTTCATTCATTCATTCACCTATTAAATATGTATTGAACACCTACCATATGCCAGGCCTTGAAATGGGCTCTGGGACACAACAATGAGTAAAATAGACCAAAAGGCCTGCCCTCATGGAGTTTACAATCCAGAGAGAATGACATGCAAAACATCAAGTAAGTAAAATATACAGTGTGTTTGCAGATGAGCTGAATTTTCAGGAGACTGAAATTCAGCATGAGTTGGTAGGGCAAAAACCAATGGGCTTTGAGTAATTATTGGTAATGGGATGAACTACTTGTACCAATGAGCAGCTTAGAGCAATCACTTAAATAGATTTAAGAGAATCATCACTAGCTAGATAGGCACATGCTTGAATAGATTAGTGATAGATAGACAAACAGAGCAACAGATGGATGAATTAGAGAGTCAAGTAGACAGACCTAAACAGATTGACACAAATGGTATCTCAAGGTGCCCTGACAACAGCATCTACTGCTAAAATGACTGACTTTTGATCTTGCACGTCTGGCTAGCAAGATAGGCATTAGTGTCTCCCTCGCTGGACTACAGGCATCCTTGCAAAATCCTCTCCATCTTTGAAGGTGAGTTGGAAGACCTGGTCTTCCCTTAGGAGAGGACCTATGTAAATCTGTGCCAGGCCTCTTCTCCAAATCTTCCAAAAAATCAATAGGCTCTTTCAAGCAGAGGGTAGAGATGATGCCCAGGGAAAGTCTCTGTAGCAGGAGAAGCGAACAGTCCCAAGAGATAGAAACTAGACACCAGAGAGATGAAGAGAGAATGTATTCAACAAGGAGATGGATGTCAGAAGGTGTCAAGTTTTATTTCAGTAAGACCAGTGGCCCATCCTTCATCATTTCCCATTTCAGATAATTCAGTGTGGATTGAGTATTGAAAGCTATTGGAGAATTATCGTTGGTCTTCTGGGTGTGATAATGGCAATGCAGCACTGTAGAGAGAGAGAGAGAGAAAAAAAAAAAGTCTTTCTCCTTTATGTCTGCAGTAGAATAATATGATGTCTGGGATTTACTTTGGCAAACTCCAGCCAGAAAAATAAAAGAAAGAAAGTTGGGGGTTTTGATGAAACAAGCTTGGCAACATTTTTATGATTGTTGGAGTTGTGTTGGGTGCACAAGAGTTCATTAGATACTTCTCTCCACTACTGAGTGTGCTGGAAAATTTTCATAGTAAAAAGTTATGATTTTCCCATTTATTTTCAGAAGGGAAAAAATACTCATAAGCACACATATATACACTTGGAGCATTTTTCCAGCTTTAGGGATTAATTCTGTTTGGCAGATGAAAGTCATTCTGTTAAATGATTTATGATATTTAAAGAGCAATTTGGTTCCATTTAATTGCTACCTTAAATTAACTGTTGCCTGAGCCTAGAGAAATGATTGCTATGGCCAGAGTGGAGGAAGAGGTGACAGTGAGCTTCAAGTGGTATTGAGTTATTTCAAGTGTGACCAGCGACTTAGACGAAAGGATGCAGAGTTCCCACGTAAAGGGCAATGCTCTCTAAAAATCACTGCTCTCAACAATCTTCCACCATCTGAGAAGGTTATTTGAATTCCTTCCCAACTGTTCCCAAACAGAGCATTTTGTAATGCAGAGGAATTTTAAAATAATTGAACCCAGACTTATAAATGCCTTCAACATCCAGTCACTACATATTTGTTCAGTATCTACTCTATCACTGGCACTCTGCCAGGCCTAAGGGCTATATGGTGGTAGACAACCTAGAGAAAGGCATTGCCTTTTTTTCTTTTTTTTTTGAGGTGGAGTCTCACTCTGTCACCCAGGCTGGAGTGCAGTGGCACAATCTTGGCTCACTGCAAGCTCTGCCCCCCTCAGGTTCAAGTGATTCTCCTGTCTCAGCCTCCCAAGTAGCTGGGATTACAGGCATGTGCAACCATGCCAGGCTAATTTTTGTATTTTTAGTAGAGACAGGGTTTCACCATGTTGGTCACGCTGGTCTCGAATTCCTGTCCTCAAACGATCCTCCCACCTGGGCCTCCCAAAGTGCTGGGATTACAGGCATGAGCTACCACGCCTGGCCAGGATACACCATTTTTTAAAAGGCTCACACTGCCTTTAGGGAGTGAGGGTGGAAGCAGGCAGACCCTTTAGGAGGCTGTTGCAACAATCCAGGGATTCACGATGGTGCAGCTGTGAGAGAAAGAGAGCCCCAAGGTGTTTGGCCTGAGCATCAGCCAAGAGGGAGCTGCCTTTAACTGCAATGAAGAAGACTGCAGGAGAGCAGAGTCTCACCTGGTAGGGTAGAGGAAAGAAAATGAAGAGGTCCCTTCACTCATCGGAGGCACATAAATCAAGCAGAGTCCTATGTCAAGGTTGGAAATCAGGCTAGATGAAGAACAAGGTCAGAGAGGATAAACAGGGGTGGTCTATGGAAATCCTGGAGCCAAAATGCCCATGCCTGCAGGAGATCCTTGTACCTGGGGTCATCTAAAGAGACCAGGGTCCTGGTGGGCTTTGAATTCAGCACTGAAAGATGGGGAAGACACAAGGATGCAGGGGAGATAATGTCCTGGCAACCATGCAAGCAAAGGTTCAGAGGGAGGCACAAGCTTGACATGTGGCTTGGACTGTCAGTGTCCTCGACGACCACTGGACAAGGTATCCAGGGCTCCGTTTTCCGCACTGCCCAGAGCATAGGCACAGGGGTGGTCAGAGCAGAGTGTGTCTGCCGAGTATCCCAGGCAGACACATTAAGCCGGATGGAGAAAAACAGATGGTGCAGCAACAAAAACAAGCCACCTCCTTCATGGCTCAGCTGTTTGAGTTGTAAAATTATTGACGGAGGCTGCGCAAGTGGAGTCCGTGGAGGAAAAATTCGGTCTGGTGATGTCTCAAAAACTCACTTAGACAAGGTGGTTCTGAGAAGAGAAATTAGACAGTCCCCTTCCCCATGGGCTTCCCACATTACTCAGCCCAGCCGCCCAAACTGTTGCCCCAGGCTATAGTACAGGCTGTGGAGGAGCAAGGGAGAGGCAGTGGAAACCAACAGATAGGGAATTCGCTCTGCAGCCTGCTGAGTTTGAGAAGCTGCTCTCCCACCTACTAACTATGTGATTGTGGGTAAGCTCCTGGGCTGCTCTGTGCCTCATGACCTATAGTGATGATCATAGTGGCTCCTCATAGGGCGATTGTGAAATGAAGTGAGTTAATTGCTATAAAGCATGGAGACAGTGTTTGGTATGCACTAAGTACTCAATAAAAATTAACTGTAATTATTATTATCTAACTCTACATCGACAGAGCTGAGTGTACAGCTCACCACATGTTGGGGGTTCAATAAAGGGCTGCTTAATATAATTTGATGTCATCATGATCATTATCATAGTTATTGAGCTCTCACAGTGGCCAGCTCTTTGCAAAGCCATTTAGACACTTGAGTGTCTTACACTGGGATATAGGAAAAACTCAAAAATCTAAGGACATATGTCAGGCACCAATTTTGCTCAGAAACTCTGGGATCACTTTTAGAAGCAGACTTCGGTCTTGCAGATAGATATGACAAAGCAAAGGAGAAAGGAAAAATGAACAAGGAGAAAAGGTTTTCCTGAGGACAAGAGCTGAGATTTTAGATGTTTCAGGGAACTAGATATGCCCATACCATTGCCCATACTATGTGTTTGTGTGTCTGTGTCTGTGTGTGTGTGTGTGTGTGTTTAATTGGAGCTAGGCATTAGTTACTTAGTCAGTCAATGAGTTACTTAGTTTTAACTTGGGACAGATGGTCCTTCCCTTCTCCCTCCTTCCTCCCCTTCCATACCTTCTTTCCTTCTTCCCAAGAAGAAAAGCTCAGGGGTTCACGAATTATGACATATGGATCAGGCCAATATATGGACAAACCAGTACAACAAAAGCCAATTCCCTAAAAAGCCTGTTTGCTAAGAATGCCATTCAGCAATTGACTTTCCTTGAATTGACCTAAGTTCCTGGGATATCACTGAAGATGGAAAGACAGATACAAGAGCAGGAAATGGGGCTCTTGGAGAGCACACCACACTGAGCCCTGCTTGGAGAGCTGCCCATCCTAAGGTACCTGTTCCCAAAGGGAGGTGGAAGATTTGTCCTCAACAGAATCCATACTCAATTCAGCTTTAAGCAACCAGAAGCACTGGGTT
This sequence comes from Gorilla gorilla gorilla, assembly GCF_029281585.2. NCBI lineage: Eukaryota > Metazoa > Chordata > Mammalia > Primates > Hominidae > Gorilla > Gorilla gorilla. The sequence continues at coordinate 19,787,869 of NC_073242.2, read as the reverse complement.
CACAGGGGAAATGGACAATGGAGGCTGTAAGTACTTAGGAAGGACTCTCACAGAAAGAAGAATGCCTCGAGCAAGACCTGGAGACTGAATGCCTCCTCAGAAAACATCCAGATGAAGGAGGAAGACCAGCATGAATTTCTTTTCCTTTTCCTTTTTCTTTTTCTTTTTGAGAAGGAGTCTCACTCCGTCGCTCAGGCTGGAGTGCAGTGGCACAATCTCAACTCACTGCAACCTCTGCCTCCCGAGTTCAAACCATTCTCCTGCCTCAGCCTCCTGAGAAGCTGGGATTACAGGCATGCACCACTATGCCCAGCTAATTTTTGTATTTTTAGTAGAGACAGGGTTTCGCTATGTTGGCCAAGCTGGTCTTGAACTCCTGACCTTAAGTGATCTGCCCACCTTGGCCTCCCAAAGTGCTGGGATTAAAGGCATGAGCCATCGCGCCCAGCCCAGCATGAATTTCTTAGAGCAAATTCTGCTTTGTGACAGAGGAGGCAGGCTGCAATAATAAAGGTGGAGGCCGGGCACAATGAGCTTAAGCTCAGAGTTCTTCAGAGGCCTCAGAAACAACACACACATCTACAACCATCTGATCTTTGACAAACCTGACAAAAATGAGAAATGGGGAAAGGATTCCCTATTTAATAAATGGTGCTGGGAACTGGCTAGCTATCTGTAGAAAGCTGAAACTGCATCCCTTCCTTACACCCTATACAAAAATTAATTCTAGATGGATTAAAGGCTTAAATGTTAGACCTAAAACCATAAAAACCCTAGAAGAAAACCTAGGCATTACCATTCAGGACATAGGCATGGGCAAGGACTTCATGTCGAAAACACCAAAAGCAATGGCAACAAAAGCCAAAATTGATAAGTGGGATCTAATTAAACTAAAGAGATTCTGCACAGCAAAAGAAACTACCATCAGAGTGAACAGGCAACCTATAGAATGGGGGAAAATTTTTGCAATCTACCCATCTCACAAAGGGCTAATATCCAGAATCTACAAAGAACTTAAACAAATTTACAAGAAAAAAATCAAACAACCCCATCAAACAGTGGGCGAAGGATATGAACAGACACTTTGCAAAAGAAGACATTTATGCAGCCGACAGACACATGAAAAAATGCTCATCATCACTGGCCATCAGAGAAATGCAAATCAAAACCACAATGAGATACCATCTCACACCAGTTAGAATGGCAATCATTAAAAAGTCAGGAAACAATAGGTGCTGGAGAGGATGTGGAGAAATAGGAACACTTTCACACTGTTGGTGGGAGTGTAAACTAGTTCAACCATTGTGGAAGATAGTGTGGTGATTTCTCAAGGATCTAGAACTAGAAATACCATTTGACCCAGCGATCCCATTACTGGGTATATACCCAAAGGATTATAAATCATGCTACTATAAAGACACATGCACATGTATGTTTATTGCAGCACTATTCACAATAGCAAAGACTTGGAACCAACCCAAATGTCCATCAGTGATAGACTGGATTAAGAAAATGTGGCACATATACACCATGGAATACTATGCAGCCATAAAAATGATGAGTTCATGTCCTTTGTAGGGACATGTATGAAGCTGGAAACCATCATTCTGAGCAAACTATCGCAAGGACAGAAAACCAAACACCACATGTTCTCACTCATAGGTGGGAAATGAACAATGAGAACACTTGGACACAGGGTGGGGAACATCACACACTGGGGCCTGCCATGGGGTGGGGGAATGGGGGAGGGATAGCATTAAGAGAAATACCTAATGTAAATGACGAGTTAATGGGTGCAGCACACCAACATGGCACATGTATACCTATGTAATGAACCTGCACATTGTGCACATGTACCCTAGAACTTAAAGTATAATAAAAGAAAAAAAAGTTCAGAGTTCTTAAATTCCACACAACCTGCACAAAGTGATTAGCATCCTGGTGAGGCATAAAGTAGGGAGATTGTCTTTTTTTTCCTCTCCTATTTTCTATGTCTCCACCTTCCCCAGATAATATTAAGTCTGTTTGTTGATTCTCCCAACCCCACACAGAGACACGTAGCTTAATGGTTAGCAATGTGGACTTGGGGAACAACCCACCATGTGACCTTGGGCAAATCACTTCCACTCACCTGTGCCTCAGTTTCCTCATCTGCAAAATGGAAATGAAGGTAATAAGAGTAGCAGCTTTATAAGGTAGTTATAAGGGTTAAATAAATTAATACAGTAAAGTTCTTAGAATAGTCCTTGGCTCATTGTGAGTGATCAATGCATCACAGCAATTGTTACTATTAGTACTGCTACTGCTACTCCTACTAATACTATTATTCAGTCAGTTGAATGAAAATACTTAGACTAAGGCAAAACATAGTAAAAACTTGGAAAGAGAAGAATTTCAGCCTTTAACTTCTTTGAACTCTAATTTATAAGAAGTCAACCGGAGAGAGGTTATATGGTTTCCATTTAGGACACTGTATGATCACCAGAAAGCTATGTTGGATGACGTCTCTGGATATAATACAAGATGGGCATTGAAATACAGTAATTTTCACCCGCTGGGGCGCAGAGAGCCTTCGCTTAATGAATGAGTTGTCATGATCCATTTCAGAGAATTCTGGTGGGGAAGATCTGAACCATCCATCCTACTGGTTCCAGGAAAACACCCAAGGATGTGCTAGGAGAGACTTCTTCCAAAAGAAGAAGCAGAAATGCCTAGTTATGCTTCTGCTCTTCTCCCAGGGAGAAGAGCCACAATCCACCTGACCCTTGGCTTAGACATTTAACCCAGTTGATGGAGAGGAGAAAACCTAGATGACGTTTCAAGGGATGGTGTGTTTTTCCCCCTCTGTGCACATTTCCGGCCTCTTCCTCAAGAGAAGAGAGAATTTCTGCCCTTCTGTATCTTCATCATCACTGTGCCACCCAATCCTAGAGGGGGAGAAATTGATCATCTAACATTCACTGGGCCCAGCTTTACTGAAGGTTACTACGTTGAAAGGCAAACTTGCTTCCTTCTGCCATGTGTGATAGGCTCCACAAGACTGGCCCTCGCAGTGCCTTCCTTCCACTTTCCCCCACTCCCTCTGGAAGGGGTATAAAGGGTCTTAATTCTCAGGGAAGTCTGAGTTATACTCTTGCCTTGGTGGAAAGAAGCACGGACATCTCTTATTCCTTTTTTCATTTCCCTTTGTCCCAGTGGCAGCAGGCAAAAGTCAAAGCCAGCCTCCAAGCTTGTCTTAGCTCTGCCTGCACCCATGTGTCAGACCTCCCCACAATTCCCACCCAGGAGCACGGCATGACCTATTCCTCTTCACCTCCCTCGCTCCCTCTCAGGTGTTCTTGTGTCCTTGTCCATTGCGTGTATGAAATCCTTTGTGCATATACGAAAGCAGAGGTCAGGATCCAGACTCTCAGATTCCTTTGCATCTAACTGTATACACCTGCCCAAACAACAGCAGGCTATGACTCCCATTTTGCAGATGAGAAAACAGAGGCCCAGAGAGACTTAAAGGAGCTATGCTATAGAAAGTAGGTGGCACAGCCCGGATTCTATGACTGGCCTTCATGTTCTAAATCATCTTCCCAGTGCACCCACTGCTTCTTATCCACATTCGTTACTCGCTCTTTTAATACCTGAATCACTCCACAAAAAATTGTGTGTGTGTGTATATATATATAAATATGTATTAAATACATATATGCATATGTGTATAGTAAAATAAGATATGCAATATGCAAAAGAATATATACAACATGCATACAATATAAAATAAAATTATATAATTCCCCCATCCAATGTCTAGTTGCTTGGAGGAATATGTGAAAATCAAATCATGTTATCTACCACTTAGATTTATTGGACTCAGAGCCGCTTTCCTCCTTCCTAATTCACAGTAGACTCTCAAAACACCAGCTCTGCATTCTCTCTCCTTCCTCAGTCTGGCAGTCAGGCTCTGAGCTATGTTCTCATTAGAGCAGAATTTCCCCCTCCACACAGCACAGTCTCTGGACAAAGGCTCTGTGGAGTTGAGGATAATAGACCGTGCCGGCAGTTCCAATCAAGTAGGCATGACAAAAAGACGCGTGCAACACCCAGAGTGTGGACAGAAGGCAACAGAGTTGGATGCAGACCCGACTGACACAGATGGTAACTGTGGTTTGCACTAGACCCGGCAGCTGGAGCTCAATCCTCCTGCCTAGCTTTCAGGCAGGGGTCTGGGAGGAGGTGGGTGTTGAGTGGGTGTTCAGGAATGAGTGAAGTGATGCCGCCTGGACCACCAGGTGCTCTGGGGTCGAAATCTTCTCAATTAATGACTTAATGCTTGTAACACAGGTTCAGCACATGTGCCCCAGTGCCTGATGAGAGAGCAGGGCAGCGCTCTTTTGCCATTAATCCTGGAAAGGATTTTCTAATCTTCTCGTCACGGTGGCAAGAGCTTGTGGGAGCCAGAGCTAGAGGCAGTTCCAGTAGAGGAAAAAAAACACCAGCTTTGGACTTGGAAACCTGGACTCTGATTCCAGTTTTGTTTATATACAGATGGGGAGAAACACACCATCCCTTGAGCTGCAGGACCTGGGACAAATCACCTCATTTTCCCGGAGCACAGATTTCCCATCCTGACCTGCATATAAATTATGTCAGTCTACCAATAATATAAATATACTATCTATATACGTACGCATATGTAAAAGCACAAACTCCTAACCTGGGCCAGGGTCTGCATGTTCCAGTCCCTGCCCATCTTTCACCCTCTGTTCCTATCACCCTCCACCCTAAGTCCAGTTGGCTCCAGCCTCTCATCCTCTTGCATCTCTCAAAGGACCAAGCTCACTCCCACCTCCACTCTCTTTACACCTTTTCTTCCTTCTGCCTGCAATACTTTCCCACCCTCTTTCTCTGACCAACTCCATGTCTCACCTTAAATAGCACTTCTCCCAAGAACCTATCTGGACTGCCTCTTGCTCCTGACAGGGCCTCAGTTGAGCAACCTGAAGGCCACAGAGCCTGGTGGTTGGAACACTGGAACTGCAGTTGGCACACCTGGGTTCAAATCTGAACCTGACAGTCACTGACTCGTGACCTTGGGAAAAGTCTTGTCTGAGACCCTATCTCCTAGTCTGTAAAACAGGACTCATATTAGGTTTACATCAGAGGACTGACATGAGGATTAAATGAAATTAACTATGGAAGATACACAGACACTGGATAAGAGATGCCTGTTTTCCCTCTACAACACTCGGAATCATTAATATGTTAGAAAATATTCATCCTATTATATGTTCCACATCTATCTCCCCTGCCAGATTTTGGACTCAAAGAGAGAAGGAACCATCTCTGCATGTTTCATCCCTGTCTCCAAGTCCCCACCAGACAAGATACGCAATGAATTGTGTGGCTTCAGCGAATGACTAAAATGGAGACATTAGCACCTGTCTCCAGGATCTCCTGCGGAAGTAAAGGAGATTGTGTGCAGTTGAGTGCATTACAGGCCATTAAATGCCGTGAGAACAGGAAAGGTGGTTATTGCATCGTTTGTGAGGTGCAGAAGGGCTGACAGGCCACTGGGTGGGGCAGAAGGAAGGGCATTCATGGCAGGGAAGAGAAAGAGAATTCGATTATGGGAAGGGCTGGAGAAGTTGTGGGGAGGAACAGTTAGAGGGTGGCCTGAGGGAATGAAAGATAGTGATGAAGAGAATGACACCACTGCTTTTACATAAAATATCCAGGCCCTGAGCATGGGCTAAGGGTCAGTCCACCTGTGCCAACCCTAAGATTGAGACGTTTATGCTCCTTTTCCTCCTGAGGACTGACTTTCCCCAGAAGGCTTTTATTTATGCATTCATTCATGCGATATTTATTGATTTCCTACTAAACGCACTTTACTGAGCACTTACTAAGTTCACTTTGAGGTGCAGGGGATATAGCAATGAATAAACCAGACCAAGCTCCTGCTCTTATGAAACTTATATCCTAGTGGGGATAAGGAAATAAGTAAATCAGCCACTACAGGTATAAGTGTCATGAAGGAAAATAAAGTTACAGAGGGGATGGGAATGGTGCAGGTCAGGACTATCTTACAGAAGAGACTCAAGAAGGCTTCTCTGATAAGACCCATTTCAGCAGCAACCTGAAGGTTGTAGGAGCCATAAGGAAATCTGAGGGAACAGCATTCTAAGCAGAGGGAACTGCAGGTATAAAGGCCCTCAGCTGGAAGTGAAGCCATCCTTACAGAGTTAATGAGAATTCCGGACAGAAATATAGCTGTAATTAAGCATTAATCAGCTGCACTTTGGCTCACTTCCTTGTAATGGAAAGTAATCCATAACACTAGATGCTGACCACTTACATCCTCTTTGTTCCTATAGATAGAATCTCTGATGTTAGAATTATAAAGTTTTCATTTACAAATTGCTTAAGCAGATCCTGGATTCCAGTGGAACACCTGATGCTGACCAGTTTAAAGACCCCCACAGAGGAACTGAGCCAGCATGAGAATGAAGTTTCTTCATCTCCCTGTGCCCTGGCTTCATCCTAACACTCTTTGACCAAGCAACAATCTCCATGCTTTGGCCCACTCCAAAACCCTTAAAACCCTAACCCCAAGTTCCTTGGGAGATGGATTTGAGGTTTCCTCTGTCTCCTATTTCAGCAGCCCTATGATTAAGCCTCTTTCTCTGCTGCAACCACTGGGCCATGGACCTATTGATATTACAAGAGTGTGCTTGGTGGATTCAAGGAACAGCACTGTGGTGGTTTTGGCTGGAGTGCAGTGAGCAAGGGGGAAGTAAAAACAGATGAGATCAGAAAGCAGCCAGGCTCCTGATCAGGTGGCCTTTATTGGCCACGATGAGGGCTAATGAAAAGAATACCATTACATGTCTTAGTCTTTAATAGATCACTAGCTGCCTGTGAAAAAACAGAGTGTAGAGGGCAAGGGTGGAAGAGGGAGACCACTGCAGGGAGGAGGTTGCTGCTGTCCAGGTGGGCAATGATGGTGGCTGGGACCAGGAAGCAATGGAGGAGATGGGTAGTCTCTGCAATGAGGCTTTTCTCTGTCTATAGGGGAATTGGATTTGCATTAGAAATCATAATCAGAACTAGTCCGGGCGCAGTGTAAACTCAGCACTCTGGGAGGCTGAAGTGGGAGGATCGCTTGAGGTCAGGAGTTCTAGACCCTGAAACCCCATCTCCACTAAAAATACAAAAATTAGCTGGGCATGGTGGAGCACGCCTATAATCCCAGCTGCTTGGGAGGCTGAGGCAGAAGAATTTGCTTGAACCCAGGAAGTGGAGGTTACAGTGAGCTGAAATTACACCACTTTACTCCAGCCTGGGCAACAGAGTGAGACTCCATCTCAAAAAAAAAAAAAAAAAAAAAAAACACACACACAAGAAATTATAATCAGAACTAAAGGAGACCTTGACCCTCAGCTGGTCCAAGGACCCTCATCTGACCAATGAGATTTCTCCAAGGTCACATGGTCAGAGACTGGACAGAGCTTGGGCCTGAATCCCCTTCCCAGTTCAAAGCCCTTCCACCTGGTGGCTTCTTTTTGGTCATTGTGACTGTCCCTTCCATCTCTGTGGCTTTGTACAAACAGATCCACAAAGAGCTACTGCACTTTAGAGGTTGAGGGTATAATTAAGAACAACTTGCTTTTCATTTATAATTTATGCATTATACACCACCTACTTCCCAAAAGGATTTGAGACAGCTTACAATAACAATCGTCTTTAAACCATCTGCACAGCCACCAAAAAACATGTTTTCAGAGAATCCTTAATGGCACAAGGAAATGTACAAAACATAACTTTTAATGAAAATGACAGGACACAATACTCTATTTACTATAATATTGTTACATATTATGAGGATGGATAAGGAGAGGGAAGAGAGGGAGAGTGAGAAGGGGGAAGAGAGAATGGGAAGGGAAGGGAAAGAAGGGGAGAGGGAAGGGAGGGGAGGGGAGGAAACATCAATAGTGGTTATTTCCTTTGTTAAAATTGCATGGTGAGACCTCATTGCTCACAGCATAGGTCCCCAAAATATTGTAAATAAAATTATTTTCAACAGCACTCTAACATCTTTTTTAATATTAATAGTTATGCATTTGTATATTAAACGTGAATTTTAAAAAATGTGGCTAACACATCAAATCCACGTGTGCTGGTTAGATTTCATTGCCCTTCCAGATCCATTCTTCATCCTTTTCTGCCCTGCTCTGTACAGAGGAGACTTCTTTGCCCTCTGGCTTGGTTTGGACCAATAGGAATTCCAGTAAAAAATATATATATATCAGAGGGCAGAGGAGGGAGGTGTGAGGATATTAGTTACCTCTTTCCCCCAACCCTTCCTCCACTGCCCCAGCTCTAGAATGGCTGTGCCCCTTGGCTGCCCACGAGCCTCTATTTCAGGGCTCCAGTTCTCCTTGGGGTCCATGAATACTGTTCCCCTCTGCTAATTCCTGTTTCACTGTCCGTTGCTGTCTTCCTTAGCCCTGCCCTCACCTATATAATAGTCCCTTTATTCAACTCTTTTTTTGTTTAGTATTTCTTAAAGTGCATAAGAATCACCAGGAAGTGGAGCTGGGTAAAACACAGATTCCTGCCCCATTCCCGGAGATTCTGCTTCAGTAAGTCTGGGCAGGGCCTGAGAAGTTTTATTTCTAAGGAGCGCTCAGATGATGCTTATGTTGTTAGTCCGGAGACCATACTTTGAGTAGCAATGCTTGAGTGAAACCCTTTGGGTGTGTCATCTGCTTTCTGGAAGTTCCATGACTAATTCTCGATGAGGCAGTCCAGTGGCAGTTTCTGCAGTGGTGAAAATGCTCTATAAAATTCTATACTTTGCAACAGAGGAGCAACGGGTGTCTCCTGAGCACTTGAAACGTGGCTAGTGCAATTAAGGTACTGGGTTTTTAATTATATTGAATTTTAATTAACAAAAATAATTAGCTCTGAGCTACTAAGGGTCAGTTGGCACTTTCAACAGTCTAACTGGAAATCTCCTTAACCATTGACAGGTTCATTAGGCACCATTTTTATCTTCATGTTACTGCAGGGGACAGTTTTGTTAATTGTTCTGGCAGTTCATCATTCAAGTTTCATTTTCTCCTGTCTCCAACAGCAATTTTCTCATTGACCTTCCAGCCTCCATTAACAGCCTCCTTGAGGCATTTCAGGTCTTTATCCACTGCCCGGTTCCAAGGCGACTGACACATGATATGGCAGCATTCTACTTTTAGATACCAACTTCCCTTTTAACTATTTATTGCTGCATAGCAAGCCACCCACGACTTAATGCCTTGAAACAACAGCCATGTTATTATCACTGAGTCTTTGGGTTGACTGGGCTCAGCTTGGTGACTCTTCTGCTCTATGTGATGTTGGCTGGGGATACAGTGATCAGGGGGCTCAACTGAGATGAAACATTCAAGATGGATTACTCATCTGACTGGCAGTCAGGGTTGGCTGGATGCTGAGATGGGGCTACCACCCAGAGTGCCTCAATTCTTACTCATGTGTCTGCTCTACATAGTTTAAGCTTCCCACAGCACAGCAGCTGGTTCCCAAAGGCAAGAAGTAAAAACTTCTTGGAAATCTTAGAACATCACTTCTTGTACATTCTAGTGGTTAAAGCCAGCTACATGACAACCCAGATTCAACGGAGAGGAAACAACTTCCACCTCTTCGTGTGAGGAGTGGCATGTACACAGAGTGAAGGGATGGATTGTTGGTGTTACCTCTGTAGATGTGCTGCTGCAATGCCTTGTCCTCAGTGAGTATGTTTTCACTGCAAAAATAGACCCATGTAGACTACTGCTCCTCAAACTTGTGTACCCACAGTCCCCCGGGGATTACATTAAATGCATTAAAACGCAGACTCTGATTCAGTATATCTAGGTGAGAAACCACATTTTTAACAAGTTTCAGGTGATGCCAGTGCTACTGGTTTGAGTAGCAAGGATGTAGATTAGATAGTGGAAGTCCACTATGCTTTTATATGTGTACTTCCACGTAAATTTCACAATGACCCTGAGGATTAGGAATGATTATCTCCATTTTACACATGAGGAAACAGTGGCTTGAAAGCACAGACCATGCTTTGAGTAACAGGGATGTAGATTAGATAATGGAAGTCACCTGGGGTTTAGAATCACAAGACTTCAGTCCAAAACACCTATCTCTATCACTTTTCGAAATGTCTTTTCTTTTCTTTTCTTTTTTTTTTCTTTTTTTTTTTTTTTTGCTGTGAGTCTTTGAGTAAGTTATCTAGTCTCAGTGTCTTCATCTGTTAAAACGGAACCGTAGAACAACTGTGAGAATCCATAGGAAGAAATACAAGGAAATATTAGTTTAGTCTCTAACTAGCTGTGTTTCTTGGGTCATTTAACTTCCTCTCTCTGAGCTTTAGTCTCTCCACTTAAAATTAAAGTGAGAATGGGAATGAAAGTAGCAACCTCACAGGGTGGTGGTGAGCATGCAGTAAAACCTAGAATTAGCAGAGGGTATTGACAGGACATGGGATACACACTGGTTTTCCTTTCCTTTTCATCCCCTTCAGCACCATCAAATATTTCCCAGCAGGTCAGCATTTGCTGATGTTTTGCAGAAGGACAGGGTAGAAGGAAACAAGGACTGAGTTTCTGAGTTAAGTAAGATTCAAATCTCACCTATGGTTTGCCTCTAACAACGACACCCTGCGACCACAGAAAAGTGAGAATTGGCTTCTCTTTCTCCCCCTACTGGGTTGGAACCAAGGATAATAACCAAGAACCATATTTGTCCTAGATCTCTGGCAAACAGCCTCAGCCCTATTGTTTGTGGTATCAGTGGCCGGTATGATTAATGATCCCTGCTGGGAAATGCAGCTGTGAGCTTCTGATGATGGAGGGCAGCTATGAGGCCCTGAGTCCCAGGACACTCCCATCTAGTACCACACGGGCTGTGCCCCCACCAGGATCCTTAGGCCACCCTTGGGAATCAGATGTTCTGGACCCACTGGAGACAGTCCAGGTTTGTTTAGTCTTTTATTTGGGCTTTCTTATATTCACTGAGATCTGTGTAGAATCCAAAAAGGGTCTCCAACATTGAGATTGTGTCAAGCTGTCGTACCTGGGAATGAGGCCACAAACAACAAGGCAAGAAGCAATGGTTCATGTTCATTTTGCACTTACTCCATGCTAGCATCTGAGATAACTGTATCAACACACATTGTCTCATCCTCACAACAACCCTACAAAGAAGATAGCTTAAGAATCCCCATTTTTCAGGTAAGGAAACAGAGGTACACAGAGATGAAATGACCTATTGGAAGTCACACAGTGAAGTGGCAAGCTTAGACTTGAATTCAACTCTAGCTAACATCAGACTGTGCTGAGATGATTTTTGAGGGCTGATGAAATTTGGCTGGGGTGGGAGGGGAGTAGCATCTCACAACATCTCACAATTAAAAATGTTTCTATCCTAGTTCAGTGACCATGGTGTTCCCCTGTACACACATACACACACACATGCACACACAAACACACACACACACACACACACACACACCTGGGAAGAGGAGAGCCCTAAGGGTAAAGTGGGAGTTCAAGAACCAACTCATTTGGTTCTCTTGACCAAAGCAAAACTGGAAGAGTCTGTTGATCCAATCTGGATCTGCTGCTCCACAAATACCAGGCTTGGTGCTGTACCACCTGGTGACCACATCATCTTGCTTCGTACGTAAGGCCTTCTCTTCCTCACTGGACTGTGTCTTCCTTAAAGATACAGATATTGCCTTCTGCTTCAAACCCCCTGCACTTCCCACCATGGTCACTGAGATAAGATCCTCCTCTGCAGCCACCCTCTCTCTACTTGGGTCCTCATCCAGCTCATTCTCTGAAATGATTTTTGAAAATGCAAGTTAAATGATGTCACTCCCCAGCTTAAAATCCCTCAGGGATTCTCCCTGTCTTTAGAGTCAGAGTATCCAAAGTCTTTCCCAAGCTCATCTCCCGACACTTCCTTGCCCACACCAAGCCCTCCAGCCATGCCCCGCCACCTCTAGCTAGCATCACGAGCTGGTTCTCACTTCCCCACTTTTCTCCTGCTGTTTCCTATGCCTGGAATGTCCTTTCCCCAACTCACTACCCTAGTAATATGGCCTCCAGCCTCTGAGATTCAACTGGCTCATCTTTACAATGAGGCTAATGATTAGGCCTCCCTCACAGGTGACTGGAGGATTAAGGAAGACAAGAAGCACAAAATGCCTGGGACAGGACCTGGCCACCATTAGTGTCCCACCTGGCTATGGTGGGGAGGGAGTCTATTCCTTGGCCCAGAATCTTCCTTGCCAGTATCATCTTAGTCAATTTTACACTTTTCCAAGGAAGCTTCCCACACTATCTTGACCCCTACCTAAGGTTTTATTTTCCCCAGAAGACCTAAATCTGGATGATTAACAGAAAATAAAGAAAATTGGTACTTTTTTTTCCTCTCCAGTGGCCAAGGGAGAAAAGGAAGGGAGAGTTGGATTGCTGAAGAAAGAGACAGCTTTGGAACGGCCACTGGAGTTTTAAAGACTTAGATGCAGGCTTATGGATGAGGTGAGGGATTAATCACTTCCTTTTCTTTTAAAGAGTGACTTGAGGCAGAAGGACAGTCTCACTCAAGATCATATACAGCGTTTTCTTGGCAAACTACTGCCATTTGTCGCCCTTCGGGAAAAGCATGAGCAGAAGGGAAACAAATATTAGAAAAGTATTTTACCCGAAAAGCCCCACAGTCTGTAGGATAAATTGCCTGCCATGGCTACAGCCACAGGGAAGTTTCACACGATTACTTGCCCAAGATCCTCATAAATTGTCAGCTTTGCCAGTCAGATGTTAAATCAAACTTGAGGGATAAGAGGAAGAGTCAAAAACATTAAATACATAATCTTTCTAGTGTGTGCCTTCATTTCCTGACTGTTTCTTCTCCAAAGGGAATTGTTTTCTCTTTTCTTTCTCTTTTTCCTTTTCCTTTGACGTTGCAGAGAGGAGTCAGGAATCATCAGTTGGGTTTCTGATTCACCACACAATGGAGCTCTGGGAAAGAAGGACTAGCTTAGGGGAAAAGGAAAAAGTGTTACAATCAGACGGTCTTGGGTGTTCATTCTTGCTCTGTCACTTGCCAGTGTTAAGTCTTCCCGTGATGTGCTTAACCTCTCCAAGTCACTTTTTCCTCATCTATAAAATGGAGATAGTCATTCCTAACCCTAAGGGTCACTGTGAAATTTACGTGGAATTACACATATAAAAGGCAATAAGTAGTAGGGACTCAATAAATGGCTGTTGTTATTATTATCGTTGTTGTTATGGTTATACTTGAATAGGATATTTAAGATGCTTCAGTGGTCACCAATAGGAGTCCTAGCACACCCTTCCCTGCTTCCAGACTCCTAATTGTCCTCCCTTGCATCATTTTTCTCCATAGCCCTTATCAACTCCTCATATACAATACATATTTTCTTATTTATAATTATTTGTTTTCCTGTTAGTGAATGTTAACTCCTTGAGGGCAGAGATCTTAGTCCACTTTGTTCCACTGCCAAAATTCCAGCATTTATTAAATGTCTGGCACATAGTATATGTCCAATAAATATCTGTTGGATGAATGAACGAATGAACCCACTGCTATACTCTGATCCCTACTTCTCATGATAACCACTGGAAAAAAGAAGAACTCACATCATCTTCCAGTGCACCCTATGGAAGTTTGATGCCTACTAAACAGACCAAATAAACATCCTTGTTCCAGATATTTCTGCTGTGTAACAAACATGCCAAGCTTAATGCCGTAAAACAATAAGCACTCTACTTTGCTCATGATTTTGTGCATGACACTCAGGCTACAAATCCAGGTTTCACATGCAGTTGCAGTTAGATGTTGGCTGGGCTGCAATCATCTGAAGACTCAACTGTGGCTGGAGGATCCAGCTTCAAGTTGGGTCACCCACATGGTTGGCAGTTGATGCTGGTTGTTATCTGGGAGCTTAGTCGGGGCTGTCACCAGGAGCACCTACACGTAGTCTCTTCAGCACAGCAGTCTCAGAGTAGTTGTATTTCTTACATGGCACCTGACTTCCCCCAGAGCAAGTGTCCCAAGATAATAAGGCAGATGTTTTGGCCTTTTATTGATCTAGCCTCAGAAGTCACATAGTGTCACTTCTGCCTTACTCTATTTGTCAAAGCTGTCACAAGCCCAGTCAGGTGCAGTGGAAGGGGACATAAACCCCACCTCTTGATGAGAGGAGTGTTAAAGAATTTGGGGTCATGATTTAAAACCTCCACAGACATGATCTCACATGCCTCTGGGGACTAGCCAGATATAAGAAGTAAGTGAAATACGTGTGGGTGAGTGAGAGAACAGAGTGGTGGGGAATATGGAGAAATTGAGCCTTTTTCCCTGGCTGGAGGCATCATCCATAGCTCAGCAACCACCAGTTTTTTTTTTTTTTCCTGTGGAAATGTGGGCCCAGGGTTGCCAAGTCCTTTGATTTTTCAAGTGAAGCTGTGAAAATGTCAGTGGAATTTCCCAATTTAAAAGACTCCATGTGAGCTGAAGAGAACAGGTTTGAAGATCCACAGGTTTCCAATTGTTGGCATCTAAGATAAATGATCTGAAGTAATAGTGCTTTGTGGTAACAGAGTGAGAGGCCTGCCACATGTTTCTTCAGGCTGCATGACGACAGACACAGCGGTTCATGCCTGTAGTCCCAGCACTTTGGATGGCCGAGGTGGGAGAATAGCTTGAACCCAGGAGTACAAGACCATGTGAACTTGAAGGCACTTTTAAGTAGGTACTTAAGAACCTTTCCCCAAAACAGGAAATAAAGCAAACCAGCCAAAAGATCTCTTTGGCAGAAATGAGTGGCTACCAATCTTGAGAGCTAGAGGGAAAAGTAAATGGAATGAAGTGAAACATTTGTTAACCTCCACATCATGTGCCATGACTTTTTTATGTATTATTGCACCAATTCTCACTGACAACTACCTGGGATAGGATAATTACCCTCCTATCACAGGTGAGTAAACTACATTAGGTCCCGTGCTGGATCATACAGGTAGAAGGTAGTATAATATGGTTTGGCTGTGTCCCCACCCAAATTTCATCTTGAATTGTGGCTCCCATAATCCCCACATGTTGTGGGAGGGACCTGGTAGGACCTAATTGAATCATAGAGGGGTTTCCCTCTATACTGTTCTTGTGGTAGTAAATAAGTCTCACAAGATCTGTTGGTTTTAGAAGGGGTTTCCCCTTTCACTTGGCTCTCATTCTCTTGTCTGCTGCCATGTAAGACATGCCTTTCACCTTCCATCATGATTTTGAGGCCCCCCCAGCCAGGTGGGACTGTGAGTCCATTAAACCTTTTTTCTTTATAAATTACCCAGTCTCGGGTATGTCTTTATCAGCAGCATGAAAACAGACTAATACATAGTAGATCCCAGGTCAGCAGGACCCTGGAACCCCCACGCCCAACACACACAAATTCCCTCCACCAGACGAGGCCCTTGGGAGTTACTGATGCTGCATAATTAATGTTGTGGCTCAAAAGGAATCAACCATGTCTGATATCACTGTGGTGATGAGTAAATGGCAGAATGTGAGCCATGGAGCTTTAAGTGGGCCTAAGGTTGACCATCTTCTACTTTGGGCATCTCCTGGCTGGTGGTCATTATACTAGAAGAACCTCCCAAGGATAGTAATAACCCAAATGTTTAGTAATCATGATATCATTTATACAATGCTCACTATGTGTCAGCTCTTGCATGTATATTTTTATTTATTTAATCCTTAAAATAGTTCATTTTACAGATGAGAAAACTGAGGCATAGAGAGGTTAAATTATTAATACTTGCCTGAGATAACACATTAGCAAATGGCAGAGTTAGGGTCATAACCCAAGGCTGTTTGGCTCAAAGTTTGTTCTCTTAAACCCTAAGCTACCTGCTTATAACTTTTTTTTTTCTATTTGCCACACTGGTTAATGAAATTTGATGGGCTGTGTCCATCAATACAGGGCTATCTCCCAGGACAAGAAGGCAAGCTCTGCCTCTCAAGGGGCCCGACCTTGGTGGATGCTTCCCTATCCAGTCTCACAAACACAAGGACTCAGGATCCTAGTGTCAGTGGCATTTAGAGAGTATGACAAATGCCAGCAAAACTCGCAAGAGACAAATGTATATACCACAATAAATACATAATGTTCATCTACAAGGATTATGCCAAGAGGACCAGAATGCCTCTGATGGCATGAACACCACGCTTATTCTTTGTCTGAAGCCAAATTGCAATCATTTATTCATTAAACAAATATTGATGAAACATTTGCACTGGAGTGAACAAAAGCAGACATAGCAGGATGGTGGTTTGGTAAGAAGTTTCAGAACAGCCTGTGCAACATAGTGAGAGAAGAAAAAGAAAGGAAGGGAAGGAAAGGGAAGGGAAGGAAGAAGGAAAGGGAAGGGAAGGAGGAAGGAAAGGGAAGGGAAAGGAAGGGGGAAGGAAATGGAAGAGAAGGGAAGGGGGAATGGGGAGGGAAGAAGGGAGGAAGAGAGGAAGGAAAGAAGGAAGGAGGGAAGGAAAGAAGGAAGGAAGGAGAAGGAGAAAAGGAAGGAAGGAAGGAGACAAAGGAAGAAACCATGGAGTAGAATTCTCTCTCTCTTTTCCATTGTCTGTCACATCAGCTTCACCCTATACATCTGCTTCATTCTTTTCTTCAATCAATCAGAATCCTTAGCTGCACAGAAACTAACTATGACTGATTTTAACAGAAAATGAATTTTTGAAAGGATATCAGAAGCCTCAGAATCTCTAGGAAGCTCAGGGAACAAGATAAAAACAAGCAGGAACAAGGAAAAACTAGACAGCCAGAACTGCAGCCAAAATCCCACTACAGACCAAGCCTAGTGAGGATACCACTGCTGCTGCCTCTAAGAACCAAACATCCCAGCTTGCACCCGCTCCACTGCTGGCACCAGGCACAGAGTCCTGCTGAGGCACTGCTGCTGGAATACAATCTCCACTATGCCTGCATCGTGTTTATAAGCTTTTGTTATTGATATTTTCATATATACATACACACAATAGCACAGTATAATGCCAACTTAAATAATTCTCAGCTCACAGTCAATCTTGTTTCATTTGTCTCCCTACCCACTTGTCCCCACCCCCATAATATTTTGAAGCAAATACCACTTATCCTATAATTTTATCCAAAACAATTTCAACATGTATGTCTAGAATGGCGTTTCTCAATCTTGGCACTGCTGACATCTTGGACCAGATAATTCTTTGTTGTCGGGGGCTGTCTTGTGCATTGTAGGATGTTAAGCAGCATTCCTGGTCTCTACCCACCAGATGCCAGTAGCACCCTCTTCACTCTCAGTTGTGACAACCAAAACTACATCTAGACGTTGCCAAATGTCTCCTAGGGAGAAACATTGTCCCTGATTAAGAACTTTGGGAGGCCGAGGTGGGACGATTGCTTGAGCCCAGGAGTTTGAGAGCAGCCTGGGCAACATGGTGAAACCCTTTCTCTACAAAAAATTAGCTGGGTGTGGTGGCATGCCAGCAGTCCCAGCTACCAGGAAGGCTGAGATGGGAGGATCCCCTGAGCCCAGGAGGTTGAGGCTTCAGTGAGCCATGGCCATGATCGCACCACTGCACTCCAGCCTGGGGGACAGAGTGAGACCCTGCCTCAACAAACAAAAAAGATACGTGTATTATCATAAAAACATATAGACAGCTAGATGATAGATAATCACAAAACTATCATCACACTTTAAAAATTAAAAATAATTCCTCAAAACTATGAAACGCTGAGTTGGTGTTGAAATTTACCTGATTATCTTGAGGTATTTCTCTCATATTTATTTGCTAGATTCTAGATGAAAATAAGAACCATACCTTGCCATTGGTTGGTATGTCTCACGTCTCTTTTAATAGGAAGGAAGGAAGGAAGGAAGGAAGGAAGGAAGGAAGGAAGGAAGGAAGGAAGGAGAATATTCTGTGTGTGTGTGCGTGTGTGTGTGTGTGTGTGTGTGTGTGTGTGTGTGTGTGTTACCAGGGGCCAGAGAGAGGGGAAGGAAATGGAGAGATGTAGATCGAAGGATACAAAGTAAGAGGTATGTAGAATGAACAAGTCTGGAGATGTAATGTATAGCATGAGAGCCGTTCTTAATAACATTGGGTTGTACTTGTGATTTTTTGCTCAAAGAGTAGATACTATGGGAGATGATGGATGTGTTCATTTGTTTGACTATAGTAACATTTTCACTACCTATATGTATATGAAAACATGTTATACACCTTAAATACATACAAAACAATTTAAAAGAATAAAGTGGAAAAAAGAAATCAGTTCCTGTCGAGTTCACCCACAGTCTGAATAACTGATTCTATCTCCATGATTGAATTGAACATACTCCTGTTTCTCCTGTGTTTCCTAGAAGTTAGTAGTTAGATCTAGAGGTTTGATTTCATTCTGGTTCTTTGTTAACTGCTTCATGATTAGGGAGCACACTTCCAACAAAAAGCCACGATGTCTGTTTGCCTCTTTTGTTTGGATATCAGTTGGCAATCACTTTCTAAATCCTTTACTTCATTAGGTATTAAAAATGATGAAATTCTATCAATCCTTCCTCATTTATTAGCTAGAATACTTACAAAGATAAACATGCCCTTCAATTGTTTGGCCTCCCTGACAAACTGTATAGGGAAAAGTAGAATGCATGCTTGATTCTCTCCCTTTCCTTATCAGTTTTCAAAATAATGCAATGGTATGCTAGCATCTTCCAAGAGGGACCTGTGAGTTTTGCTGTTGTTGATGGTGGTGGTGGTATCCTCATGAACTCCTGCATTTCAACACATTAGAAGTGTTTTCAGTCTCCTGCAGTTATGTCCCTACTGATACTCAACTTGTTCCATTGTTGACTGGTGGAATCCCTTTTGAGATGGTTCATGTGTTCTTTTGATGAACCCCATTGGTCTTGGGTAACTTCTTGGCTTTCTGACATGACAAACATCTGCCAGGCTCATTTCCAGGTATATATTTCCTGTCCCAGACTGGAACTGTATCTATAAACTTTATACAATTAATCAGGGAAGAAGGAGGGGGAGAAATAAAAATAAACCAGGTCTGCAGCACATTCAGCATTAATCATGAAGCCACCTTGCTCTGTGACCTGCTTCATTGTAGTTTTTTGGTGCCTATTCCTTCAGAATCACATAGACTCTGGCACAAGAGTATAGCTCCCCTTAACTTCTCTGTAGATAACAACTTAATCATTGTGAAATATTAAGTTTTCTATTTGAGATATTCTTTCAGGTTCTGCACACCAGTGAAACTGCTGACACCAGCTGGTCTGAAGGACTCCATGAGAAGCTGACTCACAAAAGAATGCAGTTCTTACATCCCAACAATTTCATCCCCTATACCCTGACAAATAACCCCAATTTTCCAGCTATTTACCTTCCATGATCTCCTAAAAAATCCCAGCCCAGATCTGCCCAAGGAGGCAGATTTGAGTGTCCCTCCTGTCTCCTCTCTCAACTGCCCTGCAATTGTTAATTTTTTTTCTCTTCTGCAAACCCTGCTGTCTCAGTGTATTGGTTGTTGCACAGCAGGCCTACAAACCTGGTGGACCTATAACAAGACCAGGTACCAGACTTTTCTCTAAAGATCCCCAGTTCCTTCTAGTGTGGTCCAGCTACTTTGCAACTCTGACCAAGCCTGCACCACTTGCCCCTGCGTTAGCATCCCAAGAGCTAAAAAACAAGAATGTGGCCTTTTGGGTTTCTGTGATCTGAAGTAGCTTTGCTTCCACCAAGATGACAGAAAGGGAAATTCCCCAAACAGGAAGAGGAGGGTGGGACAATGGATGACCCACCACACCACCACCACCACCAAATGACTGATGTTTTCTGTATCTCTCTCTTTCTAAAATAGACTTTCTCAGTGCACATGGCCAAACGTGGCTGTCCCACAGCTCCTGAATTTACACATCCTCCCAGCTCCAGTGCCAATGGAAACCAAGTCCCAGTTATAAATCCCCAGGAGATATGGTCTAGTTGTTCCAATCTGGATCAAGTGTAATCAGCTTTATCCTAAGGGCAGGATCACACAAACCTGCCACAGGGGCTCCCCATCAAAAATATAAAATAACAGGTCTCAAAGAAAGGGAGACCTGCCTGAACTCACACCCCAAAAGACATCCTCTGCCTACAGCTAGAGTTGAGGACTGGATGATTCAAACCTCGAAGGCTTCACACACTAGGAAATTAATAGACTCCTTTCTGCAGTTCCCAATATATGAAACTCCCAGCATCCCACCCTAAGCCCTCTACAATCATACCCGGCCTCTTGTCTCAGTGACATCAGTGACTGACCCCTCTTTCTTCAGCTAACAACCATGGCTCACATTTTCCAGAGCCCTCATGTGTGCCAGTCACTCTGTCATCCATTAGATCACATGCCTCATTTCTCTGAATCTTTGAAGCCTCCTTGTGGTAGGCACTATTGTCAGCATCCTCATTTTTTTTGGTGGAGAAACTAAGGCTTGGAGACATTGATATGCCCAGATTTCATCATCCTACTTGGTAAGAGATAGAACCAGGATTTGAAGCAAGGCAGTCTGAATCAAGAGCCTCTGTTCTTCAACTTGACACCACCTTTTTGCGTCACCAGCATTTGGGAGCACTCAAGTCTTGCCCTGCCCTATCACCATGGTGTCTCATGAAGGTAACGCCCAATTTTTCTAATTTCATCTAAGTGTCTTCCTTCTGCAGTTATTTCCCAGGGAGCCACCTGCTTTTAAAGTTGGTACCCACGCACCAGATACAAAATAGAATTCTGAAGCCACACTGTCTGTTGTTGTCCCCATGAAAGGGAGCCTAATTATCATAACCAAAAAAAGAAAGCTTTGTTGTAAAACTTGTACCCATTAGTGTAGAGAATGTGGGTTTGTATGGACTATCCAAAAAATACAAACTCATTTGATCCTGCAGAAATATTTGTTAAGCACTGTTTTAGGTACGGGGATAGAGCAGCTAACAGAACAGATAAACATGCCTGCTTTCATGAAGCTTACCTTTTAATGCTGAGTTGGGGGAGGGCAGGAAGACAAGCAATAAATGAGAAAAGTAAGTAAAGTACATGGTATGTGAGATTAGTGGTAAGTGCTAAGGAGAAAATAATAAAGGTCGGAAGGTGATCATGAAGTGTTGAAGGCAGAGAACGATTAAAATTTTAGATTGTGAGGAGGAGGAGGTTCATGGAAGGGCCAATTGAATAAAGTGCAAAAAGAAGCGAAAGAGTGTGTAGCTGTCTGGGGAAACTGCATTGCCAGGAGAAGGAACAGCATGTGCAAAGGCCCCGAGGTAGGAGCCCGACTACAGCTGTGTCCCAGGAGCAGAGAAGGCCAATGTGGTGGGAGGAAAGAGAAGATGCGGCAGGGTGGCAGAGGTGAGCACAGAGCTCACCTGTGAGCCTTAAAACTCACCTATGCGGTTTTATTTTTTTAAGACGAAGTGTTGCTCTGTTGCCCAGGCTGGAGTGCAGTAGCACAATCTCAGTTCACTGCAGCCTCCACTTCCCCGGTTCAAGCAATTCTCCTCCTGCCTCAGCCTCTCAAGTAACTGGGATTATAGGTGTGTGCCATCACACCCGGCTAATTTTTGTATTTTTAGTAGAGATGGGGTTTCACCATGTTGGCCAGGCTGGTCTCAAACTCCTAATCTCAAATGATCTACCCACCTCGGACTCCCAAACTGCTGGGATTACAGGTGTGAGCCGCTGCACCTGGCCTCACCTATGAGTTTTAAGGAACATGGAGGCAGGTCTTATGGGGGCCTTGAGGGTCACAGTGAGGACTTTGGCTTTTTCTCTGGGTGAGCTGGGAGCCAGAACAGGAACAATGAGCTCTGACTGGTGCCTTCACAGCATCATATCGCCCATCACAGCATCAGCAGCAAATAAACTCCCAGTGAGGAAGCTAGAAAACCAGTTAGGAGGCTCTTGCAATAATCCAAGTAAGAGCTGATGTGATTTGAACCTGGGCGGTGGCTGTGAAGGTGTGTATATTTATCTACCTTCCTTATACAAGTAGAGATGACAAGATGGATGCGGGGTGTGGGAGAAATAAAGGAATCCAGGGGACTTCAAAGTTTGGGCTGAGCAAGTCGTCCAAGCTTTAAACCTTCCAGGCAAGTCGGAATGTCACTCCAGTTGCCTCCAATTTGCAGCAACCTAAAGGTGGGTTTTTGTTGTTGTTGTTTGTTTTTCTTTTCTTTTCTTTTTTTTTTTTTTTTGAGACGAAGTTTCACTCTTGTTGCCCAGGCTGGAGTGCAATGGCACAATCTCGGCTCACCACAACTTCTACCTCCTGGGTTCAAGCAATTCTCCTTCCTCAGCCTCCCGAGTAGCTGGGATTACAGAAATGCGCCACCACACCTGGCTAATTTTTTTGTATTTTTAATAGAGTCGGGGTTTCCCCCATGTTGGTCAGGGTGGTCTCCAACTCCCAACCTCCGGTGATCCACCCGCCTCTGCCTCCCAAAGTGCTGGGATTACAGGCGTGAGCCACCACGCTCGGCCAAGGTGTTTCTTTTTTTCTCGTTATAGATTTTTTTTTAATGAGGCCAGCCTGGAACCAATTTGTTTATAACTTTAAAACCCCAAAGGATCTCTGCAGGTAAAAAGATTGCACCTCCTATCTAACAGATGCCCACTGCACTTTCAGATCTCTCATTGCCTGCCCAGCCCCTGTCCCAGGCACACAGAGAAATTATTTTCCTAAGAGCCAAGTTCAAGCAAAAATGTATTATTCTGGCTTACTAGCCCAGGCAAAATTCCAATACACTGCTTAAATTCTGCCAAATAATTAGTCAAAGATGTGTAAGCTCACCCTGGTACTACAGGCTGGGAGTGGTCAAGTATGTGTATGTGTGTGTGTGTGTGTGTGTGTGTGTGTGTGTGTGTGTGAGAGAGAGAGAGAGAGAGAGAGAGAGACAGACAGACAGAAAGCGAGAGACAGAGAGAAAGAGACAAAGAGTGTGTAGAATATACACTACTTTCCAGAACGTGCTGAAATCAGGAGAAAACTCTGGTATGAGAAAAAATTGGATGTGAGAGAAGAAATCATGGCTGGGGTGAAAGAGGTCAGACCTATACATTTAGGATAGCAAACCAACAAGAACCTGGGTACTGAAAAAGGAATTTAAAACAAAAGCATATATTTCAAGGCTGCTAATGTGGATGTATGTGTATGTGTGTGTGTATATATATATATGTATATATACATATATATATAAAACTTGTCTCTATAGAAACATCTTGAGACATTAACCATCAAATTGGCATAAATTTTTCCCTCTATAAATCTGCAATGCTGTTTTGCAGTGTATTGACTTTATCTTTGGAACTAAAGCAGTTTGTAAGACACAGGCATGTCCTATCACAGGGAGAGAACCAGCAGTTTCTAATCACAGCTGACCAAGAGCTCTGAGCTTGATGTCTAAGGCATCCTATAAAATGACATGTTTCCTGACCAAGAGGATGCTCAGTGGCAGGGTTAAGAGCTCTGAACAGAAATGGGTTTCAATCCCAGCTCTGCGCCTGTAGAAATCTTGCACAAATGATTTAGCCTCTCTAAGCCTCAATTTCCTCATGTGCAAAATGGGAACGATTCAACCTATCTCCCAGAGGAGCTGTGAAGATCAAATAACAGAAAATATGAATTTTAGTGCAGCACAGTACCTGGCACAGAGTAGGACTTCAAAAGCCATTGACCATTGCCACTACACTATCAATAAAAAAGCCTCAGGGTATCCAATGGCTGGTTTTGCTTTGAGCCTCCAGATTCATGAACCAAGATTCCCCCCCGGTCTGTTATGACACTTCATCAGTGGGCTGGGAATATTTAATGGCACACAGAAGCCTGTTTCAACAGCATGTTTTCCTTTGCCGGGCTGCAATTTCTTAATTGCTCTAAAGCAGATGTACTTAGTTTTGCCAGCCAAGTTGCAGGCGATCGGTTTCAGGGTTTGGGTTTCAAAACACGATATTGGCACTAGGTTATTTCATGTTTGTGAGACGGTCCCTGGAGTAACATGAGCAAGGCTGGGGTGGGACTAGGGTGTAGAGAACAACACAAAAGGAGGTTGCAGGTATTTTCTGACTTAATCAGGCCAGGCCAAGGAATGGGACTTCTCGGTTTCCTGCCCACCTAGTGACCTCCTAAACACAGATAACTATAGGATGGGGGAATGGATGGATCTAGTAGCTGGAATGAGCCCAAAATAAAGTGAAAGCAAAGGGACAAGTCTTCAGGTATCATCTAGGCCACAGGTTATCAAACTGTGCTCTGTAGAGCTCTAGAAGAAGATCCACAGGCCCTATCAGGTGTCCCTCATGCTCCCTCTTAATAACATTAATTATTGTTATGGGAGCCAACGTTTGTTGAGGACTTACATCATGCCAGGCACAGTTCTAAGCACTTTGCATGAATCAACACATTACATCCTTATGACACTCCCAAGAGGTAAGTACTATTATAAATCCCCCTTTACAGAAAAGGGAACCAAGGCACAGAGAAGTTAGGTAACATGTCCAAAGCCACCCAGCTTGTCAGCAGCAAAGCCAGGATTCTAACCCAGGCAGCGTGGAGTCAGAACTCGGGGTCGTAACCACTTGGGTGTTTTGGTGTGATCATGGTTCACTGCAGCCTCGAACACCTGAGTTCAAGCAATCCTCTTGCTTCAGCCTCCCAAGTAACTGGGACTACGAGCACATGCCACCATGACCAGCAATTTTTTTTTGGTAGAGACAAGGTTTCACTATGCTGCCAGGCTGGTCTCCAACTCCTGGTCTCAAGTGGTCTTCCCACGTCAGCTTCCCAAAGTGCTGGGATTATAGGCATGAGCCACTGTACCCAGCCTTAAACATTTGTTTTTCATTGTCTTTATTTGTGCAGGTTTCTGTGTAAGAATCCATTTTGCTGTGTGTGCATGCACGCGCACACACACACACACACACACACACAAATCATTCATCTAGTCTAGAGCAAAGAAATGACTTCAGGCAATGTTCCAAGAGCATTAGGACCCCTTACCCTCTCAACTGCTTCTTTCTATGTATTCATTCATTCCTGCAACAATTATTTATAGATTACTAACCAGGAAACAAAGCAGAGCCCAGCGGTTTACCATATGGGCTTTAGGACCTAGGCTGTGGAGCGTTCTGCAGGACACAGCAATGGCCTGACAAATGGAGACGAGGACCTGACGTGGGGCAGAAGAGACCTCAGAACCATCACACAGCCACTAAACACAATGGGGAACTCATGTGGATCTTGATTTGAAAAAAAAATCCAAAGACATGCTCAAGACAACCAAGGAAATGTGAATACAGGCGGGTGTTAGATGATGCTAAAGATTACTGTTAATTTTGTAAGAGTGATAATGGCATGGAAATTATGTAAAATACGGCCTTGATGGCTTGGTTTCTCTAACAGATAAATTGCAAGAGAAAAGAAGAGAGAGACAGACAGAGAATTTGTGGATGAAAACACATTATAGATGTCTCAACCAATTGCAGCATATGGTTGTCATTTGTGTGCTGATTCAAACAGACTGTAAAACAAAAAAGGGAAAGAGGAGGAGAGAGAGATAGAGAGAAAGAGGTGGAGGAGGGAGGGAGAGGGAGGAAGGCAGACAGACAGAGGGAGAGAGAGCCAGAGAGAGAGGGAGAAAGAATGAGAGGGAGAGAGAAGTAGAAACTATAAAACAATAGGAGACAATTCGGGAAATGTGAATGTCAACTGAATATTTAATGATAGAAAAGGAAATGACTATAAAATGTTTAAGTGTAATAATGGTGTTATGGCTATGTTGTTTTACAAGACTCCTTAACTTTTACCGATACATGCTGAAATATTTACAGATAAAATGACAAAATGCCTGAGATTTGCTTCACAATGATTGGCAGGGGAGAAGAAGGAGAATACAGACGAGGGTTTAATGCAATAAGGCAACCTATGAGCCAATAACTGTTGAAGCTGATGAGAGGTATGAGAGGGAATTGTTATATTATTTTTTCTACTTTTGCTGAAGTTTGAAACTCATGTGGTAATTTTTTTAATGTTCACATAAGTGAGAGATACAAATTGATGTATAGATAAGTGAGATGACAAGATGTCTACGGTTTGCTTTAAAATATTCCATCACAAATGTTTAAAATGTAGAAAAACGATAAAATAATATTGGTCATTGCTGGAGCTGAGTGATGAATCTAGGAGTGTGTATTATTCTATTCTTG
Source organism: Gorilla gorilla gorilla (assembly GCF_029281585.2). Classification (NCBI taxonomy): domain Eukaryota; kingdom Metazoa; phylum Chordata; class Mammalia; order Primates; family Hominidae; genus Gorilla; species Gorilla gorilla. The sequence continues at coordinate 19,761,531 of NC_073242.2, read as the reverse complement.
CTAATTTCATTTATATTTGAAACTTTCCTTAACAGAGAGGAGGAAAAAATTGCTTGGACTCTGAACCTATGGAATCTTGATCCACATAGGGCTCTGTCATTTAGTAACTTTTTGGCCTTAAGCAATTGATATACTCACTGCCTCAATTTCCTCCTCTGTAAAATGGGATAAAAATAAAATCAGTATCCATAGCAGCTTTCTGTGTAGTATCTGTTGTACGGATATACTACCATTTGTTTATCAGTTTACCTATTGATGGACATTTGGTTTTATCCATTTGCCTATCGATGGACATTTGGAAACAACCAAATATCCATCAATAGCAACCAAATGTCCATCAATAAGTAAATGAATAAACAAATGGTAGTATATCCATACAACAGATACTATTCAGAAATAAAAAGGAATGAACACTAACATAAGCAAGAAAACAGACGAATCTCAAAGTAATTGTGCTGTGTGAAATCAGCTGGGGAAAAGTATATATTGTATGACTCCCCTTACATGCAATTTTAGAAAATGCAAACATCTCTACAGTGGTAGAAAGCATACGAGTAGTTGCCTGAGGAGGGGGCTGGCATGGAGGGATGGGATGGAAAGATTACAAAAGGGCACAAGGGATGTTCAGTTGATGGATATGTTCATTATCTTGATAGTAGTTTTGTTTTTATAGATGTATACATGTTAAAATTTATCAAATTCTATACTTAAAATTGTACACTTAAAAACAGTTTACTGTGGCCAGGCGCAGTGCCTCACACCTGTAATCCAAGCACTCTGGGAGGCCGAGGCAAGTGGATCATTAGGTCAAGAGATCGAGACCATCCTGGCCAACATGGTGAAACCCCGTCTCTACTAAATATACAAAAATTAGCTGGGTGAGGTGGCATGCACCTGTAGCCCCAGCTACTCTGTAGGCTGAGGCAAAAGAATTGCTTGAACCTGGGAGGCAGAGGATGAACCGAGCCGAGATCGCGCCACTGCACTCCAGCCTGGTGACAGAGCGAGATTCTGTCTCAAAAAAAAAAAAAGTTTACTGTATCTCAATTATATTTCGATAAGGCCATTAAAAATAAAACAAAACTTATCTCAGTAAGTTGTGGAATCTTAATAGGTCCATTATCCAATGTGCATGGCAAGTCAATTCACAAAGCCACCGGGTTGCAACAGAGAAAGAGGTTTAATGGTAGGGCTATCAAACAAGGAGGTGGGAGGAAATCTCAAATCCGTCTCCCTGATGTGTTTGGGGTTAGAGTTTTTAAGGATTTTGAAGTGGGCCAAAGAGTGGAGATCACTGAATTGTTCAAAGAGTGCACAGTGAAGTCACAGGGCTGGGAGATGAAGAAACTGCTCTGTTTCTCTGTGAGGGTCTTCAAATTGGTTAGTGTCAGCTGTTTCCCTGGAATTTGAGATGTGAAAAACATCATAAGCAATCCTTAAACAAAAGCCTATGATTCTAATGTCAGAAATCTTATCTGTAGGAACAAAGGGAATGCAATTCTCAGTTTCCAGTGCTATGTGACTTTCGGTTACAAGAAAGTGAGGCAGATTGCAGCCTGATTAATGCTTAATTACAACTATACTTCTGTCCAGAATTCTTGTTAACCCTGTGAGGACGGCTTCAGCTGTGAGGATTAAATGAGTCCATATATGTAAAATGCATAGAATGATATCAGGCCCCTGCTGAGCTCCCAGGCAGCCATCAGCAAGTGTCAGAGTCTGTACTAGGTGCTGGGGGGAAAAGAATAAACAAAGCAGATTAGGGAAGGAACTCTGCCCCTCATGAAGCTCTTAGGCTTTCCAGAAGAGAGGAGAAACACATCCCAAAACATCCTAATAGAGAAGAACCACAGGGAAGGGAAATATAAGTCAATGCAGACTTCCTGGAAGAAAAAATACATCAGCTGAGGCCTGGAAGATGAGCAGGATCAGTCAGGAAAGAGTCTGAGAGAAGAACCTTCCAGTCAGAAGGAAAGTGTGTGCAAAGGCCCTGAGGCAAGAGAAAGCGTGTCATAGTCAGGATGGGAACATTGTTCTAAATGGTTGCAGTGTGGAGGGAATGAGGGTGTGGAAGAGAAGATGGCAGAGAAGAGGCTGAAATGAGTCCTAATAATATGAACTAGCATATACTGTTTGCTATGAGCTAGGCCCTCTACTAAGCATTTCAGATTCATGAACTCATTTATGCTCGATGACAAACCAATGAGAAGGTATCATTATTATTATCATTATTATTCCCATTTTACAACTAATACTCAGAGTGTGGGGCTATGTTATCCAAGAACACACAGATAGTAAGAAAGGCAAGAGGGACTCAAGTGTAAGCCTGGATAATTCCAACTCATCCAACCTTAACACCCTAGCACCCACAAAAGGATCAGAGAGCATTTGCCAGTATTAAAGAAGTGTTACAAACAGCCTGGTATGAAACGGAAACTTGTTCCTCGATGTAATGAGATTAAAAGGGGATTAGAAAAATGGCCAGGTGCGGTGGCTCATGCCTGTAATCCCAACACCTTGGGAGGCCGACGTGGGTGGACCACCTGAGGTCATGAGTTTGAGACCAGCCTGGCCAACATGGAAAAACCCCGTCTCTACTAAAAATACAAAAATTAGCCGGGCATGGTGGTGGACGCCTGCAATCCCAGCTACTCGGGAGGCTAAGGCAGGAGAATCGCTTGAACCCGGGAGGCGGAAGTTGCAGTGAGTAGAGATTGCACCACTGCCCTCCAGCCTGGGCTACAGAGCAGGACTCTGTCTCAGAAGAAAAAAAAAAGAAAAGAAAAACAAAAAGGAAAGGCTTTCTCTGGAATACCAACCATGTAGCCTTGCTGTGGCAACCCTCTGTGGCAAATACTACCCTCTTCCATTTCGTGGATGAGAAAACTAAGAATCAGATAGGTCAAGTAAACTTGCCCAAAGTCACAAAGCTAGAAAGCTCTGGAGTCTCCCTGACTCCAAATCTCAAGCCTTTAAACACCACTGTATCTTGAAATCACACCTCTCCCCCAGGCTGCCATACTACCCTTCCCTTTGTCCTCCCCTTCCCACCCTAAGCCTCTGCAGGGCCGAGGACTCCTGTTTTCCCTTCCTTGGCAATGCCTTCCAGCAAAGCTGTCTGAGGAAGGTCATTGTGACCATCACGGGCAGAGGAGGACATCAGACTTCCACCTCTTGAAAGTGGGTGTCAGAATCCTATGACACAGTGCTCCCAGTGAGCTCCTCTTTCCTATTGAATTAGCACTGCTTGACGCAATCCCTCTTTTGCCATTTTAATGTGATAAGTGGCTAATTTGATTGGGTTCAATGAGATGTAAATGATTGGATTCAATAAAGAACCAAGGAGTGTTTCCCTCCACCAGGCAGAACTCATTTCTCATTGGAGGTACAACTTTCTGCCCAGGGGCACAAAAAGAGGAGATGAAAGCCCTCGTTTGCATCTTGTTTAAAAGGAAAACTCTGAAACTCTGGGTTCTCCTGCCTTCCAACTCTGGGGACCCTGCTGAGTAGGCATGTCTTTATTCTGTAAAATGGGATCACCACATTCCCAGATCATTATCATGCCTTATCTCCCTGCCTCTAAACTCAGGGCCTCCACAAAGGGAAGCTTCAGGATGTGTTGTCCAGGATAAAGGTCATTCCCAAAGCACTATCACATCCTCTGCACTGGGGTGCAAAATGACCATGACATTCCCAGAGGGTTGGGGATGAAGAGTAATTGATAGAGTCAAGTCCCTAAGGAAAGGGGATGGGATCCAGATAAGAGTTGCTTCGGGTGGCCCCCAGTGAGCTCCGCCTTCTAATACTCACACCCTTCTATAGTCCTCTCTCATATTGTGCTAGGGTTGGTCCGGGTAACCAATAGAATGTGGCAGAAGTGATGGCAAGTTACACTGAAATTAGGTTCTAAAAAACACTTGTGCCTTTGGTCTTGGGCTTGCTCTCTCTCTTGGATCACTCACTCTGGGGGTGTCCAGCGCCCAGCCTTAGGACAACTGGGCACCCTATGGGGAGGCCCACATGGTAAAGAACTGGGGCCTCCAATCACCAGCCAGTGCCGAACTGAGCCCACCAACAAGCACGTAACTGAGCATGGAAGCAGATCTTCCCCACTCAAGCCTTCAGTGGACTGCAGCCCCAGGCACCAAAGTCACACAACTAGAAAGCTTTGGAGTCTTAAGGTCTCAAGAGACCTTAAGCCAGAATCACCAGCTAAAGAATTCCAGTTTCCCAACCCATAGAAACTGCCAAATAATACATGTTTGTTGTTTTAAGCTGCAAAGTTTGTGGATACTTTGTTATGCAGGCGTCGATAACTAATACATCTGGTAACTATTCGTACATTCAAGTCAAACTCATCTCCAAGGCTGACTGTGTTTCCCCATGAATTGTCTTTCAAGAAGCAGACAATAAAATAACATATCATTAAAACCCCAAATGTCCTTCAGTTTGGGTCTTTTGGTAAAGAGTGAGCTGCAGAACTGAATAACCTTGGACACATTATTTAAATTCCCTGACACTGAGCCTCCTCCTCTTTAAAATGTGGATAATATTTGTACCACCTCAGACAGCTGCTGTGCAGATAAATGGAAGAATGACCAGCACAAGCATATACAAGCCTGACACCTAGTAACTACTTAATAAACATTAGCTATTGTTATATTAGTATTATTATTAGAATTAGTAATATTAAGATGGAATTAAAAACTGCAAAAAAAAAAACCCCAAAACAGCCTAAGAATCTCTGTTGCCTAAAGTATCTGTTTAGAGACTAAACTGAGGTTTGAAATGAGTACATTTGCCAATACAATGGCCTGCAAAAGGCACCGACAAGCACCAATTGTGTCAGGCATGGAAAATCACTCCACAGTGGAGTTTCTAGATGTCTGCACCTCAAACGCTCAAAGGTGTACGCTGAGCATCAGGCCTAGATGCCAGGGGGTGGCTGACTTCCAAGAGCTGCACATTTCATCTGAGCTGGACTGCTCGGGCCCATAAAAGAAGTGAGTCAATGGCTTAGTCACTGCTTGGCATGTAGCAGAAGCTGGATTAGGAAAAAGCATGAATGGAGGAGCAGAGGCTTGTAGAGAAAGACCTCAACCATTCCATCCCTCCCTGGCCACTGGAAATTCCTGTCTGCTAAAGAGAGGTCCCGACTTCAGCAGAGGGCAGACAGGGGATGGGGGAATTTGAGATGAAATTAATCCTGTGTTTAAAGGAATCCTAGCTTAGGACTTCTTCCCAAACCCCAGTGGAAAGAGCTAGTACTTTAGGGTCAGTCCAAGGTCAATCCCAAGACCCCGTTCAGCCACATACTAACTGTGTGTCCTTGGGTAAGTCACTGTACACATCTGGGCCTCAATTTCCTCGCTGCAAAATGGTACAAAGTGATACCTACCTGGCAGGGTTTTGTGAGGCCAAAACGAGATCACACATGTAAAGCAAGGTTTCTAGCACACAGTAGGCCTTCAATAAATGGTAGCTAGATATTCAAGGTTTGCTCCATAGAAATAATAAAATTGCTGTCGTATAGTTGCTGTGAAGATTAAACAAGACAACAGAAGCAGAGAATCAGGCAGCCTCTGCATGTCTTAGGCTCTCAACAAGATGATTTCCATTCTTTATAGAAGTTTCTAAAATTGCTCTTTCTCCAGATCTTCTTCCCAAACCAATCAGAAGAGGAATGGTAAATTTTTTCAGGGCTACTTGACCAAATTTGAAAACCCATTGACGTGATCAATGAGGCAGATACTGGCTAGTTGCTTACCCAACCTGTTCCCTCTTGTTGGGCACATAGTTGGACCACATTTCCCAGCCTCCCTTGCAGTTATACGTGGCCACGTAAGCGAAATCCAGGCAATGGATGTGGAGAGACACGATGCAAGCCACTTCTTTTTTTTTTTTTTTTTGCCTTATTATTGGGATTTTATTAATTATTTATTATTATCATTATTTCAATAGGTTTTTGGGGAACAGATGGTGTTTGGTTACATAAGTAAGTTCTTTAGTGGTGATTTCTGAGATTTTGCTGCACCCATCACCTGAGCAGTACACACTATACGCAATGTGTAGTCCTTTATCCCTTTATCCCGCAGCCCCTCCCACCCTTCCCCCCCAGGTCCCCAAAGTCCACTCTATCATTCTTATGCCTTTGCATCCTCATAGCTTAGCTCCCACTTACAAGTGAGAAAATACGATGTTTGCTTTTTCATTTCCGAGTTACTTCACTTAGAATAACGGTCTCCAATTCCATCCAGGTTGCTGCAAATGCCATTATTTCATTCCTTTATATGGCTGAGTAGTATTCCATTTTATATATATATATATATATATATATCACATTTTCTTTATCCACCTATTGACTAATAGGCATTTGAGCAAATTATTATTATTATTATAAATAATTATAATAATATAAATATAATTTATAATTATTATAAATAATTATTATCATTTGCCTAATAATTAGGCATTCCATATTTTGATACAAGCCACTTCTACATCTTGCCCACAAAGACCTCCCTCGCTACTTCTCCATGTTTTCTCCCTCTGGATAGATGAAGAAAATTCGAAGGCCCCAGAGAAGAGAGAAAGGCCATAGACTGGAAAGAATCTGGGTCTTGTACTCATCCTGTGAACAACTACCCCGGTGACCAGGAACACCCACATGGAACCATTACATAAGCAAGAAGCAAGCTTTTGTAGTGTGAAGCTACTGGATGAATTTATGGGTGTGTTTGTTACAACAGCTAGCATTACAGTCAGCTTCTGGGGAATCCAATTCCACATCCCCACTCATAAAACGGACTTGGCTGCTCCAGGGACTTGGAAATCAGATATTCCACATGAATGCTTTTAGCTTGAAAACTGCCATAAAGGATATCACATGGGGTGTGAACCTATGAGGTCCAGCCCATAATAATATCCACCATTTCTGAGTGCTTGCTGTGTGTGCCAGGCATTGGGATAAGGCCTGCATAGGCTTGATCTCAGCTGTTCCTCATAATAATAATATTTATATGATTAATATAATAGTCATAAATATTATTAAGCCCATTTTATCACGGAGGGAACAGAGGGTTGATGAAATTAAATAATACTTTCTCACTTTCACAACAGAGAACTGACTCTGCACATGAAACACTGACAGTTCCATTTTGTCAGGAGAGGACTACGGCTGCCCCAAGGTACTCTGGAAGCCAACGGGGAACAGGAGGGTTCTTGGGTTTCTGGATGTGGGGAAAGGAGAATGTTGCCATTTTCAGATGCTGGGGAAAGATCAAAGTCTGGACTTTGAAATATGTGTGTTGACAACTGTATTGATTCTAAAGAAAAAAATCTACATATCTATATTAAATCAACAGTGAAATAATCGTAGAGTGCTACCCTTATAGACAAATCATAAACTTGGCTGTGTAATGTAATGAAGAAATACTGTCACAGACTGAATTGTGTCTCCCCAAAATTTATATATTGAAGCCTTAATTCCAAGTACCTCAAAATGCAACTGTATTTAGGGATAGCCCTTTAAAGAGATAATTAAGCTGGTCATGGTGGCTTACTCCTGTAATCCCAGCATATTGGGAAGCCAAGGCAGGAAGATCGCTTGAGCCCAGGAGTTCAAGACCAACCTGGACAACATAGGGAAACCCCATCTCTACAACAAATAATAATAAAAAAATAGCCAGGCATGGCGGTGCACCTGTGGTCCCAACTCAGGAGGCTGAGGTGGGAGGATAGCTCGAACCTGGGAGGTCGAGTCTGCAGTAAGCCAAGATAGCGCCACTGTACTCCAGCCTGGGTAATAGAGAGAGACCCTGTCTCAAAAAAAAAAAAAGAAAAAAAGTAATTAAGTTAAAATAAGTTAATTAGGGTGGGCCCTAATCCAATATGATTTGCTCTTTGTTGAAAGTGGAAATTAGGACATAAATAGATACAGACTAGGTACAGAGGGAGGAACATGGGAAGACACAAGGATTTTGAAACATTTACCCCAACATTTACCCTAACCCTTTGAAACTGACTCCAGGTCAGTCCTGCCCAGTGTCACACACTTGATATAGATATTTCATTTTTCTCTTACTAGCAACCACCAGAGGCATATTCACTTCTGTGGATTTGGAAGCTTTCCCCTGCCCTTCCAGGTCAATCATTAAATGGCTGGCTTCTGAATTCTCTGTGCACTTTATTTGTATATCTCGCTGTGTGACCTCAAGCAAGTTACTTAACCTCTCTGAACATCAGGGCTCCCATCCACAGTAGAGAGATGATAACAGTGCCAACTTCCTAGGGTTGTTATGAAGATTAAATGATGTAATTCATGTAAAGTACTTGGCATGTCGTAAGTGCTCAATCAATTGTTTGTGTGTGTGTGTGCATGCATATATTTTCTGTTTCTCTGCTTCTAGAGATAATATTAACCTTTTTAGTATCAGGAGAATTGACTAAAATAATATATTCCCAGTCAGCACAGTACCTTGCACATAGGAAACATTCCCATGTGGGTGTTCCTATTCCTTAGCGGGTGTTATTATTCTAAGACACCCACCATTGGCATTGGACTGGGATTAAGAAGTCCAGGATTTGAGTCTTGGATCACCTGGCTAGTAAACTATGGTCAAGGCAGTTCATCTTTCTACGCTTCAGTCTTTATGTCAACAACACAGGGAGAATGGTGCTCATTATAGAGGGTTGCTGTTTTCTAAGCACTGAATAAAGTGTATACAACTCTATAGATGGTCATAAACTTGTAAAATATATATGGCTGGGCACAATGGCTGGGCACACCTGTAATCCCAATACTAGGAGGCTGAGGTGGAAGGATCACTTGAGGCCAGCAGTTTGAGACCAGCCTGGGCAACATAGTGACATCCTGTCTCAAAAAAAAAAAATTAAGTTAAAATTAATAAAAAATAGCCCAGCATGGTGGCACATGCCTGTAGTCCCAGCTACTTGGGAGGCTGAGGTGGGAGGATTGTTTGAGCACCGGAGTTCTAGGTTGCAGTGAGCCATGACTGCATCACGGCACTCTAGCCTGGGTGACACAGTGAGACCCTGTCTTTAAAAATAATTTTAAATGTAATAAAATATGTGTGATTGGAGTTATTCAGGGACATGTCCTTCCTACTTCTTGTTAACAGAAAATAGATTTTGTTTCTGTAGTCTGCCAGCATTGAACACAATGCCTGGCACGTAGTAGGTGCTCAATAAATGTTGAACAACTGAGTGAATGAACAAATGTATGAATGAATGGGTTGAATGCATCTAGGACTGTCATAAGCTTCCAGGACTCAGGATTTTTTGTTTCTGCTGCAAAGATTTTGGGAATAATTACATAACCCACTAGCCCAGAGCCTCGAGCTTGATTTTCGATAACAATGATGAGAACTTTCCAAACCCATTCTGATAAGCATCACAATAACAATAATTGAATGCCTTACTTGCAAAACGCCTTTGCATCTATCATCGCATTTTACTGTCAGCACCCTTATAAAAGTAAGAATTACTATTTCATTTTGCAAATGGAAAAAAATTTTGAGGCCAAGAGAAGGAATGCAATTTTCCCAACTCTGCAACCCAAGGGGCTCTTCAAAATTTCTAGGAGGAATTTGATTTCAGTTATTCTTTCCCTCCTCAGAATCTGGGTATCTTGACACAGAGGTTTGGAAAAATGCCTTCATTTTCAGCATCCCTCAGAAATCCCTGCAAGTTGAACATTTGCTGAACTCGCTAAATGGCAGCATTCTCTATGCAGTTGTCCATTCTAGAAATTTGGAAATTATGCTGGGTTCCTGCCTGTCTTTCATGCCCATCCAGACACACACATGCCCAGACCAGTAGCCAAATTTTCTCCATTTTCCCTCTAAAACATCTCCAGCACCTTCTTATCTCATTACTCTTACAATAGACCAACCGCCACCGCCTCTCAACTACATGACTTCAATACCCCTGATAGATCTCTACTTGTCCTCTGCCTCTGGCCCCTCTGACCATTCCCACAGCCCGAGTGATGTTTAAAACATATAAATTCTCCTCCATAGCCTTAGGATAGAATTCAAGTTATTTATCGTGACCCTCCTAGCCCTTCGGATCTGCTTTGCCATCTTCCCTTCTGGCTTCCCATCTGGCCACCACCCCCTCATAGTCACATTCCCACAGAGGGAAGTCCTTGCAATTTCTGGGGTGCCCCTGCTCTCCCTGGCCTCCGAACCTTCACACACATTGTCCCCTCCTCTGGAAGACCCACCTCCCATACCCTTCTGTTATCAAGACTTGGCCTGAACATCACAGTTCAGGAATTCTCCCTTGTTCTTCCAATACCTGTTTACATTTACCTTTACCTTTACCTTTACCATTACACATTATTTGTGAGATCCCATTACACATTATGTGTGTGTCACAATACAAGTTATTTGTGAGATCCCATTATCAGCTGTGAGATCACAAGAAGACTGCATTGAGCCATCATTTTCAATGACTTCCACTCCTGTCCAAAGTCCTCCCAAAGACTCTGTGAAGTCCAGGGCAACAGAGAAACATCTTTGCAGGCACCTGCGAACACATTGTGCCCAACAGGAAATTCAAGCTCTTCTTCTATTTTCAAACTAAGGAGTCACTCTCATAAACATCGCAGGGGTTGGGGAGGTGGATGGGAATTGCTTGACTTTCCTACAATGCTTGGAGATTCTTAGAGCTGGAACGTTTCCATTTTGATGTTCCTGCCACTCTCCCTCTTATTTCCTGCAAAGCATCTTAGTCAATCTTCGGAGTCTCCTTTGCTAGACTAATATGGCAGCCGCCAGCCACATGGAGCTACTGAGCGCTTGAAATGTGGTTAGTCTTTATTGAGGGCAGCCGTAAGCGTAAAATACACACTGGATCTTGAAGACTTAGTGTGAAAAAATAATGTAAGATGTCTCAATAATTTTAATGTATCTTAGGTTTATTGAGTTAAAATAATTATTAAAATAATTTCACTTGTTTTTTTCTTTTTTTCATATGGCTATTAGAAAATTCAAGAATTTCTGTGTGGCTCACGTTACATGAGTATTGGACATTTGTCTAAACCTTTGAGCTCATCAATGGTGGTTATTTCCTCAAAAGAAATTCCAGTGCTGGGTTTTAAGACGATGTTTATTGTCTGTCTCCTCTTCATACACTGTAAGATGAAGGCACTATAGCACAGAATTTAATCTTCTCTTAGTTCTGTTTCCACAGCAATAAAATGACGGGGGAGGTGTTTATTTGATAAGCAGTTCCAAAGCCCTGTATGCAACAGACACGGAGGATACAGGGGAGAACGAAATGGCATAGGACACATCCTCAGGGGCGGGTCAAGAGGAGATTTATGATTTTTTCATCCCCAAAACATTCCCCTCACCTCAAGTTCCTAATTTTCAGTGGTTCAACCTAGGAATTCCTCTGCTCCCCTGGGTTTGGAGTCTGAGGAAGTCAGAGTCTTGGAAATTGACAAGCATTTCTCCATAGAAACTCCATTATAAGATGTGTAATATAAGGTCCTAGACTACCCCATACACATTTATTTAACCAGTAGTTATAGTAATATATTATCTACTCTGTACAAAAAAACTGTGCATTTTTAGGAATTGTATCCTTTTATATTCATATCAGCCATAAGAGTCAGACATTAATACATTTGCTTTTCAGATGAAGGAGATGAGGTTCAGAGAGGTTTAGGAATTTTCCAAGTCGGCACAGCTAAAAAAAAAAAAATGCTAAAACTTGTATTTGAACAAATATTGGTGTTTGTGTAGGTGTGGAGGAGAAGGGGGCTAAAAAAAAACAACCATGGTATGTTTCATTAAGCTAAGGTCGAATTGTAGACAGAAGCTCTTTTTCCTCCCAACTCTACCAAGCTCTCTATTAGATTTTCTTGCATGGTTTGCTTGGAATTTAATCTATAATACAAAACTTGAAGAATCTTGTAACAGTTGGGACTATCTCAGCTGTAACTTGTAACTTACAAGGCACAGAAAACCCAACACAAACATGCTTAAGCCAATCAGAGATGAGGGCAGGGTCACACTTACTTGCTCAGCAATTTCAAAAGTTCAGAGATATTTGACTTCAGGCATAGCTTGCAGATGCTCAGCCTACCTCATTGGACCTGGCATGCGTCCATTTCTCCAGACTGTTTGCTGTCCAATGCACTTCTAAGCTCTTACAACCTCTCTCCTTCACATGGGCAAGATCTTTCCTGGAGTACCACAAAAGCTCCTTAATTAGCTCTGATTGGTATATACGTGTCACATGAGACCTATGAGCCAATCACTGTGATCAGGGAGATGGAATGCTCTGAATGGCCAAGCCCAGGTTATATGCTGGCTCTTGGATCTAGGGAATATGGCCGCCCAAACCATGGCCTGAGTTAAATACCAGTGTTTCCCCAAAGGAAATTTGCTGTTACCAGAAGAGGCTAAGAAATGTATGTTGGACAGGCAGAAACACAAACATTAACTGCAATCCTTATAATGAATGGTAAACAGGTAAACAGGCTCTCAGGAAAGCAAACAAACTCTGGTTTGTAATGTTTCAAGTCATCAGTGGTGTGAATGATCCCACTATAGCTAATTTTGAGCTACCTACAGTTTAACAACCATTTCCAAAATTCCTGAATATGTAACAATCTGTTCTCATGGGCCAGTGGGAGCTAGCTTCAGCACACTACTGGATCCTCCAAAGGAAGAAGAACTATAGCAGAGAGGAGGTATTTACAAGAGGAAATAGTTTTTCCCCCTTTATATTTTGATTTTATTAAGTGGAAGGCTAAGTCTCTTAAAATCCCAACTCCTAAGATATCTTCTTATCCCCAGAGCTAGCAGGGAAGCAGGAGACAACCCCAGAGTGACCTCAGGGTAGCCCGCTCTAATTTTTGAACTGCCGTAGAAAGCTCTGTCATCCATTTACCCAAAATCTCTCATCAAAAGCACATATGGCCCAAACTAAAGTTTCTCTTTCTACCTTAGAATTTGTGTTTAACGATATTATCAAAACACTGATTCACAGAAAATTCTGCCTTCCATGAACATCTGTTGTCACTGATTAGAACACTTAGAGTGAAGCCATTTTCTATCTTGCCCAATATTAACTGCAAACAGACACCATAGCCAAGTTCTTCTAAATAACTTGTAATAAACTGGGATGTTTCCTTAAATGTACAAGCAAATGAAGATTCACCATAGCAACTAGGAATTCCAGGAACTAAGATGCATATTGTAAACATGGTGGTAGCTGTGTTCAGCTGGATTCTTAGAGAAATAGGACCAATAGGGGATATAAATATATATTTACTGCAAGGAATTGGCTCACACAATTATGGAGGCTGAAAAGTTCAAGATTTGCAGTCAGCAAGCTGGACATCCAGGAGAATTAATGATATAGTTCCAGTCTAAGTCTGAAAACTTCAGAACCCGGAGAGCCAATGGTATAAATTTCAGTCTGAGTCAGAAGGCCCGAGAATCAGGAAAGCCAAATGGGTAAGGTCAAGTTCAATTCTAAGTCCGAAGGCAAGAGAAGACTGATGTCCCAGCTCAAAGACAGTCAGACACAGCGAAAGAACACTTTCTTACTCAGCCTTTTATTCTATCCTGGTGTTCAATAGATTGGATGAGGCCCATGCACATTGGAGAGGATGATCTGCTTCACTCCGTCTACCAATTCAGTGTTAATCTCATCTAAAATCACCTTCACAGACACACCCAGGAATAATGTCTAACTAAATATCTGGGCACCCCATAAACCAATCAAATTGACACATCCCCATCTCTACTAAAAATACAAAAAAAATTAGCCAGGCTTGGTGGCGTGTGCCTGTAATCCCAGCTACTGGCTGCTCAGGAGGCTAAGCCAGGGGAATTGCTTGAACCAGGGAGGTAGAGGTTGCAGTGAGCCGAGATCACACCACTGCACTCCAGCCTGGGAAATAGAATGAGACTCCATCTCAAAAAAAAAAAAAGAAAAAAATTACACACAAAATTAACCATCACAGTAGCCATCTCCCCCATATTCCAAGTGTCCAACAATAATCTGGTAATCTGAGGCTTTACATTACACCTTTTAAAATGAACATGGAAAAATATCCTGTGATCTCAAAACTCCTGGCTTTTTAATATCAGGATACCCAAGTGAGTGAAGGAATTCCCAGCCTATGCCACTGAATATCAGAAATTTTAGTTGAGGTGGATGGTTTCAAACTAGAAGGGATCTTAAAGCTCTTTCCAGCCCAGCCCTGAGGGTTGGCATAACAAAATGTCTCAGAGCTCAGTCTTTGAGGTGAGAGATACCTGGGTTCACATCCTATCACTGTCACTTTATAGTTGATAACCCTGAGCAAATTTTTTAGCTTCTCTGAACCTCTGCATTATAATCTATACACTGAGAATGATAATAGTCCCTATTCCCAGAAAAGAATGGTATGAGAAGATATATGTGAAGTTTAACACTGTGTCCAGGGTTCCCGGTTGTTAGGCTCTGGAATGGAAATGAATAATCCTTTAGCAGTTTTTAAACTTCAATATGGTTCCGTAGTTGAAAATGTCATCTTGCACATAAAGTGCTAAGTCATCAAAGAGAAGGGTGAGAAATGCATGCACTGTGTTTAAGGTGTCTATAAAGGAGGTTGTTTCACAGCCTATTTACTTTAGGGAATGCAGGACTTCAACACAGGTGAGTTTTGAACTTCCTTAGCTTGTGAAGGGTTTCTTTTCATCAGCATTTACTATCATCCAGTGCACTAGATGCTGTAAGGATTACAAACAAAATAAAAGACACAGAAGAGCAGGAAGTGTAGTGAACAGTGTGTGGACATGGAGCAGACAGCCTTGGATGCAAAGCCCAGCTCTGCCCCTTTCTAGCTGGGTGAACCTGGACAGGACAGTCAGTTTTCCTAACTCTCCTGAGCTTCGATTGCCTCATCAGGAAAATGAAAGTCATTCCTATGAGACAACATTGTTTTGAGGATTCAGTGAGATGATGCGTGCAAAATATCTGGTATCTAGTCTAGAATAATGTTAGAACTCTTCTCCTGTCTACAAGTGAGAGCTAATTTTCTGGGAGAGAACATAAGATACACAGAGAAGCCAAAGCTACAGAACATAATTTGTGTTATGTTTACAATGGACTGGGGTGCTCTATTTGTATGTCAACTTCTGTCGCGTTTGCACTGTCATAAGAAAAAAAGGTTCTTTCCCTGCCTCCCACCATTCGTGGAAGGAAGAAGTCTTGCTGGAAAGAAGTCAGACTCATTAAGGAATCCAGCTAGCAACCTCATAGAGGCTAGGGAAGCAGGAGCAGAGTGAGACTAAGCCTGAGAGCCCTGAGACAAAAACAGCACTGGACGTTGTCACCACCAAAACCCACAAGGTCAAGACCCCGTCCAGCAGGAACGACTTCCGGAGCGCATTTCTGTGGGCAAGCCTGGTGGGAAGAGGATCACTAATTCCCCAGCAGACTAGGGTGCCCCCAAGACGGCGGAGGACCAATGCTCAGCGGGGCAGGCAACAAAAGCAACTGCAAGGATGGAGACCTCAAGGGACCTGAATGGGCCCTTCCTGGACTGTGGAGTTCTTATAAGATGCCCATGGGGAGTAGAATTGAACCCCGTTAACCAAGCAGGTGAGCCTCAGAGATCAATTTAATTTGTTTCAGAAAAAAAAGAAAAGTGATCTATTTTTTGAACCTGAATGCCATGGAGTAAATTCACAGGATCGTTAAGAGCTTGCTAAGGACTTTCATTTATATTCTGCCAGCAACCTTGAATCAAGCACCACTATGAACCCGTCACATCGTCTCTCACTGAACCCTCCAAACCATCCTGTGAGGGAGCCTCATTAATTCCATTGGCAGAGGAGTAAACTGAGGACGAGAAGGTGACTCAACTTGTTTTTGGCCACAGTTAGTGAGAAACTATTAAAGAATATTCATAGCACTAAATACAGTATCTAGCATAGAGTAGGCGCTTAATCCAGATTTACTGAATTGATGACTGAATGAAGAAAATAGAAAATTTGCTAGTGAAAGCCAGTTGAAAGAGCAAAACTGGGTGACACGAATGGATGACATTTGCCAAGATTGTTCTAGAACATTCTAACCCATGACAACACTAAGAAAAAAGATATTTTTGTTCCCATTTTACAGATAAGCAAACCCAGGCCAGAAAGGCTCAGACGTTTGCTTCCAGTCACATATCTTGGAAGCAGCAGAGCTAAGATTTAAACTCAAGATGTCTGGCTCCCCACGCCAAGTTTCCAAGTACTGTCCTATCCAGTGTACAGATAGGGTACAGCGTGAAGGAGCAACCTTTGGAATTGACATAACAAGGCCCCCGCTTTCGCTTTCTAAGATTGGGAAACTGATAACATGAAGGCTAAAAGCATGAGCTCTGGGGTGAGATAAACTTGACCTAAAAAATCCCAGCTCCACTACCCTTTAACTCTGTGATCTTAGACAAAAGGCTTAGTCACTCTGAGACCCAGTGAGATGAAGAGGATAATAAATAGTTGAGACGATCAAATGAAATAATAGGCATACCGCTCCTACCTCAGTGCTCAGGACCTGGTGAAACAGATAAATGGCAACAACCATAAAAATACAAAAATAACTGAAATGGTAGCTCTAGCAATGATACTGATGGAGAAGGGGGAGGAAGAGGAGGAAGATAAGGAAGAGGAGGAAGAGGAGGATAACAAGGTAGAGGAACAGGAAGAAGAGGAGCAGGAGGAGGAAGAAGAGGAGGAAGATAAGGAGGTGGAGGAGCAAGAAGAGGAGGAGAAGGAGGTGGAGGAACAAGAAGAAGAGGAGGAGGAGGATAAGGAAGTGCAGGAGGAAGAAGAGGAGGAGGAAGAGGATGCAGAAGTAGAGGAAGAGAAGGAGGACGAAGAGGAGCAGGAGGAGGAAGAAGAGGAGGAAGAAGAGGAGGTGGAGGAAGAGGAGGAGAAGAAAGAGGGAGAGGAGGATAAAATGGAAGAGGAAGAGGTGGAAGAGAAAGAGAAGGAGGAGGAGAAAAAGGAAGAGGAAGACGAGGGAGAGGAGGGTTCTGAACACAGGGAAGAACGCTGTCAAAGCCTAGAATATTGCTCAAATCGGTCAGGGGATGTGGGGAAATAGCACATCAAAAAGCACAGACAAATTTTGAATTCCACTCTGCCACACTATGTACTAGACACTGAGGAAGGAGAGAAGAGCCCCCAGACAGGTAGCAACAGGAGGACCACCACCTGACAACAGACAGCAGTTCAAGTCCCTCCAGCCATTTTCCAGCAAGCCCGAGTTTATAGCCCAGGTGACTTTAGATGACATCATCCCAGGACATCAGATGGCATGCGCCTCCCTCAAATCACCACAAGATTGAATTTTCAGCCACATCCTCCAGATACATCCATTTTGGCAGCAATGTTATTTGCAGAGACCAATCAGAACCTGCACTTTAAATGCAATTCCCTTAAGCAGAGTAACCTCCTCTCCATAACCTAAGTGCCTCTGCATA
The DNA here is from genome assembly GCF_029281585.2 of Gorilla gorilla gorilla. Classification (NCBI taxonomy): domain Eukaryota; kingdom Metazoa; phylum Chordata; class Mammalia; order Primates; family Hominidae; genus Gorilla; species Gorilla gorilla. The sequence goes on along the minus strand of NC_073242.2, from coordinate 19,744,028 downwards.
CCCAGACAGACACTGCTTGTGTTTGAAAGGTTAGGCTTGCCTGAAGCAGTTGAGCAGAAACCCAAATTTGGAGAACAATTTGCTACTCATAAGGAGCCATCACTCAGAAATGCACTAACCGGCCTCGAAGAATTAGGCCATCACCCAACCCATGGCTCCTGTGTTGCTCTGCCTGGATTGTGTGACCTTGACGGGTGAAGCCTCCCAGATTTGGAGTCTAACCACAACTTCTGCTGCTCAACAGAGACCCCATGCAGTAGGACTAGACACCACAGAAGCCTGAATAGGAAGCAAAAAGCCAAGAGGACAGACTGGATCTCATCTCTCTTTCTCTCCCTTCCATCAACAGGATGTCTATGTGTCATATTCTTTATAGACCTTGCTACTCAAAGAATGATCCATGAAAAAGATGTTGACCTGTTAATCATAGCAGCCTAGTCCTCCAGGCCCTTCTCCCCAAGGCTTGCAGTCATTTCTAGAAGGGAAAGAGGTGAAGCCAGAGTTTATGACTCTCAAATAAAAGACTCCTTGTCTATCAGGAAGGAGTATTCATAGGAACCTGCAACATCTCTACCCATTGGAGAGGCCTGGAATGCCCCCCAGCTGATGTCAGTACTCATGTGACATCTACACCCACCTTCCTCTTTCTCTATCACCTCTCTATGTCCATCCCCTCTCATGTAACTGCCCATTTATCTGAGGACTTAAGGGAAGGGAGGGCAACTCCTTCCATCTTACTTCCCAACCCCTCCAAAGTCAGAGAATCCTTTGACCCAAATATTTTTGCATGTCCTTCCAACACTCCAACTGATGACCAAATTGTGGTTCTGTGGATCCTTCTATCCCATGGAAATTTGAAGAATCCTGTTACAGACTGAATGTGTGTGTTGGTCCAACATTTATTTGTTGAAATCCTAACCCCCAGCGTGACAGTACTAGGAGGTGGGGACTTTGGGAGGTAATTAGGTCATGAGATTGGAGCTTCATGAATGGGATTAGTGCCCTTATAAAAGATTCCCCAGAGAGCTCTCTCACCCTTTTTTCTGCCATGTAAGGATACAACAAGATGTCGGCCATTCACAACCTGCAAGAGGGTCTTCACCAGAACCCAACCGTAATGGTACCTGGATCTCAAACTTCCAGCCTCCAGAACTGTGAGAAATAAATTTCTGTTGTTTATAAGCCACTCAGTCTATGGTATGGTGGCTTGTTATAGCAGTCTGAATGGACTAAGACAAACCCCTATCTCAAAGGGTTTCAGAGAAAGATATTTAAAGAAGAGCTTCTCCCCAAGCACATGAAGGTGTTTGCTAAGCTGATCTCCAACTCAAAACAAATCCACAATGAATGCTGCATTTTTTCCCATGTAAGGGACCCCAGTTAAGGCTGTGCCTCCCCAGAAACAAGGAATCTTGGATGTACAAAGTTACGGTGATGGTCTAATAATTGTTCTCTTCACATCCACTATTGCCTCATTCAATATCCTACATGCAACTGTCAGGGTGATATTTTTTAAATCCAAACTTTGTTATATCGTTTTCCTGCTTAAAACCTTCCGATGCCTTCCCATTGCACTTAGGATAAAATCCAATCCCTTGTATAAGGCCTATGATGATCTACATGATTGGATTCCTGCCTACATCTTGCAGATTCTCTCAAGCGTCTCTCTCCTTACTCTATAAGTGAGTACCACACTTAGATCCGGGCAAGAGGAGTGCCCATACTGGGTCCACCACAATTTAGACAGCCCCACATATCATGAACACACACATAAGTCAATGTATTAAAGAATGTGAGGAAAACTCTTGAGATCTGGCATTCAGTGCCAGTACAGGGTGCTCTGCACCCTCAACATCCATTGTTCAGGGTGCAGAGCACACTGCTAATGACACCATTAGCTCCAGGGAAATTCCCTTTTTTTTTTTTTTTTTTTTTTTGAGACAGAGTCTCGCTCTGTTGCCCAGGCTGGAGTGCAGTGGTGCAATCTTGGTTCACTGCAAGCTCCGCCTCAAAGGGTTAAGCAATTCTCCTGTCTCAGCCTCCCGAGTAGCTGGGATTACAGGCATGCGCCACCACACCTGGCTGATTTTTGCATTTTTAGTAGAGACGGGATTTCACCATGTTGGCCAGGCTGGTCTCGAACTTCTGACCTCAGGTGATCCACCTGCCTCAGTCTCCCCATAAGTGCTGGGATTACAGGCATGAGCCACCGTGCCCGGCCAGCTCCAGGGAAATTCTCTGCTTCCTTTGCTCTGTGCCTTTAAAGCAAAAGGCAATGGCATTCCAATGTCATGAAGGATTCCCTGCAGTGCCCCACTGATTTTGGAAACAAACACTGCTTCTGAAGGCAGAGAAAATTTCACCATTGAAAACACTTTGATAAAGAAAAGTACAAATTAATTAACTTGTCACATCCTTCCCCTCAGATCATATTAATGCAATATATTCTTACGAAAGGAAGCATTGTTTTCTAGTAATGCCAGGCAACCATCTACTTGCCTCCCTTCATGTTTCAATTCACAGGTCAGGAGGCTCACACGAATTAGCACAGTATTTGCAATGGTTGGACATGGCAGTTGAGAAACACTTTGCAATATTAAATGATTTATATTACTCTGAAGCTTGTATTTGTTTAAGTCTAGATTCCATTCACGGCAAATGTGAAGCATAATATCTGTGTGTGTGTGTGTGTGTGTGTGTGTGTGAGAGAGAGAGAGAGAGAGAGAGAGAGAGAGAGAGAGAGAGAGAGAGAGAGACAGGGTCTCTGTCACCCAGGCTGGAGTGCAGTGGTGTGATCATAGCTTCCTGGAGCCTTGATCTAGGCTCAAGTGATCCTCCCACCTCAGTGTCCTGAGTAGCTGGGACTACAAGTGCATGCCACCATGCCGAGCTAATTGTTATTATCAGTAGTAGAGACAAGGTCTTGCTATGTTGCGCAGGATGGTCTCCGACTCCTGACCTCATGCAATCCTCTCTGGCCTCAGCCTCCCAAAGGCTGGGATTAAAGATGTTAGACACAGGCCCGACATGGTGCTCACACCTGTAATCTCAGCACTCTGGGAGACCGAGATGGGTGGATCACCCATCTCTTGAGGTCAGGAGTTCAAGACCATCCTAGCCATCATGGTGAAACCTCATCTCTACTATAATACAAAAATTAGCCGGGCCTGGTGGTGTGCACCTATAATCCCAGCTACTTGGAAGGCTGAGGCACAAGAATCACTTGAGCCCAGGAGGCGGAGATTGCAGTGAGCCGAGATTGTGCCACTACACTCCAGCCTGGGTGACAGGGCAAGACTGTCTTTAAAAAAAAAGATGTGAGACACTGAGCCTGGCTGCTACCTATTCTTCACATTGACAGCTAGCTGAACTTTGCTAAAATTATTTAATGAGTTTGAAATTAAGTCCTTAAAACTGAAATAAATTTCAGTTTTCTTTAATTTGGATTTGGATATTTATTATAATTTGCATTTTGCTTTTTAAATTCAATAGATAATCAGAAATATTTAGGCATGAGGTATGTGGGTCTCCCTTTGTACTCTTTGGCTGTGGAAATATCGGTATTAGGACACCTCTACACTTCCAATCCTGTTGAAATTCCTCGAGTTCCTCAAATGCACCATCCTCTTTCTTACCCCAGGACCTTCGCACATGCTGCTTCTTCACCTGGGACATACTCAGCATCCTTCACCTGGATAACTCCTCCCCATACCTCACATCTTACCTTGAACTTCTTATCCTTTAGGAAGCCTTCCTTCATTCCCCTGGCCAGGTTAGGACCCCTTATCATGTACATTCATTGCACCTGTTTTTCTCTTTTGTATGTGTTTGTCCAATATCTCCCTTCCTCAGTAGACTGTAATCTCCTTGAAGGCAGGGACTATGTCTGCCTTGTTCACACATTTTTCTCCAGCACCTGGAACAGACCAAGTTTATAGTAGATGCTCAGTGAATACCAGGTGACTTCATAAATGCTAGAGTTCAGAGTGCCAGCTCTGATTACACTGAATTGTAATTACCTGTGTGAGTCTCTCTAGATGGACCAGGAGCTAGAGGCCAAAAGCTGGCACCCATGGGCCACATGTGGACTGCAGTTTGGTTAGTTTGGCCAGCAGAATATTGCCCATATCATTTTTTTTTAATTTTATCGGGTTTTTAAAATTTTTTAAATGAACTGCCAATATTTAAGAACTTGGAAATGACACTTAAAAATCAAGATTTGCAATTTCTCTTCAAAAAGTCAAACAGTTGGCAACACTTCCCATGTGACAACAATCCCCAAAACTGAGACACGTGTGCTCTTTTTAATAAGCTGATTGTCCCAACCACCACAGTCCTGATTTACCCTGTATCACACACTGCCGTGGGGCTCCCACAGCAGTAACTAATATTCAATCAACTAAGGTCATGCAACTAAGGTCTAGCCAACAATCTCTGAAAAAGAAGTGTGGCCATGTTCATCGCAGCACCATTCACAATAGCAAAGATTGGAATCAACCTAGGAGGCCATCATAGTGGATTGATTAAAGAAAATATGGTACATATACACCATGGAATGCTATGTAGCCATTAAAACAAAAATGAAAGCACATCCTTTGCAGCGTAGCCCAAGGCCGTTATCTTAACCAAATCAACGCAGGGACAGAAAACCAAACACTGCATGTTCTCACTTATAAGTGAGAGCTAAATATCAGGTATTTGTGGACATAAAGATGGCAACAGTAGACACTGGGGACTACTAGAGGGAGGAGGCAGAGAGGAGGGCAAGGGTAGAAAAACTGTTGGGTACCAAGCTCAGTACCTGGGTGATGGAATCATTCATACCCCAAACCTCAGCACCGTGCAATATACCCAGGTAACAAATTTGCCCATGTACCCCCTGAATCTAAATAGAAGTTGAAAAAGAATAAATAAAGATATGATGCTGTATGCAGATTTTTTAAAAAGGAAGAAGTGTGGGGCTGGGCATGGTTGTTCACACCTGTAATCCCAGCTACTCAGGAGGCTGAAGTGGGAGAATCACTTGAGCCCAGGGGTTTGAGCCCAGTCTGAACAATGCGGCAAGACTTCAGTTCTAAAAAGCAAAATTAAAATATGAGCCAGGCACGATGGTGTGCACATGTAGTTCCAGCTACTAGGGAAGCTGAGGTAGGAAGATTACTTGAGCCCAGGAGTTCAAAGCTACAGTGAGCTATGATCATGCCACTGTACTCTAGCCTAGGTGACTGAGTGAGACCTCATCTTTGGGGGGAAAAGAAAAGAAGTCTCATAAAAAACTTCCATGTGGCTGGGTGCGGTGGCTCACGCCTGTAATCCCAGCACTTTGGGAGGCCGAGGCGGATGGATCACGAGGTCAGGAGATTGAGACCATCCTGGCTAATACGGTGAAACTCCGTCTCTACTAAAAATACAAAAAATTAGCTGCGCATGGTGGCACGCACCTATAGTCCCAGCTACTTGGGAGATTGAGGCAGAAGAATCACTTTAACCCGGGAGGCGGAGGTTGCAGTGAGCTGAGATCCCTCCACTGCACTCCAGCCTGGGTGACAGAGTGAGACTTCATCTCAAAAAACAAAACAAAACAAAACAACAACAAAAAGACACTTCCATGAAAGGTCCTCCCTCTCTTCCTTTGTCTGTCAGCTGAATATTGATGCCCAGGGCAACCCTAGAACATGGAAAAACCTTCTTGAGCCTGGATTCCTGAATGATTGCATGGAGTAGAGATCCTCCCACCTGCCCTCTGCCAACCAGGAACACACACATTGGACCGTTTCATTGTCAAGTAAAACATTCGTACTGTGTTAAAACCACTGAAACGTTGGGTTTTGTTTATTATAGCAACTAATTTTACTCTAACATAGTCTCTATAGGCATTTAAACTTGGGACCCCTGCTCTTGGGACAAGCTCTTGGAAGACAGAGATGATGCCTCATTCATCTATTTATGTGCATGCAGTGCCTAGCACAGTGCTGAGCCCATAATGGATCCCCGTAAAGATGTTTATTGAATGAATGAAATGCAGGAACAGATGGAATCCATATAAGCTGCAAGCAGAGTCAAGGCAAGTAATGACAGCTCTACCCTGGTCGATTCCAGCATTGCTCCTACCCATCACCAGCCCCCTAGCCTTTGCAGGAGAGCTTCACCCTCTGAAGATCCTCCCCACATGGCTCCAGACTTCCCTTCTCTCCTTCACTCTCATTCCCCGCACCTGTGCTTAGGACAGCAAACAGTGACTGGTGGAATTGGCATAAGGAGACAAGCATGAAGTTGAAGCAGCTGTCTAGAAAATAAATTACATGCAGTCACCTGCTATTTCCATTCTAATCTCATCTGCTGGAAGCTGCTCTCCCAATCCCTGCTTCTGCTCTCTTCTCTCTTGGCTGCGGAATTCTCTGGAAACAGAGCTCCACTAGACAAGAGGAAGAATAGGACAGAATCTATCTTTTCATAATTGTACATCATCAAATATTTATTGCATGACCAGCTTAGGCGTAACAGTGAATGCTGAGCAATTTCTGTGCCATGTCTTCTTGTACAGAAATGTAGAATGGTAAAACTGGTATTTTATATCACATCTTAAAAGTCCCATTCACTTGTACTATTTCATTCTTAAACATCCATGGGACATATGCAGGCAGGATGGGGATTAATGTCCTCATTATACCATAAGATCCAAAAAGCTCTAGAACTGTGCTTTACACGTGCCAGGCACAATGCTTAGGACTTGATGTGTATTTGTTTCAGGAAGAGTTCGAAACAGCCCTATGAGGCATGTTCTATTATCTTGGTCCCCATTTTACTAAGGAAGACAGACTCTGAGACCTAAAATTTAAATGATTTGCTTAGGCCAGTAAGGTAGTAAGAGATGGAGCCAGGAAGTGAACTCCTCTCTGTCCGACTCCAAGGTGCTAACTGATTTGCTATTACACTCATTAGCTTTTTTTCACTCAGTATGTTGCATTTGTTATGTCTGTCTCCTCTACTGGATTGTGAACTCCTCCTGGCAAAGGCCAAGGCATATTCATAACACTCTCCCCAGCTAGTAGAGAGCCTCACACTTAGAACAGTACCTATGTGATGAATGAAAAAAAAGGGAGAAAGAAGAATGAGAAGTTAAATAGCCTATCCACAACCACATGGCAAGCTAGTAATTCCCTGACTTAAGACTCAACCAGTGTTTGAGTTACTATCTAGCTCTGTGGCTGTGGATAGGCCATTTAATTTCTGTTCCAAATCCAAGGACCTTTCACTAGGAATAATAACAATACCAGCACTATATGTTGAGAATTCGTATCAGGCTCTTTTATACATATACTATTTCATTTAATTCTTGAAATACCTTTGTAAGCTGGTTGCAATAATACCCTCATTTTGAAACAGAGGCTCAATTAGATAAACTAACTTGCCTAAGGTCACCTAGCTATTCACTCTCAAATAGTCAGTTTGTCATCTCTGAGTTACTTAACACTTGCCAGCTTCCTCCCCCAAGAACGAGACCCAGTCTCTGTATCCATCCCAAGCTGACTGAATCCTTTTCTCCACGTATCCCAAAACATGACCCTCCCCAATCTGACTACAAGAATCCCATTGCTCAAAGATTTTTTCAAGGAAGCTCCACTTTTAGAGAAGGCCTCTTGGATGTGGGGGATACTCTCCAGAATTCTACCAGAGGGGCTGAGTGTGAGCTGCTGAGTCAGGCAGAACAGGCTCCAATGCTCTGCTGCTCTCTAGGTGCATAAGTGGTTGGGGGAAGGAAAAAAGGGACACACTGGAGACTATTAGTTCTCTACTAAGTGTGACTTGGGCTCCCTCACATATCTTATGCCCCCACTGTGTATTTCAGGGTGTTCCATCCATGCATCTGTCTATCCAGCCATTCTTTTTAATCTATCAATCAATCAATCTAGCCACCTGGCACTCTTTCTTTTATCTACCCTTTTACTAATCTTTCCTTCCTCTCTCAATCCTTCTTCGTATACATGCATTCAACAAACATTTATTGACCAACTACTTTCTTCCCAACACTAGTGGGTTTTAGGGTTAAAATACGAATAAGACTCAGGATACAACATAAGACAGAGGTCAAGAATAAGGGTCAGTAGGCATAGAGAACAAAGTTAACATCTAGGCTCTGCCACTTAGACGATGGACACATTCCTGTGCTTTTCTAAGCCCGTTTCTTTCTATATAAAATGAGGAGAGTGTAGCGCATAACTCATAGGGTTGTGAAGTGAAGATAAGATAAAGCCCTTAGTGAGTGTTTAAACTCCCTTAGTTGGCATTGCCATTATAAAACCAGTTCCTGCCCTAGAGGAACTCAGAATGTATTTGGGAGGAACACTGTAATAAAGTAAGACATCTAATAAGGGACAAAGCAGTGGGAGGTGGCTGAAGTCAGCCTGGGGCATGAAGGCAAATCTCAAGAAAGAGGTAGTTTCCAGCTCCTTTTCACCAAAAAAAAAAAAAAAAAAAAAAGCATCTCCTCCAAGAGAAGAGTCAGCCTGAATTACTTGATGACCTTGAGGCATTTAAAATGACTTCATGGATAATAACCCTTTTTCTTCCCTTGACCAAAGTCTTTGCTAAAGTATTTTTCAGCATTGTAGTTATGTGCTAATGTTCTGTGTCTCTTTCTGAGTTTAATAGATCTTCATTCTCCTATATAGTGTCTAGAATGTCCTTGGCACTTCATGTCTCTTAGATTTATCATAAAATTATAACAATGAAAAGTGTCTTAGATAGCATGTAACCCTATGCTTCTGCATTTGCCAGAAGGCAAGATCCAGATGGAATAAGTGACTTGTCCAAGAGTACTCAACCAACCCGGTGACCAAGTTGGGACTAGATTCAAGGTCTTGTGGTGCCTATCCCAAATTTGCTTCCCGCCTACCATGCTGCCCAGTCTTCGATTTTCCATGCTACTTTTCACTAAGCTGCCACTCATAGTCTTCTTCAGGTTTCTCTTTATCTGTATCTCATCCATGATGTGGTGGAAAGCTCAGAACAAAATATTCGTGAAAAAATTACTTTGCCTCGCCAAGTCTGTTTTCCTATCTGTAAAACTATGTTGATAAGACCAACTCACCAATTTGATGTGAAAGTTAAGTGAGAATGTACGGAAAGTACTTCAAGAAGTGCTGTATATTGTCTTTGCTTCTCAGAACATTCTATTAGTAGAAGATTCAGGATTCTGACTTGGCTGGATCTGATTGCAATATGTATGCACTTTGAATTACATTATACCCCTTAGTAGATGTTTATAAATAAAAGAAATTGATTTTCAAGAAAGTTAAGTAGATATACTTTTACCTTTTGCTAAGTCCAACTAAAAGTCCTGCATACTACATGTAAAGCAAACATACATACAACTTCTACCTCCATCTGACAGTAACAGGTGACACCACCATGCTTTCCCATGCCAGAGCAGTGTTAGAGAATCCCAGCTAAAATAGGAGGCTTACATGAGATCCAGAGTCTCCTAACATACAAAAATGTCTAGGCTTCAGTAGAAAATCACTCCTTATACCAACGGCCAGGAATATTTCAAACTGAATTTTTTTAAAAGACAATCAATAGCTGCCAACATCAAGATGCCAGAGATAGTGGAATAATCTCCCAAGGAATTTAAATTAGCCATCGTAAAAAAAATGCTTCAATGAGCAAATACAAACACACTTGAAACAAATGAAAAAATAGAGAACCTTAGTAAATAAATCGAAAGTGTCAGCAAACAAACAGGAGACAGGAAGAAGAACCAAATGAAAATTGTAAAGCTTAAAAATACAATAACCAACATTTTAAAAACTCAGCCAAGAGGCTCAGCAGCAGAATGAATGGGAGAGAAGAAACAATCAGTGAACTGGAAGATAGGACAATAGAAATTACCCAATCTGAACAACACAGGGAAAGGAGACTGAAAAAAAGAAAAGTGAACAAATCCTCAGGGGACTAGAACAGAAGATCTAACATTCATGTTATTGGAGTCCCAAAATAAGTGGAGAAAGAGAATAGATATAAAAAGGATCAGAGCTAGTGCTAAGAAATGGCTACAATCAGGGTCTCCAATGCCATCAATTTGTCTACATTTGCTGTGGTTTGAATGTGTCCCCAAAGTTTATGTGTCGAAAACTTAATCCCTAATGCAAATCGTATTAGGAGGTGATTAGGTAATGAGAGCTCTTCCCTCATGAATGGATTAATGTTGTTATCATGGGAGTGGGTTTGTTATTGTGGTAGTAGTTTAGTTATTATGACAGTGGGCTTGTTACAAAAGTGAGTTCAGCTCCTTGTTGCTTTCTCGCTCTCTCACATGCTCTTCCACCCTGTCACCTTCTCCCACAGGATGACACAGCAAGAAGGCCCTCACCAGACGCTAGCACATTGATATTGAACTTCTCAGCCTCTAGAACTGTGAGAATTAAATTTCTTTTCTTTATAAATTACCCACTCTGTGGTATTCTGTTATAGCAACACAAAACAAACTAAGACAACATCTGTATCTCATCTGTGCTGTCTCTTTCTGAACATCAATTTTATGATCTCCTATCCAGGCTTTTTCTGCTACATGTATCCCTGAGTTTCCATTTGAACAGCCCTGGGTGCAGAATAGAAAAAGAATTTTCTCATCTACCTCCCACTTGAAAAAAATCCCGTGGAAGAACTCTGATTGGTCACATGTGGGTCTTTTCTTCTCCTTTGACCAATTTCTGAAACCAGGTATATTAGTGAGATAATATATATTCATTCCTATGATCAGGGGTGGAATCTATTTGCAAAAGAGAGTTTTGGATCCTGGGAAAACAATGCTTTATGCCCATGAATTTGCTTTTAAAACCTAAAACCAAAATAAGGCTTGACTGATCTCCTTCCAATGACTTAATCTTTATAACACAGAATCCTTAAGGAATTTGATAATAGGATTTCTCAATTTCAGCACTACTGACATTATGGATCAGATAATTCTTTGTCATAGGGGTGTGTCCTGTGCATTGTAGGGTGTTGAGCAGCACCCCAGTCTCTATCCACTAGATGCCAGTAGTAGTGCTCCATCTCCCAGCTGTAATGATCAAAAATATCTCCAGATATTGTCACCTGGGGAGCAAAATTGATTGTGATTGAGAGCCACTGCAGTGGAGGAAGATGAGATGGGAGAACAGAAGGCATTTATCCAGAAACTATTACCAAAGTAGACGTCTTGAGGAGTGCCAGGAATAAGCAGAAAAACATAGAGGAATAGAGGGAGGGAGAAGAGGGAGGGAGAGAGGGGTAGAGACCATATTAATAGCGCCTCCAGCACCTCCTATATCATCCTCCCATTAGCCCCTTGGCACTGATTAATTTACCATATTATCTCATTTTCACCTTGGAAGAAGAGCTAGAGCCCCAGGGCATATGAAACAGAATGAGATATATGGATACCTCAGAGTGTGGAAAGGGAAGGAGAGACTAAGAATCCAGACTCCTTAAGAGAGGAGGTGGATGGTGGTAATTCAGCATCAGCAGCTATAACCTGAGGGTGCTGGACTGTGTTTCTTTGGTAAAGCACCAGTTGTTATCCACACTAACAAGAGTGATCTCTAGTTATGCAGTTATTTTTCTGGGATTTCACAGACTTAATATTATCTGATTGTCTTCCAAACCTTGTGAAGTGGGCAAGGAAAGATCTTGTTATGCCCACTAACAGATGAAGAAACTGAGATCCATAATAGGAAATATAGGCATTAAAAGTGTGGGGCTTTTAATACAGATAAATCATGCTTCAATTCTTGGCTTCACCACTTACTAGTTATTTGATCTTGTCAAGTTACTTAACCCTTTACCTGTAAAATAGAGTCAATGCTTAAGTAATATAAGTTTTCATAAGAATTACATTGCCGAATGCATGTAAAGTAACTATTATGATACCTATCACTTAGCAAGCACACAATAAAAGGCAACAAGTATATATTATAGTAATCCCTGCTATCACTTAAATTCTAAGAAAAAATTAAAATTAAGCAATGTAATCACAGACTCACAGGGAGTAAATGATGAGGCAGGTCTTTAAATTCAACGTTTGAATATTCAGTACCATTTAACCATTCTGTGATGACTGAGAGTGTCAAAGAGGATGAAGACTGACTACCTACTAAGATGTCTGGTACTTGCCATCGTCTTACTTAATCTCACAATAATATTGAGAATTAGTCAATGGTATCTCCAGTTCACAGACGAAAAAATCTGAGACTTAGAGAGTCACTTGCCCACCATCACTCAGATTGAGAGTAGAGTTGGACTACTGGTTCTGTGGTTGTGAAATTCTGCCACTCATTCTTGTGCAATTCTAGCAACTGGTTGAGGTGTGGGATGGTGACATAACTCTGGCCATAAAAATCTAAGAAGTCTTAGGGAATAGGGGAACTTTGGGGAAAATTTCTCCTCAGTGAAAAAAAATAAATAAAGATGAACAAGAGAAGAAATAGCCTTTTTTCTGTGCAATATGCACGAAGTAGCTGCCACAATCTTGCAACCATGAGAAGAACAAGATAGAAAGGAAAACTGAAACATCAAAGATAACAGAGCAGAAGACAGAAAAAGAAAAATCTGGGCCCTTGACACTCAATCACTGACTTAACACCCTAAGCAGCTCAACCTCAGGACTTCTTGTCACGTGAAAAATAAATTTCCTTTTTGTTTCATCCATTTGAATCAGATTTTCTGTTACTTGCAGTCAAATGCATCCTGATTCAGTCAAGCATGGTAATGCCATTACAACTACTAATAGGACTCATTGCATAATTACTACATTCCAAATAACATACTAAGCTCTTTAAATTTGATATTTCACTTCATATTTTATCCGTACAATAAACCCACATGGTAGATACTATTATTAATTCCATTTTACAGATGAATGATAGAGTAGAAGCAAGAAAGCTATTTGTAGCTTGATGATATTTAACTTCTTGGTACATCAATGAAATGGCTCAGAGTGCAGCCTCTTGAGTCAGACTGTCTATGCTCAAATCCAGTTTTACCATTGTCCATGCAACCTCAAGCAAGTACTTAAAGGTATTCTCTTTGAACTTCCATTTCCTCATCTTTTAATTTTTTTTAAACATTTTGGGGGGTACATAGGCTTATATATTTATGGGATACATGAGATGTTTTGATACAGGCACGCAATGTGAAATAATCACATCATAAAGAATGGGGTATCCCTCTCCTCAGGCATTTATTGTTTGAGTTATAAATGATCCAATTATATATATATTTATATTTATATATATATTTATATATATATTTTTTTATATAAATATATATATATATATTTTTTTTTTTTTGTAGACTGAGTCTCCCTCTGTTGGCCAGCTTGGAATGCAGTAGCATGATCTCGGCTCACTGCAACCTCCTGAATTCAAGCGATTCTCCTGCCTCAGCCTCCCGAGTAACTGGGATTACAGGCGTGCACCACCACGCCCAGCTAATTTTTGTATTTTTTCGTAGGTATGAGGTTTCACCATGTTGTCCAGGCTAGTCTCGAACTCCTGACCTCAGGTGATCTGCCCACCTCAGCCTCCCAAAGTACTGGGATTACAGGCGTGAGCCACTGCACCTGGCCTCCAATTATATTTTTTAAACTAGTTTAAAATATATAGTTAAGTTATTATTGATTATAGTCACCTTATTGTGCTATCAAATAGTAGGTCTTATTCATTCTTTCTAAGTTTTTGTACCTATTAACCATTCCACCTCCCCGACAACCCCCCACTACCCTTCCAGCCTCTAGTAACCATCCTTCTACTCTCTATGCCCATGAGCTCAACTGATTTAATTTTTGGCATTTCCTTATCTTTAAAATAGATATGATAACTGCATCCACCCATCTTATTGAGAAGAAATGAGATCATTCAACCAATACATATTGTGTGCATGATTTAATGTAATACTCATAATTTTGCAAAGTTAGGAAATATTGCTGCCATTTTTTATGAATGAGGAAACTAAGGTGTAAAGAGGTTAAACTACTTGCCAAACTCCTTGCAGTTAGTAAGCAAGGGTTCTGAGATTCAAAGCTAACTATGTTTCTTTGAGTTTCAAAGAGTTGGCAAAGAATTAGGCCATTTGGGTCAGGGGCTGGGACAGAGATATGGAAGAATGAATTAAGGACAAATTATAAAGAACTCTTTGTGCTTTGCCAAGAAACATGAGGAACATGTCAGCCAGGGTGAAATTTATTTGACAACTTATTTCTATAACAAACCCATAAAGTAGATACTATTATTAATTCCAGTTTGTAGATATGTAATAGAGTGGAAGAAAAAAAACTAACATTGGTAGGTTGATGCTACAGCATGGTCTAGAGTTGGCAGTAGGTAACAAGAGAAGGTGGGATTGCAAGGTGGGTGAAACTCAACGGACAAAAATGCAGCTAGGTTCTGGGGACAAACCCTCAGAGGCTAGCTATGGGATTGCAAACCTAGGTAGTTTCATTAATGATAACTAGTAGGGCTTGTCTTATGCACACTTGTCACCAAAAATCTATGAGGTGTGACTAGTGGTTGCAGTTCAGTCACCTCCTCATCAACCAACATGGTTACCAACTGACCTCAAGCATTTGAGCAATCAATGCTCTGAAATCGCAGATTCTCTTATTCCAGGAAACAACATGATCTAGTGGCTACAGTAGGAAATTTGGGATCAGACAGGGCTGGCCTAGAATGCTTAGTATCTAGGTGACCTTAAGCATACAACTTCAATACTGGGACCTCAGTATAATGGTTCTGGAGTCAGACTACCCAGGTTTAAATCTTGGGTCTGCCATTTATTAGCTGTGTAACCTAAGGTAAGCTACTTATAAGCTCTCTGAGGCTCTGTCCCCTCATCTGTAACATGCAGAAGGCAGTTTTACCTACCTGTTAGGATGGTGGAAATGAAATGATATAGGTCATACATTCAATGAATCATTACTAAGAACCTTCTATAAGCCAGGCATGTTCTGATGGTGACAAGACAGACAAGGTCTCTGTTGTCATGGACCTCACATTAAAGTAGGAAGAAATAGAGGATAAACAATTATTAAAATCACAAAATAATGTCAAGCAGTGATCAAACTAGAGCTGCTTTGGAGGCAGATGGTGAGGTTTGAGCACAGACCAGCATGATGGTTGAGTAGGGAAAATAGCAAGTGCAAAGGCCCTGAGGAAAAAAAAAACCAGAGTTTATTGTGTGCATGGAGCAAATAAAAGGCCAGTGTGTCTGGACATACTGAACAAAGGGAGGGACAGCCCCGGAGCCAATCTGGGACTAAATCCTGGGAGGCCTTGTCACCCTTGTTGGTATTTTTTATTTTTCTCTACTTCAGAAGGGAAGGCATTGGTGGATGTTTTTCAACAGGACAGTTCTTACCAGACTGTGTATCACAAAACAAGCTCTCCATAATTGATAGCTATTACCTCTAAGATGAGGGCAATGCTTTCTATTATGAAGAGTTGTGAGAAATAAATTATACAATATGTGGAAAGAATAGAAAATGTAGGAAGTCCTCAAAAATGTTACTTCTTTCTCATTTCTGCTCCAACACATTTTGACCTCTAAAGCCACATTTAGACCAGAAAACACAATATAACAGATGGGTGTTGACCTGCATTTTAAACTGAGAACAAATTTCCCATACACCGTCCACAAACCAAATCAGCCCTGGCAGTTGATTAAAAACAAATGTAGTCCCCAATGGAGATGTTGCTACCAGATTTAAACCTCCGGTGGTCCCTCAAAAAGCAGGAAAAAAGAGAAAAGGAAAAAAAAAAGTACATGTTGATTGTGTTCAATGGGCCAAGTTCTGTGTAATACAATAATGCAATGTCTCTCCAAATAGTCAGTAGAGACCATAGAGGAGATTGTTTTTAGGATTCTCAGACCCTATATGAAATAATATTGAAGCAGTTGGTGAAAGAGGTCATCTCTTTCCCGTCATTCTAAAAACATTAAGAGAAAGTCTCAGGGGGGTGCTAGCATGTCTTTAACGCCTCTCTAACACTGTCTAATTCCTCCTTTCAGCAAAGAATGAACCTGCCTCACTCTCAGAGACTTGGCAGGCAACAGCACTAGCTAGAATTTTAATGGCATTGGCTTTTTCTCCCCACAATTTTTTTTTCATACAGGGTTTCGCTGTTGTTGCCCAGATTGGAGTGCAATGGCACGATCTTGGCTCACTGCAACCTCCACCTTGCAGGTTCAAGCGATTGTCCTGCGTCAGCCTCCCAAGTAACTGGGATTACAGGCATGCGCCACCACGCCTGGCTAATTTTGTATTTTTAGTAGAGACAGAGTTTCTCCATGTTGCTCAGGCTAGTCTCCAACTCCCAACCTCAGGTGATCTGCCCGCCTCAGACTCCCAAAGTGCTGGGATTACAGGCGTGAGCCACTGCGCCCAACCTCTCCCATGATTTTTAAAATGGTTTCCTTCTTTATACAGCAAGAGATACTAGTTTGCATATATATGGTAAATTTTAATTTTTAAACAAATGTTAAATATACAATTTTTTTAAATAGAGGGATTTTTACATGAAGCAGTTTAAACAGAGACATCCCATAAATAATAGTACAAGTGACAAAAATCATGCATGTGGTACCAAAATAGCTAAACTTCAGGAACCGTTATTTTTTTTATTCTAATAGCAACCCTAAGAGGTAAATGCCATTTTTATCTCTAGTTTACGGGTAGGAAACACTGACACAGAGACAAGAAGTGACTTGGTCAAGGTCACACGGGCCTCTTAACCCAAGGCTCTAGAGTTTGGAATCTTATGCCGACAAATCATAGTGTTTGTTTCCAGATTTGAAAATATCCAACTTTAAAAATCTTTATGTGCCTCACTTAAGAAGGCTCCAATGACCTGCTGGCTTTAGGAATTTGCTGCCATGTGTATGGTTAACCTTCACCTGCAAACGTTGAGCAAAGCCCTAAAGCCTCTTTGTAAGTCTCGTATAGCTTCTCCCCTGACAATGTTGGTTTCAGAGAGAGGCAGAGTGGTACTATAACCCCACATTGCATTGTAAACTGGTCTCTTAGATCAGTGATACACAGTCCCCAGGAACATAGGGCTGTTAAAGAGAATGAAGCCTTCAGTGCTCAGGTATTAGGGACATTCTGGAACTTTCCTGAGTAGGACAGCTCATTGCTCTGCCTCACTTAGTCTGGCCCAGCCACTGGATTGCCTACCTGCTGGCCTTCCTGGCTATTCTGCTTTTGTCATTGTTGCTGCTTGGCAGAACCAGCCTTATCTGTACATTGATGAGTCATGCTTTCTGTACATTTCAGTGTTTTATCCCCGCAGGGAGGATTCTGGTAAGTACCTTCACTCTCTTCGGTCTTAATTCCTCATGCCGCCCTCTTAGGACTATTTCTGAGGCTCTTAAAGAAAATTGAACTTTTGGGCAGTTGGAGTACAGTGGTTGGAAAAAAAAAAAGTGCTCAGGGATGAGGGGAATGTTCTCATGATTATCTAGTTGGAGAGAATATTCAAACCTTCTCTCTTTTTCTAGCTTGACAACTTTAGTGCCTGGAATGCTCTAAGGTGTAATACACAGAATGTGAGAATTCTTGGCCTCTGATGCTGTACAAATTAAGGGGGAAATGACATCTGATAACTATTTTTTCAAACATGGCTCTGATGTCAACTATAGGTTACTGTTATTATCTCTTTTGGGGCCAATTCTCATGTATGTAATGGTTGGCATTAGACTTTGAGTTATAAAAAGCTGCATTTGCATTCCAGTTTGACACTGTGTATGACCTTAGACTTTTCGCTTCACTTTTTTGGACTCAATTCTCTCACCTGTAAAATGGGGGGATTGAATGGAATCTCTGTGAGTCCCTATTTCTTAAACACTAGGGAATAATGGACACATGGCTGGCTTTCTCTGTGCTGTAAATTTCTCATCTATAAAACAAGCTTATGATGCCAGCCCTGACCACTTCACATCGGTAACAATGAGGATTAAAATTAAATGGTGTACATGGCTATACTTTGTTCAGAGTAAAGTTCTATCAATTGTGACGTATTACTATGGAACAAGGATCACTGGCTGATCAATGCATGTCCTTGGGTTGCTAGCAACAGAAACCTTCTCTGACCTGACTGATGTAAACAAATGGATTTTTTTTTAAGTACCCTTCAAATCTCTACAGACCCTTCTCTGGACAGTCCTTTTCTGTTTTCATTTTATGGATTTTTTAAAATTGTAGTAAGGACATTTAACTTGAGATATATCCTTTAAACAAATTTTTTAGTGTACAATTCAGTATTATTGACTTTGGGTACAATGTTGTACAACATATTCCTAGAACTTATTTATCTTGCATAACTGAAATTGTATGTCTGTTGACTAGCAACTACCCAGTCATTTCCTTCTCCCACTAACCCATGGCAACCACTATTCCACTCTCGGCTTCTATGAGTTTGGATATGTTAGATACCTCATATAAGTGGAATCACGCAATATTCGTCTTTATGTGACTGTCTTTATGTTTCATGTAGCGTGATGTCCTCCAGATTCACCCACACTGTTGCACATGGCAGGATTTCTTTCTTCTTTAAAGCTGAATAATTTTCCACTGTGTGTCTCTACCACATTTTCTTTATCCATTCTTCCACTGCTGGACATTTAGGTTGTTTCTGGGTCTTGGCTATTGTGCATAGCGCTGCAGTGAATGTGGAGTGAGGACATGGAGCTCACAGAGGAAGAGGAAGCCATGGATTTGGAAATGCTCAGGAAGCAAGAACCACAGCAATAGCCCCGGAGCAGATGAGTCCTGTGCGGCCATCCCCACCAAGATGAAGGAAATCCAAACTCTTCTGCTGCCCTTGTCCCTCACTCAAGGTTCTAAGTTCAACATGACAGGCTGTGCCAGGCGCGGTGGCTCACACCTGTAATTCCAGCACTTTGGGAGGCTGATGTGGGCGGATCACCTGAAGTCAGGAGTTCGAGACCAGCCTGAGCAACATGGAGAAACCCTGTCTCTACTAAAAATACAAAATTAGCCAGGCGTGGTGGCACATGCCTGTAATCCCAGATACTTGGGAGGAGGCGGAGGCAGGAGAATCGCTTGAACCCAGGAGGCGGAGGTTGTGGTGAGCTGAGGTTGTACCATTGCACTCCAGCTTGGGCAACAAGAGTGAAACTCCATCTCAAAAAAAAAAAAAAGATAGCCTGTAATTGACCAAGCTCAGGACACCTGCCCATCCACCTCTGACTGCCCTGGGCCAAGGGATCTCTCCCCTTTGGCTTCTGTAATGGGGTGACAGGCACCTGAATATACTCTTTATCCAAAACCACACCCAGTGGGGAAGAATTCCTCCCTAAAGGGAAACCATGATCTGTTAGGAAGGGGAAGAAGATTCTGGGCAGCCCCTACATGCAAAATAACTACTGCCCAGAGACTAGTTAAATGCTAAATAATCACACAAGGTTTTTGTTTGTTTTTCTCTTCATCATTACTGTTTCCCCACCCAATGGGAAGCAGGTAATTTGGTGACACATATTGCTGTGTCTTTTCTTTCCTCTTCTTCTTCCTCTTCTAGTCCCTCTTCTCCGCTTCTCCTTTCTTATTCTCCCTTCTCTTCTCCTTTCTTTCCTCTCTTTTCCCTCCTCTCTTCTCCCGTTCTTACCTTCCCCTTTTTTCTTCCTTCTCCAACCAACTCCTGTTACTTTACGGAGCAAACTGAGTCTTAAGGGGTACACAGAGGCCTCTCACGTCTCTCCGAACCAGAAAGAAAAGACTTTTCCTGATACATCAACATCCTGGTCATCACACTCCTCTTTTATTGTACCATGCATACACACACATACACACACATACATGCACAAGTGTGCACACATATTCATACGTACACATACACATACATGCACATGAACATACACACACACACACACACACACACACATACTCCTAACCCTTGCCTTCCTCTTCCTCTCAGGACCCCATTTCCTTTACTTTGTCTACGATCATTCTTCATATCCTGGTGAAATTTACCCAGGTGCAGCTCGGATTCTTTGTCTTTTCCCCCTCACCGGGCTTTAGGAGGCAGGCAGGCAAGCAATTGTGGAAATATTCCCATCCTGTCTGCAGCTTCCCCTGACCACCTTGAAAAGTCAGTGACAAGCAAAAAAAGGCTCTATCCAAACTCGGTAAGAATTGTCGTGCACCTCAAAGAACTGTTGTGAGTGATTGCTACAAGAGATCCTCAGCTGTTCACCAAGACATCCTCAACAAGAAGCCACACGTGTGGAGTAAAACAAACAGCAGAAAAACACAATGCTATAGTTCTTATTGGAAAGCAAACAAGAGCCCGCCGTCAAAGACAAACTGGTAAAAGCTCTAGCAGAGCAGACCAAGGTCAGTGGAGAGCTGGGAGCATCAGAGGAAAATATCAGGTGCCATTTTGACAGCCTAATCGCAGGGAAGCAATTGTCTTCCGCACCAACTCCAAAGGCTGAGCTTCCAAAGAATTGCAACATCACCAAGAGATGTTAGTTTCAACAATTGCTTGTAATAACATATTTGGCCAAGACACACTGCACAAGACACGTTTTCCTACATTTTATTATGATAATTTTCAAGCAGACATAAAAGTTGAAAAATGTTTCCACTGAAAACCCATCTACCCATGACCTAGATTCTACCACTAACATCTCCTTGTTTTAAGGTATATCTACCCCTCTATCCATTCTTCTTGCTATCCATCAATCCTTTTAATTTTTTTATTTTTTTATTTTATTTTATTTTATTTGAGACAGAGTCTCGCTCTGTAGCCCAGGCTTGAGTGCAGTGGCATAATCTTGGCTCACTGCAACCTCTGCCTCCTGGGTCCCAGTTCAAGCAATTCTCCTGCCACAGCCTCCTGAGTAGCTGGGATTACAGGCACACACCACCATGCCCAGCTAATTTTTGTATTTTTTGTACAGACGGGGTTTCACCATGTTGGCCAGGCTGGTCTTGAACTCCTGACCTCATGATCCACCTGCCTCGGCCTCCCAAAGTGCTGGAATTACAGACGTGAGCCACCGCTCCTGGCCAATTTTTTGTTGCATTTTAAAGTGGCAGGCATTAGTACCCTTCAACCCAAAACTTCAGCATGAACTAGAGTTTTATTTGTTTACAGTTCACACAGAAGATATTTTTGACCCCCAGAAATAAAACACATGGGTTGGGGGACAGAGCAAGGGATCTACAGGTAAAGCAAGGAGGATTTTTAGGACAGTGAAACTACTCTGGATGATACTATAATGGTGGGTACATGTTATTACACATTTGTCCAAACCCATAGAATGTACAACACCGAAAACTCTAACGCTAATATGAACTGTGGACTTTAGGTGATAGTGATGTGTTCACATAGGCTCACCAGTTGTAACAAATGGACTGCTCTTGTGCAGGATGTTGATAATAGGGGAGGCTATACCTGTGTGGGGATGGAAGGCATTTGGAAAATCTCTGTACCTTCAATTCAATGTTGCTGTAAATCTAAAACATCTTTAAAAACCAAAATCTATTTAATTTTTTAGAATAAAACATACAGTGTAAATCTAACAGGACCAGCAAACTGGTATCCCTTGGGCTGAATTCAGCTCACAAACATGCAGCCTAGCCATCATTTACTTCCATTCCTCCCGTTATGGAATCCCAACTTTTCTTTGAATAAATGGTCCACCTCCTCTCATAGTCGTCAGTGTGGTTTGGAAAGAACTTACCCGTTCTCTTGGCTTTGTCACTGGACACATGAGACATATGTTGCAATCAGTATATATATATATATATATATATATATATATGTATGTATGTATTTTTTTTGTTGTTGGCTATAGAAATCTAACTCAAACTTGTGAGTTTAATTGAGATGAGCCCCTCACCCAGGTTGGTTCATCAGGGGTCTTTCCCAGGGCTTTTGTTCCAGTTCTCTTTTAGCTCTGGTTATTAATCTGATAGGATAAATCTAGGGATGATGGTGTTCATCTTTTTATTATATTGTAAAAACCTGCTTAAGAATGCAGCTAATCGAGGCAAAGCAGAAGCCATTGATGGAAAAAGCCAGGTATGCATTTGCACCTGGATCAGCCAGGCCTGCAGGTAGGCAAACTTCTATACTTTTCAGTTTTAAGAGCCGATACATTCCTTTTTAAAAATTAAACTAGTTTAAGTTTTTCTTCATCAATTTCAATAAAAAGAGTCCTGGGGAACACACAGTAACTAAGGGAGCTGAGCTGGGATTCAAACCCAGGTCTGGATGTAAGCCTCAACAGTTGACAGTTATACTGCTTGCACTGCAATTAGGTTCTGCATTGAACATTCCAGGATGAAGGACACTTCCCTTGCCAGGAGGTGATCTAAATGCAGGAAGGGCAGATAACAGATAACCTGTGAGTGCCAACACAATGTGGTAAGAGATGCTTCAGGAGAAAGACTGTCCACGTGGGAGGTAAACGGGGATGTGCAGGTCAGGAAAGATTTTGAGGTCAAAGTTATCCTTTAAAGGAGTCCTGAAAAGCAGGGAGAAACCAGAGGGCAAGCTACAGTCTGTAGGAAGTGGGAGGACAGAGGATTCAGCCAAGTGGACCCAGGGTGCTACAAGCCCCATTTCATCAGCCCTTCCATCTAGAACAACCTTAATCATAATCACTGTGCGTTTGCCTTTCACTTCCTACCAGTCTGTCTGTCTATTCATCTATCTCCGTCTCTCTGTGTCTCTCTCCACATCTCTGTCTCTCCCTCTCTCTCTAGCTGACTCTTCACTCTCTTTTGCTCCTAACTCCCTTTCTCACTTTGCCTTTCCCTCTCCCTCTTTCTTTGCACACACACTCTCCTAACTTCTGGAATGCAGCCCACTCCATCATTAATACCACCCTAGTCCAAGCCACTATCATTTCTCACATATCCAACATGACAACCTCGAAACTCGTCTACCCACTTCTATTCTTGCCTCTTTTCCATCAATTCTCCACCTCCCTGACATAGTAAGTATTTGAAAATGCAAATATAATCACAGCACTCCCCTGCTTAAAACCATGGATAAAGACCTAACTTCTCCCTGTAGCCTACAAGACCCCACTCACTGCCTAACTGCATGGATCTGCTTGTACTGCACCTACACACACACACACACACACACACACACACACAGTCCCTGGTCTCCCACCTCCTCAAAGAGTTCTTCTCACTCCCACCCCAGGGCCTTTGCACTGCCTCTTTCTTCCACCTGGGATGCTCCCCTCACCCCTAGACCAACATCCCTTCACTACTTATCCTTCATCTCTTAATCCTTACTTATCCTTCACATCTCAGCTCAAATATCACTTCCTCAGAGAAGCCTTCTCTGACCGCCAGACTACATAGAATTTTCCTTGACTCCTTGGTGCATGCTGGCTCATTCCTTTCACTTTTTTTTTATAGCCCATATCCAAGCCCCAACCACAGTTGGCTTGAGTGTGCCATTGTCATACAGAACCAATCAAGTGGATCAGCCCCTTGAGCAAATTATCCATGGGGGTGTGTGTGTGTGTATGAATTGATTCATGCCTATATCTTGCACTTGACTTAAAGATCCAGGAAAGCAGAGACCATGTCAACTTTTAAAAACAATTGTATACCCAGAATTCCATACAGTGACTAGCATACGCATATCTAGTTTGTTACAGTCCCCACTACTCCCTATTGCCTTCCGAACTCTGAGTAAAGTGTTAGTTGCAATTTAAGTTATGTTTATGTTGTTGTTTATCTTAAAGAATTATCCCTTCATACTGCCGCCTCTATCAAAGGGTGGAGAAACAGAATCTAGACGAAGAGGACCAAGAGTTTCCAGGAAAAATGGGAGACAGCATATTTCCTATGAAAGTGAAGAATGTGGCCGGGCACAGTGGCTCACGCCTGTAATCCCAGCACTTTGGGAGGCCGAGGCAGGTGGATCACTTGAGATCAGGAGTTTGAGACCATCCTGACCAATATGGTGAAACCCCATCTCTACTAAAAATGCAAAAACTAGCCAGGCATGGTAGCAGGTGACTATAATCCCAGCTACTTGGGAGGCTGAGGCAGGAGAATCTCTTGAACCCAGGAAGCAGAGGTTGCAGTGCACTCCAGCCTGGGTGACAAGAGCAAGACTCTGTCTCAAAAAAAAAAAAAAAAAAAAAAAGCCGAGGCAGGAGGGTCACGAGGTCAGGAGATCAAGACCATCCTGGCTAACACAGTGAAACCCCGTCTCTACTAAAAATACAAAAAAAAAATTAGCCGGGCGTGGTGGCAGAGGCCTGTAGTCCCAGCTACTTGGGAGGCTGAGGCAGGAGAATGGCGTGAACCCGGGAGGCGGAGTTTGCAGTGAGCCAAGATCATGCCACTGCACTACAGCCTGGGCAACAGAGCAAGACTCTGACTCAAAAAAAAAAAAAAAAAGAAAAAGAAAAAGACAATGAAGAATATTTATTACCTGCCCAGGCTCACAGGCATTCAAGTGTGAAACTCCTCCTCTAAAATTCTGTATATATTTCTATTATATTTATTTATTAACTAATCTAAGATTTACTTCTGGACACCTACCTGGCACTGCTCTTGGCACTAAGGATACAGTGAAGGATAAGACAGATGAAGATCCTGCCTTCATGTAACAAAGAGCCTACATGACAGTGTGTGATGTTTCCTATCACTTACCTATCCTTCCACTAGTCTGAGCTCCTGATGGTTTCAGCACACGCTCTGGAGCCAACTGCCTTGGATTCTATTCCAACCAGGTGTTCTTGGGCAAATTACTAAACTTCTCTCTGCCTTGGTTTTCTCACCTGTGAGATGGGGCTAATAATTATACCTTCCTTCCATTGTGATAATGAAGATGCAATGAGTTAAGTCGTGGCTGTCTCTTAACAAACCCTCAGTAAATGTTAACTCTTATCACTCACCTGTGTCTCCTAAGCAGGACTGACCTCATGGATGTGTGATCTATGTAGTCACTCAAGGTCCTGTGCTTGAAAGGGCTCCATGCTTGGTTTAATGCTCTACTCTTGGTGTCTTGAAATTCTTAATAATTTTTGAACAAGAGACCTCGCATTTTTATTTTGCACTGGGCCTTGCAAATTATGTGGCTGCTCCTGACCAGCATATGTTACGTGTCCAGTAACATTCTGTTGAAAGAACGAATAAATGAATGAATTCAGCCAACCACTGTTGTTGAACTGAGTCTGCCATTGTCATACAGAACCAATCAAGTGGATCAGCCCCTTAAGCAAAATTAAACAGACTTTTGTTGTTAACTCATCCTGCTCATTCCCTGGGACCCAGGAACACTCAAAGCTTGACCTAAGTCTTTAAAGAGCTTCTCATCCAGGCCAGGTGCATTGGCTTATGACCATAATCCCAGCACTTTGAGAGGGTGAGGCAGGAGTTTGAGACAAGTCCACGCAACATAGTGAGACCCATCTCTTCAAAAAAAAAAAAAAAAAAAATCTTCTCATCCAAACTATCCATTTTCCAGGAAACTTGGACCTTGACAAACTGCCAGTGTTCCTGACGGAGCCGGCAGAGGACCTAATCCAATTCCCCATTCTCCAGAACTGCAGTCTGCACCATTCACACCACACCCCTCTTTTTCTCCCAGCTCAGCATTCCTGGGACAAAGGCATACCTGATTTCTTTCATCCCCATTTTACGTGGAGAAATAAAGGTTCAGACACAATAAAGTCTGTCAAGATTTCCCATGCAGTCCAGTCCCTCTGCCTAGCCAAGTTTGTAGTTCTGTGAATTCAAACCACTCAAATCATTTTTGGAGTGACTAGTCATACGTGATCATTATATACTAAATCCCCCTAACCCCAACAGCATTCTGAGACCCTGGCCTGCAAAGACAAGCAAAGATAAACTCATCTCCTTGCAGGCCCTGGGTGCTGAGTCCGTTCATTGTTTCGATGTCTATTGAGAGTCTGCAGCATGCAGGCACCGTGTGAAGCGGAGACGCAACCAGGAACAACACAGACAAAAGGCCCTGCCTTTCTAAGAGAGAGTAAAGTAAATAAATACAACGTGTATGGTCTGCTGATGGCGCTATACACTATGTAGAAAAATTAAGCAGGGAGGGACAGAGGATGTGAATACTTTGAGGTGGGAGAGGAATAGAGATTTCAATAGGGAGGGGAGTAGAGATTTCAATGTAAATAGGATTATAAGGGAAAGCTTCAAAGAGAAAAGGACGGATAAGCAAAGACCCTAAGAAGGTGAGGAAACAGCTTCCTGTAGCTGTGCAGAGGAAGAACATTCCAGGCAAAGGGAATGGCCAGTGCAAAAGCCCAGAAGCCTTATCCATCATTCCCAATGCAGAGGGCATCTTTGAAGAGACTAGGAGGGCTTTGTCAGATCACATACATTTCCCCCCATCCCTGGCTATCCCCAACTTCTCATCTCAGTCTAGCTGCCTGCAGACCAATCCAATCTATAGGTTTTTGAACAATTATTTATTGAGCTTCTACAATGGCCAGCCACTGCTTTATTCATCAATGCAGCGGTGTTCTTGTTTTCTTTGTGTTTGCAGTAGTCATATTTAATCGAGAGAGGTCATAATAAAATTTCAGTATCTAGTGGGGCTTGAAATCTCAGACCTGGCCTCACTGGGCTGGGTCCATGTGACTCTAATCTGCCCTTTTGTGGGGCCACGTGCCTCCTTGCTTACCACAGACCCAGCTAGATCCAGTAGATGCTCCCCTTATGCAGACTGCCTGACTCTGTATGCTTTGGAGATTTCCACTCTGCCCTAGAGTGTCCCCCCATCCCTGCCTGGGGTAACCTCTAACAAAGACAAGAACTGGATACATGCTCTTTGCTGGTCTTGAGGGCTAGGGGTCTGCTCCACGTTGGGAGACCTGGAAGAGGCTGGGGAAAGCTCAGCCAGTTCCTTCTCTCCAGGAATGGATGTGATATAGGGGTGAGGGGCGTTGGGAAGCAGCAGGGGTGGCGGGTTTGAGGGCGGGGGGTCTTAGGCTTCTCAGACCCATCACAGCTCTTTGCATAGGCAGCTGCTACAGTCTGCTCCTGGGGATGCCTGGCCTGGGTATTCCTGCAGAATCTTTAACTCTCTCACACTCACTGTCTTGAGCCCCAGACAGACACTATGTCTCTCTCTCTCTCTCTCTCTCTCTCTCTCTCTCTCTCTCTCTCTCTCTCTCTTTCTCTTTCTCTCCTCTCTTTCTCCTCAAGTCTGTGGTGGCCACACCCAGAACCCTCCACCTGCCTGCCCTGAGGAGAAAGGACCACCCACCCACACGTTGCTTGGATCCCACCTGCTTTACAAATGCTACCCTTCACACAACCTTCAAGCACTCTCGACAAGCCCCCATGACTCCCGCGTGCGTTTTCGTATGTTTGGAGCGCCCTGTGAGTGTGGTCTTGTGCATGGTGATGAGGATGCCTGCGTGTTTTCAAGGGTCTGGGTGTGGGATGGGAGGGCATCCGCGTGCCTGAGTGAGCGTGTGAGTACACCGCATGCCTGGGTATTGTGTGTCTTTGTGTGAGCGTGGGCGAGTGCGTGTTTGAGTGTCTGCAACATCCTTATTCCTGACTGAAGGGCGGCATGCAGGAGGGGCTTCTCTTAGCCAGTCTGTATCCTCTTCAAACGCACTCCAGTTAGGGGACAGTTCACCGGCGGCCACCCCCAGAGTCGCCACACACACGCACAGGGAGGCACGCACCCCTCTTTCCAGAGCCGGCAAGCTCAGCTTCCCTTGTCGAGGAAAACCGACAACGCTTTAGCATCCTCGCTGCTCCAACAGCCCCACCCCTTCCCCCGTTCTTTGCCCTAGGTATAGAATCCTCTATCTGGAGATGGACTGGAAGCATTGGAGAGGGGCAAGAGAGGTGGCTGCGAGGAGAGTGGAGAAAGGCAAACTGAGGACACGCTGGAGGAGTGAGGAGCCGCTGCGGGAGAGGCAGATCCTACCCACACCACGCCCCTCCCTCGGGGTTGGAGATTGGGGGTAGCCTATTTTCCACTCCGGTCTTCCTTCGGGGTTCCCAGGTCTAACTGCATCTTCTCCCCTGAAAGTGGAGCCAAGCGAGGCGGCTGGGACCCCCTCCTCTTCCGGATCCCTCCCACCCCACACACACTCCGCTTCCAGGCAGCCGCTGATTGGCTGCGGGGAGCGGCGTCCCAGCCCCCCGGCTTTGAGGCGGGAGTGGAGCGGGTCCGAGGTGGGAGGCGCACAGACGGGCTCCGGGAGCCCCTCCCGAGGCCCCGCGCAGCGCGCCCCGCACCCTGCGCCCCGCGTCCTGCGGGAGGGCTGAGCCAAGACTCCAGGCGGGCAGGTGCGGAGCGAGCAGAGGGGATCACGGCCAAGGGTAGGAGCCAGTCCTGCGGGGAGAGAGGCGCTGCTGCTCCAGCTGCTGCTGCCTCCGCCGCCGCCACCACCGAGCCGGCGACCAGAGTCGGGCTGGCAGGCCGGGCGCGAAGCGGCAAGGGGAGCGAGGGGCGCGCTCATGGAGCACACGCACGCCCACCTCGCAGCCAACAGCTCGCTGTCTTGGTGGTCCCCCGGCTCGGCCTGCGGCTTGGGTTTCGTGCCCGTGGTCTACTACAGCCTCTTGCTGTGCCTCGGTTTACCAGGTGAGGGGCGTGGGGGAGAGGGAGGGAAGCCAGGAACCCCAAGTGCCGGGCAACCCTACCCAGAATCCCCCGTCCTCCCCCGTGCGTTCCCTGGCGCCCCCTCGGAAAAAGTTTAAGCTTTAAGGGCAACTATGGATATTTCCACACATGGGGAAAAGAAGTTGCTGTGCCCTAGCTGGGGACCGTGTGTGTGTGTGTGCGCGCGCGCGAGCGTGTGTGTGTGTGTGTGTGTGTGTGTGTGTGTGTGTGTGTGTGTGTGATGACTGTGACGGCGAGCGATGGGCTGGGCATGTGAGCATGGATTCGAAGGTGCATTTGTGCGCGCGTCTGGAGGGGGCGGCTTTCATGGGGTGGGGGCATAGAGGTCTTTGTGTGTGTTTGACTTGACTGCATGTTCTGGACAGAAGGCTTCGTGGAGGCTTCCCTTCTCCCGTGGCCCCTGCACGTCCACCCCACTTGGGGCACCTCTGCCCCTCTGCGTGTCCCCGCCTGACACGAGGTGAAGCTGGAGACCCTGACATTGAGCACTCTCTTGCTCGGGGGGCACTGGAATGGAGAAAGAATGCCTAGCAAGAAAAGGGTCTCCCAGCTGGCTAAGGAGAATCAGGGGTTGGCTCTGGGACCATGCCCTGGCCAGGGCAAGGGTGCAGAGACACACAGGGCAGCCTGCGGTGGCTGCCACCTCAGGGGGTCACAGTCTCCTTGAGGACATGCCTGGCCCCCCGGCTTGGCCTCCAGGTCTACCCACCCTGGGCAGCTCACGGCTGCTGTGGATGTCTGGCTGGTCCCACATCTTAATGTCCTTTCCAAAGTGTGGCTGAGACTTGTCCTGAATTCCTGAAGAGAGCTGAGCTGCCGAGAAGGAGGGAGTGCTTGCCTGGGCTGTGTGCGAGAGAAAGCGAGAGAGAGAGAAAGCTTTTTTCCTGGGGCTCCAGCTTTGGGTGGACCCTCCTTGCAGGCAGTCTCGGTGACAAATAGATTCCTAAAGATTACTTGCATGCAGAGAGGAGAGAGGGACTGAAAGAAGCAGAGAGAAAGAGAGAAAAAAAAATCCAGTGCACAGCCTGAAATCTTAGCATCATCTACCTAGTCATCTCTTAGTCTGCGAACCTTAGCATCTTGCGATCCTGGGAACTTGGGAGCTGGATTTCTGAGAGCCTGGCTGAGATTTCCTTTCCCAAACATTCAACGTGGCAGTCAGGGCCCCTGATGAGATTGTTTCAATAAATCCCCCCTCCCAAATTTGGCAGGCATGAGAAAGCGCAAGTTTACTAATGTGTGAGCCTCTCTCCCCAAGCCAGTGATGAGGCTTTTATTCCTAACTAATCGCCACGGCTGCCCTAGGAGAGCAGCTCAGCCACGGACTTGCCCTGCCGGGGTGGCAGCACATGTCCTGTAATTACCTTGAGCTGGGATTGATTTTAGTCCAGGATCCACCTCCCCCCTTCAGCCCTTTGGAGCTTCTCTCCCCAGAGCACTGTTTTGGGAAATGAGTTTTTGAGAAGGTTGGTTATTTGATGATGCTTGCTGAACTGGAAAAGTGTCAGAACCTCTTTCCCCCTCAGCCTTCCCATCAGAATGTCCCCCCAACAATCCACCCACCCTTGCACCTCCTCTACTGAGTGAGGTAGCCACTCACTCACTCACTATCCCAGGCTTTTCTAATGAAACCATTTAAGGGACAGAGACAAAGACAAGCAGAGGTTGACCCTTCAAGAGTTCAAAGCAGGGACAAGAGGATGGAGAAAATGAGGAAAAATTAGGCCTTCAAAGACCTCAAGGTGGAAGCCAAGGTACCTCGCACCTTCACATCCCAACTCCTATGCCAGCTAGGGCCTTCCTGACACACAGCATTGACATCTACTGTATGCCAGGCACTATGCTAGCCACAGGCTTAGCCCAGAGTTTGGGAACTTAAAAGGATGAAGCTAGGATTAGGATTTAGCTGTTGTTGATGTCTTCATACCCTCAACTAATAGTTTTGGCCACTATGGTATGCCAAGTATTAACTGGGTGTCAAAAGGACACAAAGACTCCTAGGATGCAGTCTCTGAGTTCCAGGAGCTCCCAAATGCAAGCGCATGATTCCAAAGACAGCAGATGGATGCGTAAGGACCAAGCAACCTAAAGAAGAATGACTGGGGAGGCCAGGCTTATCCAAAAGTCTTGGTCTGCTAGCAGTTTTGTTAACAGCCCACAAGGCTGGTTCAAAGGTGAATTCTTTAAGTCATTCTCTTAAAACCATAAGGGGAGACAAGCATGTCCTGGCAATGAAGAGTGAATGTTAATCCAGGTTCTGCTGGGGTGAGGTTGCAAGCTTTTCATGTCTCTGTGCCTCAGTTTCCACAACAGTAAAATGGGAATTATGAGGGTAGCTATCCCCTGGAGTGGTGTTGAGAAGTAAGGATGTTGCTGCAGATGATGGCACAAGCAAAACCCTCGCCTTGGTGCCTGACATTCATTGATTGACACTGCACTGCTGCGGTCATAGATATCATGAAGCCGATCAAGTTGTAAGGAGGGGGGTCTGCTTGCTCAGCCCCACCAGTGACCAGAGGAGGGACTGAGATACACAGAAGAAAGCATTCAGGTCAGCATGTAACTCCGCGTGTTGAGCTCACCACAATGGTCCCTTCCCCAGCCACCAGCCTTCCCCATCACCTCCCTTCCCCAGCCAGCAGCAATTAGCAAACTCTCATTACTCCACCACTGACTGGGAGACGCAGCTTTGCTGGGTGTGGAGTAACAGACCACAGCTCTTGCTCATATTGTTGAAAACTGAGATTTTAATTGAATCACTCTTCCTGGCAGTGGACTCACCCCAAGTTTCCAAAATTCTCGCAGTAGTTGTTGGAGACATGGGTGGGAACCGAGGGATGGATGGGGAGCGCCTGAATGTTTAGCAACAGCAGAGCTAGTATCACAGGAAAGTGGTGGATGTCTCTGACTACCTTCGGTCTCTAGGTTGGGAGGAAGAGCTAGGGGATTGCCCCAGACAGTCTAATTTTTAACTGGTTGGTGTAGGATCGAAGGAATTCTAATGTGAAATATGGGTACAGCTTTGCCACTTAAGAACTCTTCACCTCTCTTCATCATAATTTTCCCCATCTGCAAAATGGGGGCAACAGTAGTACCTCTTACCCACACAGGTGGTATATATGAAATAAGATCATCTACGTAAAAATGGCTTAGCACAGTGCCTTGTCCAAGAAAAGCACTTATTCCTCACTCAGTGCCTTCTCCACACTGGATCTCTGTCACCTGTATTATTACACTTAATCCCTGCCACACCTCTGCGACCTATACCTGTCTTTGAACTCATTTTACAATGAACAAACTGAGACTCAGAAAAACGAAGCATCTTATCTACTGTCGCACAGTCAAGCCAGCATGCAAACATGCTGCCTTATTAAACAGTGCAATAAGGCAAACAGTGCAATTTTGTTGTATGGCTTCACCTTCATTAATGCCAGGCAGTTGTTTGAACTAACCTCTGTCCCTCCTTTCTGTGCTCTGTGGAGAAAATCGGTGTCCCACCTGTTCCTAAAACTCCATCTCTTTCCCCCTTTCCTCCTCCTTTTTAAGTAAGCAAGATGTTTCTCACTTCTCGAGACACACAAAATAAGCCAGCAGAGCCAAAAAGCAAGGATTTGGGACACTCATTGGACCAACTGGAATGAGACAGTACAAAAGAGACAGCAATGCAGGAGAAAATGATGAACTTGAGCCCCTGGGGGAAGACAGTGAGAGGGAGGATGGGTGGGCCAGCTTGATAAGGAAGGAGCAGTGTGAAATTAAACTGAGATTTGAGAGATTTAAAAAAAATTACCTTCTAAAGAGTGCCGTGGATGTGCAGAAAGACAAGGTGAGGAAAGAGATGATAGCTTGAAACTGCATGCCGCCCGGCAGAAGGGTGCATTTCCACCACTGCCAAGTGAGGATGATAACATCTGTAACATCTGCCTTTGAGAGTTGGTGCAAGATGAAGGCAGATGATGAG
Organism: Gorilla gorilla gorilla; assembly: GCF_029281585.2. NCBI lineage: Eukaryota > Metazoa > Chordata > Mammalia > Primates > Hominidae > Gorilla > Gorilla gorilla. Next base: position 19,711,409 of record NC_073242.2, on the reverse strand, counting down.
TCTGTAGCCTGGCAGATAGTAAATAAGCCTGACGCATGGTAGTTACCATTGTTGTCAACTAGAAGTAGAAAACTGGTGATCTGTCAGCTGGACTGAGGCCTGCAGATATGTTTTCTTTACCTTGTAAACATCTTTAATGAGAGAAAATGGAATAAACAGGTTAAAAGGACACACTCTGGAGCTGGACCTCTGGGGTCTGAGTCCTGGCTGTGCTGCTTACAAGTTATATGACCTTGGGCAAGTGACTTTAACCAGTCTGTGCCTCAGTTTCTCCAACTTTAAACTGGGGGTGATTATAAGAATAGTCTATAGTTCATAGGGTTGCTGTGAAGATTAAATGGGCTAAGCACTGAGCACAATGCCTGGAATATGGTAAGCACTCTATAAGTTATTTTTTCATCATTTAAAAATTAGGAAAAAAATCCCAACTCACTTTGTGACGCCAGCTTTATCAAAACCGGACAAAGACATTACAAAAAAAGAAAACTACAACCCAATGTTCCTCATGAACATAGACACAAAAATCATCAACAAAATATTAGCAAATCTAATCCAGCAATATATAAGAGGAATAACATGTCAGAATCAACTTGAGTTTATCCCAGGAATACAACACTGGTTCGACATGTGAAAATCACTCAGTATAACTCATCATATTAACAAACTAAAAAAAAAATTTTTTTAAGGCACATGATCCAACTCAATAGATGCAGAAAAAGCACTTGACAAAATTTAACATCGATTTGTGATAAAAACTCATCAAACTAGGAAAAGAAAAATAACTTCTTTAACTTGATAAAGGGCATCTATAAATAACTTACATCTTACAACACATTTAATTGATGAAAAAACTGAATGCTTTTTCCCTAAGATCTAGAACAAGGCAAGGATGACTGCTCTCACTACTCCTATTAAACATCATACTGGAAGAAGTCCTAGCCAGTGCAATAAGGCAAGAAAAAGAAATAAAATTTATACAGAAAGGAAGGAATTCAGTAGTTTCGGTTCACAGATGATACAATGGCCTTCCTACAAAATCACAAAGACTCCACACCAAAAAAACTCCTAAGAACTAATAAATGAGTTCAGCGTGTTTGCAGGATACATGGTTAGTATGTAAAAACCTATTGTATTTTTATATACTACCAGTGAATAATTTGAAATTAAAAATTGGAAATTTTAAAAAGATTTCCAAGTTCCCTTAAAAACACCAGAAGAATTCACATTAGATTCACATGCCCAGAAGACAGCAATTTTCTGGAGCTGAGGAATAGCTGCTTGCTTTATTTTATTTTTCCTTTCTTCTTTTTTTTTTTTCATTAAATAGATAATGATATTCATGTGACTCAAAGCCTAAAAATATAAAAAGGCACACACTGGAAAGTCTCCCTTCCATCACTTTCTCCTGTTCACCACTTCTCAAACCCACCATCACAGAGGTAACCACTGTTATCAGTATTTTAGTTTCTTATGTATTCTTTCAGGGTATCTTCATGCATATCCGAGAAAATATCAATTATGGATTTCAACTCTCCCTTTTTTTTCACTGTCCCCAAAATGAGCACATTATACACACTGTCCCACATTTACTGTTTTTCCACTTAATATATTAATCATCCATGATGGCTTTCTCATTCTTTTATACAGCTGTATTGCATTCTACTGTGTATTTGAATCATAGTTTCTTGGTTGACTGCCCCTTTCAAAAGCACATAGGCCATAGGCACTCCAATGCTTTTTTTTTTTTTTTTTTTTTTTTTTTTGAGATGGAGTTTTGCTCTAGTTGCCCAGGCTGGAGTGCAATGGTGCAATCTCAGCTCACCGCAACCTCTGCCTCCTGGATTCAAGTGATTCTTCTTCCTCAACCTCCCAAGTAGCTGGGATTACAGGCATGCACCACCACGCCTGGCTAATTTTGTATTTTTGGTAGAGACGGGGTTTCTCCACATTGGTCAGGCTGCTCTCAAACTCCCGACCTCAGCTGATCCACCCGCCTCAGCCTCCCAAAGTGCTGGGATTACAGGCAAGAGCCACTGTGCCCGGCCAGCACTCCAATTCTGAATAGTCCCTAATGGCGTGCCTAATTGACCTTTGTATACTGCATGACTCATCCTTAGGCACATTTGACCATAGGACTCCTGTTATAGCAGTGAGAAAAAGAGCACTTCATCATTCCAGGTTTGCTCTGGCAATAACTCACTGTGTGACCTTGGCCGAGTTATTATTAATGGGTCTCTCAAAGGCCCAGGAGAGCCAGGTTCTGCTGTGTTGCTGTAGTTGGAGACATGGCCCCATGGACAGGACATGAGCATAGACCGATGATGTAGCTATGCTGGAGGCTGCCTGGGCTGGCTTTGGGCTGGGATCCAGTACAGCATTTTTGTAGTTTTCGCTCCTGCTTAGTTTCTGTAACGATCATGTTAGTTTTGCTTTGTGAGGTTGAGTGTAAAATACATTGCTTTGGAACTGGATGTGGATTTAAATTTTGTATCTAAACCATGTTTGCTGTGTGATCGCAGGTATAACACTTCACCTCTCTGAGCCCCGGTTTTCCCATCTGCAAGAAAGTGGGCAGTTGAGTTTAGCAGTTAAGCCCAGTGGTCTCTGAAGTCAAACTGACTGGGTTTGAATCCTGTGCCCCTGACTGCTAATCTGTGACCGTGGGCAAATTTCTCACCTTCTCTGAGCCTCAGTTTCTTCAGCTGTGAGATGGAATAACAATACTTCTCTCATTGGGCTGTTTTGAGGATTAAATGAAATTACAAGAATGCTTAGCACTATTCTCGGCACGTGTTCACTCTCACACATACAGTAAGAGTTCAATAAATGCTATTAACCTTCTGTGCCCTGGATTGGTTGCTGTGACGATTAGAAATAAAATATGCAAAGGCTTCTCACAGTGCCTCGCACATTGTAGGAGCTCGGCAAATAGTAACTCGCATTGTTTTATTGTCTAACATTTCCACGTGCTCAAGCCTTATAAATGGCCTGTAGCCACACATCACTCTGTGCATAGGTCTTTTCCATGAATCCACAATTTCACTCAAAGTGGAAATGAAACAACATGCCCTGGCAAACTACAAGAGAATGATCCAATGGATTAAGCAATCAATTCCATCATAAGCCTAGGGAATTTGTCCCCCTAAAAGAGTTGCCTGTGATTCAGTGAAACTCCTAGAAATAATATCAGTGCAGAACATGAAATGGCCTTCAGCTACAGCTGGCAGAGACCGACAAACACCACCAGCAAGGTTGTCCTGGATAATGCAGTTAGAATCATGAACAGAAAGGGTCCTGCCACTGAACCTCCGTGTGGATCTGAAACATATTGGCAAATGGTGATAGCCAATGCCAGCCCTGCAGAGGGCACCATGAAATGACAGTGGCCAGGTGTCTTGAATTCAAATATTTAAACGGAGCAGTCAGATAATGTAAATGAACAAAGTAGTCTAGTTTTTAAGAAATGCTTCACTTACCCAAAGAATCATGCTTCTCTGCTGTTTTTCTGAAAGGCTGTGGCTCTCCTCATCTCTATTTTTTCTCAGTTATAGAGACAGATGTACAAAACAAACTATTTCTCTCAATAATTGCTAACACACTTATAGTGCTTACTATGTACTAAGCATTCTTCAAAACACTTCAAACGCATTAACTTATTTAACTTTTTTTTTTTTTTTTTGAGATAGTCTCACTGTGTCGCCCATGCTGGAGTGTGGAGTGCAGTGGCGCGATTTCAGCTCACTGCAAGCTCCATCTCCCAGGTTCAAGCGATTCTTCTGCCTCAGCCTCCCGGGCAGCTGGAATTACAGCCATGCACCACCATGCCCTGCTCATTTTTTTGTGTTTTTAGTAGAGATGGGGTTTCACCATTTTGGCCAGGCTGTTCGCAAACTCCTGGCCTCAAATGATCCACCCATCTCAGCTTCCCAAAGTGCTGGGATTACAGGTGTGAGCCACTGCGCCTGGCCTCATTTAACTTATGATTCTTTGATGATTCTTTGAGGCATGTATTATACCCATTTTTCAGGTGAGAACTTTGAGACACTTCCCCAAGGTCACAGAGTGAAGAAATGACAGGGCAGTATTCAGTACTGCTTCTCAGCTTTCATGTAAGAAAACAGCAGCAAACGCTCCTCAATGATAACCAACATTCAGACCAGGTCGAGAGAAGTGGGAGTGACCACAACAGGAAAGATAGGGACTGAGGGAGCTACAAAGTGCCACTGCCACTCAGCTTTCCAGCCGGTGGTTCAGTGTTGCCAAATTGTTCAAAAAATCTAGAAATCCAGATTTTTATGTGAAATGTCCGTTGTTTCACATGTTGGCAACTAATTCAAAAATTTCAAAAACACTATGTGAGCCAGCACTTTGTGAGCCAAACCAAACATATCTGCAGGCTTGATATGGCCCAGCACGCTGCCAATTCACAAACTCAGGGGTTGGGAAAGCTGCAACAAGCACCAAAAAACACCAATGGGGTCACAGCAAGTGGAGAAAAAAAAAGAAGAAGAATCTAGAGGGAGGATCGAGGAAAAACAGGGATGGAGACGCAGAGAAATATGTGGCTAAAGTGGAAAAGCATGCCAACCCATGAAACCAGGGATTTGGGATAAGCTGGAATAAAGAGCTCCAAAAAATACCACACATTGCATGCTAACAACATCTTGAAACACAAATCCACCATTTTGTTTTGGAACAGGAAGTGTCCTTAGAACCTGCCAGCATGGTAAATCAGGATGTAGGCTCTGTAGTCCCCAGACCTGGGTTCAAATTCCAGCCTCGTTGTTTCCTGTTAATGGGGCTCTGGCAAGTGGCTTCACCCTTTCTGAGCCTCAGTGTTCCCATCTGCAGAATGGGTATAAGAATCCCTTTTTCACAGGGTTCATGGTGTAGCTGAAATGAGATAATTCAGGGTTGGATAATTCAGGGTTGCCTGGGGCACAGTGTCTGGTACTAGCCATTACTATGTGCTAAGAATGCTTCAAAACACTTCAAATGCATTAACTTGTTTAACTTTTGTTGTTGTTGTTTGAGGCAGAGTCCCAGTGTGTCGCCCAGGCTGGAGTGTGGAGTGCAGTGGCGCGATTTCAGCTCACTGAAAGCTCCACCTCCCAGGTTCAAGTGATTCTCCTGCCTCAGCCTCCTGAGTAACTGGAATTACAGCCACCATCCCCAGCTAATTTTTTGTGTTTTTAGTAGAGACAGGGTTTCACCATGTTGGCCAGGCTGGTCTTGAGCTCCTGGTCTCAAGTGATCCACCCACCTCAGCTTCCCAAAGTACTGGGATTACAGGTATAAGCAGTAATGGCTGCTGTGTTTTCTATGAGTCCAAACATCCCCATTTTATGAAATGAGGAATCTGCAGAGCTAGGAGTGTGATATGGTTGAGGTTTGTGTCCCCATCCAAATCTCATCTTGAATTGTAATCCCCAAGGGATTAGGGAGTGACCTGGTGGAAAATTATTAGATTAAGGGGTGCTTAATCTTTTCTCATGTTAGAAAGTGAGTTCTCATGAGATCCAATGATTTTATAAGGCAGTTTTCCCTGCTTTTGCTAGCTCTCTCTTTCCTGCCACCATGTGAAGCAGGTCTTTTCTTCCCCTTCACCTTCCACCATGATTGTAAGTTTCCTGAGGCATCCCCAGCCATGTGGAACTGTGAGTCAATTAAATCTCTTTCCTTTATAAATTACCTAGTCTCAGGTATGTCTTTATAGCAGTGTGAGAACGTACTAATACAGAATAGCAGAGTCTTAACCAGAACTTACTTTTCCCAAGTCTCAGTTCACTTTTCACGAAATCACACTGCTAGCAGTCTCTTAGGAGGAAGCAAAAGGAGTAAAGGAAAAAGAGGCTGGGAGATTTTAGAGCTCAGAACGATTGCCTAGATATTTTTGGTTTGTTTTGTTGGTATATAGGATTATTTTAGGTGGTACAAGTCTGTAGCATTGAATCTCTTTTCAGCTGTCTTAATCCTTCTGATTCCATCGAAGGGAAAGTTTCAGCTTGGTGCTAGTGTATGTTTAACACCTTTTTAAACATGTGGTAAATCTCCCTCTTTTTTTTTTTTTTAGACAGGGGCTCACTCTATTGCCCAGGCTGAAGTGCAGTGAAGTGCTCACTCATAGCTCACTGCAGCCTTGAACTCCTGGGCTCAAGGGATCCTCCCATCTCAGCCTCCTGAGTAGCTAGGACTACAGGCACATGCCACTGCACTCAGTTTAAATCTCTCTTTTGAATAGACACAGAGCAGGCCTTGGGCACAGACCTTGGCAGGCAGCAGCACCTAGCTGGAGTTTAATGTGACTCTTTTATGGTCATTGTATTTCTATTTAAGACTACCTCCTGTTTACAACAGGGAAGGGAGGCTGATTTGTGTTCTGGGGTGGTTATATACACGTGCCGTCCAATAGAATAACCACTAGCTGCATGTAGCTACTGAGCATTTGATATTTGACTAGTGCAACTGTGGAACTGAATTTTTTATTTCATTTCATTTCAATTAATTTACAACTAAAATCACATACTCAATTCAGTTAGTAGAAAATAACTGTATACTTGGAACAACTTGAGTATGTGAATCTACTCTTTCAATCACACATTTTATGACATCTAAATAGAGGTCAGAGACTTCCGATGAAAATTTTTCATCCATAGGGATATGTGTGCTGGAAGCATGAAATACACAGCAGATTTTGAAGATTTAGCATGAAAAAAAGTTAAATATCTCATCAATAGTTTACATAAATTACACTTTGTATGTATATAGTTAAATAAAATATATTGTTAAAATTATCTTCTCCTGCTTCTTTTTACTTTATTAACGTGACTACTAGGAAAATTTTAATTGTATATATGACTCACATTTATATTGGGCAGCACGATTATATAAAGTATAAATTTAAGGAAAAAAAGGCAAATCACTTTCAAACAAAATGCTAAATAAATGATAGTACTCGTGACACAAGAATGCAGCAAAAATCACAAAGTTGGTGGGTGTCTTGGTCTGTTTGGGCTGCTGTAACAAAGTACCATAGACTAGGGGGCTTATGTACCACAGAAATTTACATCTCACAGTTCTGAAGGCTTTATAAATTAGTGGCTTTATAAACTAGTGACTTCTTTTCTTTCCCCTCAAGTCTGAGATCAGGGCGCCAGAGCAATCAGGCTCTGGGAAGGGCCCTCTTCCAGGTTGCAGATTCCTGACTTGTTGTATCCTCTCACGGGAAAAAAAGAGGAAGACAGCCCTCTGGAGTCCCTTTTATAAAGTCGCTAATTCCATTCATGAGGGCTCCATCTCAGGACCTAATTGATTCCCAAAAACCCCATTTCCTAGTCCCATCACATTGGGGGTTGGGACTTCAAAATACAAGTTCAGTGGGGAACACATTCAATCCTTTGCAGTAGGACAGTCACTAAAGTCTGGGGAACACTGTTCTAATACAATGTCCTTTTTTAAAAGTATATTTAATTTAGAGATGGGGTCTCACTATGTTGCCCAGGCTGATCTCCAACTCCTGGCCTTAAGTAATCCTCCTGCTTCAGTCTCCCAAAGCTCTGGGATTACAGGCACAAGACCCTGCACCTGGCCTACAATGCCCTTGATGGAAAAACTGAGGCTTAGAGGGAAAGGAAATTCCCCAGGGATGCATACATAGCTAATTAGCAGCAGAGCTGGGCCTTGACCCCAAATCTCTGGGATTCCAAATCCAGTGTGCTTTGGCCATTGCTGCAATTTGGCCATTGCAGCAGTGCAGCAGTGCAAAGCAAGTGATCAGCCTCCACCTCTACCAAGGGAAATGTAAAGATGGTAGGGTCAGGCATGGGGAGGAGGTGACTACCTTGGATCCTAGTACAATTCAAAAGGGAGGGAATTTTACTGTATGAGTGACCCAGGATCTTTGTTTTTCTATAAAGTGGAAGCAGAATGGCTTGTGCTTTTCTTAAGTGATGGTCATGACCTGCTGGACTGCATTGAGAGGAAGCTAGGAATTTTAACCTCAAATGTGTGTTTTCATTTTGCCCCATGGCAAAAAGGATGAGAAGAGAAATCAGAGAGCACAATCAGACAATGCACCTGCATTCATTGATTCATTTATCCAGCCATCCATTCATACATACATACATACATCCGCCCACACATCCATCCATCCATCCATCCCCCCATCCATTCATCTATCCATCCACCTATCCATCTATCCATCCATCCATCCACCCATCGATTCATCTATCCATCCACCCATCCATCCATCCACACATCTGTCCATCCATATGTCCATGCATCTGTCCATCCATCTGTCCACACAGCCATCCATCCATCCATCCATCCATCCACACATCCGTCCATCCATCCAGCCATCCATCCACATATCCATCCATCCATCCATTCTGGGCCTAGCATTGCTAGGTACCAGGCACCATGCTAGGTACGTGGTGAGCCAAAAAAGACCCATTTTTTTGCCCTTGTGGCATTTACACACAACACACACACACACACACACACACACACACACACACAGGAAAGACCAGCATGATCAGAAACCCAAATAAGTGTAAAAGTTCAACTGGGAAAAAGTCATGAAAGAGAGCTACTTGGTGCTGTGAGAGCTTATCACTGAAGAAATTGACCCAGACAAGAGAACTCAAGGAAAGCTCCCCTCAAGAAGGAGTGATCGAAATCTGAAGGACATGAAAGGAAAGAGTGGAATGGAGGGGGCAAAGGGAGCAGGCTGTGCCATAACCCTGAGGCAAGAGGGGACTGGTACACACATATCACGACAGCAAGAGGGTCAGAGTGTCTGGAGTGACCAAAAAAGGAAAAGGGGGATGCATGGTGCCAGATGCAAGCAGAGTGAAACAGGAGGCCAGCACCTTATAAAAGCAGGTAAATTGACCCTGAGTTGGGACAATACATTCTACAGAGTATGAACTGATGTGTCCACTAATGACTTCTTTTCTTTCCCCACTTGTTTGGCAAACATGGGTAGAGCTGGGGGAATTGCTTTTGAGCCACAGACATTTCCTATTTTCAGCTAAGTGCAAAGCAAGCGATCAGCCTCATCATTTCACCTGGGGGACTCTACCCAGACACACAGACACACACACAGGCATGCATACACAGACACACAGATGCAGACCCACACAGACACACATGCAGACACACATCACATGCAGAGACACACACACATATAGACACACAGAAATACACATCAACGTGCACACATAGAGATGCACACACAGAGACATACATGCAGATACACACCACACACAGATACGCATATAGACAGACAGATGCACACATACACCACACACACACACGCACACACACACACACACACACACACACACACCCTGCAGCCAAAGGTGTAGAATGGCCATGGTTCTGTTCTCGCTGCAGCTTTTAACTTTTAGCATTCCAGCCTCACCACAGTTCAGCTCCACGGAGCTGCTGACAAGAACCATCATCTGCCTCCTGAAAGAAAGCAGTGTCTTTCCTGGAATGTGGTGGAATGGGCAGTGGTTGGAGAGAGAGCACAAGAGGGTTGGAGTTATAAGGAGGGTCGGGGTGGGCATCCCTTAAAGGAATCAGAGACCCACACTCCTGACCCTCACAGACCGTGGTTCCACCTTGTGTCCTCCCTCTGCACCCACGACCCTTCCAGAATACCCCTTCTTCCCGGCAGAGGACGTCATGGAGGCAACAATGGTTTAGGGATGGGGCACACCTGGGCTTGAGTTCAGTGCTGCAACGTTGTTAGCTGCAAGACTGTGAGCAGGTAATTTCCCCTTCCTCGAGCCTCAGTTTCCTCATCTGGGAATGAGGGTGATAAGATCAACTGTGTTCACTTAGCTCATATCCATGAGCCCCTGTCATGTGCCAAGCACTCTTCTAGGCAGTGGGAGAAAGCAAAAAAAAAATACGAAGAAGTCCCTGCGTGAGCAAGGAGACAAGCAGCAGGCAGGGAAGCCAATGCACACACAAAACCATTTCAGATACTGACAGGTGCCGTGGAGACCATACGAGGTAAGGTGACAGGGAGCTCCATTAGGTTGGGTGGTCAAGAAAGGGTGTTCCAAAGTGGTGATGTTTGAGCAGAGACCTAAATAATGAGGTGGAATCAGCCAGGGTAGGCATAGGGGGAAGGACATAGCAGGCAGAGGGAACAGCCAGGGTAACCCAGAGGTGAGAATCAGCTGGCACGAAAGACCAGTGAGGTTAGAGTACAATGAAAAAGTGGGAGAAGGGGCAGGAGATGATGGGGAAGAGATAGGCACAGGCTGGGCTAGGTGGGTGATGGTGGGGAATTGAGATTTGACTTCTTACATGCTGCAAGAAGGCACAGGAGCCCTTTGAAGGGTTGACGTGATCCAATTTGGGTTTTCCAAAAGTCTCTCTGGCTGCTATGAAAACAGTAAATGGTAGAGATGAGAGGGGCTTAGCAAAGAGAGGGAGGTTCTAACGGGTGCTGGGCAGAGAGAGGAGCATCACCAGGGTGCCCAGAACAGGGCCTGGCACCCAATAGGAGTGCGGCTCAGAGGTCATGTTCACATCCACCCTCTCTCATCCTCCTCCCACCCCAGCCACCATCACCTTCAGACTCCACATAAAATATAGACAGCCCAGAGAAATGAGCAGGATAATGATGTTCTCAGACACCAAGGACTTCTGTGCCGGGCTCTCGAGGGCTGTGGGAAGCGCCCGCGGCACAGTGGAGAGTGATCCTCCCGGTCGTAGCAGTGGGCGAATCCTGCTAATGACCTAGCTGTCAGCTGTAAGAATCCTGAACAGAGAGAAAACAAGGGCCTGGGCAGGGCTGCTGTCCGACAGAGGCAAACAAGAAGAAAAAGGTCACCTTCAGCACTGTCGTTTGACAAACAAAAGGGATTGAGTTCTGGCCAGCGTGACGGAGAGACATCGTCACTGTGACTGCATTCAGTACTGATAACATAGTGTCTAGCAGGGAAAAGGGAATAATGACCCCAAGTCCAAGGTGGAGATTCCAAGGACATCTTGAAAATGGCAGACATAGCTCGCAGAAGAGGGAAGAAAAAGGTGATTGCTTCTTGGATCTTCTCAAAACAGACCTTCAGGCCAGAGAAGGATGGCTCTGCCTCTCCCTATTCCCTCCACCAACACAAAGATTTTTCTTACACCTAATCTGTTTCTCTCGCTTCTGTTCCCTGCCTTGCCCCTGTAGGAATTTGAGTTTGCTATGTTCACGCCTTCCTCAAATTTGACTATGTATACAATACACACACACACACACACACACACACACACACACACACACACACACTCCACATCCATTTACAGCATCACATTATTTGTCTTATCTCCTCTCCAGCCATTCTAAATGCCTTTCCTGCAAGAAAGAAGGGCTATAAGACCTGGATTTGAGTTCCACCTGGAGTTTCTTGCTGGGTATAGTTAAATCCTCTGAACCTCTACATATCCGTAAAATAAGGATGAGTGCCCATCTTATTGAAGGGAATATGTAATGTAACATACATAGAGTGCTTGGCACATAGTAGGCATTTAACCAATAGAAGAGTTCCTTTTTTAAAAACTGACAAGGATTTCCTAGTAGATCCTCCCCTGAGCCCTTTAGGCTGCATTATCAAGGACCAGGTTTCATTTCATGAGGGCCTACTTTGTGCCAGGGACTACAGGGGATAATGATGCAGGGAAAGACAGAGATGCACATGAAATGGCTTTTGCCCTAAAAGAAGTCACGCTCTAGTTAGGTAGAAAGGAAAATGGATCATCATAATAAAATTAGACTAGTTCTACAATGAGGTGAGGGTGGTGAGGGGTTAGGACATTTAAATTCCTGTGGGGACTGGAGGAAGGGCTTATCTCTGCATAGGAACATTGAAAAGATGCTGAATTAGACTGTGTACTCTTGACAGTAGGCATGGAGTCTAAGTCAACTCTTGACTCCAGGGTCCTCTGGTGGGCCTTGGCACATGGTAGGGGGCCTGGTAGGTATTGGATGGATGGATGGATGGGTGGATCTATAAGTGGATGGAGGGATGTGTGGAGGGATGGATGGAAGGATGGATGGAGGAAGGGAGGGAGGGAGGAAGGGATGGATGGATGGATGGATGGATGGTATAGATGGATAGATGACTACCTTCTTAATCCCATAAATGTAATCTTCATACTAGCCTCCAAGAATACTGAAGACAACGTCTTGATCATAACTATCTTCATCATCATCATCACCACCATTACCATTTGAGTACTTATTTTGAGCCAAGCACTAGACCAAAATGTTGCTCCATGTTGCCTTATTTAATCTTTACAGCAGTGCCTGTGAGATTGATACTTCCATCATGCTCGTTTGGCATATGGGGAAACTAAGGCTTCGAGAAGTAAAGTGGCCTGCCCAAGGTAATTCAGCCAGTGAGCAGCAGAGCTGAGATGCGACCGGCCTGCACGTCACTGCTTATGTTCTGTGCTTGCCATTGGGCCCACTGCAGACATTGGTATTCAGGGCACAGGACAAGAAAAATGCTGTGTCTACAGACCACTCTGCCTTGTTCATCCTCCCAGCATGGTCTTTGCAGCTGTTTCAAGGAACTGTGTCTTCCTTCCTGATTGAAGATTCTCCCGACATCATCCCCATTACCCTCTCCCCAAGTAGATGTTTTAATTACTTGAGATTATTTTTAATCAAGGACAGGTAGGTGAATTTCCTCTACACCCCACACCTAACTTACAAAATGGAAATTGAGTTCCCTCTTCCTTAAAAAGAATATTGTGATGAAACAATCCCCCTGAAAAAAATTTCTCCTCTTCCAGATCCTTCCTTCCAAGGTTTGCTTTCTCAGCCTTAAGTGGGCTCAATTTCAGTCGAGTACTTAGAATTCCAAATCCAGTTCACGTAGTGAATGTTTATTGACCACCTATTATGTGCCAGACTCTATTCCTAATGCTTAAAAAGAGTCATCAATTATAACCATTAATGTTAATAAAGTGCTGACCAATGTGCAAAGTGAATTAAAATTTACAAAGAGCTCATCCATTATGAAACTGAAAGCTCAGAAGAGTTAAGAGACTCTCCCAAGCTACTACTGGTAGGCAGGACTGAAAACTGAAGCTACATTCCTGGATCTCAAACCCAGGGCTCATCATTCCCATATAGACACAAAGCTGTCGAAGGCAGGAATGACCTCCAAAATGAAGTTACCCCTCTGAATCCTACTAGGACCTTCCATTGTTCTTTCGTTTGTAAATTGTGATAGCTACTTGTGCCATAAAGGAAAATAAATCTGGGTTCCTACCCTCAGGAAGGGCAGAGTCTAGTTGGAGAGACGCAGAAGTAAATCACATTACTGTGAAGATTGATGTGTGATGTGCAAAAAGAAAGCCCAGCATACCACGGAACAAAAATGGAAGCTCATCAACCCCAGTCTTGGGTTGGGGAGCAGTGCTGGGGAAAGGGTGGGGTTGACAGCATGATGGCATAGCCCCAAGTCAGTGGCCAAATACTGCATTCATGCCTTTCCACCACCACATCCCCTCATTTCACAGTATCCATGGCTGAAACATGGATAGTAAGATTGCTGACTTCTTTATGATAGACACTAAACTAATAGTCACTTACCATAGTTATAATTAACATTGAGTTCCTACTACATGTTAGATACTGTTTTAAACACATTACCTGAATTAACTAATTTAATCCTTCTAACCCTATGAAGTAGATGCTATTACCCAATTCTACAGGTGAGAAAACTGAGGCACATGGCAAATTACTAAATGGCTCAAAGCCAAGCTTCAGACCCAGGCAGCAGGTGCTAGAGCCTATGCTCCCATCTGCTGAACAGCGGCAAGAGGTGAGGATTTTAATAGTGTTTTTGGGAAGGAAGTTCTCTGGTTCTAAGCTCAGTCAAGTGAGTATTTCCATGAAAGCAGTCATCTCTGTCTTCTGAAATGGAGATGTGGGGTTGAGACACCCACTTCTGGGAGATAGAATGGTAAAGGCTGTCCATGTTGGAGATAAAGATACATCTCCACAAACCAGGTAGTAACTGTTTTTTCTGAGAGGAAGTTGAAATTGTTAATGAGGGTGGCATCTAATTCTCCATCGGGTGGACTAGGTTTGAGCTCTGTTTTTAACACTGGAAAGAGCCAGAAATTGGCAGAACAGTTGTGTGGGAGATCTTGTGAGACTCCGGACATATGTAGAGCTGTCTGGGGACCCAGGAGACAGAGTGCACAGCCCAGAGTTGGAAAGGAGACCATTCTCCCCACCTCTGCTCCAAATGTAGCCTGCCTTGGTTATGGGCATTAATAATGTTGTAAATCTTCCTGTGTTAGTTTGCTAAAGATAATGGCCTTCAGCTCTATCCATGTCCCTGCAAAGAAAAGACCATCATCCTTAGCAAACTAACACAGGAACAGAAAACCAAATACTGCATGTTCACGCTTCTAAGTGGAAGCTAAATGATGAGAACACATTGACACATACAAGGGAACAACACACATTGGGGCCTATCAGAGGGTGGAGGGTGGGAGGAGGTAGGGGATCAGAAAAAAATAACTAATAGATACTAGGCTTAATACCTGGGTGATGAAATAATCTGGGGCTGGGCACAGTGGTTCACACCTGTAATCCCAGCACTTTGGGAAGCTGAGGTGAGTGGATCGCTTGAGGCCAGGAGTTCGAGACCAGACTAGCCAACATGGCAAAACCCCATCTCTACTAAAAATACAAAAATTAGCCTGGCATGATGGTGTGCACCTGTAGTCCCAGCTACTTGGGAAGCAGAGGCACGAGAATCACTGGAACCTGGGAGGTCGAGGCTGCAGTGAGCCAAGATCGCACTACTGCACTGCAGCCTGGGTGACAGAGCAAAACTCTGTCAAAAAAAAAAAAAGAAAAAAAGAAAAAAGAAGGAAAGAAAGGAAGAGGAAGGAAGGAAGGAAGGAAGGAAGGAAGGAAGGAAGGAAGGAAGGAAGGAAGGAAGGAAGGAAATCTGTACAACAAACCTTCCATGACAAGTTTACCTATGTAACAAACCTGCACATGATGTACCCGTGAACTTAAAATAAAAGTTAAAAAAAAAGAACATTGTAAAATGGAATCTTCTTCCCATTCTATATTCTAACTAGCCATTACTGATACGTCTGGGCTTTGGTCCTCTTGATGATGCTCTTGCTGGCTCTAATAACTTTTCAGTTAATTTTCTTGGGTTTTCTAAGCACACGATTATATTGTCTGGAAAAAAAACTGATAAGAACAATTATGCCTTCTCCAATTTCTACACCTCTTATTTTAGTTTCCTACCTGATGACTTTGGCTAACCTGCAGGTTTGGATTCTTTACTAGCAGCATTAGTATTTGGGATTAGTTAATTTTACCAATAGTATTTTACTAGAATAAGGAACACATACTGAGTTTTTCAGCACAAACAGAATGACTTTGGTAACACAGAGCGAAGAAGTCCACGCAGTGACTCAAGTATAAAATGATGACATCTAGACTCAGATGCTGCCTTAGACAAATATTTGTCAAGTTCCTACTATGTGTCAGGTACTGTGCTAGGGACTAAGAATGTGGCCCTAAACAAGACTGACACACATCTGCCCTCCCAAAGCCCCCAGAGTCAGGATGACCACACAAAGAAACAAGACAGAATGCATCTGAGAGGTAATTTGATGAAGAATTTTCTGGATGTGATCTTACAGGCAGGCAACAAAATATTACTCCACGTCTCAAAACCTGGTTGTGTAATTGATAATGACCAGGAAATTGGCTAAATTTTTATTAGCTTCTGAAATCTATTACAATCTATTCATCTGAAAAAAAAAGAAGATGAGAGCAATGAAATTAGAATTCTTCATCTATGAATGCTTTTGAGAATGCAGATTCAAGAGAAATTAGCAGATATTTTAATTTTGTGCTATCTCGCTCTTGATACCAATCAGGCTACCTCTGAAATATCTCGTGATAATTAACATTTGTCTAATGCTTATCCATTCTGCAAAACCACTTCACATGCGTTATCTCCTTAGGTCCCCACAACAACCTTGGGAGTTTGCAAAGCAATTTCACTGAGGTTATCACATTGGATTCTTGAATTCTCATCCCTCATTTCCCTGCAGTCCACACGCCAGCCAAGCCTGTCGTTTTACAGTTCTGCAAACACAGCATGCTTTCACACTTCCTTGATTTTTCACTTGCGGCTCCCTCTGCCAAGAAAGAAACCCATCCTTGCCCATCCAAGGAGTGTCCTATTTATTCAAGGAAACCCTGGGCAGGCAGGGAAGATCCTCTTCCTCCTGGGGCAGCTAGGAAGGTCTGGGCACCTTTGAGTAGGGAGCACCCAACAATGATGCCCATGTCAGGGGTAGACCAGCAGGCCGGTGGGCACAAGTTCTGTCCTGCATCTGATTTGGGTGTCAGTGAAAACAATGTTCCCCATGCCCCCTCTTATAGAAGTCTAACAAGTGATCCGTTAGAGTTGAGCAGACTTGGCTTCAACTTTCAGCTCTTAACTTACCAGCTATGTAACCTTGGGCAAGTCTCTAAACCCAATCCTAAATCCCCTTCTAAATAGAGTCCATTAACATCTACCTTCAAAGCAAGAGGAGCTGCAATGACTATTGCTTATAAAACACTTGAGGTAGAGAGAGCTTTGGGAAAAATAGCTAATGCATACTGGGCTTAACACCTAGGTGATGGATTGATAGGTGCAGCAAACCACCGTGACGCACCATTTATCTACGTAACAAACCTGCACATCCTGCACATGTACTCTGGAACTTAAAATTAATAATTTTTAAAAACACTTATTCCCATTTCTAGCTTATAATAAGAGATTGTTAAATGGAAGCTTTTTTTTTTTTTTTTTTTTTTTTTTTTTTTGGAGATGGAGTCTTGCTCTGTCACCCAGGCTTGAGTGCAGTGGCGCGATCTCCCAAGCTCCGCCTCCCCGGTTCACGCCATTCTCCTACCTCAGCCTCCCGAGTGGCTGGGATTACTGGTGCCCGCCACCACGCCCGGCTAATTTGTTGTATTTTTAGGAGAGGCGGGGTTGCACCGTGTTAGCCAGGATGGTCTGGATCTCCTGACCTCGTGATCCGCCCACCTCGGCCTCCCAAAGTGCTGGGATTACAGGCGTGAGCCACCGCGCCCAGCCGCTATTATTTTTTATTATAAAGATTACTTCCCTTCTGGAAGAAAAAGTTATAGAATCGTGTCTCATCAGCAGCAGCATCATCATCACTATGATTGCTGCTTCTGCTATTATGATTTCCATGTTCTCTTATTTCTAAGGTGGGGCAGAGAACTGCTGGCTTTTTCTACTGACGCTTTCTCTGTCCTGTCTTGGAAACGGTATCGCAGAGGAAAAAGGAAGTTAGTGTGTTTTGTCATAGGCAAGATTACAGGCAAAGGCTGGGGGCATTAACCTATCATCACTGGTGGCTGGACAAGCTGGTTCATGAATGATGGACAAGAGTCATCCGGACAGAGTGGATGGGGGAAGTGTTAGAAGAGGAGAGAACTGCGTAGGCAAAGGCCCAGAGGCTGGAGTGAGTGTGGTTTGTTTAGGGAGCTTGAAAGACAGTGGTTTCTTTCAGCCCACATATGGTGGGCAGGAGGGGTGAGTAAAATGGGATGGAGACTGGCAAAGGGGCCAAGATTCCAGTGGTGCTTATTATGTACCCCAATACTAGTCTCGTTTTAGAGGTGAGGGAACAGAGGCACAGAGAAGGTAGGTAACTTGCCCAACATCACACAGCAAGTATGTATCAGCTCTGGATCCAGCGCCCACGTTCGTTACCACTGAGCCGAGAAGGCATTGCTTCTTTTTCTCTGTGACACGCAGGCACGTGTCCTGAAACCAGAAAAGAAGCAAACTCCTCCAGAGTCATGAGGAAGCAAACTACCTTCACCCGCTGAACTCAGCTGGAGCAGGTTGGAAGCCGCTTTCTCTGTGCCTCCTCCCAGGGTGCAGAGGTGGGTTTTTAGAAGTTCCCAAACATAAAACCATTTCCATTTCCATATAATTACGCCTCCTTGACCTACATGTCATTTGGCAGTGTGCTTGGGCTAGAGGTACAAAAAACAATTTCTCCAACCACAGAAAATTGCTTCCCGAGGCCCCTGGGTAATTAGACATTGTCCTCTGGGCATGGCCTGTTCCCTGCCTGTCCACGTCTCCTGGTACAGATGCTGCCACTTCAACCCTGCATCTGCCAAGAGAACGCGGGTCCCATGGTGGAACAGAATGTCCATTAGGGAGGTAGCCTTGGGGAGCGGGCAGCTGGGC